>NC_051334.1:103758438-104439517 GCF_015220235.1 Choloepus didactylus | reverse complement strand
AAAAAAAAGATGATCTTATGGAAATTAAAGAAACTGTTGACCAAATTTGAAAGATTCTGGATACTCATAGTACAAGATTAGAGGAAGTTGAACAACGAATCAGTGACCTGGAAGATGACAGAATGGAAAATGAAAGCACAAAAGAAAGAATGGGGAAAAAAATTGAAAAAAACAAATGGACCTCATGGATATGATAGATGATATAAAACGTCCAAATATAAGACTCATTGGTGTTCCAGAAGGAGAAGAAAAGGGTAAAGGTCTAGGAAGAGTATTCAAAGAAATTGTTGGGGAAAACGTCCCAAACCTTCTGTGCAATATAAATACACAAAGCATAAATGCCCAGTGAACTCTAAATAGAATAAATTCAAACAAACCCACTCCGAGACATATTCTGATCACACTGTCAAATACTGAAGAGAAGGAACAAGTTCTGAAAGCAGCAAGAGAAAAGCAATCCACCACATACAAAGGAAACAGCATAAGACTAAATAGTGACTACTCAGCAGCCACCATGGAGGCAAGAAGGCAGTGGCACGATATATTTAAAATTCTGAGTGAGAAAAATTGCCAACCAAGAATACTTTATCCAGCAAAGCTCTCCTTCAAATTTGAGGGAGAGCTTAAATTTTTCACAGACACACAAATGCTGAGAGAATTTGCTAACAAGAGCCCTGCCCTACTGGAGATACTAAAGGGAGCCCTACAGACAGAGAAACAAAGGAGAGAGAGACATGGAGAAAGGTTCAGTACTAAAGAGATTCGGCATGGGGACATTAAAGGATATTAATAGAGAGATGGAAAAATATATACGACAAACATAAACCAAAGGGTAAGATGGCTGATTCAAGAAATGCCTTCATGGTTATAACGTCGAATGTAAATGGATTAAACTCCCCAATTAAAAGGTATAGATTTGCAGAATGGATCAAAAAAAATGAACCATCAATATGCTGCATACAAGAGACTCATCTTAGACACAGTGACACAAAGAAATTGAAAGAGAAAGGATGGAAAAAAATATTTCATGCAAGCTACAGCCAAAAGAAAGCAGGTGTAGCAACATTTTTCTCAGATAAAATAGACTTTAAATGCAGGGATGTTTTGAGAGACAAAGAAGGTTACTACATACTAATAAAAGGGGCAATTCAACAAGAAGAAATAACAATCATAAATGTCTATGCACCCAATCAAGGTGCCACAAAATACATGAGAGAAACACTGGCAAAACTAAAGGAAGCAATTGATGTTTCCACAATAATTGTGGGAGACTTCAACACATCACTCTCTCCTATAGATAGATCAACCAGATAGAAGACCAATAAGGAAATGAAAACCTAAACAATCTGATAAATGCATTGGATTCAACAGACATATATAGAACATTACATCACAAATCACCAGGATACACATACTTCTCTAGTGCTCACGGGACTTTCTCCAGAATAGATCATATGCTGGGACATAAAACAAGGCTCAACAAATTTAAAAAGATTGAAATTATTCAAAGCACATTCTCTGATCACAATGGAATACAACTAGAAGTCAATAACCATCAGAGACTTAGAAAATTCACAAATACCTGGAGGTTAAACAACACACTCCTAAAAAATCAGTGGGTTAAAGAAGAAATAGCAAGAGAAATTGCTAAATATATAGAGATGAATGAAAATGAGAACACAACATACCAAAACCTATGGGATGCAGCAAAAGCGGTACTGAGGGGGAAATTTATAGCACTAAATGCATATATTAAAAAGGAAGAAAGAGCCAAAATCAAAGAACTAATGGATCAACTGAGAAAGCTAGGAAATGAACAGCAAACCAATCCTAAACCAAGTACAAGAAAAGAAATAACAAGGATTAAAGCAGAAATAAATGACATAGAGACCAAAAAAACAATAGAGAGGATAAATAACACCAAAAGTTGGTTCTTTGAGAAGATCAACAAGATTGACAAGCCCCTAGCTAGACTGACAAAATCAAAAAGAGAGAAGACCCATATAAACAAAATAATGAATGAGAAAGGTGACATTACTGCAGATCCTGAGGAAATTAAAAAAATTATAAGAGGGTATTACGAACAACTGTATGGCAACAAACTGGATAATGTAGAGGAAATGGACAATTTCCTGGAAACATATGAACAACCTAGACTGACCAGAGAAGAAACAGAAGACCTCAACCAACCAATCACAATCAAAGAGATCCAATCAGTCATCAAAAAGCTTCCCACAAATAAATGCCCAGGGCCAGATGGCTTCACAGGAAAATTCTACCAAACTTTCCAAAAAGAATTGACACCAATCTTACTTAAACTATTTCAAAACATTGAAGAAAATGGAACACTACCTAACTCATTTTATGAAGCTAACATCAACCTAATACCAAAACCAGGCAAAGATGCTACAAAAAAGGAAAACTACCGGCCAATCTCCCTAATGAATATAGATGCAAAAATCCTCAACAAAATACTTGCAAATCGAA
Organism: Choloepus didactylus; assembly: GCF_015220235.1. NCBI lineage: Eukaryota > Metazoa > Chordata > Mammalia > Pilosa > Megalonychidae > Choloepus > Choloepus didactylus. The sequence continues at coordinate 104,437,030 of NC_051334.1, read as the reverse complement.
TCCGAAGACGCATTTAAAAAAACCATACACCATGACCAACTGGGGTTCATTCCCGGCATGCAAGGATGGTTCAACATAAGAAAATCAATCAATGTATTACAACACACTAACAAATCAAAAGGGAAAAATCAAATGATCATCTCAATAGATGCTGAAAAAGCATTCGACAAAATCCAACATCCCTTTTTGATAAAAACACTTCAAAAGGTAGGAATTGAAGGAAACTTCCTCAATATGATAAAGAGCGTATATGAAAAACCCACAGCCAGCATAGTACTCAATGGTGAGAGACTGAAAGCCTTCCCTCTAAGATCAGGAACAAGACAAGGATGCCCGCTATCACCACTGTTATTCGACATTGTGCTAGAAGTGCTAGCCAGGGCAATCCAGGAAGACAAAGAAATAAAAGGCATCCAAATTGGAAAGGAAGAATTAAAACTGTCATTGTTTGCAGATGATATGATCTTATATCTGGAAAACCCCGAGAAATCGATGATACAGCTACTAGAGCTGATAAACAAATTTAGGAAAGTAGCGGGATACCGGATTAATGCACATAAGTCAGTAATGTTTCTATATGCTAGAAATGAACAAACTGAAGAGACACTCAAGAAAAAGATGCCATTTTCAATAGCAACTAAAAAAATCAAGTACCTAGGAATAAACTTAACCAAAGATGTAAAAGACCTATACAAAGAAAACTACATAACTCTATTAAAAGAAATAGAAGGGGACCTTAAAAGATGGAAAAATATTCCATGTTCATGGATAGGAAGGCTAAATATCATTAAGATGTCAATTCTACCCAAACTCATCAACAGATTCAATGCAATCCCAATCAAAATTCCAACAACCTACTTTGCAGACTTGCAAAAGCTAGTTATCAAATTTATTTGGAAAGGGAAGATGCCTCAAATTGCTAAAGACACTCTAAAACAGAAAAACCAAGTGGGAGGACTTACACTCCCTGACTTTGAAGCTTCTTATAAAGCCACTGTTGTCAAAACAGCATGGTACTGGCACAAAGATAGACATGTAGATCAATGGAATCGAATTGAGAATTCGGAGATAGACCCTCAGATCTATGGCCGACTGATCTTTGATAAGGCCCCCAAAGTCATTGAACTGGGTCATAAAGGTCTTTTCAACAAATGGGGCTGGGAGAGTTGGATATCCATATCCAAAGGAATGAAAGAGGACCCCTACCTCACACCCTATACAAAAATTAACTCAAAATGGACAAAAGATCTCAATATAAAGGAAAGCACCATAAAACTCCTGGAAGATAATGTAGGAAAACATCTTCAAGACCTTGTATTAGGCGGCCACTTCCTAGACTTTACACCCAAAGCACTAGCAACAAAAGAAAAAATAGATAAATGGGAACTCCTCAAGCTTAGAAGTTTCTGCACCTCAAAGGAATTTCTCAAAAAGGTAAAGAGGCAGCCAACTCAATGGGAAAAAATTTTTGGAAACCATGTATCTGACGAAAGACTGATATCTTGCATATTTAAAGAAATCCTACAACTCAATGATGATAGTACAGACAGGCCAATTATAAAATGGGCAAAAGATATGAAAAGACAGTTCTCTGAATAGGAAATATAAATGGCCAAGGAACACATGAAAAAATGTTCAGCTTCACTAGCTATTAGAGAGATGCAAATTAAGACCACAATGAGATACCATCTCACACCGATTAGAATGGCTGCCATTAAACAAACAGGAAACTGCAAATGCTGGATTGGATGTGGAGAAATTGGAACTCTCATTCATTGTTGGTGGGACTGTATAATGGTTCAGCCACTCTGGAAGTCATTCTGGCAGTTCCTTAGAAAACTAGATATAGAGATACCCTTTGATCCAGCGATTGCACTTCTCGTTATATACCCAGAAGATTGGAGAGCAGTGACACGAACAGATATCTGCACGCCAATGTTCATAGCAGCATTATTCACAATTGCCAAGAGATGGAAACAACCCAAATGTCCTTCAACAGATGAGTGGATAAATAAAATGTGGTATATACACATGATGGAATACTACACGGCAGTAAGAAGGAACAATGTTGTGAAACATATGACAACATGGATGAACCTTGAAGACATAATGCTGAGCGAAATAAGCCAGGCACAAAAAGAGAAATATTATATGCTACCACTAATGTGAACTTTGAAAAATGTAAAACAAATGGTTTATAATGTAGAATGTAGGGGAACTAGCAATAGAGAGCAATTAAGGAAGGGGGAACAATAATCCAAGAAGAACAGATAAGCTATCATGGGTAAATTTAATGTTCTGGGAATGCCCAGGAATGACTATGGTCTGTTAATTTCTGATGGGTATAGTAGGACCAAGTTCACAGAAATGTTGCTATATTAGGTTACTTTCTTGGGGTAGAGTAAGAACACGTTGGAAGTAAAGTAGTTATCTTAGGTTAGTTGTCTTTTTCTTACTCCCTTGTTATGGTCTCTTTGAAATGTTCTTTTACTGTATTTTTTTTTATTCTTTTTTAATTTTTTTTTTATTTTTCATATAGTTGATTTAGAAAAGAAAAAAAGTTTAAAAAAAAAAAAAGGAAAAAAATATGCAGAGCCCCCTTGAGGAGTTGGTGGAGAATGCAGGGGTATTGGCCTGCCCTACCTTGATGGTTGCTAACATGCCCACAGACATAGGGGACTGGTGGTTGGATGGATTGATCCCTCTACCATGGGATTTGCCCTTGGGAAGACTGTTGCTGCAAAGGAGAGGCTAGGCCTCCCTGTAATTGTGCCTAAGAGCCTCCTCCTGAATGCCTCTTTGTGGCTCAGATGTGGCCCTCTCTCTCTAGCTAAGCCAACTTGAAAGGTGAAATCACTGCCCTCCCCCCTACGTGGGATCAAACACCCAGGGGAGTGAATCTCCCTGGCAATGTGGGATATGACTCCCGAGGAGGAATGTAGACCCGGCATCATGGGATGGAGAACATCTTCTTGACCAAAAGGGGGATGTGAAAGGAAATGAAATAAGCTTCAGTGGCAGAGAGATTCCAAAAGGAGCCGAGAGGTCACTCTGGTGGGCACTCTTATGCACAATATAGACAACCCTTTTTAGGTTCTAATAAATTGGGGTAGCTGGTGGTGGATACCTGAAACTATCAAACTACAAATCAGAACCCATGAATCTTGAAGACAATTGTATAAAAATGTGGCTTATGAGAGGGGACAGTGGAATTGGGGGGGGCATAGGGATCACACTCCCATTTGTCTAGTTTGTGGATGTATGAGTGGAAATGTGGGGGGAGGAAACAAACAAACAGACAAGGGTGCCCAGTGTTCTTTTTTACTTTAGTTGCTCTTTTTCACTTTAATTATTATTCTGGTTATTTTTGTGTGTGTGGTCATGAGGGTGTCTGGGATTGATTTTGGTAATGAATGTACAACTATGTAATGGTACTGTGAACAATCAAATGTATGATTTGTTTTTGTATGACTGCATGGTATGTGAATATATCTCAATAAAATGAATAATAAAAAAAAGTATGTGTCCACCCAAAAACTTGTACAAGAATGTTCACAGCACCACTGATAAAGTCAAAAAGTGGAAAATACCCAAACAACCATCAACAGATGAACAGACAAGCAAAAAAGAATGATATATGCTACAACATGGATGAACCTTGAAAATTTGACACAAATGCCCACATATTTTATTAATCCATTCCTGTGAAATGTCCAAAATAGGCAAATCCATAGAGACAAAAAGTAGTTTAGTGGCTGCCAGTGGCTGAGGGGAGGGGAGAATGGGAAAGACTGTTAGTGGATATGGAATTTCTTTTGGGGATGATTAAATGTTCTGGAATGATATAGTGATGATGGTTGCAGAACCTTGTTGAAGTCCACTTATTGTACAATATAAAGTGTTGAATTTTATGGTATGTGCAATATGTGTCAATAAATCAATAAATGAAAGTGGAAAAAAAAGCCATCCAATATGACTGCACATCTGTGAGTATGCTAAAACCCACTCAACTGTACCCTTTAAGTGGGCAAATTTATGAATTATATCTCAATTAAGCTGTTTTAAAATATTATATAAATGGAATCAGACATATGTAACACCTTGGGACTGACTTTTTCACACAGCATAATTCCCTGGAGATTTGTCTATGTTATTGTGTGAATCAACAATTCATTCCTTTTATTGCTGAGCGCTATTCCATGGTATGGATGTACCACAGTTTGTTTAACCATTCACCTGCTGACAGACATCAGGGCAGACTCCAGTCCCTGGCTATTACAAATAATAACAAATAAGTACTGTGAACATTCCTGCACAGATCCAGTGTGAACATAAGTCCCTACTCCTCTGGGATAAACACCTAAGACTGTAATCATTAGGTCACGTGGTAGTTGAATGTTTAGTTTTATAAGAAACTGCCAAACTGTTTTCCAGAGTGCTTGTGGAATTTTTTATTCCTACCAGGAATATATGAGTAAACCAGTGGCTCTGTATTCTAGATGATATTTGGTGTTGTAATTATTTTTTTTTTTATTTTAGATATTCTGATACATGTATAGAGGTATTTCATTGTGGCTTTAATTTGTGTATCCATAATGGCTGATGAAGTTGAGCATATTGTGTTGAAATATGATGAAATTTGTTGAAAATAGAAAGATATTTGCAGGCTTTATTACCTTTATGGTAAAGTTTCTATTCAAGTAGTTTGCCAATTTTCCTAATTGGATTGTTTGTTATCTTACTGTTGAGTTTAGAGAGTTCTTTATATATTCTGGATACAAGTCCTGTGTTGAACATTTAATTTATTTTTCTTGATTAGAGAAGTTGTGCATTTACAGAACAATCCTTCATAAAATAAAAGATTCCCATATACCACTTGTGCTGGTTTGAATATATTATGTCCCTCAAAATACCATTATCTTTGATGTAATCTTGTGTGGGAAGACATATCAGTGTTAATTAGATTGTAATTCTTTGAGTGTTTCCATGGAGATGTGCCACACCCAACTGTGGGTGACGACTCTGATTGGATAATTTCCATGGAGGTGTTGGCCCGCCCATTGGGTGGGTCTGGATTAAATTACTGGTGCACTATATAAGATCAGACAGAAGGAGCAAGCTTGCTACAGCCAAGAGGAACACTTTGAAGAATGCCCAGGAACTGAGAGAGGAGCTGCCATTCGCGAGACATTTTGGAGACGGCCTTTGAAAGCAGACTTTTGTTCCAGAGAAGCTGAAGCCTAGAGAGGAACATCCTGGGAGAAAGCCATTTTGAAATGAGAACTCTGGAGCAGATGCCAGCCACGTGCCTTCCCATCTAACAGAGGTTTTCCAGACACCACTGGCCATCCTCCAGTGAAGGTACCCGATTGCTGATGTGTTACCTTGGATACTTTATGGCCTTAAGACTGTAACTGTGTAACCAAATCAACCCCATTTTATAAAGCCAATCCATTTCTGGTGTTTTGCATTCCAGCAGCATTAGCAAACTAGGACACCACCCTATTATCAACACCTTGCATTAGGTGTGGAATATTTGTTATAATTTCTGATATCAAATTTTTATAATTGTAGTATTAATTATCCTCCATGGTTTAATTTAGCATTCACTATTTGTGTAGTGTAGTTCCACGAATTTTTAAAAATTTTTAATTCTGTTACCATATACACAATATAAAATTTCTACTTTTAATCATCTGCTGATATATGTTTCAGGACTGTAAATTGTGTTCACAATATTCTGCTACCATCACCACAATCTATTTACAAAACTTTTCCATCAATCCATATAGGAACCCTATACATTTTAAGCCTTCTCTTCCCATTTCCCATCCTCACCCAGTCCCCTGGTAATTGCATTCTAGATTCTGACTCTAGACTTTGCTTATTCTAACTGTTTCAAATCAGTGAGATCATGCACTACTTATCCTTTTGTGTTTGGCATATTTCACTCAACATGATGTTTTCAAGGTTCATCCACATTGTTGCATGTATTAGGGCTTCAATAATTTTATGGCTTAATAATATTCCATTGTACACACCACATTTTATTTATCCATTCATTGGTTGATAGACATTTGGTTTGCTTCCATATTTTGGCTAGTGAATAATACCCCTATTAATATCAATGTAAAAACATCTGCTCAAGTCCCTCCTTTAAACTCTTTTGAATATATATGAAGTAGTGGGATTGCCAGGTAATATGGTAGTTTTATACCTAGCTTTCTGAGGAACTGTTCCAAAGAGGCTGAACCAATTTACATTGTCACCAAAAATGAATGAGTGTTCCTATTTTTCCAATTCTTCCCAACACGTGTTATTTTCTTTCTTTTTTTTTTTTAATAGAAGCCATTCTAATGGGTGTGAAATGGTACCTGGTGTTTTGATTTGCATTTCCTGATAGCTTATGATGTTGAGCATCATTTCATGTGCCTTCTGGCCATTTATATATCTTCTTTGGAGAGATGTCTATTCAAGACTGTTGCCAATTTTAAATTGGGTTATTTGTCTTTTTGTTGTTAAGTTGAAGGATTTCTTTATATATTGTGGGTATTAATTATTAGATATGTGGTTTGCAAATATTTTCTCCTATTGTGTAGATTGTCATTTTCCTTTCATGATAAACTCATTTGAGGCCCAAAATGTTTAAATTTAATGTGGTCCCATTTATCTATTTTTTTCTTTTGTTGCTAGTGCTGTGGGTGTTAAGTCTAAGAAACCATCGCCTAATACAAAGTCCTGAAGACACTTCCCTAAATTTTCTTCTAAGAGTTTGCTAGCTCAGGCTCTTACATTTAGGACTTTGATCCATTTTGAGTTGATTTTTGTCTCAGGTGTGAGGTAAGGGTCCTCCTTCTTTTTCTTGCAAAATGAGATTCAGTTTTCCCAGCATCATTTATTGAAGGAACTACCTTTTCACAACGGAATGGTCTTTATGCCCTTGTCAAAAATCAATTGGTCATAAAGTGTGGGTAGATTTCTGAGCTCTGAATTCAATTCCATTGGGCTATATGTCTGTTCTTATGCCAGTACCATGCTGTTTTGATTACTGTGGCCTTGAAGTAAGATCAGGAAGTGTGAGTTCCAACTTCATTCTTCTTTTTCAAGATGGCTTTAGATTTTTAGGGGTCCCTTACCTTTCCATATAAATTTCATGATTGGCTTATCCATTTCTGCACAGAGATTGTTAGAATTTTTATTGGGATTGAATTGAATCTATAAATTGTTTTGGGTAGTGTTCTGATTTGCTAATGCTGTCATGCAAAATATGAGAAATGGATTGGCTTTTATAGAGGGGGGTTATTCATTTACAAATTTACAGTCCTAAGGACATAAAAGTGTCCAGATAAGGCATCAAGATGATACCTTCACTGAAGAATGACCAGTGGTGTCCAGAACACCTGTCAGCTGGGAAGGCATGTAGCTGGCATCTGCTGGTCCTTTGCTCTTGGATTCTGTTTCAAAAATGGCTTTCTCCAAAATGTCTCTGGGCTGCTGTCTTTGCTCAGCATCTACAAGCACCATTCTGTCCACATCTCCAAGCATCTCTAAGTGTCAGCAAACATCTGGGGTTGGATGGCTCTTAGCGTCTCTCTTTAATACTCCAGTGAACTAATTAAGACCCACCCTGAATGGGTGCGGCAACACCTCCATGGAAACAATTCAATCAGAGGTTTCAACCTAATCAACAGACTAATCAGTCTGCCCCCACAAGATTTCATTAAAGAATATGGCTTTTGGGGTGACATAATATATCCAAACTGGCACAGATAGTATTGACATTGTAATATTTAGTCCTCCAATCCTTGAACATTGAATGTCCTTCTATTTACCGGGTCTTCTTTGACTTCTTTTTGCAATGTTTTGTTGTTTTCTGTGTACAAGTCCTTTACAATCTTGGTTAGATATACTCCTATATATTTGATTCTTTTAGTTGCTATTGTGAGTGGAATTCTTTTTTTGATTTCTTATTCTGATTGTTCATTGCTTCTGTATAGAAGCAATACTGAATTTTGGGTGTTGATCTTGTATCCTACTACTTTGCTTAATTCATTTATTAACTCTAAGAGCTTTGTTATGGATTTTTCAGGATTTTCTGTATATAGGGTCATACAATCTGCAAATAGGGAGTGTTTTATTTCTTCCTTTCCAATTTGGATGCCTCTATTTCTTTTTCAGGCCTAAGTGTTCTGGCTAGAGCTTCCAGTACAATGTTGAATTACAGTGGTGACATTGGGCATGTTTGCTTTGTCCCTGATCTTAGAGGGAAACCTTTCAGTCTTTCCTCATTAAGTGTGACATTAAGTAGGCTATTAGCTGTGGGGTTTTCATATATGCCCTTTATTGTGCTTAGGAAGTTTCCTTCTATTACTTTTGTTCAAAATGTTTTTATCAAAGAGGGATGCTAGATTTTGTGAAATGCCTATTCTGCATCAATTGGGATGATCATGTGGGGGTTTTCCTTCATTTTGCTAATGTGATGTATTACATTAATTTCTTTCTTACATTGGCTGCATACCAGTGATCCCACTAGATCAAGGTGTATAATTATTTTAATATGTTTTGGGATTCAGTGTGTTAGAATTTTTGGAGGAGTTTTGCACCTATATTCATAAGCATTATGGTCCTGTAGCTTTCCTTATTTGTGGTGTCTTTAACTGGTTTTGTTGTGAGGATGATGGTCTTGTAGAATGAGATAGGGAGTGTTTCCTCCTCAATTTTTTAGAAGAGTTTGAAAAGAATGGAGTTAAAAATCTTCTTGGAATATTTGGTAGAATTCCCTGTGAAGCACTCTTGTCCTGGTATTTTATTTGTTGGGAGGTTTTTGAATACAGATTCAATCTCTTTATTTATAATTGATTTGTTGACTTTTTGTTTTTTTGTTTTTTTTTTTTAGTTTGTGTGTTTTTAGTTTGTGTGTTTCTAAAATTTTTCCCCTTTTGCCTGTGCTATATAATTACTGTGTATTGTGTATTGTGTAACTGTATTGGTATACAGTTATTCATAGTATACTCTTATAGTCCTTTTATTTCAGTGAAGTCAGTAGTAATGTCTCCCTTTTCATTTCTGGTTTTCATTATTTTTGTACTCTTTCTTTTAATATTTGTCAGTCTATCTAAAGGTTTGTTGATTATATTGACCTTTTCAAAAAAAAAACAACTTTTGGTTTGTTGGAGTTTTCTGTTTATTTTGTGTGTATGTGTGTCTGTGTGTTTTCTATTTTATCTCCACTCTAATCTTTATTCTTTCCTTCTGCTTTCCTTGGATTTAGTTTTCTCAACTTATTCTAGTTCTTCCAGTTTTGAGGTTAAGTCTCTTATTTAAAGTCTTTCTTCTTTGTTAGTGTATGCATTTAGTGCTATAAATTTCCCTCTCAGCACTGCTTTCACTGAATCACATAAAGTTTCATTATGTTGTATTTTCATTTTCATTTGTCTCATGATACTTCATAATTTCACTTGAGATTTCCTCTTTAATCCATTGGTTGGTTAGGAGTATGTTGTTTACACATAATTGTGAATTTTCCATTTATCATTCTGTTATTGATTTCTGGATTCTTTCCATTGTATTTGAAGGATATATGTTGTATGATTTCAATATTTTTCAATTTATTGAGACTTGTGTTATTTCCTAACATATGGTCTACCCTGAAGAATGATCCATGTACACTTGAGAAGAATGTGTATTCTGTTTTTGTTGGGTGAAGTGTTCTATATATTTCTGTGAGGGTTATTTGCTTTAAACTATAATTCAAATCTAGTATTTCCTTATTGATCTTCTGTCTAGATGTTTTATCCATAATTGAAAGTGTGTTAAAGTCTCCTAGTATTAATGTAGAATCAATTTCTCCTATTGAATCTGTCATCATTTGCTTCACATATTTTGAAGCTTTCCTGTTAGGTGCATACATATTTATAATTGTTATAATATTTTGGTTGAATTTTCCCCTTTATCAGTATATAGTGACCATTTTAGTCCCCCATAACTGTTTTTGACTTAAAGTCTATTTTATCAGATATTAATACAGCCACCCCAGCTCTCTTTGGATTACTGCTTGCATTACATTTTTTTCCATCATTTCACTTTCAACCTATTTGTGTCTTTGAATTTATGGTGAGTGCCTTGCAGAGACAGTACAGTTGGGTCATGCTTTTTGTATGCATTCTGCCAATCTCTGCCTTTAGACTGGAAAATTTAATACATTATATGTGTTCCAGTTTTCTAATGTTGCCATTATACAAAATAACAGAAATGGATTGGCTTGTATAAAGGGGTTTTATTTGGTTACAAAGTTATAGTCCTAAGGCCATAAAAGTGCCCAAGAAAAGGCATCAACCATAGGTTACCATCACTGAAGAACACCAATGGCATCTGGAACACTTCTGTTAGATGGGAAGGCACATGGCTGGCATCTGCTTGCTCCTAGGTTGCATTTCAAGATGGCTTTCTCCAAAATGTCTCTCTAAGCTGCAGAAGCTTGGGGCAAACTCTGGGCTAGTATTTCCAAAGTGTCAGCAAAAGTTTGTTTTCAATGGCCGTCTCCAAAATGTCTCTCTAAGCTGCAGCCATTCTCCAAAATGTCACTCTCAGCTGCTCTCAGCTCCTTCTGTCTGTGAACTCTTCTATAGGACTCCAGTGATTTAATTAAGACCCACCCTGAAGGGGTGGGTTAACACCTCCATGGAAATTATCTAATCAAAGTTCTCATCCACAGTTTATTGAGTCACATCTCCATGGAAACACTCAATCAATAGTTTCCAACCTAATCAGCACTAATACCTCTGCCCCAACAAGAATTCATTGAAGAACATGGTGTTTTGGTGGACATAATACATCCAAACCGGCACAACATTTAAAGTCACTATTGATAATGCATGACTTTCTTCTGCCATAGCACTCTTTAGCCTTTTAAGTCTCATACCATTTTTCCCTCACTTCTGTTAAAGCCTACATTTATATTTGAATTTTTGCATTGTACCATATTGAGTGTCTTCTCATTTCTATCTGGATAAATTTTTCAACTAGTTTCCTTGTGGTTCCAATAGAATTAATATTCACATCCTTAAGATATAACAATCATATTCAATTTCATACCAACTTAACTTAAATGACATGCACATACACTTTTCCTATAATCCTCTGTAACCCCATATGAATTTTGTATTTGTTATCATCCGTTCTGGTTTGCTAAAGCTCCCAGAAAGAAAAATACCAGAAATGTGTTGGCTTTTATAACAGGGGTTTAATAGGCTAAAAGTTTACAGTTCTAAGGTCATAAAAATGTCCAAACTAAGGGATCAACAAGAGAATATCTTCATGAACAAAGGCTGATGGCATCTGGGGTTCCTCTGTCACATGAGAGGGCACACGGCAAAGTCCGCTGGTCCTTCCTTCTCAGGCTCCAGTTTCAAAATGGCTTTCTCCAAAATGACTCTGGGCTTCTGTCTTAGCTTCTCACTCTCAGCTCCTTTGTGTCCTTGCTTGTTTCTCCCAGGGCATTTCTCAATAAGCATCCGGGGGTCCTCTAAACTTCTATCGGGCAAACTCTGCATTTTGTCTCTTAGCTTCACTCCTGGTTCTTGTTTCAATGGCTGTCTCCAAAATATCTCTGGGTGTTTTCTATGCATCTCTGAGCTTTCTTGAAAATGTATCTGCCTTTTATTCCCCCCCAGAGGACACAAGTAAACTAATTAAGACCCACCTTGAATGGCTGGGATCACATATCCATGGAAATTATCTAATTAAATGGTCTCACCCACAATTGGGTGGGTCACAGCTCCATGGAACCAACTTAATCAAAAGATCCCACCCACAATAGGTCTGCCCCCACAAGATTGGATGAAGAGAAAGTGGCTTTTGTGGGATATATAACAGATTCAAACCAGCACATCATCTATAGCTTTGTACATTATATATTCAAATCTATAGGATTATCATTATATTTTATTAATTTTCATTTTAGCACTTGTAGGAAATAAGAAGTGTAGTTACATACCAAACAATGCACTACAATAATATGGCATTTATAATTACTCAGATGGTTACCTTTATTTCAGATCTTTATTTCTTTATTTTCCTTTAAACCATTGCCCAGTGTCCATTCCTTTCAATCTAACTCCTTTTAGCATTTCTCATAGGGCAGATCTAGTGGTGATGAACTCTGTTAGCTTTTGTTTTTCTGAGAATGTCTTAATATCTCCATAATTTTCTAAAGAAAGTCTTGCTGGATATAAAATTATTGACTGACAGTTCTTTTCTTTCAGCACTTTAAGTATTTCAATGCACTGCCTTCTTGCTTCCATGGTTTTTGATGAGAAATTGGAGCTCAATATAATTGTGACTGTTTTATATAACATGTTGCTCTTCCCTTGGTTCTTTCAGAACTCTTTCCTTGTCCTTTGCATTTGATAGTGTGATCAATATATGACAGGGTGCATTTTTTTTCATGTTTATTCTGTTTGATGTTTTTTGGACTTATTGAATGGATATATAAACTTCTTTTGCTAAATTTGGTAATTTCTCCATCATCATTTCTTTGACTATTTCTTTTGCCCCTTTCTCTTTTTTTTCTCCTCTGGGACTCCCATAAAACTTACAATGTTTCACTTGGATGGTGTCCCAGAAGTGCCTTAGGCTATTTTCACTTTTACTGTTTCTCTTTTTTTCTGCTTCTCAGTCTGACTCATTTCAGGTGTTTTTCTTCAAGTTCACTCATTCATTCTTCTGCCATTTCCAATATGTTCTTGAAACCCTTCTGGGAATTTTTCAGTTATTGTGGTCTTCAACTCCAGTATTATTTGCTTCTTTTTATTTTTTTTTCTCTTTACTAAGAGTCTCATATTCTTTGACAATTTTTCTTTTATCCTTTATTGCTTTCTCTGTTTATTTCCATCATCTACTTTAGCATTTTTTAAGATCTTTTTTAAAGGCTTTGTTTGGTATGCCCACATTCTCCTCTTCTACATTGGTGTTTTCTGTATTTTTATCCTCTTCTTTTGGATGAAGCAACATTTCCTCTTTCTTTGTCTTTTTCTCTTTTTTTGCACACTGTACATTTTAATATTTTAAAATGTTAATTCTTGGATTTATTCCTTTAAATGGCTGTTTCTTGGTTTCATAACCAATTGGTTTAAGATAGAAGTTTTCTTGAGCTTCAGCCCTCCTATCATGAAGTTTGCCCAGGGGAAATGCAGTGTGCAGGGATTTCCCTGTTTTTCTTGGCCTCTGACTTGCTCTGGGCTTTTGCTTGTTAGATGTTTTAGAGTTCCCCTGTTTCCAGGAGTTTGGTTTTCCCCTCTATTTCCAAGGAGACAGACTTCCCTCTCTCAGGTTTTTGCATCCTGCAGGCCTTTGTCCCAGACCATCTGCCTCCTGAGTTTTACACTCTGTTTCTTCTCTCAAACTGCTTTTTTTCTGGAGGGCAAATTCTGGGAGGAGGGCAAACTGATTACTTATCAAGTCAGTCTTTCCCATCAGAACAGTGTCAGGGACCCACAAAAGGGACACAGACCACTCCAAATTTCTGGAGAGAGGGAATCAGGAAGGACACCAATAGTTTTGCTTATGGTTCCTCAATGCTGAGTTTTCCTGACCTGCCCAGCTAATGCAGCTTTTCAGCTAACTGTTACCAACAGTCCTGAGGAAGTGCAGTGTCCTTAAGTCTCAGCTGCTGCTCCTGTCCAGGATTGGTTAAAACAATGGTTTCCACCACCTTTGTCCATGCAGATTGAAACAATAACTTCAATCATAGCCATATCCCTAACCCTCCAAATTCACTAATCAAAAGTCATGATTAGTGATCAACTGTGACCACCCTTTGTCTTGGGGAAAAGGATTTTTATGTTCCTTTCTGTCATCAGTGTGCTAGCCCTGTGTTGGACCCCTGCTGTAAAAGTGGGGGATGAGTGCCAGCAGAGAACAATTTCCTCTTCCTAACCTTACTTTATCAGCTCTTCCTCCAGCTCTTCCCTGGATGTTGTTTAGTGTTCATCTAACTTCTGGAGTTTCAAAACAGTTGTTTCAAAAAGTTCCTGAGTGGAGCTCAGGTCCTGACGCTCCCTACTCCACCATCTTCCCACAATCATCTCCAATTATACTAATCTTATTTTGATTATCTAGAGAACCTACCCTGCAAAAAGTTTTAAGGAAATATTTTCCAGATTGATGATAGCATGTGTGCATCAATACTGATTTTAAATCTCTCTGTCAAGATGTTATTTTCTCCAATGACATAGTGAAGCTCATACTGGAATGATCAATGAGAGATATTTATTTATTGAGTTATGCCTACCTCTATGCTCAAAAGTACCAGAATATAAAGTGTAAAGTAAGGTCTCTGCCCATAAAGATCTTACATTCTTGTCCATATTAGAACTTATTCTTCCTTTATATCTGTAAATATCTAAATATACATATATAGCAGTGAACTATGTATCCATAATTTGCATGCTCAGAAATAAAATGATTAATATAGTTGATTTTCAACTTGCTTTAACATGATACAACTCTCTTAGAGCACCACCCTAATCTTTTAGAATGAATGCAACCCTGAGTATTAAAGAACTCAAAATATTAGAAAGGCTGTATATTAATATGCAACCCTTATATAGCGTATTCTTTCCAATCTCACTACATTTTCCTCTTAAATTGCCTAGGCATGAAATGACAATTACTTTTCTTTATTTGCATTGGAGACACATTGAAACTTTCAATTATCTCTAACACACTAATACCACTGTCCATTGAATTAAATCAGGTTTTGATTAAATAATAACTCAGATTAAAGTATTTTGTCATGGAATAAAAGTTCTTAAGACAGTGATTTCAGGAATATCATGGCTCAGCCACATGACAGACAAAAGCCTGTATATGATAGGAGACAACTATTAAATGCAAGAGTGCCAAAGAGTTCACTTAAACTTCAAAGTAATTATTATAAGGTGCCAAATAACCTTTTCAGTGTTTACCACATTATAAGCAAACTGCATAGTCTCTGAAGGTAATTTTAATAAATGTGCACAGCAGGTTCCCAATTCAAAATTTTATTGATAATCAGTGAACTGAAAATAAATGAGAAACTGACCACTAATTTTTATTATGCAAATAGTCCACTATGGTGAATAGTTCCCTAACTGCATATTTCACATTTTAGTACTGACAACTTCCCTCAAAGAAAGTGCATAGTAGCCATTAGATTCACTGTACAGAGGATTTAAAACTCCAGAAGGCCATGCTAAACTCAGCTTTATGTTGGTTTAAGTATCTACAATTGTGTCTGTAATTTACATTTAGGAAGAACTAAAGTTGTGTTTCTCCTCCTTCTCCTCCTCCTCCTCCACCACTTTCTCTTTCCTTCTGCCTTTGAATGAATACAGCTGCTTAGTCAGTGTAAGAAATTAAATGTGCTAGTACTTTTTTTCCAATGTCTTCATTTTTTTCTAATAATTCAATTTTATTGAGATATATTCACATACCATGCAGTCATACGAAACGTATGATCAGTAGTTCACAGTACCACCATACAGTTGTGTGTCCATCACCAAAATTAATTTTTGAGCATTTTCATTACCACATGCACAAAAATAATAAGACTAAAAATTAAAGTGAAAAAGAACAATTAAAGTAAAAAAGAACACTGGGTGCTTTTTATTGCCCCTATTTTTCTACTCATCTATCCATACACTGGACAAAGGGGAGTGTGATCTACATGGCTTTCCCAATCATATTGTCACCCCTCACAAACTACACTTTTATACAATTGTCTTCAAGATTCAAGGGTTCTGGGTTGTAGTTTGATAGTTTCAGGTATTTACTGCCAGCTATTCCAATTCATTAGAACCTAAAAAGGGTTATCTATATTGTGCATAAGAGTGCCCATCAGAGTGACCTCTAAGCTCATTTTGGAATCTCTCAGCCACTGAAACTTATTTCATTTCCTTTCACATCCCCCTTTTGGTCAAGAAGATGTTCTCCATCCCATGATGCCAGATCCAGATTCCTCCCTGGGAGTCATATTCTACATTGCCAGGGATATTTACACCCCTGGGTGTCAGATCCCATGTAGGCAAGAGGGCAGTGATTTCATCTGCCAAGTTGGCTTAGCTAGAGAGAGAGGGCCACATCTGAGCAACAAAGAGGCATTCAGGAGGAGACACTTAGGCATAATTATAAGCAGACCTAGCCTCTCCTTTGTGGTAATGTTCTTCCCAAGGGCAAAGCCTTGCCCATCAAACCACCTCCCCAATGTCTGTGAGCACATCAGCAACTATCAAGGTGGGGAAGCCTAATGCCCCTGCATTCTCCCCCAGCAATGTTCACATTAGTGGTAGCATATAATATTTCTCTTTTTGTGCCTGGTTTATTTTGCTCAGCATTATGTCTTCAAGGTTCATCCAAGTTGTCATATGTTTCACAACATCATCCTTTCTTGCTGCTGCATAGTATTCCATTGTGTGTACATACCACATTTTATTTACCCACTCATCTGTTGAAGGACATTTGGGCTGTTTCCATCTCTTGGCAATTGTGAATAATGCTGCTATGAAAATTGGCATGCAGATATCTGTTCATGTCACTGCTTTCAGATGTTCCAGGTATATACCAAGAAGTACAATTGCTGGATCGAAAGGTAACTCTATATTTAGTTTTCTAAGGAACTGCCAGATTGTCTTCCAGAGTGGCTGAACCATTATACAATCCCACCAACAATGAATAAGAATTCCAATTTCTCCACATCCTCTCCGGCATTTGTAGTTTCCTGTTTGTTTAATGGCAGCCATTCTAATTGGTGTTTGATGGTATCTTCTTGTGGTCTTAATTTGCACCTAATAGCTAGTGAAGCTGAATATTTTTTCATGTCTTTCTTGGCTGTTTGTATTTCCCCTTCAGAGAACTGTCTTTTCATATCTTTTGCCTATTCTATAATTGGGCTGTCTGCACTATTGTCATTGAGTTGTAGGATTTCTTTGTATATGCAAGATATCATCTTTTGTCAGATACATGATTTCTAAAAATGTTTCCCACTGAGTTGGCTGCTTCTTTACCATTTTGACAAATTCCTTTGAGGTACAGAAACTTCTAAGCTTGAGAAGTTCCCATTTATCTATTTTTTCCTTTGTTGCTTGTGCTTTGCGTGTAAGGTCTAGGAAGTTACCTCCTAATACAAGATCTTGAAGATGTTTCCCTACATTATCTTCTAGGAGTTTTATGGTATGGCCTTTTATATTGAGATCTTTGATGCACTTTGAGTTAATTTTTGTGTAGGGTGTGAGGTAGGGGTCCTCTTTCATTGTTTTGGATATGGATATCCAACTCTCCCAGCCCCATTTGTTGAAAAGACTGTTATTTCCCAGTTCATTGGCTTTGGGGGCCTTATCAAAGAACAGTCAGCCATAGATCTGGGGTCTATCTCCAAATTCTCAATTCTATTCCATTAACTGATATATCTGTCCTTGTGCCAGTACCATGCTGTTTTAACTACTGTGGCTTTATAGTAAGCTTCAAAGTCAGGGAGTGTAAGTCCTTCCTCTTCATTTTTCTTTTTTAGAGTGTTTTTAGCAATTTGAGGCATCTCTCCTTTCCAAATAAATTTGATAACTAGCTTTCACAAGTCTGCAAAGTAGGTTGTTGGAATTTTGATTGGGATTGCATTGAATCTGTAGATAAGTTTGGGTAGAATTGATATCTTAATGACATTTATCCTTCCTATCGATGAACATGGAATATTTTTCCATCTTTTAAGGTCCCTTTCTATTTCTTTTAGTAGAGTTATGCAGTTTTCTTTGTATAGGTCTTTTATATCTTTGGTTAAGTTTATTCCTAGGTACCTGGTCTTTTTAGTTGCTCTTGAAAATGTTATCTTTTTCTTGAGTGTCTCTTCACCTCTTTCATTTCTAGCATATAGAAACATTACTGATTTACATGCATTAATCTTGCATTCTGCTACTTTGCTAAATTTGTTTATTAGTTCCAGTAGCTGTGTCATCAATTTCTTAGGGTTTTCCAGATATAAGATCATGTCACCTGCAAATAATGACAGCTTTGCTTCTTCCTTTCCAATTTGGATGCCTTTTATTTCTTTGTCTTTCTGGATTGCCCTAACTAGCACTTCTAGCACAATGTTGAATAACAGTGGTGACAGTGGGCATCCTTGTCTCATTCCTGATCTTAGAGGGAAGGCTTTCAGTCTCTCACCTTTGAATACTATGCTAGCTGTGGGTTTTTCATGTATACTTTTTATCTTATTGAGGAAGTTTCCTTCAATTCATATCTTTTGAAGTGTTTTCATCAAAAAGTGATGTTGGATTATGTTGAATGCTTTTTCAGTGTCTTTTGAGATGATCATTTGATTTTTCCCTTTTGATTTGTTAATGGGTTGTATGACATTGATGTTCTTATGTTGAACCATCCTTGCATGAATGGAATGAACCCCACTTGGTCATGATGTATGATATTTTTAATGTGTCTTTGGATTTGATTTGCAAGTATTTTGTTGAGAATTTTTGTATCTATATTAATTAGGGAATATGGCCTGTAGTTTTCTTTTTTTGTGGCATCTTCACCTAGTTTTGGTATTAGATTGATGTTAGCTTCAAAAAATGTGTTAGGTAGTGTTCCATTTTCCTCAATTATTTGAAAGAGTTTAAGTAATATTGGTGTCAGTTCTTTTAGGAAAGTTTGGTAAAATTTCCCTGTGAAGCCATCTGGCCCTGGGCTTTTATTTGTGGGAAGTTTTTTCATGACTGAATCTCTTTGCTTGTGACTGGTTGGTTGAGGTCTTCTATTTTTTCTCTGATCACTATAGGTTGTTCATATGTGTGCCAGTTTGAATGTATTGTGTCCCCCAAATGCCATTATCTTTGATGTAGTCTTTTTCTAGTTTGCTAATGCTGCAGAATGCAAAACACCAGAGATGGATTGGCTTATATAAAAAAGGGGTTTATTTGGTTACAGAGTTACAGTCTTAAGGCCATAAAGTGTCCAAGGTAACACATCAACAGTCGGGTACCTTCACTGTAGGATGGCCAATGGTGTCCGGAAAACCTCTGTTAGTGGGGAAGGCACGTGGCTGGCATCTGCCATTTTGAAACCAGAACTTTGGAGCAGATGTGTTACCTTGGACACTTTATGGCCTCAAGACTAACTGTGTAGCCAAATAAACCCCCTTCTTATAAAAGCCAATCCATCTCTGGTGTTTTGCATTCCACAGCATTAGCAAACTAGAACAGATTTTGGTACCAGAGAAGAGGGGTGCTTTTGCCGCTGAGTCTGCAAATACCAAATATGTTGGAATGGCTTTTCAAATGGATAAGGGGAAGATTCCAGAAGAATTGTGAGGAGCTTGATAGAAAAGGCCAAAACTGCTTTAAAGAGACTGTTTATGGAAATATGGACTCTAAAGATACTTCTGATGAGGACTTGAGCAGAAATGATGAATGTGTTGTTGCAAACTGGAAGAAAGGTGATCCTTGTTGCAAAGTGGCAGAGAGTTTGGCAAAATTGAGTCCTGGTGTCAGATGGAAGGAAGAATTTGAAAGTGACAACCTGGAATACTTAGCTGAGGAGATCTCCAGACTACATGTGGAGGATCTACCCTGGCTTCTTCTTGCAGCTTACAGTAAAATGCGAGCAGAGAGAGATAAACTTAGAACTGAACTCTTGGGTTCAAAGAAACCAGAAGCTGATGGCTTGGAAAATTACGAGCTTCCAGGGGGTGGAATCCCAGAAGCTACAGCCCAATGTGAGGATGTAACCAAACATGGAACCCAGCCACCATTTCAGTACAAGCCAAGATTGGAGATGGAATTATCCAGAAAGGATTTGTGGAAAGTCCTATTGTCTGATGGCTTTGACCCCTGCATGCGTCACACAAAGCCAACAAACTTTTTCCGAGATCTTTACAGACAGAGCCATTGCCAGTCTGGACTGGAGAAGACAGACAAGGAGCAAACTGAATGAAAAATTTCTTCAAAGACAGAGCCATGGAGGTTGAGGTCTGGAGTCAAGAGGTCTTGGGCTGGGAGAGCGGAGTGGCCCACATGCATGGAATGGGTGAGTTTGCCCTGGAGGTCGAGGGCGGGCCTTCTGCCTGAACACTCAGGAAATGTTCAGCCACCCCAAGCCCCAAAGAGGGTGGAGCACATTCCCAGGGAATTGGGGAGAGCTGGCTGCCACCATACTGTTCTGAAGTGGCTGAGCGTGTGCCCTGGAGATGGAAGGGAATCCGGGAGCTGCCCCGATGTTTGAGGAGGGTGGGGCTGAGAAGGTGGTCTCCCCAATGTGTGGATATGTTGGAGCACTCACCCAAGTGTTTGGAGAGGAAACAGCTGCCACAAAGGCCCTTAGGAAGGGTTAGATTCCTGCTCTCTCAAGCCCCAAGGATGCAACGTTGTTCTGTAAATGACTCTCAGACTTTGAAATCTGAAGGAGCTTGTCCTGCGGGTTTTAGGAACTGTTTTTGTCCTGTTAACCCTGTTTTCCTTACTCTTTCTCCTTATGGCAATGGGAATTTTTTTCCTATGCATGTCCCTCCTTTGTATATTGGAAGCATGTAACTTGTTCTAAGTCCACAGATCCAAAGCTAAAGGAGAATTGTGCCCTAGGACCCACCACACCTGTAATTGATTTTGATAGGATCTTGTACTTTTGTTACTGAAATGATTTAAGTTTTTGTGATATTGTGATGGAATGAACGTATTTTGTACTTGGAAAGATAACATCATTTTGAGGACCAGGGGGTGGAATGTGCCAGTTTGAATGTATTGTGTCCCCAAAATGCCATTATCTTTGATGTAGTCTTGTGGGGCAGATGTTTTGGTGCTGATTAGATTTGCTTGGAATGTGCCTCACCCAGCTGTGGGTGATAACTCTGATGAGATATTCCCATGGAGGCATGGCCCCACCCATTCAGGGTGGGTCTTGATCAGTGGAGCCATATAAGTGAGCTGACTCAAAGAGAAGGAACTCTATGCAGCTGTGAGTGACATTTTGAAGAGGAGCAAGCTTGCTAGAGAGGAACGTCCTGGGAGAAAGCCATTTTGAAACCAGAACTTTGGAACAGATGTCATCCACGTGCCTTCCCAGCTAACAGAGGTTTTCCAGATGCCATTGGCCATCCTCCAGTGAAGGTACCTGATTACTGATGTGTTACCTTGGACACTTTATGGCCTTAAGGCTGTAACTGTGTAGCCAAATAAACCCCCTTTTTGTAAAAGCCAATCCATCTCTGGTGTTTTGCATTCTGCAGCATTAGCAAACTAGAACAATATGTTTCCAGGAAATTGTCATTTTCCTCTACATTATCCAGTTTGTTGGCATACAGTTGTTCATAGTATCCTCTTATAATTATTATTTTTTTAAATTTCTTTGGGATTCACAGTAATGTCACCTATCTCATTCATTATTTTGTTTATGTGGGTCTTCTCAATTTTTGATTTTGTCAGTCTAGCTAGGGGCTTGTCAATCTTGATCTTCTCAAACAACCAACTTTTGGTGTTGTTTATTCTCTCTGTTGTTTTCTTTGGGGGGGTTTCCATGTGTCATTTATTTCTTCTTTACTCCTTGTTATTTCTTTTCTTCTACTTGGTTTAGGATTAGTTTGCTGTTCATTTTCTAGCTTCTTCAATTGCTCCATTAGTTCTGTGATTTTAGCTCTTTCTTCCTTTTTGATGTATGTGTTTAGTGCTATAAACTTCCCCATCAGTACTGCTTTTGCTGCATCCCATAGGTTTTGACATGTTGTTTTCTCATTTTCATTCATCTCTATATATTTAGCAACTTCTCTTGCTATTTCTTCCTTAACCCATTGATTGTTTAGGAGCATGTTGTTTGACCTCCAGGTATTTCTGAATTTTCTAAGTCTCTGATGGTTATTGACTTCTAATTGTATTCCATTGCAGTCAGAGAATATGCTTTGAATAACTTCATTTTTTTTTAATTTATTGAGTCTTGTTTTATGCCCCAGCATATGGTCTATTCTGGAGAAAGTTCCATGAGCACTAGAGAATAATGTGTATCTTGGTGATTTGGGATGTAATGTTCTCTATATGTCTGTTAAATCCAATTCATTTATCAGATTGCTTAGGTTGGTTTTCAGTTTCCTTATTGGTCTTTGGTCTGATTGATCTATCTATAGGGGATAGTGATGTGTTGACATCTCCCAAAATTATTGTGGAAACATCAGTTGCTTCCTTTAGTTTTGCCCATTTGTCTCATGTATTTTGCAGCCCCATGATTGGGTGCATAAACATTTATGATTGCTATTTCTTCTTGCTGAATTGACCCTTTTATTAGTATGTAGTGGCCTTCTTTGTCTCTCATAACATCCTTGCATTTAAAGTCTATTTTATCTGAGATTAATATGGTTACTCCTGCTTTCTTTTGGCTGTAGCTTGCATGAAATATTTTTTTCCATCCTTTCACTTTCAATTTCTTTGTGTTCCTGTGTCCAAGATGATTTTCTTGTATGCAACATATTGATGGTTCATATTTTTTGATCCATTCAGCCAATCTATATCTTTTAATTGGGGATTTTAATGCATTTACATTCAAAGTGATTACTGTGAAGGCATTTCTTAAATCAGCCATCCTATCCTCTGGTTGATGTTTGTCAGATATACTTTTTCTCTCACTCTCTTATTGTTCTTTAGTGAACCAATATTGAATCTCTTTAGTACTGAACCTTTCTCCATATCTCTCTCTCTTTTCTTTGTTTCTCTGTCAGTAAGGCTCCCTGTAGCATCTGAAGTAGGGCAGGTCTTTTATTAGCAAAATCTCTCAGCATTTGTTTGTGAAAAATTTAAGCTCTCCCTCAAATTTGAAGGAGAGCTTTGCTGGATAAAGGATTCTTGGTTGGCAACTTCTCTCTCTCATAATTTTATATATGTCATGCCACTGCCTTCTCACCTCCATGTTTACTGCTGAGTAGTCACTACTTAGTCTTATGTTGTTTCCTTTTATGTGTGAATTGCTTTTCTTTTGCTGCTTTCAGAACTTGCTCCTTTTCTTCAGTGTTTGACAGTATGATCAGAATATGTCTTGGAGTGGGTTTACTTGGATTTATTATATTTGTAGTTCACTGGGCATTTATGCTTTGTGTATTTAAGTTGTGTAGAAGGTTTTAGAAGTTTTCCCCAACAACTTCTTTGAATACTCTTTCTACACCTTTACCCTTCTCTTCCCCTTCTGGGAAACCAATGTGTCTTATATTTGGACATTTTATGTTATCTATCATATCCCTGAGGTCCATTTCAACTTTTTTCACTTTTTCCCCCATTATCTTTTGTTCTCTCATTTTCTCTTTTGTCCTCCTCCAGGTCACTGATTTGTTTTCCAGCTTCCTCTAGTCTTGTACTATTATTATCCAGATTCTTTTTAATTTGGTCAACAGTTCCTTTTATTTCCATAAGACCATCTTTTTTTTATTTGCTCTTGCAATTTCTTCTTTATGCTCTTCTTGGGTCTTCTTCATGTCCTTTATATCCTGTGCCATATTCTTGATGTTTGTCTTTAGATCTTTGATTAATTGCTCCAAGTAGTCTGTCTCCTCTGATCTATTGATTTGGGTGTTTGGATTTGGGTTATCCATATCATCTGTTTTTTTTCATATGCTTTAAAATTTTCTGTTGTTTTTGGCCTCTTGGGATTTGTTTAACTTGATAGGGTTATTTTAAGATATGCAAGCTAATTCAAAGACTAATCTCTAATTTGTCAGATCTACAGCTTGGTGGCATACACTTTAACTAACCAGCAGGTGGCATCTGTGAGCCACCTGTTCTGCTCAAGTCAGTTCTCCCCAACTTTGTCTCTGTGGTTTCTGGGGGTCTGATTCTTGTGGGGGTCCAATTGGTGCACCAAGTTTGGTTGTGTTGTTGGTGCTGTCCACCCTGAATGTGGGGCATGTGTCTGAGTGGTTGAGGATGGAGGACAGCTTTAATAATCAAACATCCCAGGTGTTCCTGGAGATTTAAGGTTGTTGCAAGATTCTAAACCTTCAGTTCAGTCTTGCCACAGATTGTCTCTCCTGCTGACCCACAAGTCCTTGGTATTGGTGTATGGTCCATGGAATTTCCAAGTGGGTCCTTCTTCCAAGCCATGCCCTCCCACATCCTCTGCTGAGGGAAGGCTCTGATATTACAAGTGCACACCATCCCTCAAGGGAAGTTCTGGACCATTGGGTGTGTAGGGGCTTTTCCAGCCTGCTGAAAGGATAGCTGTATGGGGCATGTTAATTTCCCTCATTTTGCACAGCTCTGCCTTCCTAGCTCCAGGACAATTAGCTGTGGGTGCACAAAAGGCTATTGTCTATGCCTGATAATGTGGTGTGTGCTCATGTTGCTGGAAACACTTCCCATCACACTGGGTTTTGTGATGTGGCTCTGTGCTGTAGCTCTGGTGCCAGGCAGGAGTATTCCCAGCCCACTGGGAAGATGGCAATAAGGGGTGTGTTTTTTTCACCTTTTGGCTAAACTTTGCCTTCCTTGCTCCAAGACAATTAGCAGCAGGTGTGCAAAAGGCTATCTTCCATGCCAGATATTGCAGCATACCCACAGCCCGTCCCTGCCATGCTTCACTGTGCAGTTCTCACTGCTATTTCTGCAGTTGTTCTTGTTTTTTTTTTTTTTTTAAACAGAACTAGTCCAACTCCAAATGCTAACCCATGGTTTCCCTACACTGCAGCATGGCTGCTGGTTATTCAGCAGGCTTACTCACTTATTTCAGAATGCAGACTTCCAGTTTCGGCAAATTCATGGTCCCTGTGGATTTAGCATACCTTGTCCAGATGGTGCATTGCTGGAACTGGTGTTCCAGGTCACTTTCTGGCTTTTTGTCTAGCATTTTTCATGGAGGTGTTTTTTTTTTTTTTTTTTTTTTTTTTGCCCCATCTCTCCTAACTGCCATCTTCCAGAAGTCTTGGTAGTATTTTTTAAATTTATTTTTCATACCTCACTGTAAGCCTTCATTTTGAAGATAAATTTGTGGAATAGAACATATATGTTATTATATTTTAAGGATATGGCTTCTTTGTTAGAAAGATGGCTTTTGTCTGAAGAAAATGTAATATTCTGTAAATTTTAAAATACCTTAAAATATACTGTTTGGAGACTTTTAAAAAATGATGCATGGAAAGGGAAGACATTGGGAGCCATAGATGAGTGGCAGAGGGGAAAAGTCAAGAGACAATTAGCAATTTAATACCTTAGGCCAATTAGCAAAGTTATAGTTCTGGGATGAATTCAGGAAATTTTCTGGATTAGCCCTTCTTCTGTTGTCTGGGCTGTATTTAAAGTCCAGTTGCAAGAACAGTGACTGAAATTATTATCTAGCTTTGTAGATAGGAGAGATGTAAAAAATATATATTGTGACTCTTACATTCATGAAATTCTTTGAAGAGCGTGCCACATTTAAGACAAGATTACTTCAATAAAATGGTTTCAACTAGTTAGAATTGCACATTATCATCTATGGCAGGAAAATTCCTGGGGATAGGAAGTTTGTATTTTAAGGTGTTTGATTTTTGGCTAAACACAAAAGATTAACCCCATGTGCTCATCTCTTCTTTCATCTGAAAGCCTATGATAATAACATACAGTGCATATACCATTATTAACCAACAAGAGCAAAGTGAATAGAATGGGAACATCAGCAGACAGGAGACTGCAATACATTTTTTGGAAGGAAGGCCAAAAGGAAATAAATGAGTTGTAATAGTCTTTGCAGATTTGAACAAAACTGCAATCTAAAATGCCTGCAAAATATCAAACAAAATGGATCAATTCCTTCCGCAGTACCTCTAAAAGCCCCAGAATGTGAAGGTACTAGAATAATCTAAGGGGAGAGAGAGGCACGGGGCAGGAAAGGAACTGCTGGGCCAAGAGGGATTAGATAATCATTTTACATGCAGTCTTTAGATGCCACAAGAATTACCCTTACCTCTTTCCCATACAGAAACGGGATAATTCTTTTTCAACTCAGGCAGAAAATTGTAGATTTATTCTCTGAAGAAAATGGAAAGGCTTAAACTATACCAAACTAAACTGGGAATTAAGTGTAATGGTAGGTTGTCAAAAATTTGCCTTCTGACATCCAGGGAAGATAGTGGAATAGGGAGCTCCAAGACATAGTTTTCCCACCAAAACAATTATTAAACAAGCAAGAACTGCCTGAAACAACTATCTTGAAACCCCAAGGGCCAGAAGAACACTGTACAACATCCAGGAAAGAGCAGAAAGAAGTAATGAATTAGGGCAAAGAATTGTAAATTCCTCTCTCCACACTGTACCTACAAGCAAGCATCTCCTACACTTATGCTAGGCAGTGCCCAGTCCCTGGGTAGCTGCTGGATGCAGAATGGGCCAGAAAAATCCCCTTCCTCAAGAACAAGGCTGGGCATGGCTGATCACTAGTCATGGCTTTTGATCAGTAAATTCTGATCACTGGTTCCCAGCTCAGAGGACAGCTATTGCTTCAACTCACCCTGAAAAGAGGCAGCTGCAGTCATTGCTTCAACCCTACCCCAATGAAGGCAGCAGGAGCCACTGTTTCAATACTCTCTGGCAGAGATGTTGGAGGTTTAAAGGTGTAAAGCTTTCTTGGGGTTTCAGAGGCCGGTTAACTGAAAGGCTGCAATTTCTGGAAAGGCCAGGAAAGCTCAGCTTTGTGAAGTCATTGTAAAAAGTAACTTTTGGAGCACTTCTTGATCCCTTCCCAGAGAACTTTGGAGCCTGTCTGTGCCCCATTCATAGGCCCTGGCACTGTTTTGGCTAGGAAAAACTGACTTGGGAAAGTCCTCTCCAGAATACCCTCTTCCTATAATTTGCCATCCAGGTAAAAGCAGCATGAGACAATGAAAGGAGTATAAAAATCTATAGAGGTGGACATTCTGGGACAAAGGCCTGCCAGCCTCAAATACTTGGGAGAGGATGGTCTGTCTCTTGGGAAACAGAGGGGACAACAACATTCCTGTAAACAAGGGGACTCCAAAACAACTAACAAGCAAAAGCCCAGGGCAAGACAGAGGTCCACAGACGGGGATAACCCTGCACACTGCATTTGCCTTCATGATAGGAGGGCTGAAACTCAAGAAAATCTCTACCTTATCACCAGCTGGTTACCAAACCAAGAAACAGACATCTCAGACAATATATCCCAGAGTTAACATTTTAAAATATTAAAATGTACAGAGTGAAACAAATGGGAACAAAACAAATATCTAATACTGGCCCATCCAAAGGAAGAGGAAAAAAAAAAAAAACAGAAAACACAAATGTAGACTAGGAGAATGTGGACATATCAAACAAAGCGCTTAATAAAATGATCTTTAAATTGCTCAAAGTGATGAAGGAAAGTACAGAGAAAGAACTAAAGGATACAAGGAAATCAATGAATGAGTAACATGAGAGTATAAGTTAAGAGGTGGACATTTAAAAAGGAAGCAAACACCACTGGAGTTAAGGACCACAATTACAGAAATGAAAAATGCCCAGGAGGGTTTCTAGAGCAGATTGGATCTGGCAGAAGAAAGAATCAGTGAGCCTAAAGACCAGGCACATGAAATGAGTCAGGCTGAGGAACAGAAAGAAAAAGAAATGTCAAAAGCAAATATAGCCAAAGACACCTCTGGGACACCATCAAGCACACTAATATATTTATTATGGGAGTACCAGAAGGAGGAGAAATAGAAAAAGGGGCAGAAGGAATAGTCAAAGAAATAATGACAAAGAGCTTCCCAATCTTAGCAAAAGTCTCAGAGAACACCAAACAGGATAAACATGAAGAAAAATTACACCCCAGCATATATTTATTATACTATCAAATGCAAAGGATGAGAGAGTTCTGAAAGTTGCAAGAGAAAAGTAAGGTGATATATATAAAGGAGAATCAATTAGATTTAGTGGTTATTTCCTATCAGAATCCATTGAGACAAAGAGGCAGTGGGTTGAAATACTTAAATTGCTAAAGGAAAAACTACCAGGTAAGAATATCATACTTGTCAAGACTCTTTCAAAAATGAAGGAGCGATTAAGACATTTTTGGGTTAAAAAAAAAAAAAAAAAAAGCTTAGGGGTGTTCACCCCTACTAGACCAGCCCTACAAGAAATGCTAAAGGAAGTTCTTCAGATTCTAAGGAAAGGACACTGGACAGTGGTTCAAAACAGCATGAAAGAAAGGTAGCCATTTGGGTAATTATAAATGCCAGTATTACTGTATTGTACTGCTTGGTATGTAACTACACTTTTTACATTTTACAGGTGCTAAAATGTAAATTCATGAAAAATGGTGAATCTACATTTTTGGACATAAAATATACAAAAGCAATGGTTGGGGGACAGAGGGCTACAGGAAAAGTATATGTGCATGCTATGGATACTAAGTTGATATCAAACCAAATATGATTGTTTTAGGTTTAGGATATCAAATTTAATCCCATTGTAACCACAAGGAAAACAGATGAAAAATATAACCAGATAGAAATGACAAGGCACTCAATATGGTACAACACAGAAAGCAAAACAAATATAAAAGCAGGCTTTAACAGAATAAGGGACAAAAAAAGATGATGTACAAGGGATAAATAGCAAAATGGCAGAGGAATGTCCTGTGTTATCAGTAGTGACTTTAAATGTAAATGAATTGACAATTGCTGGGGAGAACCTAAGATGGCGGCTAGGTAAGACAGAGAAAAAAACACCTCCATGGAAAACACTAGATAAAAAACCAGAAAGTTACCCAGAACACCACTTCCAGAGTAGCACCAGCCGGGCAAGTTCTGCTAATGCCACAGGGAACGTGCGTTTGGTGAAACCAGGGGTCTGCATTCTGAAATGAGTGAGTGAGTTGGCTGAATCCCTCAGCCATGCTGTGGTGTGGGGAAATGGTGGGTTGGTGTTTTTTTTAAAAAGAAGAAGCCTGGGAACAGCTGCAGATAAGACGGGAGTGGTCTGGACTAACACCTCGGTGTCTGGGGTGGAGGATACCCCTTCCCACACCCACTGCTGATTGTCTCGGGTCCAGGGGAGCAAAGGGGAGATGCACGACTTGCAGCCATCTCCCCAGCAGGCAGGGCTACTCCTGCCCGGGGCCAAACACACAGCACAGAGCTGAGCCAAGAAACCCAGCCTGACAGGGAGTCTTTCCCACAGCACTGCTCACATGACACAATATCGGCCATGGACAGTGGCCTTGAATACACCCATGCCTGATTCTCCTGGAGCTGGGAGAGTGGAGCTGTGTGGAAAGGGGGAAGTTAATGCATCCCATTCAACCATCTTTGAAGCGGGCTGGGAATGCTCCTACACAGCCCGGCACCCCAGGGCTTCCCTGGAGTTTGGCACTCACTTGTGATGTGGCATGGCCCTCCCCGCCTCAGCAGAGGTCCTGGAAAAGCACAGCAGGGATGGGGAAACCACTCAGAAATCCCAGGGAACCTACACCAATACCAAGGACTTTTGTGTCAGCGGCAGAGAACTGCCTTAAATCTCTGGGAACACCTGGGAGGTTTGATTATTAAACCTGCCCTTCCTCCCTAACTGCTCAGGCACACACCCCTCATTGAGGGCAGACAGCACCAACAACACACCCAAATTAAGTGCACCAATTGGACCCCAAAAGAATCAGATCCCCACACACCACAAAGTTGGGGAGAACTGACTTGAGGGGAATAAGTGACTCACGGATGC
Organism: Choloepus didactylus; assembly: GCF_015220235.1. Lineage (NCBI taxonomy): Eukaryota > Metazoa > Chordata > Mammalia > Pilosa > Megalonychidae > Choloepus > Choloepus didactylus. The sequence goes on along the minus strand of NC_051334.1, from coordinate 104,407,355 downwards.
CATCTGCTGGTTAGTTAGAGAAAGTGTATGTCACCAAGCTACAATTCTAACAGATTAAAGATCAAGTAAAGCAAATGCCAAGAGGCCAAAAACAACAGAAAATCTTAAAGCATATGATAAAACCAGACGACATGGGGAACCTGAACCCAAACACTCAAATCAAAGCTCCGAAGACACACAGTTCCTTGCAGAATTAATCAAAGAACTACAGACAGGCAATGAGAGCATGGCACAGGATATAAAGGACTTGAAGAAGAGCGTGGCACAGAATGTAAAAGACATAAAGAAGACCCTAGAAGAGCATAAAGAAGATATTGCAAGAGTAAATAAAAAAATAGAAGATCTTATGTAAATTAAATAAACTGTAGGCCAAATTAAAAAGACTCTGGATACTCATAATACAAGATTAGAGGAAGTTGAACAACAACTCAGCCTCCTCGAGGAGCACAGAACAGAAAATGAAAGAACAAAAGAAAGAGTGGGGAAAAATTGAAAAAATTGAAATGGATCTCAGGGATATGATAGATAAAATAAAACGTCCAAATTTAAGACTCATTGGTGTCCCAGAAGGGGAAGAGAAGGGTAAAGGTCTAGAAAGAGTATTCAAAGAAATTGTTGGGGAAAACTTCCCAAACCTTCTGCACAATATAAATACACAAAGCATAAATGCCCAGCGAACTCTAAATAGAATAAATTCAAACAAACCCACCCCAAGAGATATTCTGATCAGACTGTCAAATACTGAAGAGAAGGAGCAAGTTCTGAAAACAGCAAGAGAAAAGCAATTCACCACATACAAAGGAAACCACATAAGACTAAGTAATGACTGCTCAGTGGCCACCATGGAGGTGAGAAGGCAGTGGCATGACATATTTAAAATTCTGAGAGAGAAAAATTTCCAACCAAGAATACTTTATCCAGCAAAACTCTCCTTCAAATTTGAGGGAGAGCTTAAATTTTTCACAGACAAACAAATGCTGAGAGAGTTTGCTAATAAAAGACCTGCCCTACTTCAGATACTAAAGCAAGCCCTACCAACAGGGAAACAAAGAAATGAGAGAGAGATATAGAGACTTTTAACAGACATATATAGAATACTACATCCCAGGTCACTGGGACACACGTTCTTCACTAGTGATCACAGATCTTTCTCCAGAATGGACTGTATGCAGGGACATAAAAACAAGCATCAATAAAATAAAAAATAAAAAAATGAATTTGTTCAAAGCACATTCTCTGACCACAGTGGAATACAAATAGAAGTCAATAACAATCAGAGACTTGGAGAATTCACAAACACCTGAAGGATAAAAATGAGGGGGAGATGAAAACATTCCCAGATAATCAAAAGCTGAGGGACTTTATCACCAGTAGATCAGTCCTAAGCAGGCTGAAAGGAAGGGACACTAAACAATTGACTGAAACCACATGAAGAAATAAAGATTTCCAGTAAAGATCACATGGTAAATATAAAGACCAATACTACTGTATTGTTGATTTATAACTCCACTATTTACTTCCTACAGGATCTAAAATACATAAACTGTAATGATAAATTGGTGGTTTTGGACTCAATGTAAAATATGTAATTCTTGACGAGAACTACATAAAGATGGGGGAATGGAGGAGTATAGGAACACAGTTTACGTGTCCTATTGAAGTTAAGTTGGTTTCAAAGAAAAACAAGATTGTTATAGATTTAAGAGGTTAAATTTAAGCCCCATGGTAAACACAAAGAAAGTATCAGAGAATATGATCAAAGAGATGAAAAGTAGAGTAGGGGTTCCAAGAAGTGGGGGAAGGGGCAATGGGGAGTTAAGAAATGAGAGTAGGGTTTTTGTTTGGGGTGAAGGGAAACTTCTAGAAATGGATGGTCGGAAGGTGATAGCATTGCAACATTCTAAATGTGATTAATCCCACTAATGGAATGCTAGGGAGGGGTGGAATAGGAAGATTTAGGCTATATATATCTTTCCACAATTGAAAAAAAAAGACAGTCTAAATAGGTGACAATCAAATGCCAAGGGTGATCCTGGATGGGATCTGAGGTCGGAGGAGAGGAGGCTCAAAGGGACACAGATGGGACACAAGAAAAAAAAAGGAAATATAGAATATAAGCTTTATATCAATGTTGAATTTCTTGAACTTCTTAGCTGTGTTTAATGGGATTGCATAAAATAATGTTCTAGTCCATGGGAAAGGTATATGTGAATTATATTATTTGTTCAAAGAAATGTGCAGCTTGCTCTCATATGTTCAGAGGACAAAGCAATAGATGATGGGTGTTAGGGAGGGAGGGAGGGAGGTAGAAAGGGAGGGAAAGAAAAAGACAGTGGTGTGACAGGATCTTAAAGGTGATGGATCGGGGTATTGGGGGAGGGGGGTCAGGGTATGATGGAGTTCTGTGTATGGGGTTTGTACTGTTTTTACAACTGTTCCTGTAAGATTGAACTTATTTCAAAATAAAATTTATTATTAAAAAAAACACAATTGCTTATAAACCATGTTCTTCCAAGTAGTTTTATTTAGAACAAAAGCAATGATTGTTACTTTTAAAAGTCTGATAGTTACAGATCCAATCCAGGTATTCTAATTCCTTTTATTCATAACACTACAGATAAGAAATCAAAAGTCAGATAGTCTTGAATTTGCATTCGGGATTTTTAAATTACTTGTTATATGATCTTAGATAATTTATAAATAATTGAGGCCCAGAAATAAAACCTCACCCATCTCTTAAAAAAATGTAAATGGATTGAACTCTCCAGTCAAAAGGCAAAGATTGACAGAATGGATTAAGAAAACATGACTCAACTATATCCTGTCTGCAGAAGACTCACTTTAAAGTCAAAGATAAAAGTAGATTGAAGGGGAAAGCATGGAAAAAAATACATACCAAAAGAGAGCTGGGGTGGCTATACTAATATTAGAGAAAATAGACTAATTCAAATGGTCATTATATACTGATAAAGGGGACAATTACACAGGAGGAGGTAACAGCTATAAATATATATGCATGTAACAGTAGAGCCCCAAAATATATGAGGGAAATACAGATAGATTTGAAGGGAGAAATTGGCAAATCTACATTAATAGTAGGAGACTTTAAAACACCACTCTCAATAGATAGAGCACATAGGCTATCAATAAGGAAGTATAGGAATTGATATACTAAACCAACTAGACCAAAGAGACATGCACCCTATGAACACTGCACTCAGTGAATACAGAAAACACATTGTACTTGAATGCACATGGATAATTCTCCAGAATAGATCATAGGTTGGGTCAAAAAAGTGTCAATAAATTAAAAAAAAATGAAATCATACAATGTATACTCTCTGAGCACAACAAAATGAAGCTAGAAATCAATATCAGAGGGAGAAAATGAAAATTCACAAATATGTGGAAAATAAATAGCATACTTTTGAACAACAAATGGGTTAAAGAAACCAGAAGCAAAATTAGGAAATATCTTTAGGTGAATGAACATGAAAATAACACACACACACACAATGAAAATACAACAAACCAAAACTTATGGGATGCACAAAAAGCATTGCTGAGAGGGAAATTTATAGCTATAAATACAAACATTACAAAATAAGAAAGACTTCATATCAGAGATCTAACCTCAAAACTAGAAGAATAAGAAAGTGAAGAGCAAAATAAACACAAAGGGAGTAGAAGGAAGGAAATAACAAAGACTAGAGTGGAGATAATGAAATGGAAAAAAAAATTAGAATCAAGAAAACCAAAAATTGATTCCTTGAAAGAATCAGTAAAGTTGGTAAATCTTTGGATTGCCTGACAATGAAAACAAGAGGATACAAATAACAAAAATCAGAAATGAAAAGAGAGATGTTACTAGTGATCCAACCAAGATAAAAAGGACTATAAGATGACATCATGAACAACTGTATGCCAATTAATTATGTAACCTAAATGAAATGGATAAATTTTTAGAAACACACAAACTACCTGCATTGACACAAGAAGAAATAGAAATTTCTACAAACAAATTACAGGAGAGAGATTGAATCACTCACCAAAAACATCCCAAGAAAAGAAAAGCTAGGACCAGATGGCTTCACAGGGGATTGCTACCAAACATTCCAAGAAGGTTTAACTCCAATCTGGTTTAAACTCTTCCCAAAATTTGAAGAGGACAGAACACTCCTTAATTCTTTATGAGACCAAAATCACCATCATACCAAAGCAAGATAGGTACCATTATAAAAGAAAACTACAGACCAATATCTCTTAAGCATATAGATGCAAAAGTCCTCAACAAAATAGCAAGCCAAATCCAACAGCATATTAAAAGAATTATACATCCTTATTAAGTGGGATGTATCTCCAGTATTCAAAGTTGTTTCAACATAAGAAATTCAATTTATTTAAAGCATCATAATAACGTGAGGTTTTTTCCCATGTTATTTCAATTGACATAGCACATGACCATTACAATTGATACAGGAAAGTCATTTGACAAAATACAGCAACCTTTCTTGATAAAAGCTATTAGAACATGATTAATGTCATATATGAAAAGCCCACAGCTAACATTATACATAATTGTGAAAGACTGAAAACTTTCCCTCTAAGATCAAGGAAAAATGTAAGGATGTCAACTGCCACCATTGCTATTCAACATTGTACTGGCTATATATGACAGAACAATTAGGGAAGAAAAAGAAATGAAGGGCATCCAAATTGGAAAGGAAATAGTAAAACTTTCACTCTTTGCAGAAGATATGACCCTATATACAGGAAGCACTGAAAAATCCACAGTAAAGCTCCTAGAGCTAATAAATTCAGCAAAGTTGTGGGATACAAGAATACCCCCCAAATCAGTAGTGATTCTATACACAAGCAATGCACAATTGGAAGAAGAAATCAAGAAAAAAGTCCATTCACAACAGCAAATAAAAGAATCTAACATCAAGGGATATATATAACCCAGGAAGAAAAGACCGGTACACAAAATCTACAAAACATTACTAAAAGAAATCAAAGACCTAAATAAATGGAAGGACATTCTGTGTTCATGGGTTGGAAAACTATCATTAAAATGTCAATTCTACCCAAATTGATTTACACATACAATGCAAACCCAATCAAAATTCCAACAACTTAATTTGCAGAAATGGAAAAGCCAATTATTAAATATATTTTGAAGGATAAGGAGCCCTTAAACAGGGACCAAAATAGCATGGTACTGGCATAAATATATAATATATAAATTTAAAATAATCAGTATTTAAAAATAGTCTCACATCTATGGCCAACTGATGTTTGACAAGGCTGTCAAGTCCACTCAACTGGAAAAAATATTCTTTTCAACAAATTGTGCTGGGAGAACTGGATATCCATAATCAAAAGAATGAAATAAGATGCCTATCTCACAATGTATAGAAAAATTTAATCAAAATAGATCAAAGTCTTAAATATAGGAGAACATATGATGGCAGCTAGGAGAGACAGGGCAAAAAAACACCTCCATGAAAAATACTAGAAAAAGCCAGAAAGTGACCTGGAACACAAGTTCCAGTGATGCACCAGCTGGACAAGTTCTGCTAATCCATATGGACTGTGCACTTGGTGAAACTGGGAGTCTGTGATCTGAAATGAGTGAGTAAACATTCTGAGTATCCAGCAGCCATGCTATGGTGTGGGGAAACCATGGGTTGGCATTTGGAGGCAGACTAGTTCTTTTTTAAAAAACCCAAAAGCAGCTGCAGAAATGGCAGTGAGAACTGCACAGTGAAGCATAGCAGGAACAGGCTATGTGAACACCTCAATATCTGGCATGGAAGATAGCCTTTTGTGCAACTGCTGCTAATTGTCTTGGAGTGAAGAAGGCAGAGGTGAGCCAAAAGGGGAAAAACCCACAACCCTTGCAGACATCTTCCTAGCAGACTGGGAATGCTCCTGCCCAGCAAAGGTGCCACAGCCCGGAGCTGCACCAAAAAACCCAGTGTGACAGAAAGTGTTTCCAGCAACACATGCACACACTACAATATCAGGCATGGACAATAGCCTTTCATGCACCCACAGCTAATTGTTCTGGAGCTGGGAAGGCACAGCTGTGCAAAAAGGGGGAAATTAACATGCCCCATTTAGCCATCCTTACAGCAGGCTGAGAAAGCACCTATGGCCCAGTGGCCCAGAGATTCCTTGAGGGATGGTGCACACTTGTGATGTAGCACAACCTTTCCTCAGCAGAGGCCCTAGAAGGGCATGGCTTGGAAGAGGGACCCACTCAGAAATCCCAGGGACCATACACCAATACCAAGGACTTCTGGGTCAGCACCAGGGACAATCTGTAGTGAGACTGAAATGAAGGTTTAGACTCTTGCAACAGCCTGAGATCTCCAGGAACACCTGGGAGGTTTGATTATTAAAGCTGCCCTCCCTCCCTAACCACTCAGACACGTGCCCCACATTCAGGGTGGACAGCACCAACAGCACACCCAAACTTGGTACACATATTGGACCCCACAAGAATCATACCCCCACACAGCACAAAGACAATGTTGGGGAGAACTGACTTGAGGGGAATAGGTGACTCACAGACACCATCGGCTGGTTAGTTAGAGAAAGTGTATGCCACCAAGCTGTAGATCTGACAAATTAAAGATTAGTCTTTGAATAATTCTGCATATCCTAAAAGAACCCTATCAAGTAAAGCAAATGCCAAGAGGCCAAAAACAGCAGAAAATCTTAAAGCATATGAAAAAACCAGAAAATATGGAAAACCCAAACCCAAACACCTAAATCAAAAGATCAGAGGAGACACAGTACTTGGAGGAATTAATCAAAGAACTAAAGACAAACAATGGGAGCATGGCACAGGATATAAAGGATGTGAAGAAGACCCTAGAAGAGCATAAAGAAGAAATTGCAAGAATAACTAAAAAATAGATGATCTTATGAAATAAAGGAAACTGTTGACCAAATTAAAAAGACTCTGGATACTCATAGTACAAGACTAAAGAAGTTGAACAATGAATCAGTGACATTGAGGACCACAGAATGGAAAATGAAAGAACAAAAGAAAGAATGGGGAAAAATTGAAAAAATCAAAATGGACCCCAGGGACATGATAGATAGAATAAAACATCCAAATATAAGACTTATTGGTGTCCCAGAAGGGGAAGAGAAGGGTAAAGGTCTAGAAAGAGTATTCAAAGAAATTGTTGGGGAAAACTTCCCCAACCTTCTACACAATATAAATACACAAAGCATAAATGCCCAGCAAACTCCAAGTAGAATGAATCCAAATAAACCCACCCCAAGACATATTCTGATCAGACTGTCAAATACTGAAGAGAAGGAGCAAGTTCTGAAAGCAGCAACAGAAAAGCATTTCACCACATACAAATGAAACAACATAAGACTAAGTAGTGACTACTCAGCAGCCACCATGGAGGTGAGAAGGCAGTGGCATGACATATTTAAAATTCTGAGAGAGAAAAATTTCCAACCAAGATTACTTTATCCAGCAAAACTCTCCTTCAAATTTGAGGGAGTGCTTAAATTTTTCACAGACAAACAATGCTAAGAGATTTTGCTAATAAAAGACCTTCCCTACTTCAGATACTAAAGAGGGCCCTACAGACAGAGAAACAAAGAAAGGAGAGAGATATATAGAGAAAGGTTCAGTATTAAAGAGAGTCAATATTTGTTCATTAAAAGACAATAAGAGAGAGGGGAAAAATATAAATATATCAGACAAACATAACCCAAAGGGTAGGATGACTGATTCAAGAAATGCCTTCACATTAATAATGTTGAATGTAAATGGATTAAACTCCCCAATTAAAAGGTATAGATTGCAGAATGTATCAAAAAGTGTGAACCATCAATATGTTGCATGCAAGAGACTCATTGTAGACATGGGGAAAGAAAGAAATTGTAAATGAAGGATGGAAAAAATATTTCATGCAAACTGCAGCCAAAAGTAAGCAGGAGTAGCAACATTAATCTCAGTTAAAATAGACATTAAATGCAAGGATGTTATGAGAGTCAAAGAAGGCCACTACTTACTAATAAAGGGGACAATTCAACAAGAAGAAATAACAATCATAAATGTTTATGCACCCAATCAGGGTGCCACAAAATACATGAGACAAACACTGGCAAAACTAAAGGAAGCAATGGATGGTTCCACAATAATTGTGGGAGACTTCAACACATCAATCTCTCCTATGGATAGATCAACCAGACAGAAGACCAGTAGGGAAACTGATAACCTAAACAGTCTGATAAATGAATTGGATTTAACAGACATATATAGAACACTACAACCCAAATCACCTGGATACACATTCTTCTCTAGTGATCATGGAACTTTCTCCAGAATAGACCATATGCTGGGACATAAAACAAGCCTCAATAAATTAAAAAAAAATTGAAATTATTCAAAGCACATTCTCTGACCACAATGGAATACAATTAGAAGTCAATAACCATCAGAGATTTAGAAAATTCACACACACCCTGGAGGTTAAAATTGAAGGGGAGATGAAAACATTCCCAAATAATCAAAAGCTGAAGGACTTCATCACCAGCAGATTAGTCCTATAAGAAATACTAAAAGGAATTGTGCAGGCTGAAAGGAAGGGACACTAAACAATTGACTGAAACCACATGAAGAAATAAATATTTCCACTAAAGTTCACATGGTAAATATAAATACCAATACTACTATATTTTTGATCTGTAACTCCACTATTTACTTCCTACAGGATCTAAAATACATAAAGTGTAATGATAAGTCAGTGGTTTGGGACTCAATGTAAAATATGTAATTTTTGACAAGAACTACATAAAGGTGGGGAAATGGAGGAGTATAAGAACATAGTTTATTTGTCCTATTGAAGTTAAGTTGGTATCAAAGAAAACAAGATTGTTATAAATTTAGGATGTTAAATTTAAGCCCCATGGGAAGCACAAAGAAAGTATCAGAGAATATGATCATGGGGCTGAAAAGTAGAGTATGGGTTATGAGAAGTGGGGGAAGGGGCAATGGGGAGTTAATAAGAAATTAGTGTAGGGTTTCTGTTTGAGGTGAAGGGAAATTTCTAGTAATGGATGGTGGAAAGTTGATGGCATTGCAACATTGTGAATGTGACTAATCCCACTAAATGGAATGCTTGGGAGGGGTTGGAATCGGAAGATTTATGCTGTATATATGTTTCCACAATTGAAAAAAAGACAGTCTAAATAGATAATGACAATTAAATGCCCTAGATGATCCTGGATGAGATCAAAGAATAGAGGAGAAAAGGCTCAAAAGGTCACAATTGGGACATAAGAAAAAAATGAAATATAGAATGTGAGCTTTATATCAATGTTAAATTTCTTGAATTCCTTAACTACACTTAATGTGATGGCATAAATGAATATTCTTGTTCATAGGAAATGTATATGTGAATTGTATTATTTGTTCAAGGATGTGTGCAACTTGCTCTCATATGTTCAGAAGACAGAGTCATATATGATGGATGATAGAGAGGGAGGAAGGGAGGGAGGGAAAGAAAGAAATGTAAAGTGACAAAATATTAAAGTTGGTACATCTGGGTATCAGTGGAGGGGGGATGGGTTAGGCTGGAGTTCTGTGTATGGGGTTTGTATTATTTTTGCAACTGTGCTGTAAGTTTGGATTTATTTCAAAATAAAAAGTTAAAAAAAAAATAAATAAATAATAAAAAATAATAAAAAAAAAGTTCTAAATGTAAGAACCAGGTTCATAAATCTCCTAGTAGAAAATGCAGGGAAGCATCTTCAAGATCTGATAAGCAATGGCTTCTTTGATTTTATACCCAAAGTGAAAGCAGTGAGTAAAAGAATAAGTAAATGGGACCTCCTTTTATGCACAAAAGACTTTGTCAAGGAAGTGAAAAGACAAATTTTTGGGAGAAAATATTTAAAATCACATGAAACTATGGTCTCCATCACTTGCTATTATGTAAATGCAAATCAAAATTACAAAGAGATATCATTTCACAACCACTAGAATGGCCACTAATAAAAGCAGAAATATGCAAGTGTTGGTGAGGTTGTGGAGAAATAGGAATACTCATGATTTTCTGGAGGGAATGTAAAATGGTGCAACCTCTGTGGAAGACAGTTTGGCTGTTCCTAAGGAAACTAAGTATAGAATTGCCATATGAAATGGAAATTCCACTACTAAGTATATGCCCAGAAGAACTGAAAGCAGTGACTCAAGCCTATATTTGATCCCTGATGTTCACAGTGGCCTTATTCACAACATCCAAAAGATGGAATTAACCCATGTCCATCAAAGGATGAATGGATAAATAAAATGTGGCATACACATATGTTAGAATATTATTCAGGTGTAAGAAAGAATGAAGTCCTGATGCATGTGACGATTTGGATGATTATTGAGTGTATTATTTGATTGAAATAAGATAGACACAAAAAGACAAATATTGTATGTTCTCACCAATATGAATTAATTATAATAAGCAAACTTAGAGTTAGAATCTAGAATATAGATTACTAGGAGATAGATTGGGATAGAGACTGGGGAGTTGATGCTTAAATGGTGCACAATTTCTATTTAGGTTGATTGTACAGGTTTGGAAATGGATGGTGGTGATAGTAGCACATTATTGTGAGTGCAATTAACAGCACTGAATTATATATGTGAATTTGGTTGAGAGGAGAAGTTTTGGGTTGTGTATGTTACTAGAAGTTTTGGGTTGTGTATATTACCAGAATGAAAGTTAGAAGACCCTGTTGTGAACAATGGACTGACATTTATAAGACATAAATAATATTGCTCTTTCATGATTTACAACAAATGTCTGACACTAACACAAGATGTTAATATTAAGGTGGTATATGGAAAAAAATACACATAATGTAAACTACAGACTATAGTTAGTAGCTCTATTTTAATATTCTTTTAATTGTAACAAAGTTACCACACTAATGCAAACTGTCAACAATAAGGGGGTATTCTGGTTTGCTAAAGCTGCCACTATGTGAAATACCAGAGATGGATTAGCTTTTATAAAAGGAATTTATTAGATTACAGGCTTACAGTTCTTAGGCCAAAAAAGCATCCAAACTAAGGCATCAACAAGAGGATACCTTCACTGAAGAATGGCTGATGATGTCTGGAACACCTGTTAGCTGAAAAGACACATGGCTGACATCTGGTCCTTTGCTCCTGGGTTGCATTGCTTTCAGCTTCTGATTCAAGTGGCTTTCTCTCTAAGCATCTGGGAGTCCTCTCTTAGCTTCTCTGGGGTAAACTCTGGACTTCATCTCTTAGCTTGTCATCTCCAAATGGCCTTCTGTCCACATCTCAAGCCTCTTGCAGCATCATCTACTGTGTCAGCTGTTGAGCTCTCTTAAGTAGTCCAGTGAACAAATCAAGACCCACCCTGAATGGGCATGTCCATACATCCATGGAAATAATTCAATCAGAGTTACCCACACAGTGGGATGAGTCACATCTCCATGGAAACAATCAAAAGGCTCCACCCTAAGACTGGCTTAAAAGATCATGGTTCTTTCTTGGGTCTTTAAGAGTTTCAAACTGGCCCAGGGGTATAAGGGAACATTGTATTTTTTACATGAGTTTTCTGTAAACCTACAACTTCTCTAATTCAAAATAATAAAAATAATTAAATAAAAACATTACCTAAGATAAAGAAACCAGACACAAAATATAACATATTGTATGATTCCATTTATATAAAATGTAAATATAAATAAATCTATAGAGATAGAAATAGATTAGTAGATATGTAGGGTGGGGGAAGGATAGAGGGATTGAGAGGTGACTGCTAAGAGTATGTAGTGTTTCTTTTAGGAGCAATGGAAATGTTTGAAAATTGATTGTGATGAATTCATGACTCTGAGTATACTGAAAGCCAGTGATGGTAAACTTAAGTGGATTGTGTGGTATATAAATGTATCTCAGTAAAACTGTTATTGAAAACTTGCTTATGTGAAAAAAAAACAGATGAATGGGACATCATCAAAATTAAAAACTTTTGTTCCTCAAAGGATTTTATCATGAAATTAAATCAACAACCAACACAATGGAAGAAAATATTTCACAACTTATCTGATAAAGGATTAATATCCAGAATTTATAAAGAAATCCTTCAACTTAATAAGAAAAAGACAAACAATTCCATTTAAGAATGGGCAAAAGACTTGAACAGACATCTCTCCAAGGAAAATATACAAGTTACCACAGAGGACATGAAAACATGTTCAACATCATTAGCCATCAGGGAAATTCAAATCAAAACCACAATGAAATAGCATTTCACCCCATTTAGTATGGCTGCTATTTAAAAAAAAGAAACTATGTGTTGGAGAGGATGCAGAGAAATAGGAACACTTGTTCACTGCTGGTTGCAATATAAAATTGTGCAGCCGCTGTGGAAGAGTTTGGTGGTTCCTCAGAAAGCTAAGTACAGAAGTACCATACGACCCAGAAATCCCACTAGTAGGTATATACACAAAAGAATTGAAAGCATGGTCTCAGATATTTGCACACCAGTGTTCATAGTGGCATTGTTCACAATAGCCAAAAGATAGGAGAAAACCAAGTGTCCATAAACCAATGACTGGAGATACAAAATAAGGCATATATATACAATGGCATAGTATTCAGTTATAAAAAGGAATGAAGTCCTGATACATGTGACAACATGGATGAACCTTGAAGACATCATGGTGAATTAAATAAGCCAAGCACAAAAGGAAAATATTCTATGATCTTATTGTTTTGAAAATATTAGAATTAACAAACTTGTAGAGTCAGAATCTAGAATAAAGGTTAGTAGGATGGAAAGGAAAGTTAAGTCTCAAGATGTACATGGTTCCTGTTTGGCATGATAGAAAAGTTTTGGTAATGGAAGGTGATGACAGTGGCATGCATTGTGAACATGGCTAGCAGCACCAGGTCGTATACCTGAATGTGACCTAAAGGGGAAATACTTAACTGTACTTAATTGTATATATGGTAAAAGTAAAATTAAAAAAAAATCCATGGAACTAATCTACACAGTCAACCCTAAGTTTAACCATGGTCTTTAATTAATAGTACAGTCATAAAAATGTGGTATCATGAATTGTAAAAATTTTCCACACCAATGAAAGGTGTTGGTGGTAGTGTGGTATATGGGAATCCTGTATTTTATTCAAGACCTGTAAACCCACTTCTTTAATAAAAATAAATAAATAATTAAAAAGTATCTAAAATATTACCTTCTATACTCTTTCTCAGAAAGTTTCTCCTTCAAAATGAAGTATTCAAACCAAATAAAAAGAAGAGGTGTAGGAAATAGGGAATCCAAGCAAGGAAAGGAATTAAAGGAAGCCCGCATAATGATCCCTCTTCAGAAAGTCTACAGAACAATGAATAAAGAACAAAGCAGGGGAAAGCTACTCAACTCATTCTATGAAGCCAAAATCACCCTAATACCAAAATCAGACAAAGATACCACAAAAAAAGAAAATTATAGACCAAATTCTTTAATGAATATACATGCAAAAATACTCAAAAAAATACTCGCAAATAGAATCCAGCAGCACATAAAAAGAATTATACACCACAACCAAGCGGGGTTTATTCTAGTTATGCAAGGTTGGTTCAAAACAAGAAAATAAATTAATGTAATACACCACATCAATAAATCAAAGCAAAAGAACCACATGATCATCTCGATCAATACAGAAAAGGGATTTGACAAAATTCAACATCCTCTCTTGATGAAAACACTTGAAATGATAGGAGTAGAAGGGAACTTTCTCAATGTGATAAAGGCAATATATGAAAAGCCCTCAGCCAACATCATACTCAATGGGAAGAGATTGAAAGCTTTCTCTCTAAGATCAGGAAGAAGACAGGGATGCCCACTGTCACCACTGTTATTCAACATTGTGCTGGAAGTTCTAGCTAGAGCAATTAGGGAAGAAAAAGAAATAAAAGGCATACAAATTGGAGAGGAAGAAGTGAAACTTTCACTCTTTGCAGATGACATGATTCTACATGTAGAAAATCCAGAAAAATCTATAACAGAGCTATTAGAGCTAATCAATGAATACAGCAAAGTGGCAGGCTACAAGATCAACATGAAAAATCTGTAGTGTTCTTATAGAGAAGTAATGTACAATGAGAGGAAGAAATAAAAAACAATCCATTTACAATAGCAACTAAAAGAATCAAGTATTTAGGAATAAACTTAACAAAGGCCAGAAAAGACCTATACAAAGAAAAGTACAAGAAACTGCCAAAAGAAATTGAACAGGGCCTAAAAAAATGGAAGAACATACCATGTTCATGGATTGGAAGAGTAAATATAATTAAGATATCAACTCTACCTAAAATGATTTACAGATTCAATGCAATACCAATTAAAATCCCAACAACTTACTTTTCAGAAATAGAAAAACAAATAACCAAATTTATTTGAAAAGGCAAGGTGCCCTGAATAGCCAAAAATATCTTGAGAAGGAGGAACAAAGTGGGAGGTCTCACATTACCTGACTTTGAAGCATATTGCAAACCTACAGTTCTCAAAACAGCACGGTATTGGCATAAGGACAGAGATATTGATGAATGCAATCAAATTGAGTGTTCAGATAGACTTTGGCATCTATGGACAATTGATCTTTGATAAGGCAGTCAAGCCAAAGCCACTGGGACAGAGCAGCCTCTTCAACAAATTGTGTTTGGAGAACTGGATATCCATTTCCAAAGGAATGAAAGAGGACTCCTACATTACACCTTATACAAAAATTAACACCAAGTGGATCAAAGACCTAAACATAAGTGCTAAGACCATAAGACTCTTAGAAGAAAACATAGGGCAATATCTTAAAGATCTTGGGATAGGAGGTGTTTTCCTAGACCTTACACCTAAAGTGTGAGCAAACAAAGAACAAACAGACAAATGGAATCTCCTCAAAATCAAACACCTTTGTACATCAAAGGACTTTGTTAAAAAAAAGTAAAACTGCAGCCTACACAATGGGAGACAATATTTGGAAAACACATATAAGGTAAGAGTTTAATATCCTGAATATATAAAGCAATCCTACAACTCAATAACAGAAAGAAAAACATCCCAATTAAAAAAAATGGGCAAATACATGAACAGACACTCTTTTGAAGAGGAAATACAAACGGCTCAAAAACATATGAAAAAATGTTCAACTTCACTGGTTATCAGGGAAATGCAAATCAAAACCACAATGAGACATCATCTCACACTTATCAGAATGGCCATTATCCAAAAACAGAAAATGACAAGTGCTGGAGAGGATGTGGAGAAAGAGGCACACTTATTCATTGATGGTGGGAATGTAAAATGGTGCAATCACTCTGGAAGACAGCATGTAGGTTCCTCAGGAAGCTAAGTATAGATCTGCCATATGACCCAGCTATTCCATTGCTAGGAATATACTCAGAGGAAATGAAAGTTAAGAGACAAATGGACATTTGTAAACCAAGGTTTATTGTGGTAATATTCATGATTGCCAAGAGATGGAAGAAGCCCAAATGTCCTTCAAGGGATGAGTGGGTAAACAAACTGTGGTACACACACAAGATGGAATATCATGCAGCTGTAAGACAGAACAAAGACAGGGAACATATGAAAACATGGATGAACCTTGAAGACAATATGTTGAGTGAAGTCAGCCAGAAACAAAAGGACAAATACTGTATGGTCTCTCTAATATGAACTAACATTAGTGAGCAAACTTTGAGGGTTAAAAGCTGATAACACAGGCTACCAGGATATAGAAAGAAGGTAGAGATCAGGCATTTGATGAAGGACTACAGAGTGTTCAGTGGGATTGATTGTATAGATCCAGAAATAGCATAATACTGTGTGATGGTAGCACAATATTTTAAGTACACTGAACAAAGATGTCTGTGAGTAAGGCTGAAAGAGATGGGATAGGGGAATATATAACACCAGAGGTAAAGAGAGATGATGAAGACTAGGACATATAACTTGGCAACAACTGGAGTGGCCAATGACTGTTAATGTACAAATATAAAAATATTCTCACATGTGGGAGAACAAATGAATGTCAACCATGCAGAGTGTTGAAAAAGTGATGGTGTTTGGGGGAAAAAGCATAATCAAGGCAAACTGGAGTCTATGATCAACAGTAACATTGTAATATGCTTCCATTAAATGTAACAAAGGCAATATAACAAAGTTAAATTTGTATGAGAGGGTGATATAAGGGAGGGATATGGAATTCTTGGTAGTGGTGTTGTTTTCTGCCCATACTAATATATTGTATTGTATGACACTTCATTTTTCTTTTTATTATCTTTTTTATTATCCACCAAACAAAAAACTTTTTCATAGTAATCAATAGGTTCAAGTGCTGGCTGTGGTGATAAATATACAACCATATGATGATACTGTGAACAACTAAGTGTATACTGTGGATAATGGTATTTTACATGAACATATCTCCATAAAATTGAAGGGAAAAATATAAATAGGGGTAAAAGTGCTGGAGAAAACATGGATAGAGGGATGTACCTATTTACTCTTGAGGAGGGAGAATGGTATAGCCTTTCTGGAGGTCAGAGTGGTGGTTCCACAAAAAGCTAAGTATGTGGGGGCCATAAGGCCCTGCAACCTCATTATTTGGTATGAACTTGGAAGATCTGAGAGCAGAGACATGAATGGACATTTGCACACTGGTATTTATGGAGGCAGTATTCATGATTTACAGTGGGTGGAGGTGGCCTAAGGTTACACTGACTGAGGAACAGAATGGTGAACTGTGGTGTATGCATGCAATGGAATATTGAGCAACTATGAGAAGGAGTGAAGTTGTGAGACACCCAAGGAGGTGAATGGATCCTGTAGACAGCATTTTGAGAGAAGCATGCCGGAAACAAAGGCAAACACTATAATGCCTCACTGACATGGACTAACTACAATGTGTAAACTCAGAATTGAATCCTAGAGCATAGCCTAACAGGGAAGTGATTACTGCTATGTTCCCTAGATTGTAAGCTCTTACAGCAGTCAAATCTATTCCTGAATTTTAATGGCTCTCTCCAGACTCTGAGATGTTGATCCCTTGGTGGTCTCTGGAACATTGGGTATCTATGTGACACCTGAAATTCAAAACTAGAGCTTGGCAGATATGAATGTCAGTATTAACACATGCAGCAACTCTTAAAAAAAAGAGCCAAAAAAGCCCAGACTTCAATTAGAGATATGAATGAAGCAGATCTGTTTAAGACTAGGGCAAATAGGGCCAAAGGGTAAAGGTTTAAACTGATGGTGTGTTAAAACTTTAACTTCTATGTGAGACCAAGGAAAGAAATGTTTATTTGGTGTAGGATCTATATTTTCTAAACAATGTAACTTCTACAGTTTGTTCAAACACCACAATTACATGGAAATTTGAATAGGAAGTGAGATATGGTAGCTCTGTATAGTTTAGAGTGAAATAGCAACAAATCCCAAAGTAATT
Source organism: Choloepus didactylus (assembly GCF_015220235.1). Lineage (NCBI taxonomy): Eukaryota > Metazoa > Chordata > Mammalia > Pilosa > Megalonychidae > Choloepus > Choloepus didactylus. The sequence goes on along the minus strand of NC_051334.1, from coordinate 104,389,835 downwards.
TGGGCAGAGAATAAAAATAAATATTTAGGGGTTCCCTGAGTAGCTGGGGGAGGAAGCAGAGGTGTTGGACTTCCTCACACTGGATTGTTGCTGATGTTTTCACAAACACTGGGGACTGATGACTTGACATGCTGAGCCCTCTGTCTTGGGGCTAGCCCCTATGAAGCATGTTACTGCAAAAGAGAGGCTAAATCTGCTTACAATTGTGCCTAAGTGACTCCCCCTGGGTGCCTCTTTGTCGCTCAGATGTGTCCCTCTCTCTCTAAGCCACCTTAGCAGGTGATCTCACTGCCCTCCCCCCTATGTGAGACTTAACTCCCAGGGGTATAAATCTCCCTGGCAATGCAGGATATGAGTTTCAGGGATGAGTCTGGCTCCAGCATTGTGGGATTGAGAACATCTTCTTGACTAAAAGGGGGGATGTGAAATGAAATGAAATAAAGCTTCAATGGCTGAGAGATTTCAAATTGAATTGGGAAGTCACTCTGGTGGATATTCTTACACACTATATAGATAACACTTTTTAGGTTTTAATGTATTGGAATAGCCAGAAATAAACACCTGAAACTACCAAAATAAACACAAACTGTGATTGTGTTTATATTCCTTTACAAAGATTTTCTACAGGTGTTAATACTTACTTTATTACCTTGACTCTTGAAGATGATTGTATAGCAATGTAGATTGCAAGGGGTGACAAGTGTGATTGGGAAAATATTGTGGATTGCACTCCCTTTATCCAGTGTATGGATGGATGAGTAGATAAATGGGGATAAAAACTATATGAAAAATAGGGTGTGATGGGGATATGATTTGGGTGTTCTTTTTTACTTCATTTTTTATTCTTATTTTGATTCTTTCTGATAGAAGGAAAATGTTCAAAAATAAATTGGGGTGATGAATGCACAGCTATATGATGGCACTGTGAACAGTTGATTGTGCACCATGGATGATTGTATGTTATGTGAATATATCTCAATAAAGCTGAATTTAAAAAAAAAACACAATGACAGCAAAGAATAGAACATAAACCCTTGGTTAAGCTACTACCAAGAAGAAGGAAAAATTCCATGTTGTCAAATTTCTCACTTTGTCAATAAAATTATCAACCTGGAAAAATAAAAAAAACGAATGAAACAGGCAGGCAAAAGACATGCAGATGGAGTTTCCTAGGGAAAGAGAAAGCATGGTGGATTTTCATATAGTTTTGATCATTAGGAAAATAATGTTAAAGGTGTATTATTACAGATATGAGAGAGTAAATGGAAATAATTGTTAGGTACACAGAAATCTAAACAGTTTTTAAAAATAAAGTAAGTATTAACACTTGTAGAAAATCTTTGTAAAGGAACTTAAACACAATCACAGTATACTCTTTGGCTCTGCAATGGACACCCTTAACATAATCTAATAATGTAAATATTAAGTATTGATTTAAGAAAAATCATTAAATATAAATAAAAGGACAGGCAGAAGGGAGGAGAGAGTGTCAGTTACTAGAAATAAGTCTTTTGCTGCAATGGAACAGGAATCAGGAAGGTAAATTTCAGAAAAAATAACTAACAGTTGAAAGCAGTTGTTTCTGGTGATGGAGAAAGATGAAAGCATTGAACTGTTTGTTTTAATTTTTCTTTAAAGTAAGCCTCTTGGATGTGCTTTTGTTTTAAATCATGTTATGGTGTTATTTACATGTGGTGGTTGAAACACTTTGTACCCCAGAAAAACATGTTCTTACACCTAATCCCTTCCTATGGGTGTTAACCCATTGTAGGCAGGACCTTTTGATGAGGTTACTTCAGTTAAGATGTGTCCAACTTCAATCAGGGTGGGTCATAATCCTATTACTGGAGTCTTTTCTAAGTGGAATGAAATTCAGATGTAGAGACAGAAAATAACAGTAGGGGGGGGCAGCCAGAAGTTGAATATCAATGAAATCCAGAAGAGAAGGGAGAGGCCCAGAGATTCCAACATGTTCCTTGCCATGTGACAAACTAAGAACCAAGGATTTCTGGCAGCCAGCCCTAGACCGTCAGTCTATGGGAAGAAAACATCACTTTGATGATGCCTTGATTTGGACTTTTTTTTAGCCTCAAAACTGTGAAGAAATAAATTTCCATTGTTCAACCTGATCCATTTCATGGTTCTTTCTTAAGAAGCCTAGGAAATTAAAACAGTAGATAAAAATTATAATTAATTATAAAAAGTAGATAAAAGTTATAATTGCTAGATACATAGAATCCTTAGGTCTTTTATGATTTATGAGAAGAAATATACATAGTGGGTAAGGGCACAGAATCTAGAGACAGTCTGCCTAGTTTTAAATCACAACCTAACCACTTGCTACCTTTGTGACATTGGGAATGTTATTAGTTTCTCTGTGCCTTGGTTTAATCAACTGTAAATAAGGCTAATAGTATCTACCTGATATGATTTTGGAAGGAATAAGTGAATTAATAAATGTGAAGTCTTTAGTACAGTGTCTGGAATCATATACTAAGCAAAACATAAGTGTCAGCTTTTTATTATTGATGTTGTTTTCAGTTTTTGTAGCTCATCATATTGTTTATTCATAAATTGCTGCTACTACTAATCTCAGGCCATAATGAGGGCAGGTTTCTTGGCCATTTTATTCAGAATTACTAGCTAGAGTAGAAAGCAAAGTAAAAACAGTTTATTTTCAATGAATTTGGCATAGTGGACCAATGGTCTTAAAATACGTAAATATTTATGTATTTTATCAGACCAAAAGGTAAAGGGTGATATTGACTGTGTTCTAAAACTTCAACTTCTGTGTGAGACCAAGAGAAGAGATGTTTACTTGGTGCAGGACCTATATTTTCTGTAGCAAACTAAATAACGTGTATGGTCAGTTTATTTAAACATCATAATGATATGGGACTTTGAATCAGAAGTGAGATCTAGTAGGTTTATACAGTTTAGTGTGAAATTCTGATACATCCCAAAGTAATTTGGGCAGAGAATGAGGATATATTTTCAGGGAACCCTAGGGAACTGGGGAAGAATGCAGAAATGTTGGACTTCCCCACCTGAGTTGTTACTGGTGTTCTCGCAAATGTTGAGGACTGAGAGTTTGGTAGGATAAGCCCTTGATCCTGGGACATGCCCTTGTGAAGCTTGCTGCAAAAGAGAGGCTGAGCCTACTTATAATTGTGCCTAAGAGTCTTCCCCAGAGAACTTGTTTGTTGCTCAGATGTGGCCCTCCCTCTTTCTCTAAGCCCAAGTGGCAGATGAACTCACTGCCCTCCCCCTTACATGGAACTTGACACCCAGGGGTATAAATATCCCTGGCAGAACATGACTCCTGGAGATAATCCTGGACAAAGCATCATGGGATTGAGAAAAACTACTTGACCAAAAGGGAGAAGTGAAATGAAACAAAACAAAGTTTCAGTGGCTGAGAGATTTCAAATGAAGTTAAGAGGTCACTCTGGAGGGTATTCTTATGTGCTATATAGATATACCATTTTGGCTTTTAGTGTACTGGAATAGCTAATACTTGAAACTGTGTAACTGTATCCCAGTAGCCTTGATTGTTGGAAATGATTGCATAACTACGCAGCTTCCATGGTGGGACTGTGTGATTGTGAAAACCTTGTGGCTCACACTCCCTTTGTCCAGTGTATGGACAAATGAGTAGAAAAATTGGGACAAAAACTAACTGAAAAATAGCATGGGATGGGGGCATGGAATGTTTTGGGTGTTCTTTTTTACTTTTATTTATTTATTTATTTATTTATTTATTTATTTATTTATTGGAGTAACAAAAAATGTTCAAAAGTTGATTCTGGTGATGAGTGCACAACTATATGATGGTACTGTGAATAGCTGATTGTACACTGTGGATGATTGCAGGATATGTAAATATATCTCAATAAAAGTGTATTAAAATACATAAATAGTTATGTACATATGTATTCATATGTATTAAATGTATGCATACATTAAATAATATGCATTATTGGTAGAATATAAATAAATAACTTGTCATTTAAAATTTATACCAATGCACATTGAGTATTCTGTTGCAAATGTCACTGTAGCATGTCTATGAAAGTGGTGTAACCATTAGATTAAATCTCTGGAATGTGTTCCTCTGCAATAAAAATTTACTTTCTACTGCAATATAATACTTTGGAAAACATCCTGAAGTATATAAAAAGTAACATATGTCTCAGTAAGTTACACCCTGTGATTGGAATACCTGTTTTATAACATCAAACCAAATGAACAAGTTGACAATATAGACTGTTTTATTTTATTTTGTACTAGCTTTATTTATCAAAAAATAAAAAAAAACATTTCAAACAAAACAAAGCAAAGGAATAAGAAAAGCAAATATCCTAAAATAACTTCATTGTTTCAAATATGCTCCTACCATACCACAAGAAAATTGATGAACCATAGTCATTCCTGAGCATTTCCATATCTTTAAGATTACCTTCAATATCTTATCTGTTCTTATTAGATTATCATTTCCCCTTCACTAGCTGCTGTCTATCACTAGGTCCTCTATATTCTACAACATAAGACACTTGTATTACATTTTTCACAGAGTTCACATTACTGGTAACATACACTATTTCTCCTTTTGCAGCTGACTTATTTCACTCAACATTATGTCCTCAAGGTTCATCCATGTCTTCATATGCTTCATGACCTTGCTCCTTCTCACTGCTGCATAGTATTCCATCATATTATGTTCCAAATTTTGTTTATCCACTCATCTGATGTAGGACATTTAGGTTGTTTCCATCTCTTGGCAATTGTGAACAATGCTGCTATGAAAATGAGTGTGCAAATATCTTTTTGCATCACTGCTTTCAGGTCCTCTGGGTAAATACCAAGAAGTGAAATTACTGGATTGTAGGGTAACACAATACCTAGTTTTCTGAGGAACTGCCAAACTGTCTTCCAGGGTTGCTGAACCATTATATAGTCCCAGCAGCAACAAATAAGGGTTCCAATTTCTCCACATCCTCTCAGCATTTGTAGTTTCCTGTTTATTCAATTGCAGCCATTCTTAAGGGTGTGAAATGATACCTCATTGTGGTCTTGATTTGCATCTCCCTAATAATTAGCAAACATGAACATTTTTTTCATGTGTTTTTTAGCCATTTGTTGTGTTTCTTCTTCAGAGAAATGTCTTTTCATATCTTTTGCCCATTTTATAATTGGGTTATTTGTACTAAAGTCATTGAGTTGTAAGATTACTTTATATATACAAGATATCAGTCTCTTATCAGATAGATATTTTCCAAATATTTTCTCCCATTGAGAGGGCTGTCTCTTTACCTTTTTGACAAATTCCTTTGAGGTACAGAAGCTTTTAATTCTGAGGAGTTCCCATTTATCTATTTTTTTCTTTCATTGCTTGTGTTTTAGGTATAAGGTCTAAGAAGTGACTTTCTAATACTAGGTCTTGCAGATGTTTCCCTACATTCATTATCTTCTCAGAGCTTTATGGTACTGTCTCTTATATTGAGATCTTTGATCCATGCTGAATTAATTTTTGTGAGTTAGGGGTCCTCATTCATTCTTTTAGATATAGATATCAAGTTCTCCCAGCCCCACTTGTTGAAGAGGCTGTTATATCTCAATTCAGTGGATTCAGTGGAATCAGTCAACCATAGATCTGGGGGTCTATTTCTGAATTCTAAATTTGATTCCATTGATCAATATGTCTATCTTTGTTCCAATACCATGCTGTTTTCACTACTGTGTCTTTGTAGTAGACTTCAAAGTAAGGCAGTGTAAGTCTTCCCACTTCATTTTTCTTTTTTAGAATATTTTTAACAATTTGAGGCATCTTTCCCTTCCAAATAAGTTTGATGAGGAGCTCTTCCAAGTCTGCAAAGTAGATTCTTGGTATTTTGATGGGAAGTGCATCAAATTGTAGATCAATTTGGGTACAATTGACATTTTAACTATGTTTAGCCTTCCTATCCATGAACACAAAATATCTCTCTACCTCTTTAGGTTACCTTCTGTTTCATCTAGTAGAGTTATATAATTTTCTGTGTAGAGATCTTTTACATCCTCAGTTAAGTTTATTCCTAGGTACATAATTTTGTAGTTACTATTAAGAATGGAATCTTTATCTTGAATGCCTCTTCAGTTATGTCATTTCTACTGTACAGAAACTTTACTAACTTATGTGCATTAATCTTATATCCCACCACTTTGCTGAATTTGTTTATAAGCTCAAGTAGGTGTGTCATTGATTTCTTAGTGTTTTCCAAGTATGAGGTCATATCATCTGCAAATAATGAGAATTTTGCTTCTTCCTTTCCAATTTGGATGCTGTTTATTTCTTTTTCTTGCCAAATTTCTCTGGCTAGAACTAGCACAATGTTGAATAGTGATGGCAATGGCATACTTGTCTCATTCATGATCTTAGAGGGAAAGCTTTCAGTCTCTCACCATTGAGTACTATACTGGTACTGGCTGCAGATTTTTTCATCTATGCCCCTTGCATTGAGGAAGTTTCCTTCAATTCCTAATTTTTGAAGTGTTTTTATCATAAAAGTATGCTGGATTTTGTCAAGTGCTTTTTCAGCATCTATTGAGATGATCATTTGATTTTTTCCTTTCTGATTTGTTAATGTATTGTATTAAATTGATTGATTTTCTTATGTTGAACCACCCTTGTATGCCTGGAATGAACCCCGCTTGGTCAGAGTGTATAATTTTTTAATGTGTCTTTGAATTTGATTTGCAAATATTTTATTGAGAATTTATACATCTATATTCATTAGGGAAATTGGCCTGCAGCTTTCCTTTCTTGTAGCATCTTTATCTGGTTTTAGTATTAGAGTGATGTTGGCCTCATAAATGAGTTAAGTAGTGTTCCATTTTCTTCAATTATTTGAAAGACTTTAAGTAGGAATGGCATCAGTTATTTTTGGAACATTTATTAGAACTTCCCTGTGAAGCCATCTGGACCTGTCATTTTATTTGTAGGAAGTTTTTTGATAAGTGATTGAATCTCTTTACTTGTACCTCATTTGTTGAGTTCTTCCATTTCATCTTTATTCAACCTAGGCTGTTCCTGTGTTTCCAGGAAATTAACCATTTCCTCTAAATTATCTACTTTGTTGGCATAGAGTTGTTCATAGTATCTTCTTATGATATATTTAATTTCTTCAGGATCCATAGTAATATCCCTCCTCTCATTTTTAATTTTGTTTATTTGGGCCTTCTCTCTTTTTTACTTTGTCAGTCAAGCTAAGGGTTTGTCAATCTTGTTGATCTTCTCAAAGAACCAACTTTTGGTTTTATTTATTATCTCTATTGTTTTTATTGTTTTCCATATCATTTATTCCTGACTTAATCCTCATTATTTCTTGTCTTCTACTTGCTTTAGGATTAGTTTGCTGATCATTTTCTAGCTTCTTCAATTGTTTCATTAATTCTTTGTTTTTAGCTCTTTCTTCCTTTTTAATGTATGCATTTAGAGCTATAAATTTCTCTCTCAGCATCACCTTTGCTGCATCCCATAAATTTTTTATGTTGTATTCTCATTTTCATTTATCTATAGATATTTAGCTATTTCTCTTGCAATTTCTTCTTTTGACCTACTGGTTGATTAGGACTGTGTTGTTTAACCTCCAGATACTTGTGAATATTCTGGTTCTTTGATAGTTGTTAACTTCCAGTTGTATTCCATTATGGTCAGAGAATGTGTTTTGAATAATTTTAATCTTTTTAAATTTATTCAGGCTTGTTTCATGCCTCAGCATATGATCTATCCTGGAGAAAGTTCCATGAGAACTAGACAAGAATGTATATCTGGGTAGTTTGGGAGGTAATGTTCTATATATGTCTATTAATCTAATTCATTTATCACACTGCTTAAGTTCTCAATTACCTTATTGGTCTTCTATCTAGATGATCTATCTGTAGGAGAGGGTGTCATATTGAAGTCTCCCACAATTATTGTGGAAACATCTATTGCTTCCTTCAGTTTTGCCAATATTTGTCTCATATACTTTGGAGCACCTTGATTGGATGCATAAATATTTATGACTGTAATTTCTTCTTGGTGAATTTGCCCTTTTATTAGTATATAGTATCCTTCTTTGTCTCTTATAACATCCTTGGATTTAAAGTCTATTTTATCTGAAATTGGTATTGCTATCCCTTTCTTTTGGCTGTAGTTTGCATGGAATATTTTTTTCCATCCTTTCACTTTCAATTTCTTTGTGTCACTAGGTCTAAAATGGGTCTCTTGTAAACAACATATTGATGGCTCAAATTTTGTAATCCATTCTGCCAATCTTTGTCTTTTAATTGGGGTGCTTAATCCATTCACATTCAATGTTATTACTGTGAAGGCTATTCTTGAATCAGCCATCTTATGCTTTTGTTTTAATTTGTCAGATCTATTTTTATTCTCTCTCTCTTCATTTCCTTTAAAGTACCCTTACTAAGACTTGTCAGTTCTGTGCCCTTCTCCAGAACTCTCTCTCCTTCCTTCTTTTCCTCAGCCTTTAGATCTGCCCTCAGTAGATCTTATAGGGCAAGTCTCTTGTTAACAAATTCTCTCAGCATTTTTTTGTCTGTGAAAATTTTTAGCTCTCCTCAATTTTGAAAAAGAACTTTGCTGAGTAAAGAATTCTTGGTTGGCAATTTTTCTCTTTCAGGATTTTAAATGTATCACACCACTGTCTTCTCACCGCCATGGTGCCCACTGAATAACCAGTCCTCAATCTCATATTGTTTCCATTGTATGTGGTGAATTGTTTCTCTCTTGCTGCTTTCAGAACTTTCTCCTTCTCTTCAGCATTTGACAGCCTGATCAGGATATGTCTTAGAGTGGGTTTAATTTGGATTTATTCTGTTTGGAGTTCTTCATGCATCTTTGATTTGCATATTTATGTCATTTAGAGGGGTTGGAAAATTTTCCCCAACAATATTTTCAAATACTCTTCCTAGCCCTTTACTCTTCCCCTTCTGGGACACTGATAATTCTTATATTTGTGTGTGTCATATTGTCCATCATTTCCCTGAGATCCATTTTAAATTTTTCAGATTTTTTCACCATTCATTCTTTTGTGCTTTCCCTTTCCATCACCCTATCTTCAAGTTTGCTAATTCAATTCTCTACCTCTTCAAATCTAGTATTATGATTCTCAAGAATATTTTTATTTGATCAACAGTATCTTTTATTTCCATAAGATCCACTATTATTTATTTACTCTTGCAAATTTTTATTTATGCTCTTCTAGGGTCTTATTCATATCTTTTATATCCTAAGCCATAATATTAATGTTTGTGAGTACTTCTTTGCTTAATTGCTCTAGGTTCTGTGTCTTTTCTGGATTTTTCATTTGGACATTTGGGTTATCCATATATTCTATTTTCTTCATATGCTTTGCAATTTTCTGTTGTTTTTGGCCTCTTGACATTTGCTTATCTTGATAGGGCTCTTTTAGAGTATGCAGGATTATTTGAACATTTATCAATAATTTTACAGAGCTACATCTTGGTGGAGTGCACTTTCCTGACTTACCATCAGATGGCACTCCTGAGCCACATTTCACCCTTAAATCAATATGTACTGAGTGGGAGTCCAAACTATATGGGGGTCCAATCAGTGTACCAACTTTCCATGTGCACTGGGGACTATCAGTTCTATGGTTGGGGGGGCATGTCTTATGCAGTTTGACAGGGATTCTGTTCCATGACCCAGTGGTCCCAGCCATTCCCAGGTCTGCAAGTGGAGTACCATGAAATTTCAGAACTCATGTCTCACCTTCCAGCTCAAATGGCCCACTGTCCCTCTCTGCCATGTGATCATGACTCCCTGGGATTGAAGGAAGGCTCCTGGCACTTCCATGTGGCAACCCTGCCTCTATGCTGTGTACACTGTGGGCCTGCAAGGAGGAAGAGTGTACACTGACACAAGCCCACCAAATCCCAAATTTCCTCAAAGAAACTCCCAGCTTCTGGGCTGTGAAACTTATCTCCCAGCCAACTGTAAAGTCCTGGCCTGGGGGCCACAAATGGCTATCTCCAAGGCAACTGCAAACTCCCAGCCTTGGTAATGCAAAAGGCCATCTCCCAAGCAACTGCAATTATGGCTGCACCTGGCATAGAAAACCACCCCTCCCATGGTTATCTGCCCACTCAAACAGCTCCAGGTATCTGAAGAGTTATCCCCTGAGCCTAGTACTTTGGAGGGTGCCTGGGGTGTGGAAAGCTACTTTTCTCCATGCCATCATCTGGTTAAGTGATGTTCCAGACTGAACACTCACCCATCTTGAATGCAGCCTCTCAGTTTCTCCAAGTAGGGACTCACTATGTGTTTAGAAGTCCTTGCTCATGTGGTGGGACCCTGGAACTGCTGTTCTGGAGCATGTTCTGTCCTTTATTTAATGTTTTTCACAGAGTAGAATCCTGCTCTGTCTCTCATAAGCCTCCATCTTGGAAGCCAGTGAGACTATTTTTAAAAAAAAGAAATACTGAATATTAATCTAATTTAACTGCACATTATTCTGAATCCAGGATTTTAAGAAAATGGAAAACTTGGATTTTTCAAGGAAAATATTTCCCATTGTGGGCAAGGATGACTCATGCGGGAGTAATACTGTACTTCAGCAGATCTTCACATTTACACGGTATGGGAATGGGAATCCTAAACCAATATAAAGAATTAGCATTTCATTTGAAATGATAAACCTTGTTCTTTTCCTATGTGAAACTGCTACTACTGAGGGACTGTAAAAGTTTTCATTTTATTTAAAAATTTTCAATAATTACACATTTAGTCTTACTTTCTCACCATGCTCCTGCTTTGAGTATTGTTGGTATTTCTAAGATGATCATCTAAAGAGTTGTTTTCTGTGATTATGCAACAGAGTAAAAGCAAGACCAAACAATCTATCCTAAGAAATATGATCTTGGCTTCCTGCAAGTAACCCCCACTCTGATCAATTACATCCTACAGAAAGAGTGAAGTCCTCAGAAAGGCACAAGACATAAGAAATAAAGTTCTGACAAATTGGCTTATCTCCTGGTTGTGAATTTGTTGGTGCAACAAAAATTGTTGGTGACTTTCTGGGTTCTGCTTCTCTGAAGAACAAATTACAATTCTGAATGTTCTGCAGAGAGATATAACCTAGAGTCAGCTCCTGAATTTATCATGGTCCCAAAGTATACAAGTGTTTTCTTGTCTGAACTACTGTAGTTAATACATTCAAGAATTCTGAGAACTTCTACTAAAGTTTTTAAGTATCATCATTCCCTGAAAGGCATTATTTAGAAATTACCCTAATACATCTTAATAAACAATTTAGAATTATGTAGGGTTGTGTATGTTGTATATAGAATAGACATACACATAATGAAGATAGATAATTTTCATTTATGATTCAAAACATTGGTTTTAATCATAAATCAGCCTATTTGCCTAATGTTGGTCAAGTTTCAGCTTTATTATGTATTAAGTGAGATTGGAATTGATAAAGCCTGATCTTCCATCTTGTCAGGGATATTTTTGGATCAAATGAATTCAAGAATGGTGATATTAACTTTTTTTTAAATTCAGTTATATTGAGATATATTCACATAACATATAGTCATCCATGGTGTACAATCAACTGTTCACAGCTCCATAATATACTTGTACATTCATTACCACAATCTATTTTTCAACATTTTCCTTATACCAGAATAATAATAAAAAGTGAAAACAAAAAAGGACACCCAAATCACCCCCCCATTCCACACTATTTTTCATTTAGGTTTTGTCTCCATTTATCTACTCATCCATCTATACACTGGATAAAGGGAGTGCAATCAACAAGGTTTTCACAATCATACTGTCACCTCTTATAATCTACATTGTTATATAGTCATCTTCAAGAGTCAAGGCTAATGGGTAAGATGTTGGTAGTTTCAGGTACTTACTTCTGGCTATTCCAATACAATAAAACATAAAATGTGTTACTATATAGTGCATAAAAATGTCCAGCAGAGAGACATCTTGACTCAATTTGAAGTCTCTCAGCCACGGAAGCTTTATTTCATTTCATATTGCATCCAACCTTGGGTCAAGAAGATGTTCTCAACCCCATGAAGCTGGGTCCAGATTCATCCCTGAGAGTCATATCTTGAGTTGCCAGGGAGATTTACACCCCTGGGAGTCAGGTCCCATGTAGGGGCGAGGGCAGTGAGATCATCTGCCAAGGTGGCTTAGTTAGAGAGAGAGGGACACATCTGAGCAACAAAGAGGTGCTCAGGGGGAGAATCTTAGGCACAATTGTAAGCAGGTCTAGCCTCTCCTTTGCAGTAACAAGCTTCAAGGGGCAAGCTCCAAGACAGAGGAATCAGCATGTCAAGCCGTCAGTCCCCAGTGTTTGGGAGAACATCAGCAACAATCCAGGTGAGGAGGTCCAACACCTATGCACCCTCCTCCAGCTCCTCAGGCAGGCCACAAATATATATTTTATTCTCCACCCAAATTACTTTGGGATGTGTTGCTCTTTCACTCTAACCTACACAGACCTGTTATAGCTCACTTCCTATTCAAAGTTCCATGTAATTGTGGTGTTTGAACAAACTGACTGTAGAAGTTATATTGTTTAGAAAATATAGATCCTACACCAAATGAACATTTTTTCACTTGGTCTCACATGGAAGTTGAAGTTTTAACACACTGTCCAGTTAAACCACTACTCTTTGGCTTTATTTGTCCTAGTGTTAACAAGATCTGCTTCATTCATAGCTCTAATTGAAGTCTGGGCTCTTTTTTCAGTTTTTTTTTTTTAACAGTTGCTGTAGGCATTAATACTGACTTTCCTATCTGCCAAGCTCTAGCTCTGAGTTTCAGGTGTCACACAGATATGCATTGTTCCAGATACCAATCAGATTATTCACCAAGGGACCCATAACTCAGAGTTTGGAGATAGCCATTGCAATTCAGGAATAGATTTGACTGCTGTAAGAGCTTACAATCTAGGGAACATAATAATTATTTCACTGTTAGGCTGTGCTCTAAGATTCAATTCTGAGCTTACACATTGTAGTTAGAACATATTGGTGAGACATTATGTTTTTTGCCATTGTGTCTGGTGTACTTCACTAAAAATGCTGTCTACAGTATCCATTCACTTACTTGTGTGTCTCACAACTTCACTTCTTCTCATAGTTGCTCAATATACCATTGCATGCATACAACACAGTTCACCATTCTGTTCCTCAGTCAGTGTACACTTAGGCCACTTCCACCCACTGCAAATCATGAATACTGCCTCCATAAACACCAATGTGCAAATCTCTACTCATGCCTCTGACCTCAGATCTTCCACATACATATCCAATAATGAGGTTGCATGGCCTTATGTCCCCACATACTTAGCTTTTTGTGGAACCACCACACTGACCTCCAGAAAGGCTATAACATTCTGCTTCCTCATCAAGAGTAAATAGGTACATCCCTCTATCCATGTTTTCTCCAGCACTTTTACCCCTATTTATATTTTTTCCTTCAATTTTATAGAGATATATTCACCTAACACACAGTTATCCACAGTGTACACTCAGTTGTTCACAGTATCATCATATAGTTGTACATTTATCACCACAGTCAGCACTTGAACATATTGATTACTATGAGAAGTACTTTTTTCATGAATAATAAAAAGATGATAATAGAAAGAAAAATAAAGCATCATACAATAAAATATATTAGTAAGGACAGAAAACAACCTCACTACCAAGAATCCCATATCTCTCCCTTATATAACCCTCTCGTACATATTTAACTGTGGTATGTTGCCTTTTTTACATTTAACAGAAACATATTAGAATGTTACTGTTGACCATAGACTCCAGTTAGCTTTGATTTTGTTTTTTTCTGAAATACCATCCCTTTTTCAGCAGTTTGCATGGCTGACATTCATTTGCTCTCCCACTTGTGAGAAAATTTTTATATTTGTACTTTTAGTAACTATCATTGGCCACTCCATTTTTTTGCCAAGTTACACTGTCCCAGTCTTCATCATTTATCTTTACCTCTGGTGTCACACATTCCCCTATCCCACCTCTTTCAGCCTTACTCATAGACATCTTTGTTCAGGGTACTTGCAATATTGTGCTACCATCACACCTTATTATGCTATTTCTGAATGTATACAATCAATCCCGCTGAACATTCTGTAGCCCTTCAGCATCAAATTCTTGATCTCTACCCTCTTTCTATCTCCTGGTAGCCTGTGTTATTTGCTTTTAATTCTCAAAGTTTGCTCAATAATATTAATTCATATTAGAGAGACCATACAGTATTTGTCCTTTTGTTTCTGGCTAACTTCACTCAACATAATGTCCTCAAGGTTCATCCACATTTTTATATATTCCCTGTCCTTGTTCTGGCTTATAGCTGCATAGTATTTCATCACATGTGTATACCACAGTTTGTTTATCCACTCATCCATTGATGGACATTTAGGCTGCTTCCATCTTTTGGTAATTGTGAATAATGCCACAATAAGCATTGGTTTACAAATGTCCATTTGTGTCCTAACTTTCATTTCCTTTGAGTATATACCTAGCAATGGAATAGCTGGGTCATATGGCAGATCTATACTTAGCTTCCTGAGGAACCTCCACACTGTCTTGTAGAGAGATTGCAGCATCCTACACTCCCACCATCAGTGAATAAATGTGCCTCTTTCTCTACATCCTCTCCAGCACTTGTAATTTTCTGTTTTTTTAATAATGGTAGGTGTGAGACAATATCTCATTGTGGTTTTGATTTTCATTTCAATAACAGTCACTGAAGCTGAGCATTTTTTCATATGTTTTTGAGCCATTTGTATTTCCTCTTCAGAAGAGTGTCTGTCCATGTCTTTTGCCCATTTTTTAATTGGGTTGATTGTCTTTCTGTTTTTGAGTTGTAGGATTGCTTTTATAATTGGGATATTAAACCCTTATCTGATATGTGGTTTCCAAAGATTTTCTCCCATTATGTAGGCTGCCTTTTTACATTTTGAAAAAGTTATTTTATGTACAAAAATGCTTGAATTTTAGGACACTTTGGTTGGAAGCTCTAGGAAACCACCACCTATCACAAGATCTTTAAGATATTGCCCTACATTTTCTTCTAAGGGTCTTATGGTCTTAGCACTGATGTTTAGGTCTTTGATCCACTTGGAGTTAATTTTTGTATAAGATGTGAGTTAGGAGTCTGCTTTCATTCTTTCGGAAATGGATATTCAGTTCTCCAAACATTTGTTGAAGAGGCTGCTCTGTCCTAGTTGCTTTGGCTTGGCTGCCTTAACAAAGATCAATTGCCTGTAGACGCTGGCATCTATTTCTGAACACTCAATTCTATTCCATTAGTTGGTGTCTCTGTCCTTATGACAGTACCATGCTCTTTTGAGAACTGTAGCTTTGCAATATGTTCAAAGTAAGGTATTATGAGACCCCCCACTTTGTTGCTCTTTCTCAAGATATTTTTAGCTATTCAGGGCACCTTGCCCTTCCAAATAAATTTGGTTATTGGTTTTTCTATTTCTGCAAAGTAAGTTGTTGGGATTTTAAATGGTATTGCATTGAATCTATAAATCAGTTTAGGTTGCATTATCTTAATTAAATTTAGTCTTCCATTCCGTGAACATGGTACATTCTTCCATTTTTTTGCATGTCCTGTTCGATTACTTTTAGCAATTCCTTGTAGTTTTCTTTGTATACATCTTTTCTGACTTTTGTTAAGTTTATTCCTAAACACTTGATCCTTTTGGTTGCTATTGTAAATAGAATTTTTTTTCTTATTTCTTCCTCTTGTTTCACATTGATTGTGTATAAGAACACTGCAGATTTTTGCATGTTGACCTCATAGCCTGCCACTTTGCTGTATTCATTGGTTATCTCAAATAGCTTTGCTGTAGATTTTTATGGATTATCTACTTACAGAATCATGCCATCTGCAAAGAGTGAAAGTTTTATTTTTCCTCTCCTATTTGGATGCCTTTTATTTCTATTTCTTACCTAAGTGCTCCAGCTAGAAATTACAGCACAGTGTTGAATAACAATGGTGATAGTGGGCATCCCTTTCTTGTTCCTGATCTTAGAGGGAAAGCTTTCAATCTCTCCCCATTGAGTATGTTGTTAGCTGTGGTTTTTCATATATTGCCTTTATAATATTGAGAAAGTTCCTTTCTACTACCCTTTGAAGTGTTTTCATCAAGAAAGGATGTTGAATTTTGTCAAATGCCTTTTCTTCATGGATTGAGATGATCATGTGGGTCTTTTCTTTGATTGATTGATGTGGCATATTACATTAATTGATTTTCTTGTGTTGAACCAGCCTTGCATACCTGGAATAAACCCCATTTGGTTGTGGTGTATAATTCTTTTAGTATGTTGCTGGCTTTGATTTGTGTGTATTTTGTTGAGGATTTTTGCATCTATATTCATTAAAGTGATTGGTCTATAATTTTCTTTTTCTGTAGTATCTTTGTCTGATTTTAGTATTAGGGTGATCTTGGCTTCATAGAATGAGTTGGGTAGCTTTCCCTCCTCTTCAATTTTTTGAAGCATTTGAACAGGTTTGGTATTAATTCTTTCTTGAATGCTTGGTAGAATTCACATATGAAGCCATCTGGTCCTGGGCTTTTCTTTTTTGGGAGCTTTTTGGTGACTGACTCAATCTCTTTGCTTCTGATTTGTTTGTTGAAGTTGTCTATTTCTTCTCAGGTCAGTGTTGGCTGTTTATTCTTTTCTAGGAAGTTGTCCATTTCATGCAAGTTTTCCACTTTATTAGCATATAGTTGCTCATAGTATCTTCTCATTATCTCCTTTATTTCTGAAGGGTCAGTAGTTATGTTTCCTTTCCCATTTCTGATTACATTTATTAGCATCTGCTCTCCCATTTTTTTTTTGTTATCCTAGCTAAGTGTCCATCAATTTTGTTGATTTTCTCAAAGAACCAGCTTCTGGTTTTGTTGATTCTCTCTATTGTTTTCCTGATAACAATTTCATTTATGCTTTAGTCTTTGTTATTTCTTTCCTTCTGTTTGCTTTGGGGTTTATTTGCTGTTCTTTATCTAGTTCCTCCTGGTGGCAAGTTAATTCCCCAATTTCCGCTCTCTCTTCTCTTTTAATATAGGTATTTCAGGCAATAAATTTCCCTCTCAGCACCACCTTTGCTGCATCCCATAAATTTTCATAAGTTGTGTTTTCATTCTCAGTTGCCTCGAGGTATTTACTAATTTCTCTTGTAATTTCTTCCTTTACCCACTGGTTTTCTGAGAATGTGTTCTTTATTATCCATATATTTGTGAATTTTACAATCTCCTTCCTTTATTTATTTCCTACTTCATTCCATTACAGTCTGAGATAGTGTTTTTTATAATATCAATTTTTTATATTTGTTGAGACTTGCTTTGTGACCCAGCATGCAGTCTAATGTAGAGAATGTTCCATGAACACTTGAGAAAAATATGTCCTGCTGTTGTGGTGTGTAGTGCTCTAAAAATGTCTGCCAAGTCTAGTTCATTTATCATAGAATTCAACATCTCCATTTCCTTGTTGATCCTCTGTATATTCTATCCACTAATGAGAGAAGTTATTGAATTCTCCAACTACTATTTTGGAGTTATCTACCTCTCCTTTCAGTGTTCTCAGTGTTTGCCTCATGAATTTCGGGGCACTCTGACTTGGTGCATAAATATTTATGATTGTTACATTTTCTTGACAAGTTGACCCTTTTATTAATGTACAGTGTCGTTCTTTGTCTCTTTTAATTGTTTTACTTTTGAAATCTACTTTGTCTCATATTAATACAGCTACTCTTGCTTTTCCTCTGGTTGCTGTTTGCATGAATTACCTTTTTCACATGTTTCACTTTCAACCTATTTTTGTCCTTGTGTCTAAGGTGAGTTTCTTATAGACAGCATATAGATGGTTCCTGTCTTTTTAATCCATTCTGCTGGTCTCTGTCTTTTTATTGGGGAGTTGAATCCATAAACATTTAGTGTTATTACTGTAAGGGCAGTACACTCTTCTATCATTTTGTCTTTTGGATTTTATAAGTCATGTCTTATTTTTTCCTCTCTCTCTTTTCACCTTTCCTGGCAATCTTCATCTCTACACTGTTCTCCAAACCTCTATCTCCTGTCTTTTTCTATCAGCCTGTAGCACTCCCTTTAGTATTACTTGTAGCACCAGTCTCTTATTCATGAACTCTCTCAGTGTCTGTTTGTTTGGAAATATTTTAATCTCTCCCTTATTTTTGAAGGAAAGTTTTACCAGATATATAATTCTTGATTGGCAGTTCTTCTCTTTCAGTATCTTAAATACATCATACCACTGTCTTCTCACCTCCATGGTTTCTGTGGAGAAATCTGTACAGGATCTTATTGAGTTTCCCTTGATTGTGATGGATTGCTTTTCTCTTGCTGCATTCAGAACTCTCTTTTTGTCTTTGACATTGGACAATCTGATCACTAAGTGAGTAGGTCCATTGGAGTCTATTTCTTTGGGGTGCACTGTCCTTCTTGATTCTCTAATTTTCTGTCTTTCATAAGAGTTGGGGAATTTTCAGTGATTATTTCTTCTATTATTCTTTCTGCCCCTTTCCCCTCTCTTCTCCTTCTGGGACACCCATAGCATGTATATTTGTGCATTTCATGTTGTCACTCAGCTCCCTAAGACCCTGCTCATATATTTCCATTCTTTTCACTACCTGTTCTTTTGTGTGTGTGAATTCTCTGGTCTTCCAATTCACTGATCCTTTCTTCTGCCTGTTCAAATCTACTGTCATATCCCTCCATTGTCTTTTTCATCTCCTTCATTATGCTCTTCATTCCCATAAGTTCTACCATTTGCTTTTTCAAGTTTGTGAATTCTTCCTTAAGGTCCTCCAGTGTCCTTCTCATTCCTTCACCTCTTTTGTTATGCCTTCCCTCAGTTCATTGACTTGATTTCTGAATTGATTTAGCATTGCCTGAACATCTCCAATTAGTTATTCCTTCAATTCATTGAGTTGATTAGGCAATAATTGCTTCAAATCTTTTGCCTTTGTTGATCTATTAGTTTGTTCCTTTGGCTGGTCCATATTTTCATGTTTCCTAGTATGGCTTGTTATCTTAAGCTGTCTAGGCATCCTACTTTCTTGATTAGTTTTTTCTGGAGCTTGTTTTCACTCTTTTACCTGGGGTTTTCTTGTTGGTTGGCTTTGTTCTCTAACCCTTGGTGTTCAGTTCAGTGTATTCTAGAACTTTAACTTTGATTTTGTTTAATTGATCAGAGTTTTTCACCTTGTGTTTTTCTGTTTCTTGCCCTGCCTCTATGTAGACTTCTTGTGTGATGGTCTCCTCAGATATTGTCAACCCCAGTCAGGTTTCCCTGTTCCAGAGAGGCCCAGGTCTCAGGAGCAGGGTATGGAGTTTCCCTGTAAATGAGACCTTCCTGTGAGGCCTTTAGAGTCTATGCTTCTCCTATCCTCTCCAGCAAGTGGCACTTGCCAGCCTACAGTTACCCCACCAATGCAAGGAGGTGAGAAGTCTTTAGTTCTCCTGGTGATCCTGACCCTGTTGTGGGTGTGACTGACTGAAGCTGGTTTCTGAATTTCAGCCCCTGTGGTCTGAGTTCCCAGAAGTATGGCTGCCACTGGAGCTTGGCCACACCTCCCTTTTCTTGGCAAGTTATGGTGTTTAGTGAATTTTCTCTGCCACTAGGCTTATTGCTTTGTCTCTCAGAACTATCTTATCTCTGCTCTTGCCTGGGCCTGAATTGCAAGTCTTTGAGGCTTTCTGTAATAAGCTTCTTAGAATAATTGTTTTAGAAAAAGAGAAAAAGGTAAAAAAAAAGAAAAATAAAAAGAAGGGCCCAGTATGAACTATTTACACTCCAAGTGGACTATTGAAATGTTAAAAGAGAAGAAGTTGAAGGCCATTAAGGAACAATCAAGAAAGCAGAGAAACTGGCTCTTCATACAAGGATCTTTGCCCTTTGGATTTGCATAGGTGTCTGATTCTATTTGAGCCCCACCCTTCTCTGTATTCTGTTCACCAGTACTCCAAAAAGTCTGTGTTTCTATTTTTGGTTTTTTTTTTTAGCTGTTTTTGCTAGCCCTATCTCCTCTCTGCTAGGCTGACTGCTCCCAGATTCTCTGGTGTCTGGTCTCAGTCTATCTGTATTTGGAGTTTTGTTCAGCAGTCTGAGTTTTCAATCAGAGCTACAACTGTAGTTCTCCCTCTTGGTTCCCAGCACCAATGGCCCCTCTTCCCATGGGACTGTGCCTGGCAAGGAGGGGTGTGGTTCCCCTGGCCATGAGTATTTACAGATTTCAGTGATCTCAGCTGTTTCACACTTTTGTGAGTGTTGTATGAAGTATGCCCAAAGTCAAATTGCTCTGCAGTGTCTGGTCCATGCAGTTTCTGGCTTTCTACCAACTGCCCTGGAGGAGTAACTAAAATCCATACCTCACCAATCTGCCATCTTGCCCCCCCAATATTAACTTTTAAGATGAAAGTCTCTATATGATATTGCTACTATTATGGATATTATTTTTATGCAAAATCTTTGGACCTTAGGAACATAGGAACTTTTTTATTCACATATAAGGACAGTTTCTTATCTCACTCCACAGATAGGTTTTAATACATGTGGTGTTGTAGGTTGGATTCCCTGGTGATGCCAATTCTGAAATGTAGAACAGCATGCAGGAAGTTATTAGAAGGTGCTATCTAATCAACACTTGGAAGTGAAGAAAAGGAAGCAGGATTGGGCAGAAGGAAAGTCCTTCTGTGATGTAGTCCAAAAATAGGACTCAGGTGAACAATCTCTGAAACTGAAGTGATGCTTCAGAATTGTCCCAAGACAGGACAAGGAAACCAGATATTTATATGTCCATGAGAATCAGTATGAGATGTGAGTTGCCCCTAGGGAAAACATAAGGCAGCTTTCTACATGGAAATTCCCTAAAAGGATAGATAGCAGAGGTCTGCCTGCCAGCAACTCTCCCAGAAACTTGTGGAAAGGAATTTTTCATCTATGAAGCAAGATGTGGATGTGCATCACAGCATGAACAAGTGTCTTCCAAACACATTCTAAAATTTTAATATTGCCTTTAAGGAACACATCTTATTCTATTACAAGGTCTTGAAATGTGAACATTCAAGAGTATTTATCAATTTTAACATAACCAATTGCTTCCACTTTCCAATTCATATCAGCACAAATTGAACATTGAGAAAAAAAGTTTTTTCTCAATCAATTGTCTTGAAGACATTTCTTTTAACCATCCTTGATAAAGAGCTGTTTTATATGGAAAAAATTACATTAAGTTTTCACCAAATACTTTTTTATGAGACTACCACTGTAAAAATAATGGTTAAATTATATTAGTTAATTAAATATTATTTATGTTGGGTGACTGAATCAGCCTAACATGTTGAATCAAAATGCCATAGCTTTCTGAATCATTATGAGTAAATAGAAGATTTTAAATAGAGTCTTGAGGAGACTTCTGGGGAAGATGGCAGAGTTGGGAGTTTCAGAACTCAGTCCTTCCACCAAACAACTATTAAACAGGCAGGAGCTTTTGAAACAAATATTTTGAAATTCCAGAGTCTGGAAGAACACTATACAGAATCCGGGGAAGCACAGGAGTAGGAGGCTGACAAATTATAGTAAAGAGCAGTAAATTGCTCTCTCTCCAAGACCATGGATGAGCACAGTTGATCAGTGATCACAGATTTTGATTGGTAAATTCAGATTGCTGGAGGCTCAACTCTGAAGGCAGCCATTATTTCAACACCACCCCTGATAAAGAGAGCTGTGGCCATTTTATCAACTCTCCACAGACAGAAGTGGAGGCAGTAGAGATATAAAGTCACAGAACTTCCTCAGGACTGTGAGGGACTGTTAGCTGAAGCACTGCATTTGCAGGGTAGGCCAGAAAAGCTCAGCTCTGTGGAGCCATCAGAGAAAACCTTAGCACCCTTCCTCATCCTGTCCCAGTTCAATTTGGAGACAGACTGTGCTCTCTTCAACTGTATGATGGTACCATGGGCAATTGATTGTACATTTTGGATGTTTGGATAGTTGTATTGTATGTAAAAAATCCCAATAAAAATTATATATGCATAAAAAAGACGACTTACACAATGGGAGAAAGTATTTGGAAACCACAAGTGTAATAAAGGGTTAATATACCGAATATTAAAAAAAAAAAAAACCTCCAACTTAACAACAAAAAGTCAAAGACCCAAATTAAATAACTGGCAAAAGACTTAAACAGATATCTCTCCATAGAAGATATACAAATGGCCAGAAAGCAAATAAAAAGATGCTCATCAATAGCCTTCAGGGAAATGCAAATCAAGAACACATTGAGCTAACAATTCACACCCACTGGAATAGCTGCTATTTAAAATGGAAAACAACAAATGTTGGAGAGGATGAGAAGAAATAGGAACACTCACTCAGTGATGCTGGATATGTCCAGTGGTTCAGCTGCTGTGGAAAACAGGTTGGTGGTTCCTTAGAATGTTATTGTATGGCCCAACAATCCCACTATTAGGTATATACCCAAAAAAATTGAAAGCAGGTACCCTAACAAATATTTGACCACTGATGTGCATTGTGGCATTATTCACAATGGCAAAAAGATAGAAGAAACCAAGTGTCCAATAGCTGATGAATGGATAAATAAAGTGTGGCATATACATACAATGGAATATTATTCAGCCATGGAAAGGAATGAAGTCCTGATACATATGAGATCATGAATGAACCTTGAAGACATCATGTTGCATGAAATAAGTCACACAAAATGACAAATATTGCATGATTTCACTGCTTTGAAACAAGTAGAATAAGTAAATTCATAGAGTCAGAATCTAGAATAATGGTTTCCAGGGGATGGAGTAGTGGTAGGAAATGGGAAGTTAAGGCTTAAAATGTACAGGATTCCTATTTGGAATTATGGAAATATTTAACTAATGTATGGTGGTGATGGCAGCACCAAATTGTAAACACAATAAACAGCACTGAAATATATATCTGAAAAAGATGAAAGGGGAAAATGTTAGATTGTATATATGGTAACAATAAAAATTATTAAAGAGAAGATGGTGGCATAGAGAGGAGTAGAAGCTAGTTTGTCTTCCTGGAACAACTAATAAACAACCAGGAACAACTAGTAAATTATCCAGAATAACTGTGGGGGGACAAACTTGACTGTCCACTCATTATGCACCAACCTGAACTGGGAATAAAGCCCAAGATCACAGTATAAAATCCGTAAGTAAAAACTGCAGATCAAAGCCAGGAGACCCCTCCCCACAGGGCCTGAGCTGCAAAGCCTCCTGGAGCTGGAGCGCAGCTCTCTCCCAGCAAGCAAATATAGCTCAGCTGAGCTCCAAATAGGGTTTTAATTAACAAACATGGACTGCTTGATACAATCTATGAATCCCCAACAAGCAGAGGCTTTGGGTGATGATGGACCTTAGAGAGATGGAAGGTGGCCATGGATTGGCCCTGAATGGGGGCTTTCTGTCCCTGTTTCAGCTCAGTGGAGAAAGCCTCAGCTATTTTCAGTTCCAAGGCTTTGACCCAGAAAATGGTGGATATAGCATAGGCAGAGAGACTATTCAAATATAAATGACCTTCGAGGGGGCCTATTTTCCCTAAGATGAAGAAGGTGGTGCCAAGCTCTACTGCCTGCCTTCAATGCAGACCCAGACCCCAGAGCCTGAGGGAAACGAGCCATGGGCCACATCTCCTTACACCATTCTTGAGCTACTGGCTGACAGGTGCCACCTGCGAAAAGCACAGTGACTTAAGGCCTTACAGTGTTTACCAATTTTCTAAGACATACCCTCAGGAAGACATGATACTATTGCCTCCTTCTGAAACCTGAGCCTGTTCTTGTCTGGGAAAGCCTGATTGGGGTAGCCAAGGAAATCAGATGCACAGACAGCAGAAAACTACAAACTACGCTAAGAAAAATGAAGTTATGGCCCAGTCAAAGGAAAAAAAAGTATACTTCAACTGAGATACAGGAATTTAAACAACTAATACTAAATCAATTCAAAAAGTTTAGGGAAGACATGGCTGAAAAGGAGAAGCATGTAATGAAAACACTGGGTATACATAAGATAGAAATCAAAAGTTTGAAAAAACAACTGGCAGAATCTATCAAAATGAAAGGCACTGCACAAGAGATGAAAGACACAATGGAAACATACAACAGCAGATCTCAAGAGGCAGAAGAAAACACTCAAACTGGAGAACAATGCAGCTGAAAGCCTACATACCAAAGAACAGATAGAGGAAAGAATGGAAATATATGAGTAACATCTCTGGGAACTTAAGGACAAAACAAAATGCCGGAACATACATGTCATTGATGTTCCAGAAGGAGAAGAGAAGAGGAAAGGGGCTGAAACAATTATAGAGGGAATAATCAATGAAAATTTCCCATCTCATATGAAAGACATAAAATTACAGGTCCAAGAATCACAGCATACCCCTAACAGATTACATCTGAATAGGCTTACAACAAGACACTTAATAATCAGAATATCAAATATCAAAGATAAAGAGAGAATCCTGAAAGCAGCAAGAGAATAGCAATCCATCACATACAAGGGAAGCTTGATAAGTTTATGTGCAGATTTCTCAATAGAATCCATGAAGGCAAGAAGGAAGTGGGGTGATATATTTAAGATACTGAAAGAGAAAAACCACCAACCAAAAATCCTATATTTGGCAAAACTATCTTTCACATATGAGGGAGAGCTTAAAATATTCTCTGACAAAGAGACCATGACAGAGTTTATGATCAAGATACCTGCTCTACAGGAAACACTAAAGGAAGCACTGCAGACAAAATGGAAAAGACAGGAGTAAGAGGTTTGTAAAACAGTTTTGGGAGACAGCAGCACAGCAATGTAAATACACTGAACAAAGATGACTGTGAGCATGGTGGAAAGAAGAAGGTTAGGAGCATGTGGGACACCAGAGAAAAAGATGAAAGATAAAGACTGGAACTGTATAACTCAGTGAAATCTAGGGTACTCAACAATTGTAATAAAAGATACAAATATATTTTTACATGTGGTAGAACAAATGAATGCCAACATTGCTAGGTGTTAAAAATAGGGTAGGATTGTGGGTAAATACAATCTATGCAAACTAGAGACTATCATTAACAGAAACATTTTATTATGCTTCCTTTAATATAACAATGGTAATATATGATAGCTAAATGCATATGGGGGGTCATAGGGGAATGGTATGGTACTCCTGGAATTGGTGATGTGGTCTGTCTTTTCATTCTACTTTAGATTAATGCTATCTTTACATTTGTTGCTTTCTAGCAGTCATGTTTTTTTTTTCTCTCTTTTCCTCTTTCTTTTGTCTCTACCTTCTTTGACTCTTCCTCCTTCTTTGCGGAAGAAATGGCAATGTCCTTGTATAGATAGTGGCAGTGGTGCTGAATACATAAATACATGACTATACAGGGTACCAATGATTGTTTACTTAAGATGGAATATATGATGTGTGAGAAAACATTGAGGGCACTATATTGAGTGAAATAAGAGACACATAGGGATAATATTGCAGGGTCTCACTGATATGATCTAATTATAATATGTAAACTCATAGACATGAATATAAGTTACCAGGATATAGAACAAGGCTAAAGAATGGGGAGTCATTGCTTATGATGAACAGAATGTTCAACTAGGGTGAACTTAAATGTTCGGACATGAACAGAGGTGATGGTAGCATGTTGTGAGAATAACTGTCAGTGCTGAATGGTGTGTGAAGCTGGTGGAAAGGGTAAACTCAGCATCACATATGTCACCAGAAGGAAAGTTTGAAGTTAAAGGATGGTTATGTATAAAACAGTGAATCTTGTGGTGGGCAACATCAGTGATTAACTGTACAATTTTTAGAAATCTCTCCCATGAACTAGAACAAATGTGTGACACTATAATTAGAAGTTAATAATAGAGGGGTATATAGGTAAAAATATATATATACTTATTGCAAACTATATACTATAGTTAGTTGTATTTTAACATTCTTTCATCAACAGTAACAAATTTACTACACCAAATCTATGAATAAATAATGGAGGGGTGGTGGTTAGGGTTATGGGAAGACTCAAGTTTTCTTTTTTGTCTTTACTTCTTTTCTGGAGTAATGAAAATATTCTGAAAATTGAGAAAAATGATTGTGGTGATAGATGCACAGCTGTATAATGGTACCATGGACAATTGATTGTACAGTTTGGATCTTGGGTTAGTTGTATTGTATGTGAGTAATCCCATAAAAATTATTAAAAATCCATGGAACTACACTTACAGAAATGGAACCCAAGTTAAATCACGGACTTTAATTAGTTGTACAATTATATAAATGTACTCTCATCAATTGTAACAAATCCTGTATTTTTTCATGATTGCTCTGTAAACCCATAACTTCTCTAATAAGACAAAAACTCAAAAAATGGAATATATACTATTTCTTGAACAAGATTAATCACTTGATTTAAAAGTTATGCCTCTTTTGCCTTACTCATATCTTTTTCTGTTTGAAATTTTAATAATTTTCTTGACCTTCAGACTCTAACCTTTAGAGTGAAGAGTTTGTATTGAGTCTGTTAATCCTTTTTCTCTGCCTACTAAGTACAAACAGAGTGGAAAATTTGAAAGCTTGGACTGATCACCATAGGAACCAATTCTGTAATTTTGCATGGATTTGTCAGCTATGCAAATAGGAAATAACTAGGTGGTCAAATTTCTTATATCTGGAGTCAAGGCTTTCCATAGGAAGATAAAGGGCCTGAAAAAATAGTCCTATTTCTCCCAACATATTGACCAGTCTAAAATGAAGAGCTGTGTGTAGCCTATAAAGGAAGGTGATGTCACAGAACAACTTGTACCTGGAGTTAAAAATAGGGGGTAGTGTGTAAGAGGGTTTGAAAGTAATTTTGTCTGGTAAATAGCTCTCCATCTTCATTCTCAAGTCTTCTCCTTTCTGATCATGATTCTATATTTACATAAGAGCCTAGGGTAATTTTCAGTCAGCTAGAGAGTCAGGGAAGAGATTATATTAATATTCAATGAAGCCAATTGTATGACAAGGACTGTGTTAGGGGCTTTGCATATCTAAACAGATCATCACATCAGCTCTGTGAGATGGCATTGTTATCCACATTTGACTGCTGAAAAGACAAAGTCTGAGAGTAACCTGCTTTCTTCAGGTTACTTGGGAAATAAATACTAGAGCCAGTATTCGAACCTAGGTCTACCTGACTCCCAAACTTATTCTTATTCAAATGCTGGATGCTATCTCTCCATGGTATCATTTACTTGTTTAACACCACCATCCTCCTTTCCATGCCTCTAGTCAGCATAACAAAATGCATTCCTCAAATCAAGGACCAAAGCAATAACCACAATTTTGTTTTTAGCTTAGGGATGGATCTGAAGACAGGCACTAATTTGTAAAATGTGACAGAGTAGCTTTCAAAATTCAAATTTTCTGTCATTTTTAGGAGGAATTTGTTACTGTTACATTTTCTTCATTTAAAAAAAGAAAAAGAACACTTTGAGGTGAAATTACACTTTAATTTTCCAATGCCATAGCATTTTTCTCTCACATTGATAGAAATGGAATGAATCTCAACAGGCTCAATAACAGAAGGAAATATTCTTGTTGACTTTTTTTATTTTCTGTGTCTTCACAGGAAACTTGTTAGTCTGTGAAATCGCCATTAATAAAAGTGATATTCTAAGATGAAAACCCCTTAATTCCTCCAGCATTGAGCCATATATATTGAACCCGAATTTTTTTTTTAATCATCATTTTATTGAGATATATTCACATACCACGCAGTCATACAAAACAAATCGTACTTTCGATTGTTTACAGTACCATTACATAGTTGTACATTCATTACCTAAATCAATCCCTGACACCTTCATTAGCACACACACAAAAATAACAAGAATAATAATTAGAGTGAAAAAGAGCAATTGAAGTAAAAAAGAACACTGGGTACCTTTGTCTGTTTGTTTCCTTCCCCTATTTTTCTACTCATCCATCCATAAACTAGACAAAGTGGAGTGTGGTCCTTATGGCTTTCCCAATCCCATTGTCACCCCTCATAAGCTACATTTTTTTTTTTATCATTTTATTGAGATACATTCACACACCACGCAGTCATACAAAACAAATCGTACCCTCGACTGCCCACAGCACCACCACATAGCTGTACATTCATCACCCAAATCAATCGCTGACACCCCCACTAGCACACACACAAAAACAACAAGAATAATAATTAGAGTGAAAAAGAGCAATTGAAGTAAAAAAGAACACTGGGTACCTTTGTCTGTTTGTTTCCTTCCCCTATTTTTCTACTCATCCATCCATAAACTAGACAAAGTGGAGTGTGGTCCTTATGGCTTTCCCAATCCCATTGTCACCCCTCATAAGCTACATTTTTATACATCTGTCTTCGAGATTCATGGGTTCTGGGTTGTAGTTTGATAGTTTCAGGTATCCACCACCAGCTACCCCAATTCTTTAGAACCTAAAAAGGGTTGTCTAAAGTGTGCGTAAGAGTGCCCACCAGAGTGACCTCTCGGCTCCTTTTGGAATCTCTCTGCCACTGAAGCTTATTTCATTTCCTTTCACATCCCCCTTTTGGTCAAGAAGATGTTCTCCATCCCACGATGCCGGGTCTACATTCCTCCCCGGGAGTCATATTCCACGTTGCCAGGGAGATTCACTCCCCTGGGTGTCTGATCCCACGTAGGGGGGAGGGCAGTGATTTCACCTTTCAAGTTGGCTTAGCCAGAGAGAGAGGGCCACATCTGAGCAACAAAGAGGCATTCAGGAGGAGACTCTTAGGCACAAATACAGGGAGGCCTAGCCTCTCCTTTGCAGCAACCATCTTCCCAAGGTGAACCCGAGTTTTATAGACATACAATAGCATGAGAAAATTATTTTATTGAACAATAAATATTTAACATTCCAGCAGCCTTTTGATGAAATATCCATTCTCTGTTTCTGTATTTTGGCCTTTCTATTCTTTTCTCTGATATCTGTAATTACTTTTTGTAGGTAGGTTGTTGGGACAAATGTAAAGAAGTTATAGTTGACAGAAAAACTACTCCAAGAAGGTATGTTGGATATGCAGCATGACACTTGGTGTAAAATTTAGGATTTCCCTTCTGTTTGTCATCTATATTCCTGTAAACATTCATTATCTATTTATCAAATTGCAGCTACTCTGTCTTTTTGCCATGCTTGTCCTTTATACTAAAATGAAAGTATTTTTCCTGAAATAGGAATATCCTATCAACCACAATTAATGTATGACTTTTCAATTGGTTATGATTCTTAATCTCTTAAGAAATGAAACCTGGATAAATCTATTAATTTAAACAGTCACAGAAGAAGTCTCACTTTTTCTCCATTTGGTTTATCCTTTGTTTATTGTTTCCTACTAATTAAACT
This sequence comes from Choloepus didactylus, assembly GCF_015220235.1. Lineage (NCBI taxonomy): Eukaryota > Metazoa > Chordata > Mammalia > Pilosa > Megalonychidae > Choloepus > Choloepus didactylus. Next base: position 104,360,321 of record NC_051334.1, on the reverse strand, counting down.
GTTCATTCAAATTGCAAATTGTTTAACAGTGAACTTGATAATTAATTGAAATAATTGCAATCTTCAGAAATCATGTTGCAGCTATTTCATTTTCTCACTGGATAAAATTAATTGATTAAATCTAAACTGAAATTTGACACCAAAATAATTGGATAAATTAAATATTTAGACCCCATATCGTTTCCCTATTTACTATCAAAATTATTACCATCAAATTATTGATCTTTATTCTAATTTAAGTGTTTAATAAATCAAAATGGAAAACTATTTTTATTGTAGATTATTTCCAGCTCTCTTCATGTCATGTCATTGGTGTATTAAAAAATAAATAGACTGATGGATAAATTAAAACAGCTTTTCCCAATGTTAAGCAATCTGTTTGGTTTTAGCAAGAGTGTAATAAGTAACTTTGCCTTACACTTTAAGAGAAAGATGTTACTTAGAGAATTTTTAATTCCATATGAGACAATTTAACAATTCAAGAAATTTAATTGTGCTGTGGAGTGTCATTTGTGTTGATTATGAAAAAATGTGGTTGCTCACATCTTGGTCAGATATTGCCTCATATGTGGTGAGAGAGCTAATGAGTTTTGGTGGTTGTCCACAAACATCATCAGCCAGATCGTGTATGTGTGCTGTAAAGTGTATGATGAGGCATATAAACATATTCAATTCCTGAAAACATTAGACATTTTGTACACTTAGACCTAATTTTAAAGTATAAGATTCTCTTATATTGCTATTTGGCAAGCATTTGTTATACTAAATAACTGATTCTTTTATTAATGTATTCATATTACTGTCTCTTTATGCAATTTTACTGAGAAATATTCACATACCATAGAAACCATCTGAAGTGTACAGTCACTGGCTCAGAGTATCATCACAGAGTTCTGCTTACATCCCCATGATCAAATTTAGAATATTTCCATTACTACAGAAAAGAAATAAAAATAAAAAAGAAAACCCAAATGCTCCCATATGCCTTATAACCCTCCATTATTGACCCATAGTATTGTTGTGGTACTTTTGTTAGTATTGAAAGAATATTTTAACATTACCATTAACTGTAGTCCATAGTTTGCAAAAGGTACATTTTTCCTATATACCTCTCTATTATTAACTCCTTCTAATAGTATCATACATTTGCTCTAGTTAATGAAATAATTTTTTATATTTGTACAGTTAATCTTTGACATTGTCCACCACAAGATTCACTGTGTTAGACATTCCCATGTTTTAATTTCCAGCTTACATTCTGGTGGCATTGATGACTCTAAACTTCCCACTTCAAGCACATTCACACAGCATTCAGCACTGTTACTTATTCTCACAATAACATGATACCATCACCTCTGTCCATTTGCAAATGTTTAAGATCAACCTAGTTAAACATTCTGCACATATTGAGAAACCATTCCCCATTCTTTTTGCTCACTCTATATGCTGGTAACATATTCTATATTTTATTTCTAGAGTTTATGTATTATAATTTGTTCATATTAGTGAGATCATATGATACTTGTCCTTTGGTGTCTGACTTGTTTCACTTAACATAATGTCCTCAAGGCTCATCAATATTGTCATGTGCTTCAGGATTTCATTCCTTCTTGCTGCTGAATAATATTCCATCATATATATACATAGATAGATAGATATAGATATAGATACAGATATACCACATTTTTTATCCATTCATCTGTTAATGGACACTTGGGTTGTTTCCATCTTTTGGCAATTGTGAATAATGCTGCTATGAACATCAGTGTGCAAATATCTGTTCCTGTCCCTTCTTTAAGATCTTCTGGGTAAATCCTGTGTCCTAGTTTGCTAATGCTGCAGAATGCAAAACACCAGAGATGGACAGGCCTTTATAAAACGGGGGTTTATTTCACTACACAGTTACAGTCTTAAGGCCACAAAGCATCCAAGGTAACACCTCAGCAATCGGGTACCTTCACCGGAGGACGGCCAGTGGTGTCTGGAAAACCTCTGTTAGCTAGGAAGGCAGCTGGCGTCTGCTCCAAAGCTCCGGCCTCAAAACGGCTTTCTCCCAGGACGTTCCTTTCTAGCAAGCTTGCTTCTCTTCAAAACATCACTCCCAGCTGCACTCTCTTTCTTCCCCCCGAGTCAGCTCATTTATATAGCTCCACAGATAAGGGCCCACCCTGAATGGGCGGGGCCACACCTCCATGAGAACATCTCATCAGAATCATTGCCCACAGCTGGGTGGGGCACATTCCAAGCAAATCCAACCATCACCAAAACACCTGCCCCACACAAGACCACAAAGATAATGGCATTTGGGGGACACAATACACTCAAACCGGCACATCCTGAGTAGGGAGATTGCTGGGTGGTAAGGCAACAGTATACTTACCTTCCTGAGGAATCACAAAACCATCTTCCACAGTGGGTACATCATTTTACATTCCCACCAGCAGTGAATGTGTTCCAATTTCTCCATATCCTCTCCAAGTCTTGTAGTTTCTTGTTTGTTTAATAGAGACCATTCTAGTAGGTGTGAGATGATATCTCATTGTGGTTTTGATTTTCAATTACTTTTTTTAATTTAATTTTTTTATTTATTGAGATTGTTCACATACCATACAATTATCCAAAGATCCAAAGTGCACAATCAACAATCAAGCAATCAATTGCCCCCAGTACCATCATACAGCTGTGCATCCATCAGCACAATTATTTTTTTTTTCAATTTTTAGGACATTTTCATTACTCCAGAAAAGAAATACAGACAAAAAAAAAAGGAAACTCAAATCCTCCCATACTCCTAACTACCCCCCCCTCCAGTTGACTCACAGCATTGGTATAGTAAGTTACTGTTGATAAAAGAACATTAAAATTTTACTAACTTTAATTAGTTTGAAATAGGTATATTTTCCCCAAATGTCCCTCTATTATTTTTTTTAAGTTTCAATGTAGTATTTAATTTTTAGATATTCATAGTCATCTTATTTGATATCACAAAATAGTGGCTGTGATATAAATTTTACAGATGAGGATATTGTTGCACTATTCTCACCATACATAGGTTGTAGAATAATTCTGAAAACAGATCAATACTTCTCCTTCTTACTCCTTTGTATATCGACAAACATGCTTACACATAACCCTTGTTATTCAAATTATTTTTATCTGAGCCAAGGAACTAAATGCATTGAGATAATTTTGTTTTGTTTATAGGAATTCTCACTGTAAACTATACAAGCTGAGGGATCAGAGAGTAAATAGAATTTCTTTTTTTTTTTTGCCAAACTCTGTATCTGAACTCAGAAGCTGAAAGGGTTCAGTATTTTCCATTAACTATGCAATAAATAGCAAATTTTGGGTCCAAAATTAATGCTATTTTGTTTCAATGTATGAAATAGAAGTTAATATTTGCTGCTTAAATTTAGTGGTTCAATGACTATCATAGCAGATGTCTCTCCATATATAAATAGACATTTTCACCAACACTGTTCTCTATATGCCTTTGTTCTATATATCCCATGCCTATCTCCAGACAATGGCATCAAATCTATACCAACCAATAAAAGATAACTGAGAATACACATTTTTCAATAGTCTCAAAATGTATAAGAGTATTCCTTTGGATTTTCAAAAGAAGTCTAGCTCAGAAACACAGAATATGGTGACTAGGTGAGAAAGGGCAAAGAAACACCTCCATGAGAAATACTAGGAAAAAACCAGAAAGTGACCCAGAACACCAGTTCCAGCAATGCACCAGCCAGACAAGGTCTGCTAAATCCACAGGGACCATGCATTTGGTGAAACCAGGAGTCTGCATTCTGAAATGAGTGAGTGAGCTGGCTGAAAGTCCAGCAGCCATGCTGTGGTGTGGAGAAAGCATGGGTTGGCATTTGGAGATGGACTAGTCTTAATAAAAAAAAAAAAACACAGGAGCTGCTGCAGATACCACAGGGAGAACCATTCAGTGAAGACCAGCAGGAGTGGGCTGTACCAATGCCTTGGTGTCTGGCATGCAGGATAGCCCTTCCCACATCTGCTGCTGATTGTCTCAGGGCCAGAGGGGCAGAAGGGAGCCAAAAGGAGAAAGAAACTGCAAACATTGCAGCCATCTTCCCAGGGGCCTGGGGACACTCCTGTCTGGGGCTGAACCCACAACCCAGAAGCATGCTAACAAACCGAGTGTGATGGGGAGTGTTTCCTGCAGCACCACACACATGCTACAATATCAGCCATAAACAGTGCCCTTTAGTGCACCCACAGCTAATTGTCCTGGAGCAGTGTAAAAAGGGGGAAATTAACATGACCCATTCAACCACCTTTACATCAGGCTGGGAATGCCCCTGCATGGTGTGGTGGCCCAGGGCTTCCCTGGAAGGCCAGTGTGCACTTGTGATGTGGCACAGCCTTCCCTCAGCAGAGGTCCAGGAAGGGCATGGCTGAGAAGGGGGACACGCTTGGAAATCCCAGGGACACTATGCCAATACCAAGAACTTGTGGGTCAGCAGCAGAGACAACCTGTGGAAAGACTGAAATGAAGGCTTAGACTCTTGCAACAGCCTTAAATCTCTGAGAACACCTGGGAAGTTTGATTCTTAAAGCTTCCCTGACTCCCTAACCACCCAGACACATGCTCCACATTCAGGGTGAACAGCACCAACAACACACCCAAACTTAGTGCACCAACTGAACCCCACAATAATCAGATCTCCACACACCATGAAGACAAATTTGGGGAGAAATGATTTGAGGGGAATAGGTGACATGCAGAAGCCATCTGCTGGTTATAGAAAGCATACACCACCAAGCTGTGGATCTGACAAATTAGAGATTGGTATTTTTTACAACCTGAAAGAACCCTATCAAGTAAAGCAAATGCCAAGAGGCCAAAAACAACAGAAAATCTTAAAGCATATGATAAAACCAGATGACATGGAAAACCCAAAACCAAACACCCAAATCAAAAGATCAGAAGAGACACAGTACTTGGTGCAATTAATCAAGGAACTAAAGGTAGACAATGAGAGCATGGCACAGGATATAAAGGACATGAAGAAGAGCATGGAAAAGGCTATAAAGGACATAAAGAAGACCCTAGAAGAGCATAAAGAAGAAATTGCAAGAGTAAATAAAAAACTAGACCTTATGGAAATAAAAGAAACTGTTGGCCAAATTAAAAAGACTCTGGATACTCATAATACAAGATTAGAGGAAGTTGAACAATGACTCAGCATCCTCTAGGACCACAGAATGGAAAATGAAAGAACAAAAGAATGAATGGGGAAAAAAATTGAAAAAATCAAAATGGATTTCAGGGATACAATAGATAAACTAAAACATCCAAATTTAAGACTCATTGGTGTCCCAGAAGGGGAAGAGAAGGGTAAAGGTCTAGAAAGAGTATTCAAGAAAATTGCTGGGGAAAACTTCCCAAACCTTCTACACAATATAAATACACATAGCATAAAAGCCCAGTGAATTCCAAATAGGATAAATTCAAATAAACCCACTTGAAGGCATATTCTGATCAGACTGTCAAATACTGAAGAGAAGGAGCAATTTCTGAAAGGAGCAAGTTCTGAAAGCAGCAAGAGGAAAGCAATTCATCACATACAAAGGAAAAAAACATAAGAATAAATAGTGACTACTCAGCAGCCACCATGGAGGTGAGAAGGCAGTGGCATGACATATTTAAAATTCTGAGAGAGAAAAATTTCCAATGAAGAATACTTTATCCAGCAAAACTCTCCTTCAAATTTGAGGGAGAGCTTAAATTTTTAACAAACAAATGCTGAGAGATTTTGCTAATAAAAGACCTTCCCTACTTCAGATACTAGAGGGAGAACTACCGACAGAGAAACAAAGAAAGGAGAGAGAGATAGAGAAATTCAACAGACATATATAGAACATTCCATCCGAGGTCACCAGAACACACATTCTTCTCTAGTGATCATGGATCTTTCTCCAGAACGGACCATATTCTGGGACATAAAGAAGCCTCAATAAATTTAAAAAAATATATTGAATTTGTTGAAAGCACATTCTCTGATCGCAATGGAATACAAATAGAAGTCAATAACCATCAGAGACTTGGAGAATTCACAAACACCTGGAGGGTAAAAATGAGGGGGAGATGAAAACATTTCCAGATAATCAAAAGCTGAGGGACTTCATCACCAGTAGATCAGTCCTATAAGAAATGCTAAAGGGAATTGAGCAGGCTGAAAGGAGGGACACTAAACAATTGACTGAAACTACACGAAAAAGCAAAGATTTCCGGTAAAGATCACATGGCAAATATAAATACCAATACTACTGTATTTTGATTTGTAACTCCACTATTTACTTCCTACAGGATCTAAAATACATAAACTGTAATGATAAATCAGTGGTTTTGTACTCAATGTAAAATATGTAATTTTTGACAAGAACTACATAAAGGTGGGGTATGGAGGAGTATAGGAACACAGTTTATGTGTCCTATTGAAGTTAAGTTGGTATCAAAGAAAAACAAGACTGTTATAGATTTAAGAGGTTAAATTAAACCCCATGGTAAACACAAAGAATGCATCAGAGAATATGACCATAGAAATGAAAAGTAGAGTATGGGTTATGAGAAGTGGGGGAAGGGGCAATGGGGAGTTAAGAAATGAGTGTAGGGTTTCTGTTCAGGGTGAAGGGAAATTTCTGGTAATGGATGATGGGAAGATGATAGCATTGCAATATTCTAAATGTGATTAATCCCACTAATGGAATGCTAGGGAGGAGTTGGAATGGGAAGATTTAGGCTGTATATACATTTCCATAATTGAAAGAAAAAAGACATCTAAATAGATGACAATTAAATGCCAAGGAAGATCCTGGATGGGATCTGAGGATGGAGGAGAGGAGGCTCAAAGGGACACAGTTGGGACATAAGAAGAACGAAAAAAGGAAATATAGAATGCAAGCTTTGTATCACTGTTGAATTTCTTCAACTTCTTAGCTGTGCTAAATGGGATTGCATAAAAAAATGTCTTGTTCATGGGAAATGTATGTGTCAATTATATTGTTTGTTCAAGGATGTGTGCAGCTTGCTCTCATATGTTCAGAAGACAGAGCAATAGATGATGCATGATAGGGAGGGAGGGAGGGAAAGAAAGAAATGGTGGTGTGACAGGCTGTTAAAGTTGGTGGATCAGGGTATCAGGGGGGTTGGGGTATGCTGGAGTTCTGTGTATGGGGTGTGTATTGTTTTTGCAACTTTTCCTGTAAGCTTGAATTTATTTCAAAATAAAATTTTAAATAATAAAAAAAATAAAATAAAAAGAAGTCTATATTTTCAGACTTAAATTTAATAGTTTTTAATTATTCTTATTCTAATTCCTGTTTTATCAATTAGGAAACTAAGAGTCATCTTACGAGTTAAGTGAGATGACCACATTTACAATCAGCAAGTCAGAAAAGTGAGGCAAGTATCTTCATCTTCTGACTTCTAGTGTTTCAGAAAGAATGCCACACCACAAACCTGAGTTATCCATTTGAAATAGAGTGAAAGAAATGGTAGCATGGAATAGGATGTGATACCAAGTATTTTTTCTCGTTCATAATGTCACCATTCTGCAATGTCTGTTTATTCCTCTCTGAAATACAGAATTTAAAATAATTTAATATAGGGTTGTGTCTTATGATGACTATGATTATAATAAAGCCAAACATGTTCAGTGGTCACTATATGGTTTAAAAAATGCAACTTCATCTAATATTATGGAACCTTTCTCCATATCTCCCTCTCCTTTCTTTGTTTCTCTGTCAGTGGGGCTCCTTGTAGTATGTCAAGTAGGGCAGGTCTTTTATTAGCAAAATCTGTCAGCATTTGTTTGTCTGTGAAACATTTAAGCTCTCTTTCAAATATGAAGGAGAGTTTTGCTGGATAAAGTATTCTTGGTTGGAAATTTTTGTCTCTCAGAATTTTAAGTATGTCATGCCACTGTCTTCTCACCTCCATGGTGGCTGCAGAGTAGTCACTACTTAGTCTTATGTCTTTTCCTTTGTATGTGATCAATTGCTTTTCTCTTGCTGCTTTCAGAACTTGCTCCTTCTCTTCAGTATTTGACAGTCTGATCAGAATATGTCTCAGAGTGGGTTTATTTGGATTTATTCTATTTGTAGTTTGCTGGGCATTTATGTGTTGTGTATTTACGTTGCGTAGAAGGTTTGGGGAATTTTCCCCAACAATTTTTTTGAATACTCTTTCTAGACCTTTACCCTTCTCTTCCCCTTCTGGGACACCAGTGAGTCTTATATTTGCATGCTTTATTTTATCTATCATATCCCTGAGGTCCATTTCAATTTTTTTTCCCCCGTTCTTTCTTTTTGTTATTTCATTTTCCATTGTGTCATACTCCAGGTTGCTGATTCACTGTTCAGCTTCCTCTAGTCTTGTACTATGAGTATCCAGAATCTTTTTAATTTCGTTGACAGTTTCTTTTATTTCCATAAGATCATCTATTTTTTTACTTACCCTTGCAATTTCTTCTTTATGCTCTTCTAGGCTCTTCTTCATGCCTTTTATATCTTTTTCCATGCCCTCTCATGTCCTTTCTATCCTGTGCCATGGTGTCATTGTTTGTCTTTAGTTCTTTGACTAATTGCTGCAAGTACTGCATCTCCTCTGAACTTTTGATTTGGGTATTTGGGTTTAGGTTACCCATATTGTCTGTTTTTTTCATATCCTTTAAAATTTTCTGTTGTTTTTAGCCTGTTGGTGTTTGCTTAACTTGATAGGGTTCTTTTAGGATATGTATGCTAATTCAAAGGCTTCTCTCTAATTTGTCAGATCTACCCCTTGGTGGCATACACTTTCTCTAACCAGCTGCTGCCATCTGTGAGCCACCTATTCCCCTCAAGCCAGTTCACCCCAACTTTGTCTTTGTGGTGTGTGGGGGTCTGATTCTTATGGGGTCCAATTGGTGCACCAGTTTTGCATGTGTAGTTGGTGCTGTCTGCCCTGATTCTGGGGGTTTTGTCTGAGCAGTTAGGGAGCAAGGACAACTTAACAATCAAACCTCCCAGGTGTTCTTGGAGATTTAAGGCTGTTCCAAGAGTCTAAACCTTCAGTTTGGTTTCACCACAGATTGTCTCTGCCACTGACTCACAAATCCTTGGTATTGGTGTATGGCCCTGGGATTTCTGAGTGGGTCCCTCTTCCAAGCCATGCCCTTCTATGGCCTCTGCTGAGGGAAGGCTGTGCTACATCACAAGTGCATGCCCACACTCAAGGGAAGTTCTGGGCTGCAGGACCATGTAGGGGCATTTCCAGCCTGCTGAAATGATGGCTGAATGGAGAGTGTTAATTTCCCCCTATTCACACCACTCTGCCTTCCTAGCTCTGGGACAATTAGCTGCTGGTGCACAAAAGGCTATTGTCCACACAAGATATTGTAGCATGTGTGTGCATTGCTGGAAACACTTCCCATCACACTGGGTTTTTTGGCACAGCTCTGGGCTGTGGTACCAGTGCCAGGCAGGAGCATTCCCAGCCTGCTGGGAAGATGGCTATAAGGGGTGTGGGTTTTCCTCTTTTAGCTAAACTATTTCTGCCTTGCTCTGAGACAATTAGCAGTGTGTGTGTGAAAGGCTATCGTCCAACCAGATACTGAGGCATATTCACAGGTTGTGGAGATGCCATTCCTGCCATGCTTCCCTGTGCATTTCTTGCTGCCATATCTGCAGCCGCTTTTTGGTTTTTAAAAAGAACTAGTCTGACTCCAAACATCAACCCATGGTTTCCCCACACCACAGCAGGCTTACTCACTCACTTCAGAATGTAGACTCCTGGTTTCACCAAGTGCATGGTCCCTGTGGATTTAGCAGACCTTGTCCAGCTGGTGCATTGCTGGAACTGGTGTTCTGGGTGATTTTCTGGCTTTTATCTAGTATTTTTCATGGAGGTAATTTTTTGCCCTGTCTCTCCCAACTGCCATCTTCTGGAGGTCTAGATCCACAGTTTTCGCTTACATATATTATGCTGTGATCTCAGGCATTCCTCCCAATTCAGGTTGGTGTATGATGAGTGGACAGTCATGTTTGTCCCCCTACATTTATTCTGGCTTATTTACTAGTTGTTTCTGTTTTTTTTTTTTTTTTTTTTTTTTTTTTTTTAGTTGTTGCAGGGGGACTACTTGACTTCCACGCCTCTCTATGAAACCATCTTAGATCCTCCTGATTTTCATTTACTTTTAATAATCAAACCATGTCTATCTAATTTTCATGTTTATTTTAAAATATGCCACTGCCATATATAACTGATTGGGGATAGATTACAAAATGTATGAAAATCCTTTGAAAGTAAACACAATTAAATGTTTAAAAAGCATGCATTAAAAATTTGTCTTCATCAATATGCTTTTAAATTCAATTTTACTGAGATATATTCACACACCATGTAATTCATCCAAACTATACAATCAGTGGCTCACAGTATCATTGTACAGTTGTGCATTCATCACTACAATCTGTTTTAGAATATTTTCATTGCACCAAAATTAAAGGAAAAATAAAAATGAAAGTAAAAAAAGAACACCCAAAATATCCCTTACCTCATATCACCCCCTAGTATTTATATAATTTTGTCTTTATTTTATTACTCATCTGCCTATACACTGGATAAAGGGAGTGTCAGTCACAAGGTCAATCTCTGGAACTTTGGGTATCTGTGTGACACATAAGACTAGGAGCTAGAACTTGGCAGCTATGAATGTCAGTATACCTCATAATACCTGGAAAAGAATTCACACTTTAATTAGAGATATGAACAAAGATCTGGTTAGGACTAAGGCAAATCAGGCCCAAGGGTAAAGGATAAGACTGACTGGGTTTTAAAACTACAATTTATGTGTGAGAACAAGGGAGGAGATGCTTATCTGGTGCAGGAACTATATTTCCTATAGCACACTAGATAATTTTACTTGTATAATCAGTTTGTTGAATGCCATAGGTGCATGGAGCATTGAATGGGAAGTGTGATTTGGCGAGTTTGTACAATCTGGGGTGAAATCCTGACACATCACAGAGTCATATGGGTAGAGATTATAAGTGTATTTGCCAGGCACCCCAAGGAGCTGGGGGAAAATGCATTAATATTGGACTTCCCCACATGGGCTATTGCCAATTTTCCTGCAAACATTAGGGATTGTGAATTTAATGGGCTGAGCCCTTGATCAAGGGGCTTTCCCCCATGAGGCTAGTTGCTGCAAGGGAGAGGTGAGGGCTACTTATACCTAGAAGTCCCCCCCAGAGAGCCTCCTTGTTGCTCAGATGTGGCCCCCTCTCTCAATAAGCCCACTCAGCAGGTGAGCTCTCTGCCCACTCACTTACATGGAATGTGGCTCCTAGGGGTGTGAATCCCCATGGCAATACAGGAAGTGACTCCTGGAGATGAGCCTGGACCCAACACTATGAGATTGAGAGGATCTTCTTGACCAAAAAGGGGAAGAGAGATAAACAAAATAAGCTTCCAGTGGCTGAGAGATTTCAAAGGGAGTTGAGAGGTTACTCTACATGAATGGTATTCTTATGTGCTATATAGATGTCACCTTTTGGTTTTAGTGTGTTAGAATGGTTACAGGGAAATACCTGAAGATGTCAAACTGCAACCCAGTGACCTTCATTCTCAAAGACTCTTGTGTAACTATAGAGATTGCATAGTGTGACTATGTGACTATGAAAACCTTGTGGCTCACATTCCCTTTATCCAGTATATGGACAGATGAGTGAAAAAATGGGGGCAAAAATTAGATGAAGAATAGGGTGGGATGGAGAGGATGGAAAGGGCTAGGGGTTCCTTTTGCTTTTATTTTTATTTTGGAGTAAGGAAAAGGTTCAAACATTGATTCTGGTGATAAACACACAACTGTATGATGGGGCCATGAATAATTGATTGTACACTGTGGATGACTGTAGAGTGTGTGAATATATATCAATTAAACTGTAATAAAAACAAATGAACAATAGGAGGAGGAGGGGAATGGGATGTTTTGGATGTTCTTTTCTATTTTTATTTTTATTTTATTTTTGGAGTAATGAAAATGTTCAAAGTTTGATTCTGGTAATAAAAGCACAACTATATGATGATAATGTGAAAAACTGTACACTTTGATTGTATGTTATGTAATTATATCTCAATAAAATTGCATAAAAAAGAATAAAGTCTACTGCATTAGAGTTCAACATTCGGGTATTTCCTTCTAGCTATTAAAATGCAGTAGAAACTAAAAAAGAATATCTATATAATGCATAAGAATACCTCCAGAATGAACTCTTGACTCTATTCGAACTCTCTTAGCGAAACTTTATTTGCTTCATTTCTTTTCCCCCATTTTGTCAAGAAAGCATTATTAATCCCACAGTCCCAGGGCCAGGCTCATCTCTGGGAGTCATGTTCCACATTGCCAGGGAGACTTACACCCCTGGTAGTCATGTCCCATATAAGAAGGAGGGTAAGTAGTTTATATTCTGAGTTGGTTAAGAGAGAGGCACATCTGAGCAACAAAAGAGGTTCTCTGGGAGAATATTTAAGCATAATTATAAGTAGGCTTAGCTTCTCCTTTGTAGAAATGTTTCATAAAGGCAATCCCCAAGAATGAGGGCTTGACATACTAAATTTGGAGTCCATAATGCTTCTGAGAATATCAGGAATTCCCCAGATGAGGAAGTTTAATATTTCTGCATTTTCCCCCAGACCCTTAATGGGACTTTGCAAAAACTTTTTTTTTATTTTCTGCCCAAAATATTCTGGGATGTATCAGGGTTTACATCAACCTATACAGAATAACAGATCTCATTCCCTTTTATAGATTCCATATAATTATATTCTTTAAATAAACTGACCATATAGGTTAAATTTGATAGAGTGCTACAGAGAATATAAATTGTTTTCCAAATAAACATCTCTTAAATAACAGTTAAAACTCAGGAATAGATGTGACTGCTATAAGAGCTTACAGTCTGTGAAACTTTACAATAATCCATAATGAACATTCTGTACTCCTGCATCATCAATGCCTGATCTCTGTCCATGTTCTATCCCTTGATAACCTTGCTCTTGTATTCAGTTCTCAGCATTGGCTCATTATAGTTAGTTTATATTAGTGAGGCCTTACAATATTTGTCCTTTTATTTCTGGCTTATTTCTCTCAACATAATGTCCCAATGTTCATTCACATATTTGCATGCCTCATGACTTCATGCCTTCTTTCAGCAACTCAGTATTCTGTTGTATGTTTACACCACAGTTTGACCTTTCATTCACCCATAGATGTACTTTAGGCCAACTCCATCCATTGCAAATTGTGAATACTGCTGCTATAAACACCAGTGTGCAAATGCCTATTTGTATCCCTACTTTCAGTTCTTCCAAGTATATACCAAATAATGGAGTCACAAGATCATATGATAACACTATACTTTGCCTCCTGTGGAACCACTACACTGCCCTTCAGAGAGGCTTCACTGTTCTACTTCCCTACCAACATGGAATAGGTATCTTTCTATTTTTAAACAGTTTTATTCACACACCATACAATCAATCCTAAGTGAACAATCAATAGCTCCCAGTATAATCACACAGATATGCATTCACCACCAAAATCTATATTAGACTATTTCCATTTCTTCTGCAAAGAAAGAGGAAAGGAAAAGAATAAAGAGTAAAAAAATTAAAAAGTAGAAACAACAACAAGAATCTCATAACCCTCCCTTATATCCCCCTCTATTGACATTTTGCTTTGGTATATTGCCTTTGGCACAATTAATGGAAGAATATTGCAATGTTGCTGTTAATTATAGATCCTAGTTTGCATTGATTGTATTTTTCCCATATACCATCCCATTTTCAACACCTTGCAATGTTGCCATTCACTTGTTCTCCCTCATGTAAAAACTTCCTTATATTTCTACATTTAATCACTCTCATTGTCTGCTCTAGGTTTTTCTAAGTTATACTGTCCCAGTTTTTCCCTCTGTCTTTACTTCTGGTGTCATACATGCCCCTAGCCTACTCCTTTCAACCTTACACTCAGCATTGTTCATTATACTTACAATATTGTGCTATCATCAGATACTATTGTGCTATGCAGCTCTAGGTATTTACAATCAATCAAGTTGAACATTCTGTACTCTTTCAGCACCAAATGCCCAATCTCTACCATCTTTCTACCTCTTAATAACATGTGTTCTTAACTTTAGCTCCCAGAGTTTACTCATTATAGTTGGTTCATATTAGTGAGAAAAGAAAGAACTTTTCCTTTTGTTTTTCACTAATTTCACTGAACATAATGTCCTCAAGGTTCATCCATGTTGTTGCATGTGTCATGACTTTATTCAACTTTATAGCTTCTTAATATTCATATATATATATATATATATAATATATATATATATACACACACACACACCACAGTTTGTTTATTCACTCCACTCATCTGTTGATAGACATTTGGGCTGTTTCCATCTCTTGACAATTTTGAATAATGCCAAATATGCTTTTAATAGAATTTTATTCAAACCCTGGAGGAATTTGGTTATAGATTACTTCATAATTTTTTTCTTCAGTGAGGATGTGCATTTGCCAGCAAGATGTTAATTAAAATTTCACATGAAACAGTATAACTTAGAAAACCTTAAAAAGAGACAATAATAAAATGTTGTGGATGTCAATATTGATAGTCACATTTAAATATTAGCTTATAAAAATCACCATGGATAAAATTGATATTGAAGGGATTGCAAAAATTGAGAAAGCTAGAGGTAAATAATGGGCTCTGAATTATTTCATGATATGTATAGCAAATGAAAAACACAGGAAAAATAAGCATGAATGGTTTCCAGAAGCTGATTTATTTTGGAAAATAAGATCATGGGTTTTGAAAAATCAGGAAGGAAAAATTATAAAACATTGAAGAAGACAAATATATAAGAGGCATATATATTGAGGGAAGAAACTACAGTGGTTTCACCCTAACATGATTTTTTTTCTTCTAGGAAGAATTTTTTCTTAAAAGTAAAATGGAGAGGAGTCTTATTCTCAAGGAAACTCCATACCCTCCTCCTGAGACCTGGGCCTCTCTGGACTGGGAAAACCTGACTGGGGTTGACCATATCTGAGAAGACCACAACACAAGAAGGCTATGTAGAAGCAGGGAAAAAAACAGAAAAGCAAGAGGTGAAAAACCCTGATCAACTAAACAGAATCTATGTTAAAGGTCCAGAATAGGTTGAACTCAAAACCAAGGGTTAGAGAACAAAGCCAACAAACAAGAAAACTACAGGTAAAAGAATGAAAACAAGCTACAAAATAAACTAATCAAGAAAGCCAGATGCTTAGACAGCTTAAGATAATGAGCCATACTAGGAAACATGAAAATATGGACCAGCCAAAGGAACAAACTAATAGTTCAACTGAGATACAGACATTGAAGCAATTATTGCTAAATCAATTCAATGAACTGAAGGAAGAGCTAACTGGAGATGTTCAAGCAAAGCTAAACCAATTCAAAAATCAAGCTAATTAACTGAGAGAAGACATAGCAAAAGAGATGAAAGATATAAGGAGAACACTAGAGGACCATAAGGAAGAATTCATAAACTTGAAAAAGCAAATGGCAGAATTTATGTGAATGAAGGGCATAATGGAGGAGATGAAAGAGACAATGGAGGGATATAACAGTAGATTTGAACAGGCCGAAGAAGGGATCAGTGAATTGGAAGACCAGACATCTGAATTCACACACATGAAAGAACAGATGGTGAAAAGAATTGAAAAATATAAGCAGGTATTTAGGGAGCTGGGTGACAACATGAAACACACAAATATATGTGATATGGGGGTCTGAGAGGGAGAAGAAAGAGGAAAAGGGACAGGAAAAATAATAGAAGAAATAATCACTGAAAATTTCCCAACTCTTATGAAAGAGAAAATCAGAGAGTCAAGAAGGACAGCACACCCAACAGAATAGACCCCAATAGACCTACTCCAAGACACTTACTTATCAGATTGTCTAATGTCAAAGACAAAGAAAATTCTGAAAGCAGCAAGAGGAAAGCAATCCATCACATACAAGGGAAGCACAATAATATGAACAAATTTCTCCACAGAAACCATGGAGGCAAGAAGAAAGTTGTATGATATATTTAAGATACTGAAAGAGAAGAACTTCCAAACAAGAATTCTATATCCAGCAAAATTGTCCAACAAAAATGTGTGAGAGATTAAAATATTTCCAGACAAACAGACACTGAGAGAGTTCATGAATAAGAGGCTGGCACTACAAGAAACACTAAACAGAGTGCTATAGGCTGATAGGAAAAGATAGGTGAAAGAGGTTTGGAGAAGAGTATAGAAACGAAGATTATCAGGAATGGTAAAAAGAGAGAGAGGGAGAAAACAAGACATGGCATATAAAATCCAAAAGACAAAATGATAGAAGAAAGTACTGCCCTTAGAGTAATAACATTAAATATTAATGGATTAAATTCCCCAATAAAAATATACAGACTGGCAGAATGGATCAAAAAACAGGGCCCATCTATATGCTGTCTATAAGAAACTCACCTTAGGCACAAGGACAAAAATAGGCTGAAAGTGGAAGGTTGGAAAAGGATATTTCATGCAAACTGTAACCAGAAAAAAAGCAAGAGTAGCTATGTTAATATAAAAAAGTAGACTTCAAAATTAAAAAAAAAAATTAAGAGACATAAAGGACACTATATATTAATAAAAAGGTCAATTCAATAAGAAAACATAACAGTCAGAAATATTTATGCACCAAGCCAAACTGCCCCAAAATTCTTGAGGCAAACACTGAGAACACTGAAAGGAGAAGTAGATATATCCACAAATACAGTTGGAAACTTCGATACACTGCTCTCATCAATGGACAGAACATCTAGACAGAAGATCAACAAGGAAACAGAGATTTTGAATTGTATGATAAATGAACTAGACTTGACAGACATTTATAGAAACTACACAACACAGCAGCAGGACACACATTTTTCTCAAGTGCTCATGGAACATTCTCTAGGGTAGACCACAAAGCATGTCTCAAAAAATTTGAATATATTGATATTATAAATAACACTATCTCAGATCATAATGGAATGAAATTGGAAATAAATAACAGGTAGAAGATTGTAAAATGCACAAATATATGGAGACTAAACAGCACACTCTTAGAAAACCATTGGGTAACAGAATAAATTACAAGAGAAATTAGTAAACACTTTGAGGCAAATGAAAATGAAAACACAACATATCAAAACATGGGATGTAGCAAAGACAGTGCTGAGAGGGAAGTTTATTGCCCTAAATGCCTATATTAAAAGAGAAGAGAGAACAAAAATTGAGGAATTAACTGTCCACCTGGAGTAACCAGATAAAGAACAGCAAGTAAACACCAAAGCAAACAGAGGGAAAGAAATAATAAAGATTACCACAGGAATAAATGAAACTGAGAAAAGAAAAGTAATAGAATCAACAACACTAGAAGTTTGTTCTTCAAGAAAATGAACAAAATTGATGGACCCCTAGCTAGGCTAACAAAGTAAATAAATAAATAAATAAATAAATAAATAAATAAACAAATAAAAGAGAGCAGACACAAATAAATTCAATCAGAAATGGGAAATGAAACATAACTACTGACCCTGAAGAAAGGAAGGAGAAAATGAGAAGATATCATGAGCAACTATATGCTAACAAACTGGACAACTTACATGAAATGGACAGCTTCCTAGAAAAGCATAAACAACCAATGTTGACCTGAGAAGAAATAGGTGACCTCAACAAACCATTCACAAGCAAATATACTGAATCTGTCGTACAAAAGCTCCCAAAAAAGAAAAGCCCAGGACCAGATGGCTTCACATGTGAATTCTACTAAGCATTCAAGAAAGAATTAATACCAATCCTGCTCAAACTCTCCAAAAAAATTGAAGAAGAGGGAAAGCCATCCAACTCATTCTATTAAGCCAACATCACCCTAGTACCAAAATCAGACAAAAATACTACAAAAAAAGAAATTTTTAGACCAATCTCTTTAATGGATATAGATGCAAAAGTCCTCAACAAAATACTCACAAATCAAATCCAGCAGCACATTAAAAGAGTTATACACCATGACCAAATGGGGTTTATCCCAGGTATGCAAGTCTGGTTCAACACAATAAAATAAATTAATGTAATACACCACATGAATCTGTCAAAGTAAAAGAACCACATGATACTCTCGATCAATGCAGAAAAGGCATTTGACAAAATTCATCATCCTTTCTTGATGAAAACACTTCAAAGGATAGGAATAGAAGGTAATTTTCTTAATATGATAAAGGTAATATATGGAAAACACTCAGCTAACATTGTACTCAAAGGTGAGAGACTGAAAGCTTTCTTTCTAAGATCAGGAACAAGACAGCAATGCCCACTGTCACCATTGTTATTCAACATTGTTCTGGAAGTTCTAGCTAGAGCAATTAGGCAAGAAAAAGCAATAAAAGGCATCCTAATTGGAGAGGAAGAAGTAAAACTTTCACTCTTTGCAGATGACATGATTCCATATGTAGAAAATCCAAAAAAATCTATGGCAAAGCTCATAGAGCTAATCAATGAATACAGCAAAGTGGCAGATCACAAGATCAACATGCAAAAATCTGTAGTGTTCTTATAGGCAAGTAATGTGCAACAGGTAGGAATAAAAAGAAATCCATTTACATTAGCAACCAAATAATCAAGCATTTAAGAATAAACTTAACAAAGCTCACAAAAGACCTACAGAAAGAAAACTGCAGGAAACTGCTAAAAGAAATCAAACAGGAACTAAAAAAATGGAAAAACATACCATGTTCATGGATTGGAAGACTAAATATAATTAAGATGTCAACTCTACCTAATCTGATTTATAGATTCAATGCAATACCTAATGAAATCTATTTCTGCAACATGCTTTGCAGAAATAGAAAAACCAATAACCAAATTTATTTGGAAAGACAAGGTGCCCAGAGTAGCCAAAAATATCTTGAGAAAGAGGAGCAAAGTTGGGGGTCTCATACTACCTGACTTTGAAGTATATTACAAAGCTACAGTTCTCAAAACAGCATGGTATTTGAATAAGGACGGAGATAATGACAAATGGAATCAAATTGAGTGTTCAGTAATAGACTCTTGCATCTACAGACAGATGATCTTTCATAAGGCAGCCCAGCCAATGCAACTGGGACAGAGCAGCCTCTTCAATAAATGGTGCTTGGAGAACTGGATATCTGTTTCCAAAAGAATGAAAGAGGACTCCTACCTCACACCTTATACAAAAATAATCTTCAAGTGGATCAAAGACCTAAACACAAGTGCTAAGACCATAAGATTCTTAGAAGAAAACATAGGGCAATATCTTAATGACCTTGTGACAGGAGGTGGTTTCCTAGACCATACACCCAAAGTGTGAGCAACCAAAGAACAAATAGACAAATGGGGTCTCCTCAAAATCAAACACCTTTGTACATCAAAGGACTTTGTTAAAAAAGTAAAATGGCAGCCTACACAATGGGAGACAAAATTTGGAAACCACAGACCAGATAAGGGCTTAATATCTTGAATATATGCGTCAATCCTACAACTCAACAACAGAAAGACAAACAACCCAATTTAAAAAATGGGCAAAAGACATGGATGGACACTTTCCTGAAGAAGAAATACAAATGGCTCAGAAACCTATGAAAAAATGTTCAACTTCACTCTCTATTAGGGAAATGCAAATCAAAACCACAATGAGATATCCTCTCACACCTACCATAATGGTGACTATCAAAAAAAAAAAGAAAATTACAGGTGCTAGAGAGAATGTGGGGAAAGAGGAACACTTTTTCATTGCTGGTGGGAATATATATGCTTCCATTCAATGTAACAAATGCAATATACCAAAGTTAAATGTTTATGAGAGGGGGATATAAGGGAGGGATATGGGAATCTTGGTAATGGTGTTGTTTTCTGTCCTTACTAATATATTGTATGACACTTTATTTTTCTTTTTATTATCTTTTTTATTATTCACCAAAAATAAATTTTTTTCATAGTGATAAACATGTTCAAATGCTGACTGTGGTGATAAATATACAGCTATATGATACCATGAACAACTGATTGTACACTGTGGATAATTGTATTTTATGTAACTATATCTTTATAAAATTGTAAGAAGATGTATAAATAGAGGTAAAAGTGCTGGAAAAACATGGATAGAGGGATGTACCTATTTACTCTTAATGAGGAGGCAGAATGTTATAGCTTTTCTGGAGGTCAGTGTGGTGGTTCCACAAAAAGCTATGTATGTGGGGGCCATAAGGCCATGCAACCTCATTATGGGGTATGTACTTGGAAGACCTGAGAGCAGAAGCATTAATGGACATCTGCACATTGGTGCTCATGGAGGTGATATTCATGATTTACAGTGGGTGGAGGTGGCCTAAGGTTACACTGACTGAGGAACAGAATGGTGAACTGTGGTGTATGCATGCAATGGAATACTGAGCAACTATGAGGAGTGAAGTTGTGAGACATGCAAGGAGGTGAATGGAACCTGTAGAGAGCATTTTGAGTGAAGTACACCAGAAACAAAGGCAAATACTATAATGCCTCACTGACATGGACTAACTACAATGTGTACACTCAGAATTGATTCTTAGAGCACAGCCTAACAGTGAAATGGTTATTGTAATGGTCCCTAGATTGTAAGCTCTTACAGAAGTCAAATCTATTCCTGAACTGTAATGGCTAGCTCCATACTCTGAAATGTTGATCCCTTGGTGTATAACCTCATTGGTCTCTGGAACATTGGGTATCTGTGTGACACCTGAAACTCAGAGCTAGAGCTTGGCAGATATGAATGTCAGTATTAATGCATACAGCAACTGTTAAAAAAATGCTGAAAAAGAGCCCAGACTTCAATTAGAGATATGAATGAAGCAGATCTGGCTAAGACTAGGGCAAATTGGACCAAAGGGTAAAGGTTGAACCTGAGTCTTTGCTAAAACTTCAACTTCCATGTGAGACCAAGGGAATAAATGTTCATTTGGTGTAGGATCTATATTTTCTAAACAAGATAATTTCTGCCATATGTTTGTTCAAACACCACAAGGACATGGAACTTTGAATAGGAAGAGAGATATGGTGAGTCTGTATAGGTTAGAGTGAAATAGCAACCCATCCCAATGTAATTTGGGTGGAGAATAAAAATATATATTTGGGGCCTCCCTGAGGAGCTAGGGGTGGATGCAGAGGTGTTGGACTTCATCACCTGGATTGTTGCTGATGCTCTCAGAAACATTGGGTTCTGATGGCTTGACATGCTGAGCCTTCTGTCTTGGGGATTGCCCCTATAAAACTTGTTACTGCAAAGTAAAGACTAAACCTGCTTATAATTGTGCCTAAGAGTCTCCTCCTGAGTACCTGTTTGTTGCTCAGATGTGACCCTCTCTCTCTAACTCAGCCACATTGGCTGGTGATCTCACTGCCCTCCCCCCTACATGGGACCTTACTCTCAGGGGTGTAAATCTCCTTGTCAACACAGGATATCACTCCCTGGGATGAATCTGGACCCAGCTTCATGGGATTTAGAGCATCTTCTTAACCAAAAGGGGGATGCAAAATGAAACAAAATAAAGCTTCAGTGACCAAGAGTGTTCGAATGGAGCCTAGAGGTCACTCTGGTGGAATTCTTACACACTATATGGATAACACTTTTTAGGTTTTAATGTATTAGAATAGCTAGAAATAAATCCCTGAAACTACCAAACTCCAACCCAGTAGCCTTGACTGTTGAAGATGATTGCATAATTTTGTAGATTACAGTGTGATTGTGAAAATCTTGTGGATCGCACTCCCTTTATCCAGTGTATGGATGTATGAGTAGACAAATGGGAACCAAAACTAAATGAAAAATAGGGTGGAATGGGGGGATAATTTGGATGCTCTTTTTTATTTTTATTTTTTATTCTTATTCTTATTCTTTCTTGTTTAAGGAAAATGTTCAAAAATAGATTGGGGTAAAGAAAGCACAACTAAAAGATGATACTGTGAATAGTTGATTGTACACCATGGATGATTGTATGGTATATGAATATATCTCAATAACACTGAATTTAAAAAATAGATTGGGGTGATGAATGCACAACTATATGATGGTATTGAAAACAGTTGATTGTACACCATGGATGATTGTATGATATGTGAATTTATCTCAATAAAACTGAATTTAAAATAAAACAAACAAACCATTGCCTGGAAATGCCAAGACAGGACATTATTTGGGTTGCTACCTGAATCTGTGGTACCCAAATAGCAATTCTAAGACCACAAATTAATGCTTTTGTTGTCTTTCAAAACAAAAATAAAATGGAGAGATGTTCTTTCCAATAACACTGAACTCGTTGCAGAACACTCTTGCCAATAATAACTAGAAAATATGGACAAATCATAAAAGCAAGAGCAGCATATTTTGATAGCATAAGAGAACAACAAAGGTCTGAAAATTTAAGTGGCCAAGATCCAGAAGAGAAGGGAATTTCAGAGAGGTGAACCCTGCCTCTATGCTACTTTTCTTCCCAAAGCATTTAACAGTATTTAATAGTAGCCAAGGTATTGAGGAGATGAATAGAACAAGCTTTTGGCATTCCTAAAAGTGGCCCATAGACATCCTTTGATGGAGAACATCTTCTTGATGAAAAGGGGGATGTGAAATGAAATGAAATAAGCTTCAGTGGCAGAGAGATTCCAAAAGGAGCTGAGAGGTCACTCTGGTGGGCACTCTTATGCACAATATAAATAACCCTTTTTAGGTTCTAATGAATTGGAATAGATAGCAGTAAATGCCTGAAACTATCAAACTACAACCCAGAACCCCTGAGTCTCTAAGATGACTTTATAAAAATGTAGCTTATGAGGGGTGACAACATGATTGGGAAAGCCATGTAGACTACACTCCCCTTTGTCCAGTACATGGATGGATGAGTAGAAAAATGGAGGCAAAAAAGGCACCCAGTGTTCTTTTTTACTTTAATTGTTCTTTTTCACTTTAATTTTTATTCCTATTATTTTTGTGTGTGTGGTAATGAAAATGTTCAAAAATTAATTTTGGTGATGAACATACAACTATATAATGGTACTGTGAACAATTGATTGTATGCTTTCTATGACTGCATGGTATGTATGGTATGTGAATATATTTCAATAAAATTGAGTTTAAAAAAGTGGCCCATAGAATTGGATTTCAGGACCAACCAAGGATGATAGACTGTAGTAAACACAGTAAGATTTCAGATAGAACACATAATGGGCTAAATCCAACAAGTAGGGAGAGCTGGAAATAAAACATTCCACACAAAGTTTAAAGCATAGGCTTGAGTCATCTCTATGCCTATGGATTTAAAGTAATCACCCCCAGAGTAAGCACCTACAAGAAGAAAATATAAATCCTTCTTGAAAGAAGACAAAGGAAATCAGAGGATCAAATTATTTTTGAAATTTTTTCTTGTAAAATACATGGCATTAACTAAAAAACAAATTGCCAAGTAAACCCAGAGACAAGATCAAATGGCCAAAAACCAAGAGAATAAGTAGAAACTAACATATATCCACAGTCCTAGATTTTAGAATTATTAAAATAGAATTTAAAATATCTGTGACTGATATATTCAAGAAATTAGAAGAAAACATGGAATTCCATCTAAGAAGTAAAAGCTATTCAAAAAAAGAGAATCAGATAGAAATCTTTGAATAGAAAAAGAATCTGAAATTAAGAACAAAAGAGATGGGTTTAAAAAGCAAATTGGAAAATGTTCAAATGAAGATTCTTGAATTGGAAGATAGCTTAGAAGGTAGTAGCCATATTGAAATCTGGAGAGAAAAAAAGAAGAGAAATACAGTTAGAGATAAATGCAACATGCTGATAGGCCCTCCCATATGTATAGCCAAGCTACCCAAAAGAAAACAGAGAATGAGGTAGAAGCATAACTAAATAATTAATGACCAAGAACTTTCCCCAAAACTAAAGAAATTATTCAAGTCACAAATTAAAGGATCATTAAATACCCAAGCAGGATAGTTGCAAAGAAAAGCATACTTGATTCCATCACTGCAAAACTGCTGAAAGACATAGAAAGGGAAACAAACATAAAAGCAGCCAGAACAGAGAAAAACACATTACACTCAAAGTAATAATACTGATAGATGGCTTCCTAATAACAATGGAAGGAAGTAAAATTATTTGACATCTTTAAGTTATTGAAAGATAACTACCAAAATAGGATTCTACACCTAATGAAAATTTCCTTAAAAATGAAGGCTAAAGATTCCCCCATTCAACAAAACTGAGATAATTCAATTACAGAAGATTCATAATAAAGAAAATTCTAAAAAGCATTATTTAGGCAGATGGAAAATAATCCTAGGTGGAAGCAGAGAGAATCAGGAAGGATGAATGACAATTAAAATAGTAAATATGTGAATAAAACCAAATTAAAAACTAATAGGTAAACAATTTCCATATGTCAGGAAATGAAGAAATATAGTTTAAAACAATCCATAGTTTAAAGGAAAAAAAAAACACAATAGAAATTAGAAAATATTTTGAACTGAATAGTAATGAAAAAGGAACAAATGAAAATTTATATGATGAAGCTATATCAATGCTCAGAGTGACAATTATCATGTTAAATATATATACTACAAAGGAAGGAAAAACTGAAAATCAGATATCTGAGGCTCAATCTCTGTTTAGAAAAATAACATAAAAACCCAAAGTAGAAGAAAGAAAATGATAAAGAGCAGATATTAATTAAATAAAAATCAAACATGTGAGAAAATATTCAACAAAGCAAAAGATTGTTTTTTGAGAATAATAATAAAATTGATAAACACCGTTCAAGTCTTTTCAAAAAAAATGGAAAGGAATTATGGCTTGCTTATTAAAAACCTTCCCACAAAGAAAACTTCAGGACCTATTAGCTTCTACAATGAATTTTTAAATAAGCAATTTGGCAAATCTTATACAAATCTATCCAAAGATAAGAAAAAAGTGGAAACACTTCCCAACTTGTTTAATGAGTTCAGAATGAGTTTGGTATCAAAACCTGACAAGGATGTTACAAGCATAGAAAATTATAAGCCAATCTCTCTCATAAGCATATAAGCAAATTTTCAATGCAGGTTACCATTTTATTTTTCTTAACAAAGAAACAAAGCTGCAAAGATAGACTAAAAGACCAATGAACCAGAGTTAGGAATCTGGAAACTGGCCCATACATATATAGACCTTGTATTGAGACAAAAATGTCACTAAAGAGCAATGGAAGAAAGAAAGTTCTGCATTAAATGAATCTGGGTAAACTGGGTATCCATATGGAAAAAAAATAATTTTTACTTATATTTCAGACCATATCCAGAAATCAATTTTAGATCTAAATGTGAAAGGTGAAATAATTAGCTTATAGAAGATAACGTAAAATATCTTGAAGGGTAGGAAAAGATTTCTTAAACCACAAACCAAAACACTAACTATAAAGGGAAGATAATAATAAATTGGACTACATTAAAAATAGAAACTTCTGTTTATGGAAGGCACCAATAAAGAATGAAAAGACAAAGAACAGAGAGAAAATTTATATATATATAGATACATATATATATGTACTTGCATACATACATACATATTCAGAAAAAGACTCATCAAGAATATACATGTATAAAAAAAGAATTCCTCTTAATCAAAAGACAGGCAACCCAACATTAAAAAAGAATCTGTAAAAGACAAAAGCAGGTACTTAAAAGATGAGGATATCCATGTTGCCACCAGAAAAGATGTACTCAGTTTTATTAGTCAAATGTAAATTGCAAATTAAAGCTATAATTACACATTATTATTGATAAATAATAATCAATGTGGCAATACAATGTGAAGATGAGGAGATGGAACAACTAGAACTGTTATACACTCAAAGGGTGTCTAAAACTGATACAACTACTTTAGAGAACTTTTTGTTAGTATATATTAAAGTTGAATACGTATATACTCTACATCCCTGAAGTTCTACATCTTTACTGGCTCATTTGCAGCACACTGGTTCTGTTGATATGTACTCAACAGAAATACTTGCATATTTCATAAAAATGCATATAAATATCTGTTCATAGTTCCAAACTGGAAATGACCAAAATGTGTATCAGTAAACAAATTGTGACATATTCCTATAGTAGAGAATTAGTGAACTGGAAGAAGATAGATCTGAGAGAACTGTCTAGAATGCAACAGAAAGAGATACAAATATGAAGCAAATGAAAGGGTTTCAAAGATGTGAGGCTAAGATTGAGAAGCTTCAGACTAGGTTTGATGGGAATTTCAATAAGATGGATGAAAGAGTGGAAGAGATAATATTCAGGCATAATGGCTGATAATTTTCCAGAAGTTATGAAAATCATGAATAATCCCAAACAAGATAAATAAATCTTAATTCATACTTACACAAATTCTAATGAAACTGCAGAACATCTAAAATTAGAGAGCATCTTAGAAGCAAACCATAAGAAAAGATAGATTACCTACAGAGAAATAACAATGAAATTGCCTGCAGGCTTTACTTCTCAACAACTATAATAGAAGCAAGAATACACTGGAATAATATCTCAAGGAATGAGAGAAAATAGTTGTCAATTGAGAATTCTACACCTAGCTAAAATATCATTTAAAATTGTGGGTGAAATAAAAAATAGAGACAAACTAAAATTGAGAAATACTATAACAGACCTTTACATTAATAATTACTAAAATTGTACCTCAGGAAGAAGAAATTTGAAATAAATATACTTTAATAGAATAGAAAAATTCTATTTGACTATGAGGTAGTCAAAATTAATGAACTAGAGCTATATGTATCAATGTAGATAAATCTAGAAAGCAATGCTGAGTGAAAAGAGCAAGTTACAGAAAGATATACAAAGTATGATACCATTTTTATATCTTAAGCATGCAAAATGATTTCTTACTTATGGAGACAGTTTATAAAGTAAAATGTTTTTGTACTTCAGGACTGTTATTTTCTGTACCAGCAGTGGGGAGAGAGGGGAATGGCATTAGGAAGAGGTTCACATCAAACTTCAAGCATACCTTTAATGTCATTTCCTAGAAAAAATTCTGAGAAAATATGTCAAAATGTTAGGATTATATAAAACTTATTGGTAAGTCCACAAATTTCATCAAATTTTCCTCTGAAGTTTTCTGTGTTAAAATTTGTATAATATAAGAAAGTAATTGAAAATATAAATGGGAAGAACAAGGCTTGAGGAAGAAGTATCATATCTGGGAATGACAGATGCCCTAAAAGATATTGCATACTTTTTAAGAATAGCTATGTGAATTGATTAGTATATAACTCTGTTCATGTAAAAACTAGTATTTATATATAGGCTCTATTCTGAAACTTTGCATAGGTACTGTGTGTGTGTGTATGTGTGTAGTACACTTTTAAATGCCTATTGATCTTTCTGTGTTGCAGATGAGCCAGTAAAGGAGAGTTGAAAGAATAAAGTATAAAATCCTTGAAACCAAGATATTTGGCCTTTAAAAAAAAGCACTTCTTCATCCCCTAAATGTTTCATGAGAAAGTAAGCCAAGGAAATGCCACTAGCACTAGGGGTCAAAGTACATCCCAAGCAGATTACTCAATCTTTTTTGTTTTGTTTTTTCTTTTAATTTTTATTCTAGTAAATTAACTTTTAAATTTACCTAGTAAATCTTTATTCTATAAAAACTATATATGACTGTGCCAGTTTGAATGTATTACATCCCCCAAACGCCATTATATTTGATGTAATCTTGTGTGGGCAGATGTATCAGTTTTGATTAGATTGTGATTCTTTGAGTGTTTCCATAGAGATGTGCCCCACCCAACTGTGGGTGATGATCCCAATTGGATAATTTCCATGGAGGCATGGCCCCACCGATTCAGGGTGGGCCTTGATCAGTGGATCGATATAAATGAGCTGACAAACAGAAGGAACTCAGTGCAGCTGACAGTGACATATTGAAGAGGAGCTACAGCCAAGAGGGACACTTTGAAGAAAGCACAGGAGCTGCAGATGAGAGAAAGTTTGAAAATGGCCATTGAAAGCAGACTCTTGCTCCAGAGAAGCTAAGGGAGGACAAATATCCCAAGTGCAACTAAGAGTGACATTTTTGAGGAACTGCAGTGTGCCGGTTTGAGTGTATTGTGTCCCCCAAATGCCATTATCTTTGTGGTCTTGTGTGGGGCAGAAATTTTGGTGCTGGTTAGATTTGCTTGGAGTGTGCCCCACCCAGCTGTGGGAGATAATTTTGATGAGATGTTCCCATGGAGGTGTGGCCCCACCCATTCGGGGTGGGCCTTGAGCGGTGGAGCTACATAAATGAGCTGACTCGGGGGGAGGAAGAGAGTGCAGCTGGGAGTGATGTTTGAAGAGGAGCAAGCTTGCTAGAGAGGAATGTCCTGGGAGAAAGCCGTTTTGAGGCCGGAGCTTTGGAGCAGATGCCAGCTGCCTTCCTAGCTAACAGAGGTTTTCCGGAGGCCATTGGCCATCCTCTGGTGAGGGTACCCGATTGCTGATGTGTTACCTTGGACACTTTGTGGCCTTAAGACTGTAATTGTGTAGTGAAATAAATCCCCGTTTTATAAAAGCCTATCCATCTCTGGTGTTTTGCATTCTGCAGCATTAGCAAACTAAGACATGCAGCCTAGAGAGGAATGTCCTAGGAGAAAGCCATTTTGAAACCAGAACTTTGG
Source organism: Choloepus didactylus (assembly GCF_015220235.1). NCBI lineage: Eukaryota > Metazoa > Chordata > Mammalia > Pilosa > Megalonychidae > Choloepus > Choloepus didactylus. Next base: position 104,331,494 of record NC_051334.1, on the reverse strand, counting down.
AGCAGATGCCAGCCGTGTGCCTTCCCAGCTAACAGAGGTTTTCCGGACACCATTGGCCATCCTCCAGTGAAGGTACCTGATTGCTGATGTGTTACCTTGGACACTTTATGGCCTTAAGACTGTAACTGTGTAACCAAATAGATCCCCTTTTATAAAAGCCAACCCATCTCTGGTGTTTTGCATTCCAGCAGCATTAGCAAACTAGAACAGATTTTGGTACCAGGAGTGGGTGCTTGTGCTGCTGCGTTTGCAAATACCAGACATGTTGGGATGGCTTTTTAAATGGATAAGGGGAAGATTCTGGAAGAATTTTGAGGAGCTTGAGAAAAAAAAGGTCCAGACTGCTTCGAAGAGACTGTGGAAATATGCACTCTAAAGATACTTCTGATGAGGCATTGAACAGAAGTGATGAATGTGTTGTTGCAAACTGGAAGAAAGGTGATCCTTGTTTTAAAGTGACAGAGAATTTGGCAAAATTGAGTCCTGGTGTCAGATGGAAGGAAGAATTTGAAAGTGACAACCTGGAATACTTAGCAGAGGAGATCTTCAGACTATGTGTGGAGGATGTACCCTGGCTTCTCCTTGCAGCTTATAGTAAAATGTGAGCAGAGAGAGATAAACTTAGAACTGAACTCTTGGGTTCAAAGAAACCAGAAGCTGATGGCTTGGAAAATTACAGGCTTCCAGGGGGTAGAATCCCAGAAGCTACAGCCCAGCATGAGGATGTAACCAAGCATGGAACCCAGCCACCATTTCAGTATAAGCCAAGATTGGAAAAGGAGTTAAGCAGAAAGGATTTGCAGGAAGTTCTATTGTCTGATGGCTTTGACCCCTGCGTGCTTCATGTGAAGCCAATAGAATTTTTGTGACATCTTTATAGACAGCGTAGTTGCCAGTCTGGATTGCAGCAGACAGACAAGGAACAAATTGAAAGAAAAATTTCTTCAAAGACAGAGCCATGGATGTTGAGGTCTGGAGTCAAGAGGCCTTGGGCTGGGAGAGTGGAGTGGTCCACATGCATGGAAAGGATGAGTTTGCCCTGGAGGTCAAGGGTGGGCATTCTGCCTTGATGCTGTGGAAGAGTTTTGCCGCCCCAGGTCCCAAAGAGGGTGGAGTACATTCCCTGGGAATTGGGGAGAGCCTGGCTGCCACCACACTGTTCTGAAGAGGTTGAGTGTGTGCCCTGGAGATGGAAGGGAATCTGGGTGCTGCCCCGATGTTTGAGGAGTGTGGGGCCAAGAAGGTGGTCTCCCCAATGTGTGGATATGTTGAAGAACTCACCCCAGCATTTGGAGAGGAAAGGGCTGCTGAAAAGGCCCTTAGGAAGGGTTAGACTCCCGCTCTCTCAAGCCCCAAGAATGCAACGTTGTTCTGTTAATGACTATCAGATTTTGAAATCTAATGGAGTTTGTCCTGTGGGTTATAGGAACTGTTTTGGTCCTGTTAAACCTGTTTTCCTTACTGTTTCTCCTTATGGTAATGGGAATTTTTATCCTACGAATGTCCCTCCTTTGTATATTGGAAGTACCTAACTTGTTCAAAGTTTCACAGGTCCACAGCTAAAGGGGAAGCATGTCTTAGGGCCGACCATGCCTGTAATTGATTCTGATGTGATCCTGTACTTATCTACTGTTACTGAAATGATTTATATTTTTGTGATATTGTGATGAGGTGAATGCATTTTATATATGGAAAGATAATGTCATTTTGGGGTCCAGATGGTGGAATGTGCTGGTTTGAATGTATTATGTTCCCCAAACACCATTATCTTTGAAGTAATCTTCTGTGGGCAGATGTATCAGTTTTGATTAGATTGTGATTCTTTGAGTGTTTCCATGGAGATGTGCCCCACGCAACTGTGGGTTATGACCCTAATTGTATTACTTCCATTGAGGCATAGCTCCACCCATTCAGGGTGGGCCTTGATCAATGGAGCCATATAAATGAGCTGACAAACAGAAGGAACTCAGTGTAGCTGACAGTGACATTTTGAAGAGGAGTTACAGCCAAGAGATACACTTTGAAGGAAGCACAGGAGCTGCAGATGAGAGACAGTTTGAAAATGGCTGTTGAAAGCAGAGTCTTGCTCCAGAGAAGCCGAGAGAGGACAAATATCCCAAGTGCAACTAAGAGTGACATTTTGAGGAACTGCAGCCTAGGGAGAAACGTCCTGGGAGAAAGCCATTTTGAAACCAGAACTTTGGAGCAGATGCCAGCCATGTGCCTTCCCAGGTAACGGAGGTTTTCCAGACACCATTGGCCATCCTCCAGTGAAGGTACCCAGTTGCTGATGTGTTACCTTGGACAGTTTATGGCCTTATGACTGTAACTGTGTAACAAAATAGACCCCATTTTATAAAAGCCAACCCATCTCTGGTGTTTTGCATTCTGGCACCATTAGCCAACTAGAAAAATGACCTAAAATTTCCCCTTTTAACCACAGTCATGTGTATAATTCAGTGCTGTTGATTACATTCAGAAAGTGCTACCATCACCACCATCCATTACCAAAATTTTACATTCTGCCCCAGTAGAAATTCTATACAACTTAAGCAGTCACTCCCCATTACCTACCCCCAACCCAGCCCCTGGTAACCTACATTCTAGATTTGGCTCTATGAGTTTGGTTATTCTAAGTATTTCATGTCAGTCAGATCATACAATATTTGTCTTTTTGTGTTTGGTGTATTTAACTTGACATGGTATCTTCAAGGTTCATCCATGTTATTGTATGAATCAGAACTTCATTTCTCTTTAATGCTGAATAATATTCCATTGTATGTATATACCACATTTTTTTTATCCATTCATTGGTTGATAGACACTTGGGTTGCTTTCTTCTTTTGATAATTGTGAATAATGCTGTTATGAGCATTGGTGTGCAAATATCTGCTTGAGTTCCTGCTGGCAATTCTCTTGGGTATATACCTAGTAGTGGGATTGCTGGGTCATATGGCAATTCTATACTCAGCTCTCTGAAGAACTGCAAAACTCTCTTCCACAGTGGTTGCACCATTTTATATTCCTACCAACAATGAATGTGCTGCTATTTCTCCACAACCTCTCCAAAACTTGTAATTCTCCATTTTTTTTTCAATAGCTATTTTAGTGGGCATGGAATGGTACCTCATTGTGGTTTTGATTTGCATTTCCATAATAGGTAATGATGTTGAGCATCTTTTAATGTTCTTCCTGGCCATTTGTTTATCTTTTTTGGAGAAATGTGTACTCAAGTCTTATGCCCATTTTTAAAATTTAGTCATTTGCCTTTGTATTATTGAGTTGTAGGATTTCTTTATGTATTCTGAGTATTAAACCCTTATTGCATGTGATTTCCAAATATTTTCTCCCATTGAGTAGGTTGTCTTTTCACTCTTGTGATAAAGTTTTTTGATGCACAAAAATGGTTTTTAATTTTGATGAGGTCCCAGTTTTCTATTTTGTTGTTGCTTGTGCTTTGGATGTAAAGTCTAAGAAACCATTGTCTGGCACAAGATCCTGAAGATGTTCCCCAAAGTTTTCTTCTAAGTGTTTTATAATCCTGGCTCTTATATTTAGGTCTTTGATCCATTTTGACTTAATTTTTGTATAAGTTATGAGATAGATGCTCTCTTTCATTCTTTTGGATATGGATATTCAATTCTTCCAGAACCATTTATTGAAGAGACTGCTCTGTTCCACTTTGGTGGGCTTGGCAGCCTTGTAAATATTCATTGGCCATAGATGCAAAGGTCTATGTCTGAACTCTCAATTTGATTCCATTGGTCTGTATATACATCCTTGTACCGTGCTGTTGTATTTTTTAAAATTTCATTTCTATATTTCAGAAAAACAACTTGAATCCACTTTGAAACAAGGGTACAATAAAATAGAATATACTTCAAATGTTGAATATACAAACTATTATAGCTCAAGTCTGAACACTGTTACTTTCCCTCTTAAACCTCAACTAAAAAAAGGAGAGAAAGATAAAAAGAAAGAAAACTCCAGGTTTTAGAGCTACCTGACAAAAATTCATGCTGAGTCTGCATTTTCAAGTTACAGTAGAACTGAAACTGATATGTCTGCAGAGATGGAGGGCTAAATGACTGACACAGGCATGTTACAGCAAAAGGCCTGATCCAACTGTTAATTTTTCCACAATTAAGAAGCTGACAGACTTTAACTACCACATAAAACATTCCATGTAATTTCTATAAAAATATTGTGCTGGTAAAAGATTTAAAAAATTTTTCTTTTAATAAAAAAGCTTTCACAAATGAGCCATTAGCTTATTTCAAAATAGAAAACAGTGAATAAGTCTAAGGCCTTTTTTAAGAATATATATATAGAGAGAGATATAGATATATAAATAATTTTATTGAGAGTGTTCACATACCATACAATCATCCAACGATCCAAAGTGCACAATCAATTGCCCATGGTACCATCATACAGCTGTGAATCCATCACCACAATAAATTTACATTTTTTTAAATTTTTAGAACATTTTCATTACTACAGAAAAGAAATAAAGACAAAAAAGAAAACTCGAATCCTCCCATACCCCTAACTACACCCCCCTCCATTATTTACTCATAGTATTGGTATAGTACATTTGTTACTGTTGATGAAAGAATGTAAAAATACTAACTGTAGTACATAGTTTGAAAAGGTATATATTTCCCCATAAACCCCTCTATTATTAACTTCTGGTTACAGTGTTATACATTTGTTCTAGTTCATGAAAGAGATTTCTAATATTGGCAGTTAATCATAGACTTTGTCCACCACAAGATTCACCGTTTTATACATTCCCATCTTTTAACCTCCAACTTTCCTTCAGATGACATACATGACTCTAAGTTTCCCCTTTCCACCACATTCACACACCATTCAACACTGTTATTATTCTCACGATAATGTGCTACCATCACCTCTGTCCATTTCCAAACACTTAAGTTCAACCTAGTTAAACATTCTGCTCATAATAAGCAACAACTCCCCATTTTTAGTCTTGTTCCATATCCTGGTAACCTATATTTTATGTCTATGAGTTTACATGTTATAATTATTTCATATCAGTGAGACCATACAATATTTTCCTTTTGTGTCTGACTTATTTCACTCAGTATAGTGCCTTCACAGTTTCTTCATCAACCTGTTTTTTTTTTTTTGACAGTTTGGTTCACACACCATACATTCCATCCTAGGTAAACGGTCAATGGTTCCCTGAAAAATCACATTTATGCATTTACCACCATCACCACTATTTATATAAAGACTTTTCCATCTTTTCCACAAAGAAAGAGGAAGAGACAAAAAAGGTAGAGAGACAAAAGAAAAAGAAAAGGAAAGAAAAAAAAAGATGACAGCTAAAAAGCAACAAAAGGAAAGACAGATTTAAACTAAAGAACAATAAAAGGGTCAGACAACATCACCAATGCCAAGAGTCCCATAACCCTCCCTATGTCTCCCTCTTATAGGTATTTAGCTTTGGTATATTGCCTTTGTTACATTAAAGGAAGCATAATACAATGTTTCTCTTATCTATAGTCTCTAGTTTTCATTGATTGCATTTTTACCCAATACCACCCAATTTTTAACACCATGGAAGGTTGACATTCATTTGTTCTCCCTCATGTAAAAACATATTTGTATATTTTTATCACAATTGTTGAGCACTCTAGGTTTCACTGAGTTATACAGTCCCAGTCTTTATATTTCCTCTTTCCTTCTGGTGTCCCTAATTGTCCTCACTTTCCTTTTAAGCCATACTCACAGTTGTTTTTGTTCAGTGTACTTATATTGTTTGCTACAATCACCCAAAATTGTGTTCCAAATCTCTTACTCCTGTCTTTTCCTATCTGTCTGTAGTGCTCCCTTTAGTATTTTCTGTAGAGCAGGTATCTTGTTCACAAACTCATTGTGTGTTTGTCAGAGAATATTTTAAACTCCCCTTCATATTTGAAGGACAGTTTTGCCTGATATATAATTCCTGGTTGGCAGTTTTTCTCTTTCAGTATGTTAAATATATCATACCACTTCTTGCCTCCACAGTTTCTACTGAGAAATATGCACATACACTTATCAAGCTTCCTTTTAATGTAGTGGATCACTTTTCTCTTTCTGCTTTCCAGATACTCTCTTTTGTTTTTGATATTTGATAATCTGATTATTAAGTGTCTTGGTGTAGGTCTATTCAGATTTATCCTGTTTGGGGTATGCTGCATGTCTTGGATCTGTAATTTTGTGTCTCTCATAAGAGATGGGAAATTTTCATTGATTATTTCTTCTGTTATTGCTTCTGCCCCTTTTCCCTTCTTCTTCTGGGACACACATGACATGTACATTCATGTGCTTCAGTTTGTCATTCAATTCCCTGAGATGCTGCTCATATTTTTCTATTCTTTTCCCTCTCTGTCCTTTTGTTTGTAGGATTTCAGGTGTCTTGTTCACCAGTTCCTAAGTGATTTCTTCTGCTTCTTGAGATCTGCTGCTTTATATCTCCATTTTGGTTTCATCTCTTGTGTAGTGCCTTTCATTTTCATGAATTCTGCCAGTTGGTTTTTCAAACTTTTCATTTATTCCTTAAGTTTGCCCAGTGTTTTATTTATATCCTTCATCTCCTTTGCCATATCTTTCCTGAAATCATTGATTTTGTTTTTGAATTGATTTAGCATATTTCTTTGAAAATCTTTGATTGTTTTATTAAAGTGAAACAGTATCTCAACTGTATCTTTTTAAATTCCATTTTATTGGGATATATTCACATACCATAGAATCATCCAAAGTGTACAATCAATTGTTCACAGTAACATCATATAGTTGTTCATTCATCACCCTAATCTCTTTTTTGAACATTTTCCTTGTACCAGAAAAAGTAAAAATAAGAATAAAAAATAAAAGTAAAAAAGAACACCCAAATCATCCCCCCACACTATTTTTCATTTAGTTTTTTGTCCCCATTTTTCTAAGCATCCGTCCATACACTGGATAAAGGGAGTGTTATCCACAAGGCTTTCACAATCACACTGTCACCCCTTGTAAGCTGCTTTGCTATTCAATCATCCTTAAGTGTCAAGGTTACTGGGTTGTGGTTTCATAGTTTCAGTTATTTACTTCCAGGTATTCCAATACATTAAAACCTAAAATGGTTATCTATATAGTGCATTAGAATGACCACCAGAGTGATTGCTTGACTCTGTTTGGATTCTCTCAGCCACTGAAACTTTATTTTGTTTGATTTTGCATCCCCCTTTTGGTCAAGGAGATGTTCTCAATCACATGATTTCAGATCCTGATTCATCCCCAGTAGTCATATCCCACATTGCCATGGAGATTTACACACTGGGGAATCAGATCCCATGTAGGGAGGAGGGCAGTTAGCTCACCTGCTGAGTTGACTTAGCTAGAGAGAGAGGGCCACATCTGAGCAACAAATAGGTACGCAGAGGGAGACACTTAGGCACAATTATAAGCATGTTTAGCCTCTCCTTTTTAGTAACAACTTCATAAGGGCAAGTCCTGAGATAGAGGGCTTGGCACTCCAAACTGTTGGTCCTCAGTGTTTGTGAGAGCATCAGCAACAATCCATGTGAGGAAGCCCAACACCTCTGAATTTTCCCCCAGCTCCTCAGGGGGGGGCCCTGCATATATATTTTTATTCTCTGTCCAGAATACTTTGGGATGTGTCACTATGTCACACTAAACTATGTAAACCTACCATGTCTCAATTCCTATTAAAAGTTCCAAGAAATTATGGTATTTGGAAAAAGTGTATGAGTTAAATTGTTTAGGAAATATAGATCCTGCATCAAGTATACATCTCTTCCCTTTGTCTCACATGAAATTTGAAGTTTTTAAAAACAGTCAGTATTGTCTTTTACCCTTTTGCCTGATTTGCCCTAGTCTTTACTAGATCTGCTTCATTCATTTCTCTAATTGAAGTCTGGATTCTTTTTCAGCTTTTTTCAAAAGTTGCTATATGTGCTTATACTGGCACTCATATCTGCTAAGTTCTAGCTCTGAGTTTCAGTTGTCACGCAGATACTCTAAATTCCAGGAATCAATCAGGTTATACACAAAGGAATCAGCTTCTCAGAATCCGGACATAGCCATTACAATTCAGGAATAGATGTTACTGCTGTAAGATCTTACAATCTAGGGGTCATTACAATAAGCATTCCCCTGATAAGCTATGCTCTAAGATTCAATTCTGAGTTTACACATTATAGTCAGCAGTTTTTCCAGATTATTTAAAAGTTGTTCCTGGTTGTTTATTAGTTGCTCCAGGGGACTAACTAATTTCCACTCCTCTCCATGCTGCCATCTTTCCTCTGCTCCACAGATTACTTGATTTTAGTGTTTAAAATTATTTCTCAGTTTTTTCACATTGTCAATGGACCTCAAAGTGAACCATTTGGAAATTAAGTCCCCTTTGACATTTACATGGAGATATTTTCCTTTTGATGTTACACCTTCATTTTTGGAAAACTTGAAGCACAAGATTTAGGACAAATTAAGTTCCTTAGCATGCATTTTTGATGGTATTTTCCAAATTAAGAAGAACAAAAAAATAGAATTGCTAGTGAAAAAGAAGAATATAGGATAACAAAGAATCTCTGATACCTACTGCCTAATTTGATGGAGCATAGCACTTTTGTTTTCTTTTCCCATTCACTTATTCTCCCTAGATTTTAATGTATGTTTACTTCTTTTCATACTGTTCTTTCCAATATTCAAAATTATCAAGTGGATTGCCCTTCTTTGGAGCATCATTCCAGTTTTCCCCACCAGTATAATCTAAAGTGCAAATCTAATAGAGAGTCAGATTTTATTCATAAAAACTGACTAGTATAAAGGCACTATCTAATATACTCCATTGTTTCCTTGTAAATATAGTTACAAAATGATGTGTGCAACCCACTTATTCACTCATGTCGGAAATAAAGCGGTACCTGTAAGGGAATAAACGCTCTCTCGGTTCTGGAGGAGAAAAGAATTTATTTACGATCTTGCAAGATAGGGCGTCCAGCCAAACACATGGAAGGAAGGCTGGCGCACCAGAGGAAGAGAATGGCAATCTTTAAATCTCCTACTCCTAATTCGCAAGTCCCTCCCCTGTTTCCCCATTGACTGGGTACTAGAGAGGTTACAGCCTATCTGAGAACACTAACTAATTCATCTTTTGAGATTTCAATTTGTACAGCCAATCCTAGAGAGCCAACTAGCTCATTATTGAGATTTTGAACTGATCAGCCTATCCCCCCCAAATTTTTATTTTTTTTGCTGTGAGTTCCCGCCTCTGATATTACCTCATATCTCTTTACATTCCAGTAACTATGGTTACTTTTCCATATAAGGAGCAGGCAGATTCTCTCTTCTCTTTGTCTGGGGCTTGTTTAAACTGGTTTTGCCTCCATTTCCCTTATTCCATGCTGTCTCTGTGTGAAAACGAAACTTATTCCTTTCTTACAGATTCCCTCCTCTTTTTTTTTTTAAACACTTTTAGTTTTCACATTTTAGATTCTCAAATTTGCTAAGGGCTTTTTCACATTTCTCATCATAGGGATCTTTCTTATTTTTGATTCTAGTGGTTTTGATGGGTTTTTGAACTAGCCTTTGAGCACATGGGATTATGTAGCACCCAGCTGTTATAAACATTTTGGCTGGAATGATAAGGAAAATTAAAATAGATGTTGCAATTCTTTTCCATTTGTCGAACCAATTTTCCAACCATTCTGTGAGTGGGTTGTTAATGCTAGAATTCTTTTCTAGTTTCTGAAATAAGGCTGTTAAGCCTTGTAGGGCTTTGGTGATAGTTTCATTAGGTGCGGTATTATTGGGGATGAATGTGCGACAATTTCCCCCAACTATAGCACAGACACCTCCTTTTTCAGCTAGCATCATGTCTAGGGCCATTCTGTTTTCCCATGCCATTTGGCTAGTGGCATCTAAATGTTCTGCTATTTCTTTAATGACATCCCTGGCATAGTTGATAAATTTTAGCTGATGATTGACATTTTCATTGACGGTGACCCACCAGAATAAGGACGATTTAAATTCTGCAGCTACTTGATTTTTAGCTTTAAACTCATTAGGAACTTTCTGGGGAACCCCTATACTATCTACAAACATTTTTTTATTGAAGGAGCTAGGTACATTTTGTACATTTTTTCTCTTCTCCTTTGCCTTGGGTTGGTATTTTCTTACTACTTTCAAATGCCAGGGTAAATGAGATAGCCAATTGAACCAGAGCACAGGTTCCTCCCCACCTTTCAGGTAGTGTTGGCCAGAGGATGCCCTTCCCACAGTACCACCAGAGGTCTGCTCGGGGTATAGTTAGGCTGGAGAAGTTGCCAGTACTATCCTTGCTCACATTCCACAACTGTGTACACAAAGCCATGGTACCAAGATCCTGGAGCCCTTCTTCCCATTTGGAGAGACAGGCAGAGTGGTTTCTGGGACCAAGGTGAGACGCTGGTATGGCTTTGACACTTCCCTTCTGGACTGGAGGGAAAAGGGAGGACAACGTACTACAACTTTCACCAGGAGTAGCATTTTGAAAGAGGAGTGTTATACAGTTAAACTCCCTTTCATGCTTTTTCATCCCCAAGGGGAAGGGCATAATCTGAACAGTGGGTTGTTTGGTTGTACAAGCATAACAGTCACTTCTGTTTAGACTCTGGATGGTATGTTTGCCCCATTCTACCCAGGCATTTGTATTTCCATAACCTGTCTCTATTTCTGTGGTTTGCTTTAAGTCTTTGGCCTTAAGTATTCTAATGACCTTGGGGTCAATTTGAACTGGAGAGTTAAATTCCAGCCAAGTTTCCCTTAATGTTTTTTCTTCCAACCTGGGTAAGACCCATCCCTCATACTGTGTGGTCCACCAAGCAGTGTTCCAAGAATAACAGGGGTTAGGTGTCTCATAAGTTATACTCTCAAATGTTCGCCCCCCAACAATCTTGCTTTCTATTTGAACAGTCTGCTTAATGCTTATATTCCTCCCTCAGTTGTTGCTGATGTTTTAGATTTTTACAGCTCATTACTTGACAAACATCAAATTGTACAGTTTGAGACTTTAAGCCTTTGACTACACTTATAACCAGCTTAGCAGAACCTGTTACTCCTTGAATATAGAACATTATGATCAGCATAAGCAATTTCATCATTAAGCTATACACAGAGCACAATGCAAACATAGGGTTTAATCCAGCCCTTTCTCCCTTCTAATATGTTCCTTTAACTGTTGCCTATTTAAAGTGATCCTTAGGGGATCTGAGGTGGGAGTCACTTTCCAGGATTCAGGTTGAGTTGCTGGATACTTATCGTCTGGTTCAGGCACCGGTCCCTTCACTCGTGTGTAATGAGTCCAGCCTCTTTCTGCCGTTCAGACTGCCGTCTCAGTTGTCAGCAAGACCTGATAGGGTCCTTCCCAGATCGGTTGAAGTTTGGATTCTTTCCACGACTGGATCAGAACCCAGCTGCCAGGCTGATGTCGATGGGCAGCAAATTCAAGAGGCGGGGTCTGAGCCAACAGTCCACGGTGCCTGAGAGATGATAAAATAGAAGACAAGGCCAGTATATAATTCTTAAGAAAAAGATCCTTTGTGTCTAGGGAGGGGAGCTCTCCAGTCCTCCTGAGGAAAGGCAAACCAAAAACCAAAGGCCTACACCTTCTAATTGCCTAAGTACTAAATTACACATGGCTTGCACCCCTCTAATGACTCCCCTAGTGTAAAACTGCTAATACCTGCTTTAGGTACAGACACTCCTGAAGTCATGTGCATGAAGAGCAGCAAGAACTTACCAACATTTCGGGCTGGAACAATTAGACTAAAGGACAACAATAATTTACAATAACCTAAGATTAATGAACATAAAAAGGCTTACCACTCTTAAATGCTAACTTAAAATTCAGTTTTTAGTACACGTAGTTTAGTGATGCTTGAATATACGTGATTCACATATATGCATACCCTGAACATACACACAAGTTTTGCTGTTAGATGAGTAAAAACCCACTCTCCAGGGAGAGGAGGACAAGCCTTGGTGTGTAGTATTTGACAATATATGTGGTGTCTTTATTCCTATTAGACTCAATGTTAAGATAGCAACCTGGCATTACCAAATGGAGACCTGGGAAGAGATATGAACCATTCACTGTTCTAAGTTTGTTTAATTCAGCTTTAGTGAACCTTAAACCCTTTTATAGGAACATTTACTTGCACTTTGAGTATGGACCTTTTGCTTTTGCCCAAAATATATCAGAAAAATTATTCTGCTTTTTACAAGAATACACAGTCTCATATATCTGGAACACAGACACATATAACTTATATACACACTCATAACCATACGAAACAGACATACATTCCCATTTACAAGCATGTATAGCCAATACACTACTGTTACACATACATAGAAAACTTTTACACAGTTTTTCTCACTTTTTTTTTCATTTTTCACACTATTGTGAAACTGCACACAATTGCCCAGCTTTAGAGTACACACAAACTAGTATACGCTATAAAGACACAAAGAAATAGCTTCAGTTTACTATAGATGAGTACACAGGAAATTTTTGCCAAGTTTTAAATTACACACTGACAAACTTTCACAGTTTGAAAGACTCCTGCGTAATTATATTACATGCTTTTATTACATACAAATACAACTATCCCACATTCCTGTGTAAACATACAACTTAAACTCCCATTAGATTCATGAAGTTTTAACTCTCAGAATGCATCCAAATACAGTCCTAAAAAATGTGCATATAACTTCTTGTATACCCTGATACACACATTAAGGGACTTTAAATGTAGCTTCCACATGCCTTAGACTTAATTACACAGCACACTAAAATATGTAAATGTATTTATTAATACCTGTTTAGCCCCACATAAGTATATGAATAGAGAATCACACAAACCCCATGCTACAAATTCCCTTCCTCCTTTGTTTTTTTTTTAAACTGCTCCAATTACTTCTCTATCTCACTTTTGTCTGTTTCCTCCCTGGCTTGTTGACTCTCTGAATATTTCCTTCAATGGCTTATTCAGCCATTCATCGATTTTTGGATCTTCTCTGAATATTAGGCTAAAATTCCTTTATATAGCTGACCTTTTAAAGTCTGAGTTATTAACAGAATGACATTGTATTTTTGGGGCTTGAGGGAGTGGGAGTCCAACCCTTTTTAGAGGCTTTTGTGGCAGCCTTTTTCTTTTTAAAGTCTGGGGTGATGTTGGGGAGATTACCTTTTTGGCCCCACCCTTCTTAAACATCGGGGTGCCACCCAGACTCTGCCTCTTCGGGGTAAAGGCTCTGCCTTCTCTGAACAGTGGGGTGGCGGCCAGGCTCTTCCCATTCCCCTGGGAATGTGCTCCACCCTCTGGGTCCTGAGGTGGCAAAACTTTTCTAGAGCATTGAGGTGGAAGGCCCACCCTCAACCCCCAGGGCAAACTCACCCTTTTCATGCATGTGGGCCACTCCACTCTCCCAACCTGAGACCACTTGACTTCAGACCTCAACTTTCATCGTTCTTTGGGGATATGGGTACAGCCAATTTTATTTTAGGTGGATGTAGTCTCTCTCTTTCTCTCATAGCCGCCCTCTTTCCCATTTCTCTTTCTTCTCCCAAGAAAGGGATATTTACATAAACCAGAGTTTAAGAATCAAGTTAATTGTTATTCAGCTAGCCTTGCTAGGCTTTTTATTAATGATTCTTACCTTCCTTTCTTTAGGAGCCTTTAGAAACGGAAACTTTTGGAAATCTCTCCATTTTTTTTTTTTTTAACTTTTGGTGGGTTGTAATTACTGGAGCAGTCAGCATTAACTGGCTCTCCAATTGCCTGGGGGCATAGACTGCTTCCACCAAAACCCCAGGCTTTAATGGTTCCCGCCCCAGTGGGGGAGGGGAAACCATAAGGTGGGGGAATGCTTATCCCAGGTTTTAGTTTCTTTTTTTTTCCCTGCAGCCAGCACATGGCACAGTTCAATTCTGCCTTGGAAAAAGGTTTATTTTTATTAACATGACACACAAGGTCAGCACAGAGCCAACTCTTATCTGCCTTATATTTTGGCCAGAATATATTTGGCAGCAAAATGCTTTTTTTTTTTTTTTTTTTGTCTAAACATAACAATAATATTTGATCATTTTCTTTTACCCTTTCCCTTGGTCCAATTATTTTTAGCCCAATGTTTTAACATGTTTCCCAATGGATTATTTAGAGGAATGTTCCCCGGGGACCCTAAAGGTACCCCCTTCCCTTTATTCCCAGCCGGCTGACTGCCTCTATTCCCCATTCTGAGTGTTGCCTGAGCATCTTTCCCTTAGGATCAGCTCTAGGCTCATCAGAATGTCCCCATTCTTAGTCTTGTTTGGGCATCTTTCCCTCAGGATCAGCCCCAGACTCTCAGAATGCTTTAACCACCAAGGCAATATAATATTTCTTTCCTTACCTTGGTCCGTGCACGGAGTTGCCTGGTTAACCAGAGGCAGGCCTTTCCTTTTCCCCTTTTTCTCATCCACAACCGGCAGATCCAAGCGTCTGGTCTCGGGCCCTTTAGCTGCCGGAGATGGGCCCCCAATGGCGGAGTCCGAGACCGCTCAATCAGCGGGGCGCGCCTTCCCTTTGTCCACCTCGGGGGTCCCCCTCCGAAGCTTCGGATCCCAGACGAGCCCCCAAGTTGTCGGAAATAAAGCGGTACCTATAAGGGAATAAACGCTCTCTCGGTTCTGGAGGAGAAAAGAATTTATTTACGATCTTGCAAGATGGGGCGTCCAGCCAAACACATGGAAGGAAGGCTGGCGCACCAGAGGAAGAGAATGGCAATCTTTAAATCTCCTACTCCTAATTCGCAAGTCCCTCCCCTGTTTCCCCATTGACTGGGTACTACAGAGGTTACAGCCTATCCGAGAACACTAACTAATTCATCTTTGGAGATTTTAATTTGTACAGCCAATCCTAGAGAGCCAACTAGCTCATTATTGAGATTTTGAACTGATCAGCCTATCCCCACCAAATTTTTATTTTTTTTGCTGTGAGTTCCCGCCTCTGATATTACCTCATATCTCTTTACATTCCAGTAACTATGGTTACTTTTCCATATAAGGAGCAGGCAGATTCTCTCTTCTCTTTGTCTGGGGCTTGTTTAAACTGGTTTTGCCTCCATTTCCCTTATTCCATGCTGTCTCTGTGTGAAAACGAAACTTATTCCTT
The DNA here is from genome assembly GCF_015220235.1 of Choloepus didactylus. NCBI lineage: Eukaryota > Metazoa > Chordata > Mammalia > Pilosa > Megalonychidae > Choloepus > Choloepus didactylus. The sequence continues at coordinate 104,316,285 of NC_051334.1, read as the reverse complement.
TCTTACAACTCACATGTTTTTTTCACTATTATGGAGAATGAGTCAGTGATGACTCCTATATAATTTCCACCTGTTTTTGGAAAATAATAGAAAGTATTGAAAAAGGAATGTAAATAGTTTCTTCCATATTCAGTTATTAAAATAGCAGTTTATTGCTAGTACAATACATTATTTCCATTTTGGAGTGTGAGCTTAGAACATTGGATTTATAGGGAGTTTTTATAAATGTACTTCATATATAATAATTTGTAGTGTTTGCCACTAATGTTAAATTAATTTATTAAATATATTATATTGAATTTTGAGACTTTAATGTAATTTGAATAAAACGCTCACTGATTACTTTCAATGTCTTCCAAATATTTCTAGTTTAATGTGTTTAGCAGTATTCATGCATCAGTCACTTCATTAATTGGAATTTTATTTTTACTATACATCCTATGATAATATATACATATTGATTATACTCAAATGATGTGCTTTTGTACATTTGGTTGAAAATAGAATATCTGTCACCTAAAACCTATTTTACAGAATTGTACAAGAGTGGTAAAAGAGGCTATTTGCTCAAAACTCCTTCCTTGAGGCAGGTGAATATCTAGGAAATGTGATCCTATCTTCCAGTATTTTATCACCCTAATAGTTAAGAAGTCTAATATATATATAACTGAAATATTCATTTAATCACATGGCTGCCTGCAGACATTATGAAATACCATTCAGTATTCACCACACCAAAATCCTTTGTAATCTACATTATAATCATTCTCTCTTATTGTTTCTGTCTTTACACTAAACAAATCAATCCTTTAACCTTTCCTTAATTCCAGAGCTAATCTCTGGACCTTATCCACATTTAGTTATAATTCAATAACCAAAAATTAATAAAATATTATATCAATAACAACTAATCTAGTGTATAGCTGGGTCCCTCACTTCTTAACAATATTTTCACAATTACTCTTTAGTGATAGAGAGTGTTTTCTGTTTTACAGTTGTCTAGATTGTCCTTCAGTGGACATTTTGGTGGCATTTTTGCCCCCTCCTGCCACTACAAATACATCATTATTCCAACTTGTAATTATCACCAACAAATTACTTATGTTGGACAATTTTTTTCCCAATAAGCAGTTGTTTTGAATATTTTCTGACCTTCAGATTATTAAAATTTGCAGGAATTATTTTCAAATATTGAATACTGATTAACATCTTCAGTTACAAAAAATGAAGATTTCTTAAAATGGACTCCAGCCATATATTAAAAAAATATATGGTGAGAGTATCAAATGAGTCATTTACTCCCTTAAAGAATTTGAAACATATGGCATAACATAAGAAAATTTTTATTGAAATTCTAGGGTACTGCATAGCAAATGGGGACATTAAGGGAAATAAATTGACCTCCTTGTGAAAAAAAAAACCTTAGTTAGAAATATATCTGGCTCTTATTTGCAGAGTGTGTGTGTCTGTGTGTGTGCACATGTGAGAGAGTAAAACCCGTTGTAATGTTCTATGAAGCATGAATTCTTGTGAAAAGACTTAAAAGCCTTTCTTTGCATCACATATAAATAAACACTTAAAAAGCCAGAAGTTGAACTTGATTAATATTTTAGAGTTGTATGATTGGACTAAAATCAATGCTCACATTGTTTCATTCTGTACAATGACAGTCCCTGTATTTTTTTATGTGGGGTTTCTGTAGTCAGAATACCTGTTTCTTCTATTGCTCAAATGGGCATTGGTCTGCCTTTTACTTATGTAGGTTTTTCAAGTATCAGAAACAAGGTAAGATAGGCAGTCTGGGATGTATTCCACTCTTAAAACTTATATAAAATGGAAGGCTCGCTAAAGACTCATATTTTTTATAATTTTGGTTTTTGGGCTTTGAAGAATTTACAATCAAGCTAATCTGAACTCTAGTCCTTACAACAGAATTTCATATAAAATTTCTAATATTAGCATGGAGACTGCATTCCTGCCTTTTTGAAAAGAATATTGGGTCAGATAGGGTCAAATGCCTCACTGGAATAAAAATAGATTATATTTATCATTCCATCCTATCCAAGTAGATTATTCCTCCTCTGTGTAAAGCAGCTAAATTGGTCAGGTATGGTTTTGTTTTCACAAAATTGTTTGAAATGACATTTTGGATATGATTGCAAACTATTTACTGTACTTTTCTAAGGAATCTTGTTAAATTATAGTTTGTCACTTACATAGATGTACTTTTTTCCATTTATCAGACAGGCATAATGGTTGGCCTTCTTTGGTTCTTAGAGACTTTCATCTGTCCTCTTAATTTTCAATTCAGTAAATCCCAATCCTTGCTGATTGGAACACATCTAGGTATTACATTTCCTTTTGACAAATTGGAAAGGCATTCCTTCAGGATAAAATGGAGCCTCAAGACAAGATTATTCTCACTCCAAAGGGTAAGATATGAAGTCAGAATAACTAAATTTTTAAATAATTTTTTATTATACAGGTTGTAGTCTTGCAGAAAAATCATGTAGAAAAAAGAGTGCCCCATATACACCCTATTATTAACATTTTGCATTGCTGTGGTAACTTTGTTACAATTTACGAAAGAATATAATTGTCATATTAATTATAATCCATAGTTTATGTTAGGGTATGTCACTGTCTCTGCTATAACCTTATTATTAACACCTTTCATTAGTTTGGTATATCTTTTATAATTCATGAAAGAGCATTTTTATAATCATACTATTAACTATAGCCCATCATTTAAAATAGGGTTCCCTATGTTGTACAGTCCTATATTTTTTCTGTTAATTTTTATTCTAGTAACATATGTTTGACCTAAATTTCTCTGTTTAACCACATTCACATGTATATTTCAGTGCTGTCAATTACATTCACAATTTCATGCTACTGTAACTACTATCCATTTACAAAACCATACAAAAATCCAAATCAAAATTCTGTACAATTTAAGCATTAACTTCCCATTCTGTACACCCAACCCAGTCTCTGGTAAACTATATTCTAGATTCTACCTCTTTGAGTAGATATTTCTAATGATGTCACATCAGTGAGATCATACAATATTTGTTCTTTAGTGTCTGGCTTATTTCACTCAACATAATGTCTTCAAGGTTCATCCATGTTGTCATATGTATCACTTTATTACATTTTATGGCTGAATATTCATTTGCATGTATATACCATATTTTTGTTTATCCATTCTTCAGTTGATAGACACTTGCTTTACTCCAATCTTTTGGCAATTGTGAATAATGCCCCTTTGAACATCGGTGGGCATATATCTCTTTGAGTCCCTGCTTTCAATTGTTTGGGTATATACCTAGAAGTGGTATTGCCAGTTTGTATGGCAATTCCATACTTTGTTTTCAGAGGAACTGCCAAACTGTCTTCCACAGTGGCTCCACAATTTTACATTCCACCCAAAAATGAAGGCGTGTTTCTGTTAATCCACATCATCTCCAACACTTGTCATTTTCTGTTGTTTTTAATAGTACTCATTCTAGTGGGTGTGAAATGCTATCTCATGTGGGTGGTTTTCTTTGGTCGATTTACTTTATTTTTAACAGTTTTATTCACACACAATACAGTCCACCCAAATTATACAATCAATAGTTCTCACTATAACCACAGAATTATGCATTCACCACCACAATCAGTTTGAGAAAATTCTCATTGTTGAAAAAAAATAAATTGCATACCCCTGATAATCCTCTGTCATGGCCTGTAAGGGCTTTGCCAGTCCTTAGGCCAAAGAAGACACTGGGCATTTTCTGATACATGAATTTTTATTCAGGGCTTGCTTACAGTGTCAGAAGTCATGAAGAGATCATTTTGGCTCTGTCACAGTGGACAGCCATCACATTTGCAGGGAAGTTGATTGCACACTTAAAGAGGACAGCAAGCCAGTTATAAGGGTTTGAGACAAAGACATTTCTAAGGGTACAAGCACAGGAACTGAGTCTTGTGACATGGTGTGGGGTGTGGTATCTGATAGATAACCACCAGAGTGTTAAAAAGGAAGTAAACTATTAACACTTGATGGCAGGAGGTCTAGGGACCATTTACATATTTCTCCTTTGTGAGACCAAGAGTTTCTCACCTCCTGCTTACTTACCATTTCACATTTTAAAGTTACATGTTAAGATAAATTTACTATTTTTTCTTTACTGGTATACAAAGATGATAGGTTAAACATTATCTTCCCAGATCATGCAGACTCCTGTGCAATAACAAGTTCCACAGGACTGTTTTGCTAAGGCAAGGGGCTGCCACAATCCACCCCTGCACAGCAGTTTGCATTGACCATAGGACAGACATTACATTGATAATTCACAGCAACAATATAATAAACAATAGAGCACAATAGTTCAATCTGGCTTCTATCATTTAGCATAATTCATCTAAGTTTCATCTATGCTGACATATGTATCAAAGTTTTTGTTTTGTATTGCCAAGCTGCCTTTCACTGTATGGACACATCAAAATTTGTTTATCCATTTACCAGTTGATGGACACTTAAATAGTGTTTCCAATTTTTGCTATAATGAGTAAAGCTAATATTCAAATTCAGGCAGAATTCTTTGTGTGAATCTATGTTTTAATTTCTATTGGGTTTATATATGAGTGGAATTTCTGGGTGGTATGATAAGTATATGTTTGCCTTTGTAAGGAACTGCCAAACTCTTTAACAAAGTGGCAGTACTATGTTACAATCCCAACAGCATTTTATGGGATTTACAACTGCTCTACAACATGGCAAATACTTCCTGATGGTCTTTGTAGGGCATGGGTGATTACAGCCTGTAGAAATTACAGGTAGTCAAATTAGTGTCAGCAGTGTTATAAAGAGGTGGGAGGGACAGATTTGGAATACTCTATTATAAGGTACCTGGACTACCTCTGAAGTAAACAAACACTAAAAAAGCATTGAAATGTAGTATAATTGATAGGAGAGAAAATGGAATCATATAAAATGAACAATATCCCTGGGGAGATAGAAGAAGACAAAAAAAAAAAAAAAGAGGAAAAGGGGGAAACAAATGGAAAACAGTTTAAATATGGTAGAAATCAATCTAACTATATCAATGATCACTTTAAATGAGAATGGCCTAAATATACCCATTAAAAAACAGATACTGAGTGGATTGAAAGAAAGATTCAAGTATATGTTGTCTACAAAAAAAACTCCTTTAAATATAAAGACACAGATATATTAAAAGTAAAAGGGTGAAGAAAGGCATAACATCCTAACAATATTGAAAAGAAAGCTGGAATAGCTATATCATATTCAGACAAAGAAGACATAAAAAAAAGGAAAATTATCAAGGTTAAAAAGGGGCATTAAATAATGATAAAAGAATAAATTCTCCAAGAAAACATAAAAATCTTCAACATATATGCACCTAAAAACAACATCAAAATGCATGGGGCAAAAACTGATAGAACTACCTGGAAAAATAGACATATACTCTGTTACAATTGTAGATTTCAACAACCATCTATCAGTAACTGACAGAGCCAACAGGCAGAAAATCAATAAAGGTATGGTAGAACTGAACAGCATCATCAATCATCTGAATATACTTGACATTTATAGAATACTCCATCTAACTATAACAGAAAGCACATTCTTCTAAGTCACATGGAGCATTCCAGATAGGTCATATTTTGTGCTATTAAACACACTTTAGCAAATTTAAAAGACTAGACATCCTACAAAATGTGCTCTCAGACCACAGTGGAATTAAACTGGAAATCAACAACAAAAAGACAGTTGAAAAATTCCAAAATATTTGGAAATTATATACTTCTAAATAACACATGGATCAAAGAATTCTCAAGAGAAATTAAAATTTGGAACTATAAAAAAATGAAAGTTTAACTCATTGACATTTGTGGAAGGCAGCAAAATCATTGCTTATAAGGAAATTTATAGTATTGAATGCAAATACTAGAAAAGAAGAAAGATCTAAAATTCACTAATATAAATTTCTACTTTATGAAACTAGAGAAAGAGGAGTGATATAAGCCTAAAGCAAGAAGAAGCAAAGAAAAAATAAAAATTTTTGCAGAAATCAATGAAATTAAAAACATAATCAATAGAGAAATTCAATCACAACAAAAGCTGGTTCTTTGAAAAGCTGAATAAAAAGAATACATTTCTAGCCAAGCTATCTAAGGATGGAGAAGACATGAATTACTAATACTGGAAGTGAAGAAGAGCACATTTTTCCTAATACTATGGATATTAAAAGTATGATAAAAGTATATTGTGAACAACTCTATGCCAACAAGTTTGATAACTTAGATGAAATAGAAATATTTCCTTGAAATACACTATCTTCCAAAACTGCCACAAGAAGAAAGATAATCTAAATAGGTCTATATATATGTAAAAGAAATTGAATCAATAATTAACAACCTTCCAATATGGTAAGAACCATGTCCAAGTGGTTTCACTGGTGAATTCTACCACATATTTAAGGAAGAAGTGATACCAAGTCTCTACAATCTATTCCAGAAGATAGAATCAGAGGGAACTGTTCTTTACCCAATCTATGCAGCCAGCATTATCTTAATAACAAAACCAGAAAAAGACATTACAAGAAAGAAAAACTGCAGACTAATATCTAGCATTAAAATAGATTCAAAATTCCTCAAAAAATAATAGCAAATAAAATTTGACAATTCACCCCCAGGTGAATGAGTCTTCCTGGCAATGTGGGACACAGATTCTGGGAATAAGCCTGACCCTGGCATCATGGGGTCGAGAATGTCTTTTTGACCAAAAAGAGGAAAAGAAAGGCAACAAAGCAAGGTTTCAGTGGCTAAGAGATTACAAATAGAGTTGAGCAGCTGTCCTGGAGGTTACTCCTATGCAAGCTTCATTTAAATATGTCAGATAGCCACTGTATGATTAGCCCAAGTCAACAGTCATCCAAAAAACCCTAAAGAATACCTGGATCCATATCTGAGACTCTATAAAAGTTTCACTCACTAAGTTTATTCATCAGAAACTTAAATCATCCAGAGAGTTCCTATGCCAACTAAGTCCCAAAACCCAGAGGGAATAGCCTCTTCAAGAAAATCAACCAGATGCATCCCTTTTTCCCATAATGTAGATGCCCCTTTTCAACATGAACAAGTTAGGGTGGTCTTTGCTTAGACATCCCTGAATATTGGGAAAGAGATTAAATTAGAGGAATGGGTAGCAACAGACAAGATGGAATTTAACAAAGGATTGTGAATACTGAATCTCAATATAATTTTCTTTTTCTTAGTTGCTAGCATATTAGACTAGCTAGAAGGAAAGAACTGAAATGGTGGAACTGTAACCCATAGCATTCTCTGAAATTTGCTCTATAGTTACTTGCCAAATTGTAATTTGAAAGTTATCACCTTTTTTATATATGTTATATTTCACAATAAGGAAATATCTGAAATTATGGTACTGTAACTCAACATTTTTGGAAATTTTGTATATAATTATTTGTTAAATTGTGCTTTGAAAGTTATTACCTTTTTCATATATGTTATATTTCACAAAAGGAAATAACTGAAATTGTGTAACTTTAACACATAACATTCTTTGAAATTGCTAACTACTTGTTAAATTGCACTTGGAAAGTTATCTCTTCTATGTATGTATATCATATTTCACAATAAAATATATGACTAAAAAATTTAACAATGTTTAAAAAGAAATCCATCATGATGAAGTGGGGTTTATCTCAGGCACACAAGGCAAGTTTAACATTTAAAAATAAATTAATGTAATCCATCATATTAACAGACTATAAAGAAAAATCATATTATTGTAACAATAGTTGCAGTAAAAGCATTTGACAAAACCCAGCATCCATTTATGATAAAAACTCTCAGTGAACTAGGAATAGCAGACAATTTCCTCAACTTCTTGAAGAATATCTACAAATCCTATAGCTAATATCATGCGTAATGGTGAGAAAATATATGATTCCCCATAAGACTTGAAATAATGCAAGGATATCCCCTCTCACCACTCCTATTCGACATCATATAGGAAGGATTATCTAATGCAGTAAGAGAAGAAAAGGAAATAAAAGGTACACAGAATGGGAAGGAATAAAGAAAACTGTCTTTCTTCACAGATGACATGATTATCTATGTAGAAAATCCCAAATGATCTACAAAAAAAAGAAAAACACTGGACTAATAATCAATTGTAGCAAGGTGGCAGGATACAAAATTAACATACAAAAGTCAATTGCTTTCCTTTATACCAACAATGAGCAATTGGAATTTGAAATTGAAAACACAATGACATTTACATTAGCAAAAAATGAAACACTTGGGTATAAATATAGCAAAATATGTAGATTATCTATATGGGGAAAACTGCAAAACTCTGATAAAAGAAGCAAAAGATATAAATAAATGGAGATACATTCCATGTCCATGGATAAGAAGACTATATATTGCTATTATGGCATTTATTCCCAACTTGACCTACAGATTCAGCAAAAACCCAGTCAAAATATGAACAAGTTATTCTGTGGATCTCAACAAACTATTCTAAGTGTTGTATGGAAAGGTTAAAAACCCAGACAAACCAGCAAAATACTGAGGAAGAACAAGAAAATCAGAGGGCTGACGTTACCTGACGACAAGACTATAAACTTCAGTAATCAAGATGGTGTGGAAATAGCAAAACAATAATCAAAAATATCAATGGAATTAAATAGAGATCCCAGAAATTTACCCACACAAATGTAGCCAACTAATCTTGACAAAGAAGCAAAGGTATTTGAATGGAGAAAGGATGGCATTTTTAATCATTGGTGATGGAACAACTGGACAACCACATAAAAACAAACAAACAATAACTCTAGACTGCTGATAGTGGGTCAGAGTTTCCTGGTCATTGTCCATTTGTGTCTCTCATAATAAAGGATTTGGATTCAGAATATACAAAGCACTCTTAAAATCAATAATAAAAACAATTAAAAATGGGCCAAAGATTTAAACAGACAACTTACCAAAGATATACCAGTGGCAAATAAAAATGAAAAAATTCTCAAAGTCACATGTTATTAAGGTAATGCAAATTAAAACAACCTTAAGATACCAGTACATACCTATTGGAATGGCTAAAATTCAAAAAAACTGACAAGGATGTGGTACAGGAGGAACACTCACTCATTGATGCTGGGAATGCAAAATGGTAGAGCTAATTTAGAAGATAGTTTGTCACTTTCTTACAAAGCAAAACATGGACTTACCCCATGATATAGCAATTGAGCTCCTATGTATTTATCAAAATGAATTGAAAATGTTTAACTACTTGAAAACTTGCACATGAACATTTATAGCAACTTTATTCATAATTGCCCCAAAACTGGAAGCAACCAAGATGTCCTCAAATAAATGGATTTTTAAAAATTACAGAATATCCATATGATTGAATTATTCCATTATATTTCATTGATAAAAATGAATGCTCAAGACATGAAAAGACATTTAGGAAGCTTAAATGCATATTGCTAAGTGAAAGATGCTAGTCTGAAAAGGCTGCATACTGTATGATTCCAACTATATGACATTTGAGAAAAGGTAAAAGTATAGAGACAATATCAGTGGATTACAAGATTTGGGGGGAAGTGATGAATAAACACAAAGGACTTTTAGAGTGATGAAACTATCTGTATGATACTGTAAAAGTGGATTCATGACATCATGCATTTGTCAGGACCCACAACACAAATAACGACCCCTAATGTAAACTATGGACTTTAGTTAAAAGTAAATATATTATTTCATCAACTGTAACAAATATATCACATTAATATAACATAAGATGGTAATAATATGGAAAATATGGGCATGGGAGTGGAAGTATATGAACACTGTACTATCTGCTCAATTTTTCCATAAACCTAAAAATACTCTAAAATTGCACTAATAATTTAAAAAGTCTATTAACCATAAATGTAAGCATTAATTCTGGACTCTCAATTATATGCTGTTCTCAAATTTCTATTTTTATACCCACACCACACATTCTTGCTTTCTGTAGCTTGTAGCAATTTTGAAATAAGGAAGTGGGAATCTTCCAGTTTTCTTCTTTATCAAGACTATTTGGCTGTTCTGTATCCCTTGCATTTCCATATTAATTTTAGGATTAACTCATCAATTTCTCCAAAAAAAGCTGATATTTCATAAGGATGCCACGGAATCTGTAGGTCAATTTGCAATATATTGTGATCTTAATGATATTAACTCTTTATCTTCATGAAAGCAGGATATTTTTTCATTTAATTATGTTCTCTTTAATTTATTTCAGCATTATTTTGTAATTTCAGTGTACTCATATTGTACTTTGTTGATTAAATATATTCCTAATTATGTAATTGTTTTTTGATGTTATTGTTAATGGAATTTTCTTAACTTACAATTTGTTCACTGCTAATGTAAAAAATACAATTCATTTTGTGATTGATCTTGTATCCTAAAATCTTCTTGAAAACTCTTTTATTAATTCTAGCAAATATTTTGTGTATGAGTTCCTTAGTAGAATCTATAAACAAAATCATGTCATCTTTGAATAGAAAAAGATTTCTATTTCCTTTCCAATCATTTATTGGATTTCCTTGCATATTTGTCCTTGCTGTTACATCTAGTACAGTGTTGAATATAACTGCTCTGGGCACCATATTTGTTTTTATCCTGATATTAGGGAAAAGCACCCAGTATCTTATCACTATGATGTTAGTTGTGAGCTTTCTGTAGATTCGTTTTGTCAATTTGAGGAGCTCCCTTTCTATATCTAGTTTGTTGAGTTTTTTTAAATACAGCAAACTATAGCATATTATTCTCATCTCTGAGTTTTACTTGGTACTCTTACATAGTGTAACTAATGGAATATCCAAGAAGTTCTGAAATAATGAAGTTGAAATAGTAAAAGGGATCTGCATTACTTGGACCAAGGCACTTATTTCTCTCTGTTTGTCTTGTCTTTGTGGACAGTGGTGATAACAAATGGATGCAAAAGCATTTACTTGGAAAATATTTTGCTTCGATAACCACTTTTTTTTTAAATTCAGTTTTATTGAGATATATTCACATGCCATACAATCATCCATGGTGTGCAGTCAACTGTTCACAGTACCATCATATAGTTGTGCATTCATTACCCCAATCAATTTTGAAAATCTTCCTTACTCCAAAAGGAATAAAAACAAGAATAAAAATTAAAAGTAAAAAGAACACCCAAATATTCCATCTCCCTCATTCCACTCTCTTTTTCATTTAGTTTTTGTCCCCATTTTTTCTACTCATCCATCCATATACTGGATAAAGGGAGTGTGAGCCACAAGGTTTTCACAATCACACCATCACGCCATGTAAGCTACATAGTTCTACAATTGTCTTCAAGAATCAAGGCTACTGGGTTGTGGTTTGAGAGTTTCAGGTATTTCCTTTTTGCTATCCCAATACATGAAAACCTAAAAAGGGGTATCTATATAACACATAAAAATGCCCTCCAGAGTGACCTCTCAACTCCATTTGAAATCTCTCAATGAAACTCTGTTTTGTTTCATTTTGCTTCCCTCTTTTGGTCAAGAAGATTTTCTCAATCCCACAATGTCAGGTCCAGGCTCATCCTTGGGAGTCAGTCCTGCATTGCCAGGGAGAGTAACACCCCTGGGAGTCAGGTCCCATGTAGCAGGGAGGGCAGTGAGTTTACCTGCCACTTGGGCTTAGAGAGAGAGGGGGGGCCACATCTGAGCAACAAAGAGGCTCTCTTGGGGAGACATTTACACACAATTATAGGTAGGTTTAACCTCTCCCTTGCAGTAACAGGCTTCATAAGGGCAAGCCCCAAGATTGAGGGCTTTTCCTACCAAATGTTAGTCCTCAATGATTGTGAGAACATCAGTAATAACCAAGGTGCAGATGTCCAACATTTCCACATTTTTCCCCAGTTCCTCAAGTGTGCCCTGCAAAAATATTTTTATTCTCTGCCAAATTACTTGGGATGTACTGTAATTTCACACTAACCTGTACAAACCTACCAGATCTCATGTCCTATTCAGAGTTCCATGTTATTATCATGTTTGAATGAACAGACTGTACAAGGTAAATTATTTAGTTTTCTGTAGAAAATATATATCCTGCACCAAATGAAAATCTCTTCCCTTGGTCTCAGACAGAAGTTGAAGTTTTAAAACATAATCAATATTGTCCTTTACCTTTTTGCCTGATTTTCCTTAGTCCTTACCAGATCTGCTTCATTCATATCTCTAATTGAAGCCTGGACTCTTTTTCAGCTTTTTTAACAGTTACTGTATGTGGAAATACTGACATTCATAGCTGCTGAGTTCTAGCTCTGAGTTTCAGGTGTCACACAGATACCCAAAATTCCAGAGACTGACCAGGTTATACACAAAGAGCTCAGAAACTCAGAAATTGGAGATAGCCATTACAACTCAAGAATAGATGTGACTGCTGTAAGAACTTACAATCTAGGGACCATCACAATAAGTGTTGCCCTGATAAGCTGTTCTCTAAGTTTCAATTCTCAGAGTTTACAGATTTTAGTTAGTTCATAGTGGTGGGGTATTATAATGTTCAACTTTTCACTTCTGGCATACTTCACTCAAAGTGCTGTCCACAAGATCCATTCACCTCATTGTATGTCTCACAGCTTCACTCCTTCACATAGTTGCTCAATATTCCATTGTATGCATACACCACTGTTCACCATTCTGTTCATCAGTCAATGTACCCTTAGGCCACCTCCACCCATTGCAAATCATGAACACTGCCTCCATAAACACCAGTAAGAAAATGTCCATTCATGTCCCTCCTCTCAGATCTTGCAAGTACATACCCCATAATGAGGTCACAGAACTTTATGGCACCCATACACCTGGCTTCTTGTGGAGCAACCACACTGTCCTCCAGATAGGCTACCCCATTCTACTTCCCCAATAACAATAAACAGTACATCCCTCTCTCCACGTTTTCTCCAGCACTTGTATTCCTGTTTATATTTTTCCCTGCAATTTTATAGAGATATGTTCGCATACCATATGATCATCCACAGTGTACTATCAACTGTTCTCAGTATCATCATATAGTTTTGCATTCACCACCACAATCAGCACTTAAACATATTCATTAGTTGAAAAAAATTTAAAGAATAATAAAAAGTATAACAAAATATAAAATACCATACAATCCACTATAATAATGTCAGACAACAACACTACTACAAAGAATCCCATAAAACTCCATTATATCCCCTTCTCATAGATATTTTGCTTTGGTATATTGCCTTTATTACAATTAATGGAAGCATATTACAATGTTACTGTTAACCATAGACTCTTGTTTGCTTTGATAATATTTTTCCTCAACACCATCCCTTTTTCAACACCTTGCAAGGTTAGCATTCATTTGTGTTCTCACATGAAAAAAACCTTTTTATATTTGTACAGTCACAATCATTGACCATTCTAAGCTTCACTAAGTTATACAGTCCCAGTCTTAATCATCTATCTTTCCTTCTGGTGTCATACATGCCCATAGCCATCCTCTTTCAGCTTTATTCACAGATATCTTTGTTCAGTTTACTTACAGTATTGTGCTACCAACACACAGTATTGTGCTATCCATTTCTGGTTCCATAAAATCAATCCTGTTGAATATTCTGTAATCCTTCAGTGTCAAATGCCTGATCTCTACTCTTTTCCTAGCTACTGCAAACCCATGTTCTAAGCTTCTAACTCTCAAAGTTTGCTCATTAATGTTAGTTCATAATAGTGAAACCATACAGTGATTGTCCTTTTTTTCTGGCTAACTTCACTCAACATAATGCCCTCAAGTTTCATGCACATTATTATATATTCTGAGACTTTGTTCTGTCTTGTAGCTGTGTAATATTCCATCATGTGTGTATACCACAGTTAGTTTATCTGCTCATCCATTAATGGACATTTGCACTGTTTCCCTGTCTTGTAAATCATGAATAATGCTGCTAAAATCATTGGTTTACAAATGTCATGTCTTAGCTTTCAGTTCCTCTGAGTATATACATAGTAAGGGAATTGCTGGATCCTATGGCAAATCTATACTTAGCTTCCTGAGGAACTGCTGCACTGCCTTCCAGAGTGGCTGCACCAATCTACATTCCTGCCAATGGTGAAGAAGTGTTCCTCTTTCTCCATATCTTCTCAAGCACTTATAATTTTCTGTTTTTTTGGATAATGGTCATTCTGGTAGCTGTGAGATGATATCTCATTTTTGCTTTCATTTTCATTTCCCTAGTAGCCAGTGAAGTTTATCATCTTTTTATATGAAAAGTGTCTGTCCATGCCTTTTGCCCATTTTTATATTGGATATTTTGTCTTTCTTTTGAGTTGTAGGATCACTTTAGATATTTGGAATATTGAAACCTTATCTGACATGTGGTTTCCAAATATTGTCTCCCATTGTTTAGGTAGCCTTTTTACATTTCTGACAAAGTCCTTTGATGTACAAAAGTGTTTACTTTTGAGGAGATCCCATTTATGTATTTCTTATTTGGTTGCTTGCACTTTGGGTGTAAGGTCTAGGAAACCACCTCCTATCACAAGATTTTTTAAGATATTGCCTGACATTTTCTTCTAAGTGTCTTATGGTCTTAGTGCCTGATCCATTTAAAGTCAATTTTTGTATAAGGTGTGAGATAAGAGTCCTCTTTCATATTTTGGATATGGATATCCAGTTCTCCAAATACCATTTATTGAAGAGACTGCTCTGTCCCAGTTGCTTTGGCTTGATGACTTTATCAAAGATCAATTTTCTATAGACATGAGGGTGTATTTCTGAACACTAAATTCTATTCCATTAGTTGGCATATCTGTCCCTATGCCAGTACCATGCTCTTTTGACACCTGTAGCTTTGTAGTATGCTTCAACGTCAGGTAGTGTGAGACCTCCCACTTTTTTCCTCTTTTTCAAGATATTTTTCACTATTTGGGGCACCCTGCACTTCCAAATAAATTTGGTTACTGGTTTTTCTATTTCTGCAAAGTAAGTTATTGGTATTTTAACTAATACTGCATTGATTCTATAAATCAATTTAGGTATAACTGGCATCTTAACTATATTTAGTCTTTCAATCCAGGAACATGGTATGTTCTTTCATTTTTTTAGGTCCTGTTTGATTTCCTTTAGTAGTTTCTTGCAATTTTATCTGTATAGGTCTTTTGTGGCCTAGGTTATGTTTTTTCTTAAGTACTTGGTTCATTCGGTTGCTATTGTAAATGGAAATTTTTACCTTGATTTCTTTCTCTTGCTGCTCATTATTTTTGTATAGGAGCACTTTTAATTTTTGTGTGTTGGTCATGGAGCCTGCCACTTTGCTGTATTCATTAATTAGCTCTAGTAGCTCTGCTGTGGATTTTTCTGGATTTTCTACATATAGGATCATGTCATCTAAAAACAGTGAAAGTTTCACTTCTTCCTCTCCAATTTGGATGCTTTTTATTTCTTTTCCTTGCTTGATTACTCTAACTAGAACTTCCAGCACAAGGTTGAATAGCAATGGTGACAGGGGGCATCCTTGTCTTCTTCCTGATCTTAGAGGGAAAGCTTTCAGTCTTTCCCAACTGAGTATGATGTTAGCTGTGGTTTTTCATATATTGCCTTTATCATATTGAGAAAGGTCTCTTTTATTCATATCCTTTGAAATGTTTTCATCAAGAAAAGATGTTGAATTTGTCAAATGCCTTTTCTGCATTGATTGAGATGATCATGTGATTGTTTCACTTTGATTTACTGATGTGGTGTGTTACATTAATTGATTTTCTTATCTTGAACCAATCTTGCATACCTGGAATAAATCTAACCTGGTCATGGTGTATAATTCTTTTAATGTGCTGCTGGGTTCAATTTGCAAGTATTTTGCTGAGGATTTTTGCATCTATATTCATTAAAGTGATTGGTCTATAATTTTCTTTTATTGTAGTATCTTTGTCTGTCTTTGGTATTAGGGTGGTGTTGGCATCATAGAATGAGTTAGGTAGCTTTCCCACATCTTCAGGTTTTTGAAGAGTTTGAGCAGGATTTGCACTAATTTTTTACCTGAATGTTTGGGAAAATTCAAATGTGAAGCCATCTTTACCTGGGCTTTTCTTTTTTGGGAGCTTTTTATGACTGACTTAATCTCTTTACATATGATTGGTTTGTTGAGGTCATCTAATTCTTTTCAAGTCAATGTTGGTTGTTCATGCTTTACTAGGAAGTTGCCCATTTCATCTAAGTTGTGTAGCTTATTAGCATATAGTTGCTTATAGTATCTTCTCATTATCTCCTTTATTTCTGCAGGGTCTGTAACTGTGTCCCCTTTCCCATTCATGATTTTATTTATTCACAACCACTCTCTCTTTTTTGTTGTTATCCAAAGGGTCCATCAATTTTATTGATTTCCTGAAATAACCAAATTCTGTCTTCATTGATTCACTCTATTGATTTCCTGTTCTCAATTTCATTTATTTCTGCTTTAATCTTTGTTGTTTCTTTCATTCTGTTTGCTTTGGGTTTAGTTTGCTATTCTTTCTCTATTTCTTCTAGGTGAACAGTTAATTCCTCAATTTTTGCTCTCTCTTCCTTTTTAATAATGGTGTTTAGGGCAATAAATTTCCCTCTCAGTCTCCCCTTTGCTGCATCCCATAAGTTTTATACACTGTGCTTACATTGTCATTAGCCTTGAGATATTTATTAATTTCACTTTTAATTTCTTCCTTTATCCACTGGTTGTCAAGAGTGTGTTGTTTAGTGTTCATAATATTTGTGAATTTTATGACCTTCTGCCTGTTATTTATTTCCAACTTTATTCCATTATGATATGAGAGAGTGTTTTGCATAATATCAATATTTTAAAATTTGCTTTGTGACCCAACATGTCGTCTATCCTAGAGAATGCTCCATGAGCCCTTGAGAAAAATGTGTATCCTGCTGTTGTTGTGTGTAGTATTCTATTAATATCTGTCAAGTCTAGTTCATTTATCATAGAATTCAACATGTCTGTTTTCTTATTTATCCTCTATCTAGATGTTCTATCCATTGATGAGAGCAGTGTATTGAAGTCTCCAACTAATATTGTAGATGTATCTACTTCTCCCTTCAGTGTTCTGTTTGCCTCATGTATTTTAGAGCACTCTGGCTCAGTGCATAAATATTTATGATTGTTGTTTTCTTGATAGATTGACCCTTTTGTTAATATATAGTGTCCTTCTTTGTATCTTTTAATTGCTTTACATTTGAAGCCTAATTTGTCTGACATTAATATAGCTACTCCCACTTTTTTCTGGTTGTTGTTTGCATGAAATATCTTTTTCCAGTCTTTCACATTCAGCCGATTTTTGTTCTTGTGTCTAAAGTGAGTTTCTTATAGACAGCATATAGATCTGTCCTCTTTTTCAATTAATTCTGCCAGTGTATGTCTTTTTTTGGGGAAGTTTAGTCCATTAAATTTTAGTGCTATTTGATGTAAGGGCAGTACTTTCTTCTACCATTTTGTCTTTTAGATTTTATATGTCATATGTCATTTTTTGTTTCTCTCCTTTTACACTTCCTCATAGTCTTCATTTCTACATTCTTCTCCAAACCATTCTCTCCTGTCTTTTCCTATCAGCCTGTATCACTCCCTTTAGTATTTCTTGTAGTGCTGGTGGTCTCTTATTCACAAACTCTCTCAGTTCTGTTTTTCTGAAAATATTTTAATCTCTCCCTTGTTTTTGAAGATCAGTTTTGCTGGATATAAAATTCTTGGTTGGCAGTTATTTTTCTTTCAGTATCTTAAATATATCATGCCACTGCCTTATCTCCTTGATTGTTTCTGCAAGGAAGGCTGTATATAGTCTTATCAACTCTGGTTGTATGCAATGGATTGCTTTTCTATTGTTGCTTTCAGAATTATCTGTCTTTGACATTGGACAATCTGATCAGTAAGTGTCTCAGACTAAGTCTATTCAGATTTATTCAGTTTGAGTTACACTGTACTTCTTGTATCTGTAATTTTGCATCTTTCATAATAATTTGGAAATTTTCAGTAATTCTTTCTTCTATGATTCTTTCTGCCCCTTTTCCCTTCTCTTCTCCTTCTGGGAACCCATAACACATATATTTCTGTGCTTCATTTTGTCATTCAGCTCCAAAAGACCCTGTTCATATTTTTCCATACTTTTCCCTGTCTGCTCTTTTACATGTATGATTTCAAATGTCCTAACTTCCAGTTCACTGATCCTTTCTTCTGCCTCTTCAAATCTATTGTTGAGTATCTCCATTCTGTTTTTCATCTCTTCTATTGTGCCTTTCATTCACATAATTTTTGCCATTTTTGTTTTCAAGCTTAGAAATTCTTCTTTATGGTCATCTAGTGTCTTCTTTATATCCTTCATCTCTTTTGCTACATTTTTATTCAGCTCATTGATTTGGTTTAGGATATATGTTTGAACATTGGTAATTAGTTGTTTCAATTCCTGTATGTCAGTTGAACTCTTAGTTTGTTCCTTTGGCTGGTACATATTTTTGTGTTTCCTAGTATGGCTCATTATTTTTAGCTGTCTAGGCATCTGATTTTCTTGATCAGTTTATTCTGGAGCTTGTTTTCACTTTTACCTAGGGTTTTCTTGTTGGTTGACTTTGTTCTCTATCTGTTCTTTGTTGTTCAGTTCATCTTATTCTATACCTCTAACATAGTTTCTGTTTAGTTGATCAGAATTTTTCATCTCTTGTTTTCTAGTTCTTGCCTTGGCTCATGTAATCTTTTTGTGAGAGTGTCTCCCCATATGTGATTGACCCCAGTCAGATCTTCCCATTCCAAACAGGTCCAGTTCTCAGGAGGAGAGTATGAAGTTTCTCTGAGGATGAGACTATGAAGATTGTCAGACCCTCCTCTGAAGCCTCTAGACTCTGTGCTTTTCCTATCCCATCCAACAGGTGGCACTTAGCCCACAGTTTCCCACCAGTGTAAAGAAGTGCCACAGGTCCCTTTAATTCTCTGCAGATCCCATCCCTGCCAGGGGTATGGCTGACTGAAACTGGTTTCTGCATAACCACTGTTTTCAAAAACTATTCAGTAAATACCTGTAATTATAAGAATTATAGCAAACTTCTTGTTGGAATCTGTGTAATTAGAAGATAGTTGCAAAGACATATTTAAAATATAGAAAGAAATAAAAAATTTCTGGAGGAAAAATTGAAGAGACTTATTTAGATTTTTCTGTTGAGTAAACAATATCCAAAAATACTATGAGTAGAAATATCTTTATTGAATTTTTAAAATTAATATTATAAAATCTATAAGCTTTGCTTGAAAATGCTTAAGCAGTTGCCCTATTATTAAGAAGACAGTTTAGGTCAAGAAAGCAAAATATAGTTTAATCAAAATAAGACTATCATAATTGATACCACTCATATTTCAATTTATTCAATACCATTGAAATTACTCCATATTATATACTTTGCAAAGAAAAATCATGTAAAGTATTTCTTTTCAATCACATAACAATAATTGTGAAGCTTTGAATAGTGTTTACATATGTATATATCTTTGTATATGAGTTGTATTTCTAAAACTTTGATTAAAAAGAACACTCGATATGGCAAATACTTGATACACTAAGAGGATCAATTTTTTTGTGGTATCTGAAGCAATGAAAACTTGCAAACTGATGGTGAGTGGAGAAATGAGTACAAGCAGTTAGGAGTGTCATATGACCTCATTCAGTAAAGGTGCACATATCCAATCACCCTAGAATTCTATCTCTCCTAAATATTGATCACAGATAAACAGTTGCATATTTGCACCAATAAACAGATCCAACCATGCTCCTCACATCCTTGTTTGTAATAGCACAAAACCAAAATGACCCAAATAATAGAAGATATAGTCAAACAATGGAATACTATACAGCCATGAAAAGTAACAAAATTGATCTACACCAAGATGGATCAATCTCACAAATATAATGTTGAGCAAAAAATGTCACAACAGATAGAGTATAAGCAGATTGATATGTTTATATAAAATTCAAAAACATGTGAAACTAAACAATATTATTCTAGCATATATGCATTGCTAATAAAAATTAAAAACAATGACAGGATTAATAAAAAGTTCATGGCAAAAGTTATGTCTTTATGAGTAACATGTGGAAATTGACAAGAAGAACATTTGGAACTTCTAAGTTGAAGGGATGTTCTTAATCTAGTTTGGGAGCACATTCATGTTTTATAGTTATTCCTCATATGTTATGCATGTTATTTTGAATATACATGTCATTGAAAAGGGGAAAAGGTTAAAAAATATATGGGTCTGTGATATCTTCAATATCTCCATGACATTGACAGTGTCCTGAATCAAAAGAAGCAAAAGCAGAACTGCTTACAGAATCTCCCTGCACCCAAGTGGGCATTCTTCTGCAGTTACAATTGAAGTAAAGAAAGAAAACACCCAATCTCTTCCCAACAGACACACAAAAATACACACCAAAAGGAGGGAAAGTTTGGGAAATTCCACTCATTCATACAAGTTCCAGGTAAGATACCAAATAATCAGGAGTCCCCCAAAACACATCTATATGAAATTCAACCATAGCACAGTCGGGGACAGAATTTTATTTGGGGCATTGTGTTAAGGCTTTCCCACTTCATCATCTGTGCTTAGGCAACTCAATAATCCAAAGATAGCAGTGGAGATGTAGCAGTTGTGCAACATGAGCCCTTCTAACTCTGTGGTTGGGTAAAGCCACATTTTCTGCCTGGACCTGAATTAGTGTGAAGTCAGCTTATCTTAATAACCTTATGATTGAAAAGATTTCCCTCTAGAATATCAGCCTTTCTACAATCACTAAAGAAAAACATGATTCCTCCCTCAAGGAGATAATAGTTAAGGTAAAATGATAGCAAATGATGTAAGCCCCCCTTTTACAGTGCACCAAATTCCTGTTAAAACTAGGTTGTTCTGTTCTTGCATTAACCCTGTGAGAGACTGGATCAACCCCACTGACAGATTGACAAACAAAGGCTCAGAGAAGTGAAATAGATCTCTTAAGCATGGTTACTGGTGAGTAGTCACAACAGGGTAAGGCACCTGTGTCTTTTGACTGCCAACTTTCCTGTGAGGTTCCTCTGCTAGCAGAGTTCTTGGGAAAAGTGAATCATGGGATCCATTATGGACACAAAGTCTTTTTCTTTGTGTATTTCATGTTAGTGGAAAATCTTCAAAAATAAGACTCTGCAAACAAATGACCTGTACCTTTACCCATATTCCCCAACGACCACTGGGGTGGTTGGGAGGGGTCCAGGACACTAGTTTGAAGAATCAGATGATAATTAGGCTTTCGATGTGGCAGGAATTTAGGGTTGGATATTCCAGAAAGGGGAGGGTCAAATATGTGGGCCATCCCAGAAACTCAACAGTACTCTTCCAACTTTAATGGATATGGGATAAAAATGATCATTTCAATTATATCATCTTTGTGCATTATCAAAGTGATGCTACATACACATAGTTATCACCTGGAAAGGATCAGTGTAATTCTAGTGAGGGTGGGCTGTCTGTGGGCTGTAGCTTACAGTAGTGTGCAACGATACAGTCATTCTCACTGATTCAGTGTAATACCTCACATGGGCCAATCCACCTCATTAGTTAATGTAGTAACAGTTGGAAGACTCCAAGGGCTGAAGCTGCTCTCACCCAGCATGTTCCTTACCAATGGGCCCAGGTAGGTATCAACGCAGACATGGAAATATCTGGAGTTTTGGATGAAATTTGCAGAAAACAGTGGTACTAGTATGGATCTGTGGGGGATGTATGTTGGGAAGTCAATTAGCAGCTGAATGATTAAGAGTGGAGGCAGTATGCAGGAGCACTTCCTACAGGGCTTTGTGAAATTCTAACTGCCCTTTAGCAAAGCCCCTTGACAGTTGCATGAGAAAGCCCACAGCCTATGTCTCCTCTGCCAACCTGTTGGCTCACAGTGGCTCATTAATGTAGCAAACATGAAGGAGGAGACTGAGAGGTGAGTGGGAGGGGAAGGGCCACTGTTTTGGTTTGCTAAAGCTGCCAGGAAGCAATATCCCAGAAATAGGTATATAGTCAGGCCAACAATGCCATTAGATCTTTGTGAGGAGGGCATGGGCAAATTTATCAATCCTGTATTGTTTCAAGCACACGTTATTATCCCAGCTTCAGTGATGAGATTTAAATATTGTTGTGCAAGCTCTTATATGCAGAGTCTTCATGACTCTTCTTAGCTGACTGCTCAGGAATGTATCACACAAACACTACTTAGCTTTTGACTCCTATCCCATTTCCTTTACCTGCAAAATCCTAACTCACATACTCACTTTGAACTGGTTTGGGAAGATTTATCCAAGTTCCTTACTTGTGCACTCACAATATATGACCTTTCCACTAAGAGACAATATTCTTCTTTGTAGTGCCAGATCCCTGGGCCCTTCAATTGGAAAAAGCCATGCTTGCTTGTGGTATCAATTTGGTGACTTGGCCGGGACCCCTATGCTTCTCTAAAATGAAGCTTCAGTCTGTGTCCCTTCAGCCATGGGTCTTCCCTGAATACCTAGGCTCCATGCCTAGGGACTGCCCAGGAAATTCCCTAGAGGACTGGGACTGAAGATTCCAAGTGAGGCTTCTGCTTTGGGCAGACACTAGGCACATTTGTGTGCAGGTGATTTTAAAATTAAA
This sequence comes from Choloepus didactylus, assembly GCF_015220235.1. Taxonomy (NCBI): domain Eukaryota; kingdom Metazoa; phylum Chordata; class Mammalia; order Pilosa; family Megalonychidae; genus Choloepus; species Choloepus didactylus. The sequence goes on along the minus strand of NC_051334.1, from coordinate 104,293,535 downwards.
CCTTCCCTGTGCTAGGAAAATACATGATATTTTCTCTTCTGTTCTGTGTTTAATTTCACTTTATCACTCTGGTCCTGCCAAGGAGACTGTTGAATTGATCTGACCTCATAAATATGGACTCAGTGGGTTTAACCCCCACTATCTGTAATTTCCAATTTGTGTTTTTCTAGTTGAATTTGTGTCTCCACATTTTTGCTTTTAAGTCAGAGAACCTGTTGACTTTGAAGAGCTCCTGTCTTGATATTCTGTCTTTGTGATTTTTGTTGGTGTTGCCTAGCCATGGGAAACTCAGGATGTGTTGGCTATGTCTCCTTTGGGTTGTAGTTTAGATAAATAGTCTAAATTTGGGGGGGACCCCTTTAAGAAAAAGAAATTGATTTTCTACTCTAATGATGCCTGGCCACAGTATAAATTAGATGATCATGAAGAGTGGCCGAAGAATGGGACTTTAAATTTCAATACCATCTGCAACTAGATTTGTTTTATAAAAGAAATCATTGGTTTTACAATGGATAATATGATATCTATATGTGTCATTAATACTTGTTAAAGATTGTATATTACTGTTTTAAAAATACATTAACTAAAGTATTTTAAGTATTTAACATTATTCTGTCAGGTTTGATTTTGGTGGTAGTTGTTGTAAGATGTTTGCTTAAAAGCAGCTTCTAGAATTATTTTGGTAACTTAATTATGTAAGGTATACAGGAAATGCTTTTCTTAAGGAAAAAGAGAGTTGTTTTGTCCCAAAAATAAAATGACTGGTTGTTACAGAATGAGAAAAAAGAAAATGTAGGACAAACCCAAATATATATAGAAAGTCACAGAAAGTTTGTGAAAAAGAAATTATGGTCAAAGTTAGGAAAAATTTGATGGGTCTATCTATAAAATTTTTAAAAGCTTTAGTATCATGTAATATACTGATGCAAATATAAAATTTAGTTTTCTCTCTGTTAAAGTGACAAAGTTTTCTTAGATTATTGGTCTGTTTTAGTAAGGGGTTGTAAAGAGTTTTTTCTCTGAACAATCAATGTACTAGGCAGAAATTCTGTGTTTTGCCAGAATAACTTCTTGTACTTTATGTTGACTTTATTGTGTCCTTAGTTGTTTAAGAAAAGCAAGCCTGCTCACTTTTTTAAAATTAAATTCAGTTTTATTGGACTATATTCACATACCATACAATCATCCATGGTGTACAATCAGCTGTTCACAGTACCATCATATACTTATGCATTCATCACCCCAATCTATTTTTGAACATTTTCCTTTCATCAGAAGAAATCAGAATAAGAATAAAAAATAAAAGTAAAAAAGAACACCCAAATCATCCCCCCATCCCACCCTATTTTTCATTTAGTTTTTGTCCCCATTTTTCTACTCATCCGTCCATACACTGGATAATGGGAGTGTGATCCACAAGATTTCACAATCACACTGTCACCCTTTTAATGTACATTGTTATACAATCATCTTCAGGAGTCCAGACTACTGGGTTGGAGTGTAATAGTTTCAGGTATTTACTTCTAAATCTGCTCACTTTCAAAACAGCTAAGTCTTTTCCTTAACTTTAGTTAAATAAAAAAAAAAAAAATAATGTTCAAACCTGACAACTGTTAACATTTTGCTTTCTCAATGTCAAATTGTAAAAGATATCTTTTTATTCCAAACAGCTGCAAAAGACTTGTTCTTTCACTTTGTAAAAAATGAAGTGCTAAAAATGGCTAAGTTCATTTGATATGTTACAAATTGCATTAAAATTTAAAAGATATTTTCTAAACTTATGCTAGTTATTGATCTGCATATTAGACAACAATATAGTGCTGCTAGTCATGGTTTTATGTCTCCTAATAAAAATGTAAAGAAGAAATTGAACCTCTGTTTTGACTGAGACATTTACATGTTTAAACCAGGATCCTAGTACCATGCATGTTGTTTTCCCATTTGAGTAATTATCTAGATATATTTCTATGGTTCCTAAAACTGCATAACCTGGATATGCCCCAGAGGTAGATGAGAACATGTTGTTACTGAAGACACCTATGGCTCTAAAAGCTAGAAATAGCTGAATTTTGCTGGATCTACAATGGGCTATACCTCCCCATTAGCTCTGTTTCATAGTACCTGAGGGTCTATGCAGCAGGATGGTGGAGTGCTTGAGCCCAACATCCTGCTTTCCATGGGACAAACAATGCTGTGCTACAATCATATGAAGGACATACCTCCTGGAGCTATAACTACAAGAGTGATGTGGTTAGAAACTCAAAAGTCACAACTGGCACTGATGCTCACTCCTATGGATGGAGAGAATGCACAGTATTGTATGCCTAACAGCTGCTCTTTAGCAGCAGGTATCCTAAGCCCTATACGAGAAAGTTCTATGGCAATTTTCTCCTTAGCTTTGTGGGAAAGGCCATTTAGTATCCTTAGTACTGGAGCATTAAATGCATTAAAACAAGGAACAGCTTTAGCTAGTTTCACTGCTGATGCCCCCAAAGATACCAATTATGTCTTTTAAATGAAGAAACAAAACAAATAAGAAAGGTAACATTACAAATCTGCATGACTTTAGATACATAAACAGCAGCTCAAAGAGGAACATCTGCATTGATTAGTATTAAGTGCTCTACCTACATACCTAATGAATATTATTACATCTCCTCTACACTAGATCATATGCTAAGCGATGTTGAGCATGTTAAAGATCTTGACAGTCTTGACTCATTTTCTGAGTAGTTGATGAACTTGCCAAATGCTTGTCTGGTTGCCTATATTGTATTTGTGAGTTTACATCTAGAACATCCTCCAAAATAATATGAAAATTTTCTTCACTCATTGTGATGGTTAGGTTCCTGTGTCAATTTGGCCAGGTGATGGTACCCAAGTGACTGGTCAAGCAAGCACTAGCCTAACCATTACTGTAAAGACATTTGTTGCTGGTTAATAAACCAGAAGGCTGGTTAATTAAATTATCAGTCAATGGGCTTCAGCTGTGATTGATTACATCAATGAAGGGCATGTCTTCCACAATTAGAGATTGCAATCAGCTGGATTTGATCCAATCAGTTGAAGACATTTAAGCGAGACTGATAGAGGACATTAACTTCTTCTTTGGCTGACCAGCGAAGCATTTCCCGAGGAGTTCAATGATGTTGCCAGTTCGTTTCCTGAGGAGTTCATCGAACACATTCATCAAAGTTGCCAATTTGCTGCCTGAAGAATTCATCAAGCATCTTCATTGGAGTTGCCAGTCTGCTGCCTGCCCTATGAAATTTGGACTTGTGCATTCCCACAGTTGCATGAGACACTTTTATAAATCTTATATTTATAGATATCTCTTCTTGATTCTGTTTCCCTACAGAACCCTAACTAATACAACTTGTACCAGGAGTGGTTCTTGAGAAACAGAATCTTAAAATGGACTTTTACAATTTGTTTTCTACTCTGATTAGATTCAAAGGCACTGATGACTCCATTTCCAATAATCAAGATGGTACTGACATTCCATGCTATGTGTTGTCAAAGGAGATAAACGAAATATCACTGTTTGATTCTCCTAGTCATATTCTTGTATGAAGCAAGGCTCTGGGTGAGAGTGTTTTTGACACCTTAACATTGATTTGTGGAGTTAAGAGGTATAATGATGTTGGCTAGTTGCTCTTAGATAGACCGGATAAAGTTATAAGAGAAAGGGATGAGCCAAAATCTTCAAATTTAAAACTCAAGCACTGTATGACAGATGTAAAGGTTTCTATGTGTGCCTTGAAAGAAAAATATTATTTCCTGTGGACACAGACTTGAGATTTCTGAAAATCAGACTGAGTCTTATCGTGTGAGTAGCAGATTTACAATGTAAACTAAAATCTCAAACTTACAGGGTGTCTGCTGTTAAAGTAAAGGCATTGATTGGAAAAGAATGGGATCCTGAAACTTAGGATGGTGACATATGGATTGATAATAATTGCATTGAGGACATTGGAACCATGAATTCTGCTGAGTCTTTGTTAGATATACCTGTAGAGTACTGTCCTAAGGAAACTGCCACCCCCCACCTCCAGTCTGCCCTAAGGAAACAGCTTCTCCACTGCACTCTGTCCTAAGGATCCTGCCACCCATCCTCCACCTAAAGAGATTAACCCTTCAGTGCCTGCTAAACCTGTAATCACCTCCCCTGGGGAAGCAGCCCTCACTCCTCTGTCTGGAGAGAGTAATCCTGTTTCATGAGATGAAACTGCAACCAAATGTCCTGAGGTAAATGGCTTGAAGGACACTTCTAATTCTTTTAATGACCCACCCTCACCACCAGTCTTTGCTTCAAGACCTATAACTAGAATAAAGTCCCAATAGGTCCCAAAGTGTGAGGTACAAAGTGTGACCCATGAGAATGTATGCCATATTCCAAAAGAACTGTATGAGTTTTCCAACTTATATATAGAGAAATCAGGTGAACATGTGTGGCGATGGATATTAAGGGTGTGGGATAATGGTGGAAGGAATATAAAGATGGGTCAGTCTTAATTAACTGATATGGGCCTACCAAGAAGAGACTCTGAATTCATTGGTGTAGCTCAAGGAGTTAGAAAGGGTGTTAACAGTTTGTTTGGGTGGTTAGCTGAAACATAGATCAAAGGTGGCTGGCATTACCTGAGGTCAAAGTTCCAGAACTATCCTGGTATAATGTAAAGGAGGAGAATCAAAGGCTTAGAGAGACTCAATGTTAGAGTGGATTTATCATGTAAGACCTACTCACACACCCCTGGAATGTCCAGAGGACACACTTTTTACCAGGACTGCAAGGAATAAATTTGTGAGACTAGCTCCATCATCCTTGAAGAGCTCTGTAGTCACCCTTCTCTGTAGGTCAGATATTACTGTGGGAACTGCTGTCACTGAGCTTGAATCTTTAAATGCAATGGAGATCATCAGATCCTGAGTTGGCAGAAGCCACATGGCAGCAGTTAATCATCAAAGACAAGGTGGCCATGGATACCATAATGGAAAACAGGCTCAAGGCAGCAGTCAGAATAATCTGACTAGCACAGACTTATGACATTGGCTAGTAGATCATGGAGTACCTAGCAGTAAAATTGAAGGGCAGTCTACTAAATTCCTCTTTGAGCTGTATAAGCAGAAAAATTCAAGTGAACAAAAGTCTACCTTGAACTACAAAAACAGAGTCAAGTCCCCTTAATCAATTCCCAGATTTTAGACAGTTTGCAGATCAAAAGCCCCTTGAATGAGGGGAAGTAAGGGTACCCTTGGAAAAGGACTATGTCACACTGCCAAAAATTTATACTATTAATCTTCCTCCCAAACTTCCCCAGGGGGACATAAGTCCTTTTACCAGGGTAACTGTGCATTGGGGAAAAGGAAATGATCAGATATTTGGGGGATTATTAGACACTGGTTGAGAAGTGACATGAATTCCAGGAAACCCAAAGTGTCACTCTGGTTTACCAGTCAGAGTTGGGGCTTATGGATGTCAGGTGATCAATGGAGTTTTAACTCGTGTCCATCTCACAGAGGGTCCAGTGGGTCCCCAGATACATTCAGTGGTTATTTCCCCAGTTCCAGAATGCATAACTGGAATAAACATACTCAGCTACTGGCAGAATCCTCACATTGGTTTCCTGACTCATGGAGTGAGGGAAATTATGGTGGGAAAGGCGAAGTGGAGCCACTAGAACTGCCCCTGCTTAGCAAAATAGTAAACCAGAAGAAATACCAAATTCCTGGAGGAATTGCAGAGATTAATGGCACTCTTAAGGACTTGAATGATGCAGGGGTAGTGATTCCCACCACATCCCCATTCAACTCTCCTATTTGACCTGTGCAGACAACACATGGGTCTTGGAGGATGACAGTGGATTATCATAAGCTTAACCAGGTGGTGACTCCAATTGCAGCTGCTGTTCCAGATGTGGTATCATTGTTTGAGCAAATCAAAACATCCCCTGGTACCTGGTATGCAGCTACTGATCTGGCAAATGATTTTTTCTAAATAACTGTTAGTAACACCACCAGAAACAGTTTGCATTCAGCTGGCAAGACCAGCAATTTACATTCACTGTGCTACCTCAGGGGTATATCAACTCTCCAGCTCTATGTCATTATATTGTCTGCAGTTATCTTGATTGTTTTTCCCTCCCACAAGATATCACACTGGTCCATTATATTAATGATATCATGTTGATTGGACCTAGTAAGCAAGAAATAGCAAGTACTATAGCTTTGTTGGTAAGTTATCAGCATGGCAGAGGATGGGAGATAAATCCAACAAAAATGCAGGGGCATTCCACCTCAGTAAAATTTCTAGGTGTCCAATGATGTGGGACATGTCAAGATATCCCTTCTAAGGTGAAGGATAAGCTGCTGTATCTGGCCCCTCCTACAACCACAAAAGAGGCACTATGCTTAGTTGGCCTGTTTGGGTTTTGGATACAACATATTCCTTATTTGGGTGTGCTACTCTGGCCCATTTACTAAGTGACCAGAAAAACTTCTAGTTTTGAGTGGGGACCAGAACAAAATGAGGCTCTGGGAGAGGTCCAGGCTGCTGTGCAAGCTGCTCTGCCACTTGGACCATGTGATTCAAGTAAAAGTGTATGGTGTTGGAAGTGCCACTGTCAGATAGAGATGCTGTTTGGAGCCTTTGGAAGGCTCCTATAGGAGACTCACAACACAGGCCCTTAGGATTTTGGAGTAAAGATTTATCATCCTCGGCAGATAACTACTCTCCATTTGAGAAATAGCTGTTGGCCTGCTACTGGGCCTTAGTAGAGATGGAACACTTAACCATGGGCTGCCAAGTTACCATAAGACCTGAATTACCTATCATGAGCTGGGTGCTGTCCAACCCACCAAGCCATAAAGTTGGGCATGCACAGCAGAACTCCATCATAAAATGGAAATGGTTTATACAAGATAGCGTGAGTGGATCCTGAAGGCATAAGTAAGGCAAAAGTGGACAGCTGCAGCACTGCAGCCCCTTTCTGAGATGTCCCTGACGGACAGCAGTGAGGGGAAATGCTCCCAGTGGGCAGAATTTTGAGCAGTATACCTGGTTGTTCACTTTGCTTGGAAGGAGAACTCACCTGAGGTACATTTGTAAACTGATTCATGGGCTGTTGCTAATGGTTTGGCTGGATGGCCAGGAATTGGAAGGTACATGATTGGAAGATTGATGAAAAAAGTCTGGTGAAGAGGTATGTGGATAGACCTTTCTGAGTGGGTCCCATGTGTCCCATGTGAATGCTGACTGGAGGGTGATTTCAGCAGAAGAATATTTTATAATCAAGTGGATAAAATTACCCATTTGGTTGGTATTATTCAGCCTTTTTCCCTAGCCACTCCTGTCATTGCACAATGGGCTCGTGAACAAAGTGTTCATGGTGGTAGGGATGGAGGTTATGCATGGGCTCAGCAACATGGACTTCCACTCACCAAGGCTGACCTGACCACAGCCATTACTGAGTTCCCAATCTGCCAGCAGCAGAAACCCCCACTCAGTCCCTGATATAGAACCATTCCCCAAGGTGATCAGCCTGCTACCTGGTGACAGGTTGATTACATTGGAGCACTTCCATCATGGAAGGGGCAGCAATTTGCTCTTACTGGAATGGACACTTACTCCAGATATGGGCTTGCTTACCCTGCATGAAATGCTTCTGCCAAAACTGCCATCTGTGGACTTACAGAATGCCTTATCCATCATCATGGTATTCCACACAGCATTGCTTCTGACCAAAGAACCCACTTCACAGCAAATGTAGTGAGGGAATGGGTATGTGCTCATGTAATTATCTGGTCTGACCATGTTCCCCAACCTCCAGAGGCAGCTGGGTTGATAGAATGGTGGAATGGCCTGTTGAAGATGCACCTACAGTGCCAACTAGGTGGAAACACCTTGCAGGGCTGGGACAGTGTTCTTCAGGAAGCTGTGTATGCTTTGAATCAATGTCCACACTACTGTGTTATTTCCTCCCATATCCAGGATTCATGGGTCCAGTAATGAAGGGGTGGAAACAGGAGTGGCACAATTCACTATCACTCCTAGTGATCCACTAGGAAAATTTTGCTTCCTGTACCTGCAAGCTTAAGCTCTACTGGTCTACAAGTCCTTGTTGCAAAAGGAGTGCTTTCACCAGGAAACACAACAGTAATTCCATTGAACTGGAAGTTAAGACTGCCACCTGGCCACTTTGGGCCCTTATGCATCTGAATCAACAGGCAAGGAAGGGAATTACTCTACTGGCTGGGGTGATTGTTCCTGACTATCAAGGGGAAATAGCACTGCAACTACACAATGGATGTAAAGAATAGTTGTCCTGGCATACAGGAGATCCCCTAGGATGTCTCTTATTACTACCATGCCCTATGATTAAAGTCAATGGCAAACTGGAGCTATCCAATCCAGGCAGCACTACCAATGGCCAAGAAGCTTCAGAAATAAAGGTTTGGGTCTCCTCACCAGGCAAAGAACCATGGCCAGCTTAAGCGCTTGCTGAGGGTAAAGGGAACATGGAATGCATAGTGTAAGAAGATAGTGATAAATATGGACTATGGTCATGTGACCAGTTAGAGAAATGAGGACTATGATGGCATGAATATTTCCTCATTTTGTTATGAGTATGTTTGTGCTGTCTGTAAAGCAAATATATTTGCTTTCTTCTCTGTCTTATTTGCTTATCATATGACATAAGCTCTATTGTTCATTTTGCAGTATATAAGTCAAAGGAAATCAATTTTAAGAGTTAAAGTCATCCAAGGACTTGCACCTTATTCTGGGGAGGTTTAGTGCATTTCAGGTTGTACACAGGACAGCAGAATATTGTTAGGTGAAATATATGTCTGCTATTGTTCTCTGCTTAGAGAAAAAGTATGATTTAAGATGATGTGTATAACTGCCAAGTTGACAAGAGGTGGACTGTGATGGTTATGTTCATATGTCAACTTGGCCAGGTGATGGCACCCAGGTGTCTAGTCAAGCAAGCACTGGCCTAACCATTATTGCAAGAACATTTGTGGCTGGTTAATAAACCAGAAAGCTGGCTTATTAAATCATCAGCCAGTAGGCTTCATCTGTGACTGATTACATCAACAAAGGGCATGTCTTCCAAAATTAGAGTTTGCAATCAGCTGGATTTAATCCAATCAGTTGAAGACTTTTAAGTGAGACAGATAGAGGACCTTCACTTCTTCTTTGGCTGACCAGTGAAGTGTTTCCTGAGGAGTTCATCAAAGTTGCTAGTTCATTACCTGAGGAGTTTATCAAACACATTCATCGGAGTTGCCAGTTTGCTGCCTAAATTCATCAAACATCTTCATTGGAGCTGCCAGTCTGCTGCCTGCCTTATGCAATTTGGACTCATGCATATCCACAGTTGAATGAGACATTTTTAGAAATCTCATATTTATAGATATCTCTTGTTGATTCTGTTTCCCTAGAGAACCCTAACTAATGCACCCATGATCAGTAGGAAGTAACTACAGTCAGATGAGACCTTTGCCCATTTTCCTTATATGAAGTATTTTCACAAAATATATCATCTTAAGAATATGAAGAGTACAAGCACAAGGGGGAAGTTGAAACCTGGAAAATATGCTTGCCAGAGCTGACCTTAGCAGTCTACTTTCTGTACTTATTTCTAAGAATAACATTAATCAGAACTTCTCATTTCTGCTCTCAGGAGTAAGATAACATCTTAAAACAAACCAGATAGAATAGCATCAAGAGTACCCTGTGGCCCACTGAATCAGTGTCTTCTTCCTAAAAAGACAAGTTTGACATTCCTGAGAAGTCAACTAAGAGTCATGAAAACTATGCCTGTAAGAGCTTGCACATCAATATCTGTACCTAATCACTGAAGCTGAAACAACAGGACATTCTTGAGACAACACAAGATTGAGAAATTTACCTGTGTCCTCCTCACAAAGATCCAACATCATCACTGGACTTACAAAAATGAATCATGTAGCCATTACTTAGTTTCTGTCCCCTATCCCTTTCTTTTACCTATAAAAACCCTGACTCACATCCTCACTTTGATCTGGTTTGGGGAAGATTCATCCAGTTTCCTGCTTCTGTACTTGCAATAAATCACCTTCTCACTGAAATACATGTTTCTCCTTTGTAGCACTGGATCAGGAGGGCACTTCTACTGGAAAAGTCATACTTGCAGTATCAGTTGGAGCCCTCACCCCAGTGTTTGTGGTGGGTGGGGCCTCTGTGGAAGCCCTTGGAAATGGTGGGAATACTGCTCTATCAAACCCCAAGGAAGAAACATCTTACTATATATGATTCACAGACCTTAAAATCTAATGAAGTATGCCCTGCATGTTTTCAGAACTGTTTGGATCTGGTGACTCCTGTTTTCCTTCTAATTTCTCCCTATGGAAATGGGACTATTCACTCTATAACTGCCCCTCCTTTGTATATTGGAGGCAGATAACTTGTTCTAAGTTTCATAGGTCCACAATTGGCGGGGAATTTTGCCATAGGACAGACCACATCTGTAACTGATTTTGATGAGTCTTTGTACTTAAAAAATGTTACTGAAATGATTTAGGCCCTTGTGATATTGTGATGGAATGAATATATTTTGCATATGTAAAGAACATATCCAGAGTGTGGAGTGTGGTGGTTTGTAGCTGTTATGTACCCCAGAAAAAGCCATGTTCTTTTAATCCATTCCTGTGGGTGTAGACCTATTTGTAGTATCTTTTGATTAGATAATTTCAGTTGAGATGTGACCTGCCTCATTCAGGGTGGGTCTTGATCCTCTTGCTGGATTCCTTTAAAAAACATCGAAGCCCAGAGAGCTGAGAGAAGTCCCAGAGAAGCTACAAGATGAACTTAAGAGAAGCTCATAGAGGAAAGTCCCAGTGAAGCTAAGAAAGGACCACAGAAACTGAGAGAGGAAGCCACTGAAGCCAGAATCTAAAAGCAACAAAACCCAGGAGCAAATGACCACCAGATGTTGGCCATGTGCCTTCTCATGTGACAGAAGTGTCCTGGAAGTCAGCAGCCTGTCTGTAGAGTCAAGGTATCATCCTGCTTGTGGATGCCTTGAGTTGGACATTTTCATGGCCTAAAAACTGAACTGTCAGTTAATAAGTCCTTATTGTAAAAGCAAACCCATTTCTGTTATATTGCATTCCAGATGCTTTAGCATACTGAAACTGTAGTGAAGCTATAAAAACCTAGACCATCTATTGACCTCCATGATAATAATCCAAATGACAATCTAGAGAGAATGAAGTCATTCCTGAAGTCTGAATCAAAATAGTCATGTGGCACTGTAAATTCCAAGCCATCAATATGAATTATGTGTATTGATGATTAAGTGTACTATGAAGTGAAGTTATTTCTAAGAAATATTCTGCATTTACTACCAAATAAATTCAAATGTATATTGCACTCAAAAATGTTTATTTTGTCCCTTGATTATAATAACATGGCGTTTAAAATGCAGTGGATTATTTAGAATTATCTCTTGAAAGGAAAATATATCAAACACTTAAAAATATTGAAAGAATGTAAAAGAGAAGAAAAAAATGAAAACATTCATACAACGTACATAATCAGGTAGAAGCAGGGCTTATTAGAGTAGATAAAAGTATATCGGCTTAAAACATTAGCAATTATATTATATTCCATTTTAAATTATGTATGTCCCCATTAGATGCACTGTGAAAAACACAGGGTTAGTCCATTAAGAAACCTGGGTTCTTGCCCCTACTTTGTAACTTCAACAAATCATTAAACCTCTCTTTTCCTCAGTTTTCAGCAAGAAATCAGAGTGTTAGAATGAATGTAATAAAAGATAAATATCATTTTAGTAATAAATTACTGAAATAAAAGATGGAACATTAAAAGCATCCAAAGGGGTAAATTAAATATTCAGTGAGAGCATTGAAAGCAAAACAAAATAAATTCCAATTTGATGATTAAAAAATCTTCATGGAAGTGTCATTTGAGCTGGTATTTAAGCAGGTTGATTTTTAACCTATGAAATTAATGAGGAAGGCATGAAAGGAATACATTCTCAATGTAATGGAAAGGAAAAGGTTAGGAGAGATAGGTGGCTACTGACCATTTATGGAAAATGGGAAGAGGTCAGCTTTGGATATATCACAAAAAATATGTTGTTGAATATCAAATAAATCTAGAAAAATAGGAAAGAGCTGGTTCTCTGAGGGCATGAAATGCTACTAGAAGGAGATTTAATTCTGATACAAGGATAATGAGGGAAGGCCCTGATAAATTTCAAAAAGGGAAAGTAAAATCCTTTAGGAAAGTATTCTAGTAATAGTAGGCACTTATGCATACTATTAGAATGCAGTATTATTCAGGAAAAGAGACAAAATGGAGCTTCTCACAATAGTGTAGGTGAAACAATAAAAATTTGAAGTAAAGTAGTTAACTTCTGAATTGGTAAACTGGAGATTGGTCAGTATGCTAATTCCAGAATTGGATTTGGTTACACCAAGAGTAACAAACAGGAGGTGCAGAGTGGTGGAATAACACCTTCAAATTTATAAATCAAATACCTTTTATTTTACTTTATTCACCAGTTCTTTAAAGACTATACATCACCTTTCTGAGAGTTTCTGCTAAGAGAGCAACATATATTGAACAGGATTTAAATGGTATTGAATACTCTTTTTTAGTTTTGGCTGATGATTTTTTAAAAGCATCAACTAGCACTATGTTCCAAAGGAAGTTGCTAGGCTGTTGAGTAGAGCTTGCAAAGATGACTAAAAATACTTTTGTTAACCATGGACCGTCACCTCCCTCCAAATAGTATAACCAAAGACTAATAATTCTGCTGGAGAGGTGAGAAATTCAGAAAATAATTTCTGTGGAGAGAATAGTGAGCATGTTATGTATCTACCCACCACCCTTGCCCACCATCCATCTTGGAAGAGAGTTGAGAGATAGCACCCCACTTACCTCAATACCAGGTACAGATTCTTCAAAGAGACCACTTGATAAGCTTAGTTTGTTTCCTCTGGAACTTAGGGGGATATGGTGAACTGGTTTAATAATCATCTATAAGAAATATAAATGGTGAGTGGTCATAGCTTTCACCCTTTGCCAGACTGGGGAAATAGCTACATAGAGACCCAGCTGCAGGGAAAAGTGTTCAAAATTTCCCATAGACAAGATGTGGGACATGTTGAAGACATCCAGTCTGGGGTCGTCTGGGAAGTGACCCACACAAAAAGCATTATTGTTAGGGGTTAGACAACCTCAGATAAAAGATGTTATCCATGCGAGTGAATGGCTTAAAATCTGGAATTTATTGACTCAAGTTTTGGAGACTGGAAGGTTTGCTTTCTCTCAAAGTAGGTACCTTTTTTGCTGGCTGAAAATCTTTGGGGTTACTTGGCTTTTCTGTCACATGGCAAGTCACATGGTGACACCTTATTTCTTTTCTGTGTTCTGTTGACTTACAGTGTCTGGCTTCTCTCCATGGCTTCTATTTTGTGCCCAATTTCCTTTGTTTATAAGGTCTTAGCCATATTAGATTAAGACCCACTATCATTCAGTTTGGGCACACCCTAGCTAACAGCATCTCCAAGGATCCCTCTACAAATGGGTTCACACCCACAGGTCCAGAGATTTGGACCTGAGCATGGTTTCATATGGGGGGCATGATTCAATCCTCAACAGTATGACCTCTGAACCCTTGTGGTTGTTTTGGAGCTATATGTACCCCAGAAAAAACATGTTCTTAAAGTTAATCCATTCCTGTGAGTATAAACCCATTATAAGTAGGACATTTTGATGCTACTTCAGTTAAGGTGTGACCCACCTCAATCAGAAGGGTCTTAATCCTTTTATTGGAGTCCTTTAAAAGATAATGAAATTCAGACAAAGAGAAAGAAAGCCATGGAAGCAAAAAGCTGAAATCAATGAAACCCAGAAGAGAAGGAAGATACCAGCAGGCACTGCCATGTGCTTTGCAATATGGCAGAGAAGCCAAGTATTGTTGGCAGTCAGTCTTCAGGAAGAAAGCATCACCTTGATAACGCCTTGATTTGGACACTTTCTTGACCTCAAAATTTTGAGCTTATCAAGTCCCATTTTTTAAGCCAACCCATTTCATGGTATTTGCTCGAGCAGCCTAGGAAACTAAAATAACCCCCAAAAGACATGTTCTTCCCACATGCAAACTGCAGTCATTCTATTGTAATATCCCAAAAATCTTAAGCCATTTTAGAACAATGCTAATTACTAAGTCTCATCAAAATTGATTAAGGGTATAGTCCATCCTGGGGCAAAATTCTATTCCAGCTGGTTGACCTGTGAAACCTAGAAAACAAGTCATTTGCTTCCAATATGCAATGGTGGGATAAGGCATAGTATAAACATACCTATTCCAGAATGGAGAAATTGGAAAGAAAATAGAGGTCATGGTTCCCAAACTAGTCTGAAACCCAGAAGGGCAAACTCCATTAGATTTCAAGGATAAATATTTTGTCTCTTGGTCTGATGGAGCAGCAACCCCACCACTTCCAAACACTTGAGCCATGGCCATGTGCTCCCAGAAGACTGGTACAAAGGCTTCACCTTCTCAGAGGATAGTGTTCTGGTTTCCTAAAGCTGCTGGAATGCAAAACACCAGAAATAGATTAGCCTGTAAAAAGGGGCTTTATTAGGTTACAGATTTACAATTCTAAGGCCATAAAAGTGTCCAAACTAAGGCATCAACAAGAGAATACCTTCACAGAAGAAAGGCTGATGGCATCTGGTGTTACTCTGTCACATGGGAAGGCACATGGTGATGTCTGCTGGTCCTTCTCTCCCTGGCTCTGACTTCAAAATGGCTTTCTCCAAAATTTCTCTGGGCATTTTCTCTCTAAGCATCTCTCTGTCTCTTCAAAATGTCAATGCCTTTTATCCTTTCTTAGAGGACACCAAACTAAATAAGACACACCCTGAATGAGCAGGGTAACATCACCATAGGAATAATCTAATAAAGAAGTCTCACTCACAGTTGGGTGGGTCACATCTCCATGGGAACAACCTAATCAAAAGATCCCACCCACAGTAAGTCTGTACCCACATGATTGGATTAAAAGAACATGGTTTTTTTCTGAGGTACATAATAGATTCAAACCAGCACAGAGAGGAATGGTGGTAAGGCCCTCCTATAATGCCAGGTCACAGGCCCCACCATCTCAAAGCATTGGGTTGTTAATACCCTCCCTGAATAAAGAGATGCAGGGCCTGTCCCCTGAAAACACTGGGACAAATATCCTGCTCCATCCATGTGCAGGGGCAGACAGGCCCTTTCCATACATGTGGATGTGCCCTCTTCTTGGCCTGAAATCTTTTCATTCCTGACCTTTGCTTTCATAGTTCTGCCCTTGAAGAATTCTTCCTTCAATTTGTCCCTTCTTTGTCTCTTTCAGTACAGGTTGTCAGTGCTTCTGCTTATACAAAACACTCAAAAACATTGTTAATTTTGCATGTAGTTCAATGAGGTCCAAACCATCAGACAAAAGGATGTTCCACAGATCCTTTCTGGACAAATGCATTTCTAATTCTGACTTCCTCTGAGACAGCTGACTGTATCCATGTTCAGTCATACTTTCTTTAGCAAAGGGTTATTCAGTTACATCTTATTTAGCAAAGGGTTTTTCAGTCACACTCCTACATAGAGCCCTGTTCTCTTGGAATTTGCCTCCTGGGAGCTCACAGAGGGTCCTGATAGAGACAGTTTTGGCACTAGTCTTAGAACATGCTATCTGGATAGGCTGAGAATATTCCAAACCATCAACTGCTGGACTGGTTCTTTGTTGCTTAGCATTCAGTCTTCAATTTATTTCTTTTTTCTATCATCTCACTATAAGCAACAAGGAGAAACCAGGTTGCACCTTTCACACTTAGCTTGGAAATCTCCTCAGCTAAATATCCAAGTTCATTCCTTGCAAGTTCTTCCTTCCATGCAATATCAGAACACAATTTAACCAAGTTCTCTGCTAATTTAGAACAAGGATCAACTTCCAGTTTCCAACAACACATTCATCATTTCCTTCTAAGGCCTCACCAGAGACAACATTAATGTACACATTTCCACCAACAATCTCTTCAAAGCAATGTAGGCTTTTTCTTTCAAGTGCCTCACAATTGTTTCAGCTCTACCCATTAACCAATTCTAAGAAATTTCCACATTTTTAAGTATTTGTAATAGCAGCACCCCATTTTCCAATATCATAATCTGTATTAATCAGTGTTCTCCATAGAAACAGAATCAACAAGATATATACAGGTAAACATATATGTGTATATATATATGTGTGTGTGTGTATATATTATATATATATATATAAAATATATATTATATATATATACAGAGAGAGAGACAGACAGACAGACAGACATTTATTATAGGAATTGGCTCACCCAACTATGGGGATTGGTAAGTCTGAATTTTGTAGGGCAGGCTGCAAGCTGGAAATGCCAATTAATTCCCCATGAGAATCTGGCTGGCAAAGGCAGTGGCAGGAATATTTATTTCTCAGTTCTGAAATTCTCAGTTCTGTGTTTCAAGACCTCCAACTTACTGGAAGAGGAGACACCCTTCATTGCTGAGGGAAATCTCCTTTGTTGATTGTCAATGCAAACAGGTGACTATAGAAGCAAATCTATTTTAAAAATACCTGCATGATAACAATCAGGACAGTGCTTACTTGACCATACAATTGGACACAATAACCTAGCCAAGTTGACACATGAAATTAGCTACCATATTTCCATTGTATATAATAATTTTAATAAATTTTATTTTCTAAATTGAATAGATACTTATTCAGAGAGTCACAATCCTGTTACATGATAAAAAAGACATTACTTTACATCATTCTTTCTTCATAAAATATATGATATGAGGTAATTTTAATGGTATTTAATAAATTGAAACACTTCTGGTATCAACTATGTGATAATATTCTCATTTTCATTAAAATAAACTATATTTTGCTTTGCTAATCTAAACTGGCTTCTTAATAATAGAGCAATTTCTTAAGCATTTTCAAGCAAGGCTTACAGAATTGATAGCATTAATTTAAAAAATTCCATTAAGGTATTTCTACTCATTATATTTTTGGTTACTGTTTCCCATAGAGTCATGAGACTCTTCAATTTTTGCTGCAAATATCTTTTCAGACAAACCATAGCATATTATTCTCACCTCTGAATTTCTCCTTGAACTCTTTTATACCATGGAACTTCTGGAATATCTAAGAATTTCTGAAATAGTAAAATGAATCTATTTTACTTAGACCAAGACACTTATTTTTTTCTTTTTTGCTCTTGTCTGTGTGGACAGTGGTGATAACATACAGACAAAAATGCTTCTGGCCACAAAAGCATTTCCATGGAAAATATTTTGCTCCAATAGCCACTGTTTTCACAAATTAATCTTTACATATCTGTGGAATTACTAAATAGAAATGTCATGATTACCTTAATGAACACTGCTCAATCTCAATTCCTCATTGTTGTCTTTATTTATTGCCTTTCTAAAGAAGTAACAGTACATTGCTAGTCTAATTTCTAAACTGCAATTGTGTCCTTCAAAAGAAAAAGTTACCTAGTATACTTTCTTATATTTTCTTTCACATTTTAGGTTTCTTTATCCGATAACATGTTTCATTTTCACATGTATATGTTGCTACTGTCTCACTGAAGAAAAAAAATTTCATGTGAAGTTGTAGATCATAATCAGAAGATATGAGTCTCTGAAGTAAGGCAATGACAATTAGCATATTTATAAACAGAATCTACAATCTCCAACTAATTTAACCCCTGGCCACATAATACTTGAACACTTGCTGTTTGTTGAAAACTCTTGTGCACTTAGTACTGCCAAATATAATTCTATGTGATTAACTGTAATTTACTGCCATTTTAATGTTTAGTTTCTTTGGAGAATAGCATAGGTAATGAAGCAGATAACTTTTGTATAACACCTTTATTGAGGTATAACTGATGAAAAACTGCATATGTTCATTATCTATAGTTAGATAAGTTTTGACATGTGTATATAGCCTTGATACATACCTCAATCAAGATAATGAGCATAACCATCACCCCAAAACGTTCTTCCTGCCTCTTTGGATTCCTTCCTTCCCACCCTTTCTTGCCCCACTTCCATTCCCACATAAATACTGACCTGCTTATGTCACTACAGATTACTTTGAATTTTCTAAAATTTTATATAAATGGAATCATATAGTATGCAATTATTCTGTATTACTTCTTTCATTCAGTACAATTATTTTGATATTCATTAATGCTATTCACAATTTGTTTGTTCACCTATTAATGGACATTTGGATTCTTTCCAGACCTTGACTGTTACAAATAAAGCAGGCATGAACATTTGTACAATGGTTTTTGTATAGACATATACTTTCATTTATCTTGGTTAAAACCAAATTTTGGATCAAATGGTAAGAATATTTTTAACTTTGTAGTAACTACCAATGTGTTTTCTAAAGTAGTTGTACCATTTTACTTTCCCACAAGGCTTTGGATGATAGTTTTATTTGTTCTATATCCTTATCAACAGCTGTTATGATTAGTCTTTTTTTTTATTTTGAAATAAATTCAAAGTTATAGGAACAGTTGCAAAAACAATACTAACCCCATACACAGAATTCCATCATACCCTGACCCCCCTCCCCCGATAGCTCAATCCACCAACTTTAACATGCTGTTACATCGCTATTTCTTTCCCTCCCTCCCTAACTATCATCCATCATCTATTGCTCTGTCTTCTGAACATATGAGAGCTAGCTGCACACATCCTTGAACATACACTATAATTCACGTATACACTTCCCATGAACAAGAACATTCTTTTATGCAATCCCATTAAGCGCAGCTAAGAAGTACAACAGGTTCAACAATGATACAAAGCTTACATTCTATATTTCCTTTACCTTATGTCTCAACTGTGTCCCTTTGAGCTACCTGTCCTCTATTCTCTAATTCCATCCAAGTTCATCCTTGGCATTCAATCATCTATTTAGACTTTTTTTTTTTTTTTTTTTTTTGTTGTGGGAACATATATACAGCCTAAATCTTCCCATTCCACCCCCTCCCTAGACTTCCACTAGTGGGATTAATCACATTTAGAATGTTGTAATGCTCTTTCCCACCATCCATTACTAGAAATTTCCCTTCACCTCAAACAGCAACTCCACCCTCATTTCTTAACTCCCCATTGCACCGTCCCCCATTTCTCTTAACCTGAACTCTACAATTCATCTCTATGGTTACATTCTCTGATAGTTTCTTTGTGTTTGCTGTGGGGGTTAAAATTAACCTCTTATATCCATAACAATCTTGTTTTTCTTTGATACCACCTCCACTTCAATAGGACACATAAACTATGTTCCTATACTCCTCCATTCCCCTACCTTTATATAGTTGTCTAAAATTACATATTTTACATTGAGTTCAAAACCACTGATTTGTCATTAGGGTTTGTGTAATTTATATCATGTAGGAAGTAAATAGTGGAGTTACAGTTCAAAACTTATTGACTTCTATTTGTATTCCATTGTGGTTGGAGAATGTGCTTTGAGTATATTCAATATTTTTTTTAATTTCTTGAGGCTTGTTTTATGTCCCAGCTTATGGTCCCTTCTGGAGAAAGATCCGTGATCACTAGAGAAAAATGAGTGACCTGGTGCTTTGGGATGTAAGGTACTATATATGTCTGTTAAAATTCTCTATATCTCTTTCTTCTTTCTGTTGTTTCTCTGTTGGTAGGGTTCCCTTTAGAATCTGAAGTAGGGCAGGTCTTTTATTGGCAAAGTCTCTCAGCATTTGTTTGTCTGTGAAAAATTTAAGCTCTCCCTCAAATTTGAAGGAGAGTTTTGCTGGATAAAGTATTCTTGGTTGGAAATTTTTCTCTCTCAGTATTTTAAATATGTCATGCCACTGCCTCCTCACCTCCATAGTGGCCACTGAGTAGTCACAACTTAGTCTTATGTTGTTTCCTTTGTATGTGGTGAATTGCTTTTCTCTTGCTGCTTTCAGAACTTGCTCCTTCTCTTCAGTATTTGAGAGTCTGATCAGAATATGTCTTGGACTGGGTTTATTTGGATTTATTCTATTTGGAGTTCGCTGGGCATTTATGCTTTGTGTATTTATATTGTGTAGAAGGTTGGGGAAGTTTTCCCCAACAATTTCTTTGAATACTCTTTCTAGACCTTTACCCTTCTCTTCCCCTTCTGGGACACCAATGAGTCTTAAGTTTGGATGTTTTATTTTATCTATCATTTCCCTGAGATCCATTTTTATTTTTTTTATTTTTTTCTCCATTCTTTCTTTTGTCCTTTCATTTTCTGTTCTGTGGACTTCTAGGACACTGAGATGTTGTTCAGCTTCCTCTAGTCTTGTATTGTGAATATCCAGTCTTTTTAATTTGGCCAACAGTTTCTTTTATTTCCATATGATCTTTTATTTTTTTATTTAGCCTTGCAATGTCTTCTTTATGCTCTTCTAGGGTCTTCTTTATGTAGCTTATATCCTGGGCCATGGTCTTCTTGATGTCCTTTAAATCCTTTGCCATGCTTTCGTTCCTCGATTGTGTTTCTTTGATTAATTCTGCGAGGAATTTCGTTTCTTCTGATAACTTGATTTGTGTGTTTGGAGTTGGATTCTCCATATCATCTGGTTTTATCATATGCATTGAGATTTTCTGTTGTTTTTGGCCTCTTGGCATTTGCTCTGCTCAACAGGGTTCTTTTAATTTGTAAAGAAAAAAAAAAAAGAAAGAAAAAACCTATCTAATTTTTCAGAAACACTGTTTGGTGACATACACTTTCTCTAACTAACCAGCAGATGGCGTCTGTGAGTCACCTATACCTCTCAAGTCAGTTCTCCACCTTGTCCCCACGTTATATGGGGAAACGATTCTTCTGGGGTTCAGCTGGAGAACTCAGCCTGGGTGTGTTGCTGGAGCTGTCCGCCCTGAATGCGGGGCGCTTGTACAGGTGGTCAGGGAGGAGGGACAGCCTCAATATTCAAATCTCCCCGGTTCCCAGAGATTCAAGGCGGCCGCAAAAGTCCAAGCCTTCATTTCATTTCAGCCCCAGCCGCTCTCTCTTGATGACCCACAAACCACCGGACTTGGTGTAGTGTCTCTGGGATCTCCGAGCGGGTCCCCCCGCCCAGCCGTGATCCTCCAGGACCTCTGCTGAGGTAATGCTGTGCTACGTCATCAGCGCGTGCCATCCCTCAAGGGAAGCCCCTGGCCGCCGGGCCGAGCCGGCTCGCTTTCAGCCTTATGCAAAAATGGCCGAACGGGGCGTCTCCACACCCCCCTCCTCGCACGGTTCCTCCTTCCCAGTTCCAGGACAACTGGCGGGGCTCTAGGCTGTGGGCACGGCCCCAGGCAGGAGTTTATCCAGCCCTCCTGGGAGTGAGCTGCTAGCCGCGGGGATTCTTTCAGCTTCTGGCTCTCTGTCCGGCGCTTCTCCGCCCCGCCTCGAGTCCTCGGTCGGCCGGCGATGGGGACCAGAGAGATAAGGGGAGAGAGGGTGCGGACAACGTCTTACCCGGAGCACTTGTGATCACTCAGGACTCGCGGTGGTAAAGCAGATAAACTTTTAATGGGACTAGGCAATCATCATCTTTACAGGTTCCACCCGGGGCGAGACACCTCGGGGGAGAACAACCTCGATGCGGCCGTCAGGTACGGCTCCTTGTGGGCTGTCTCCCCGAGCTTTGCCCGGGAACTTTCTTATAAACCTTGCGTGTATCCAATGGGCTAACGCCACGCACACAAGCATGATTGGTGAATACAGCGGGTGGTTACATACATCAGAAGCCGGAAGCAGGATGTGGGCGCCATCTTGGCACCACTCGATGGGCGGGGGGAACTCAAGGGCAGGCTGCAGCTTGTCTACTAGGCCAAATCCGGAAGGTGGCTGCTCACATCTCCCCCTTTTTTGTTTTTTATGCCCCAGTGTCTCCAGTGATGAATGTGCTCCCGTGGACCAAGATGGCCCACAACGTATTTTTTGGTGCTTTGGGGAGTCTGGACTAGGTCCCGGCCATACCAAGGTGGGACCTCTGGCACCGACCAGAATGCTCACTTCATATAGAGACCGGAGAACCCGTGAGCCGGAAACCACGTGGCCCTCCTTGCAGTACTCAGTCTCGCAACTGGGGGACAGGAGGATTAGGAGAAGGTAGCCAGTGCCGAGGGCGTCACTAGGAGCCTCTGTGCAAACGCCAAGGGTCCCGTCTGGCCACAACTAGGACTCTGCGTAAGAGGTCCACCTGAGACAAAAATTAGGGCCACTGGTACCGAATGTTTATATACGAGATTTTTTCATATACTTAGCTGCGAACCTTACCCCCGAATGCCCAGCTTCGAGTGGTTGGGATGGGTGCTGGGCAGAGGGACTATAGTTATCAGGAGGGTTACAGGCAGAGGACATGGCCATCATGGCGGTAACACGTAATTGCTGTTGTCTTTGAAACAAACGCTCCAGCAAACTCTTAACAATGATCAAACCTACTAATAACCCCACAGCAAGAAGAACCCAGTTGGTCAGATTAGGCCAAGAGAACCAGGAGGGAAAAAAGGTCAATATTCCTGGCCCTCTTCCCGGTCTGCTGGGGAGTGGTCGACACCGTCGACATCATTTGACCGCTCATCACGCGAGTCGAGGACTGGATCCAACAGGTCACGTTGGGGGTTTAACGACCCGTCAGGCTGCAGTTCTTTGGTGTTCTCAGGCGACTGCACGGTTCTCACCAATCTCTCCGGTACCCACACTGGTTGGCGTCCTGGTTCCTGGGGAAAGACACAAACAGAGCCTCTGGCCCAGCTGAGCACTGGGTCAGGACCTTTCCATTGCCCCGACAGAACATCCCTCCAACGGACCAGGCCTCTATGCGGAGGACCTGGGGTGGTATGTTGTAGGGCAGGCGTCATGGTTGATGCGTTTTCATTTAAATAATTGTATGTAAATAGGGCGGCAGACAATTGGGCCCTGGGGGACAGACCATGACCTATTCCCTCCTTTTGCTTTTGCAATAGTTCTTTAATGGTCCTATGTGCTCTCTCGATGACACCCTGCCCCTGAGGGTTGTATGGGATGCCGTGCTTTAGGTTAACTTCCATAACATCACAAAACTTTTGAAAAGCTTTGCTAACGTAAGCCGGGCCGTTGTCTGTCTTAAAGCAAATTTTGAGGCATCCTCAGGGTGAAGTGGGATAGAAAAGAAGCAATCTCTAATGTCTATGACAACAACAAGCCACCGCTCCGGCAGAGTTGAGAGAAGGGGCAACCCCATCTGGACAGGTCCTAGAGGCTCCATGCAACTATTTATGGCCCTCAAATCATGTAAAAGCCTCCACGCACCTGATTTCTTTTTGATGACGAAGATAGGGGTGTTCCAGGGTGACGTGGAAGGGACGATGTGCCCCCTCTCCAACTGATCTGACACCAAAGCATGCAATGCTGAAAGTTTTTCCTGAGGTAAGGGCCACTGAGGTACCCAGACTGGAGCCTTAACTTTCCATGTTAACTTTATAGGTGTAGGCGGGTATGCACCCTCAGTGGCCCCTAGGAAAAACCCAGGCCTTGTCTACCGGGGTTAGAGTCAGCCTGAATGGGCTTCACGCGCCCTTGCAAGGAGGCTCCCAGCCCCCTGCCCGGGACATATCCCATTCTATTCAGCAACTGTTTAGAAGTTGGAGAGTAACCAGTGGTTAAAGTCACGTCCATTTGAGCTAGAATATCTCTTCCCCATAACGAAACAGGCAGGGCCAGCACATAAGGCTGAAAACTGCCTTGATGCCCTTCCTCATCCTCCCAATGGAGAGTAATGGCGCTCACCATGGGCGCTGAGATTTGGCCGATCCCTCTGATGGTGTCTTCCGCTTGGTTCGTTGGCCAAGCGGGGGGCCAATCTTGCTGTCTTATAATCGACCTATCGGCTCCAGTATCTAACAGACCTAGGAAGGCTCGGCCTTGTACTTTAAGAGTCAGCATGGGTCGAGACTCTAGGGACATCTGAAGACCCTCAAAAACTTCTCCGGAGGACCCAAATCTTTTATTCCCCCTCTGTCCTGGCTTGCTTGGAAAGACTGAATGCAGGCTGGGCAAGAGCAGAAGCTGTGCCAACCTATCGCCCTCTGCAATGACCAGAGTGCCCTGCAGAGACTGCACCATAACCTGGACATTACCCGTGAAATCTGAGTCTACAACACCTGGCACAATTGTTAATCCTCTTAACGCTATGGATGCTCTCCCTAATATAAGCCCCACGGTTCCTACTGGAAGGGGCCCCCTGAAAGAGGTCCCCACCAATTGGACTCCCATAGCTGGGGTTAGCACGAGCCCGGAGGTGGCACGGAGGTCCAATCCTGCTGATCCGGGAGATGCGCGGGTCTGGATGGGGGCCGCATCGTCCGTTGGTGTGTTTGAGGGCCCACCGCAAGGGTGGACCCCCCCTGCCCGTTTTTTGAATCTTGCTCAGGACGACCAGAAAGGCGTACTCCTTGCGCATTGAAGACTGACTTACAGTCCTCGGCGCGGTGAGGCCCCTTGTGGCAGCGGCCACACAGCCTAGTGACTGCACGTGGCCCGCGGAGGTGCTGAACGGCAGGCGGTTGATCTTTATTGGGGCAGTCTCTCTTAAAATGCCCAGACTGGCCACAGCCATAGCATCTTTTTGGCTTTACCTCTAAAGCTCTGGGGTCCTTTGTGTTTACTTGTAAGGAGCTGGCTAACATAGCAGCCAGCCCCGCATTAGTTAACGGGCTGCCAGCGTCCCTGCAAAGCCGAACCCACTCTGTCAAGCTCTTTCCCTTATTCTGTGCCAGGATAACCTTGCACTCCTTATTGCATTGCTCAAAAATCATCTGCTTAACCACAGTTTCTGCAACCATTGGATCTGAGAAAATCCTCTCAGCCGCAGTCTGCATTTTCGCTACAAAATCTACAAAAGGTTCTGTGGGACCCTGGTGTATGCCGCTAAGCGAAGCCTGCGCCTCTCCTTCCCCTGTCAATTTTTTCCAAGCCCCTATGAAACAGCGAAAAATTTGGGCATAAACCTCCTGGGGGTATCCTGTCTGATTCTGGGCGTGAGCACCTTTCCCTAAAAGCATATCCGCATTCCACCCGCCGTGCCTTGCCACAGCGTTTCTTGCGGCTTGTTCCTCAGCTAACTCCTCAAACCACGCCTTCCAATCGATAAACCTGCCAGGAGGCAAGCAAGAGCGAGCCAGCTGAAGGATATCTGCAGGTGTATGATTTAGGGCGGAGAGGTTTTCAACCATATTCAGGGTGTAAGGGGCGTTAGGGCCGTACTGATGGACGGCTTGCCTCAGCTCCTTCAAGAGCTTGTAATCATAGGGTTCATGATTACGAGCTTGCTGATTGATAATGACTGGGAACATCTCGGAGGCTGGTTCGGGTTCATTGAGCAGCGGTCGGTAGCCGCCAAGAACGCCAAAAGGTCTGAATGTGGTAAAAGGGCTCCACCTCCAAAAATGCCTCCTATTGGGTGAAGGGTGCGGAGGGTCCGCGTAGTCGGGTGGGGATTCTGGGCATTGCGCGGGAAGGTTAGGGTATGTACTCGGCATGTCCGCCAGAGGGAGCCCTCTATAAGGGCCCTTTACGGAACCGCTGAAACCATCCACCGGATGCAGGTGCATCCTCTGAGGCGCAGCAGCCGTTGCTGGTGGGGCGGAGGGCCGCGTGGGTGAGACAGGAGGCCCCTCTAGGTCAATCAGCGGAGGCGCTTCCGGCCCTTCATCTGCCTCACTTTCAGATTCTGAGTCAGAATTATCAGAACTAGCACTCGACTCCGGCGGCTTGCCCTTATGGGAGCCCTCCGCAGATGAAACAGACTGAGCCTCTTGGAGTGCATGTCGCGCCTGCAACAAGGCGGTAGGCGTAGTTAGGCCTGTGGCTGATTCTAACTCAAGTACTGCACGAACAGTCTCCCATATAAGGACTAGAATCGGGTCCAAACAGACACCCGTTTGGCGCGCTCGGTCTATATCACGACCAAGTTTCATCCAAGAGGGCAGATTAAGGCTGCCAGAACAAGGAAACCAGGGGGCAAAAGTGGCCACATCATCAAAAATCGCTGGAGAGAGCTTCTCTTAACTGAGATACCCCACTGTTTCAAAAGGGTCTTTAAGGGGGTTAGTAGGGGTGAACTCCCGGACTGCCCCATGCTTGCAGCCGGCACTGTCTTGTAATCACTCGGAGAGCTCTTCCGAGTCCCCGGGGCTACCTGAACGCCCACGGGCCCTAGTCCTCGTATGGAAAGGGGGTGCTTACCTTCTCGCGGTGATCAGTCGCGGAGGTCAAACCACGGATCCCGGGAGCACGTCTCCGTCGGGGCGAGGGGAACGCAAATGAGGTTGCGGGTTCGAAGTTCCCCGTACGGGCCACCACTTGTCCGGCGCTTCTCCGCCCCGCCTCGAGTCCTCGGTCGGCCGGCGATGGGGACCAGAGAGATAAGGGGAGAGAGGGTGCGGACAACGTCTTACCCGGAGCACTTGTGATCACTCAGGACTCGCGGTGGTAAAGCAGATAAACTTTTAATGGGACTAGGCAATCATCATCTTTACAGGTTCCACCCGGGGCGAGACACCTCGGGGGAGAACAACCTCGATGCGGCCGTCAGGTACGGCTCCTTGTGGGCTGTCTCCCCGAGCTTTGCCCGGGAACTTTCTTATAAACCTTGCGTGTATCCAATGGGCTAACGCCACGCACACAAGCATGATTGGTGAATACAGCGGGTGGTTACATACATCAGAAGCCGGAAGCAGGATGTGGGCGCCATCTTGGCACCACTCGATGGGCGGGGGGAACTCAAGGGCAGGCTGCAGCTTGTCTACTAGGCCAAATCCGGAAGGTGGCTGCTCACAGCTCTCTGCTCCGTTCCCCCAGCACCAGGGATATCTGCAGCGGGCTATCTTCCAGGCCAGACACGAAGAGGCTGGCCCAGCCCCCTCTTGCTGTGTTTTACTGCATGTTTCCCATGATCGCACCTGCAGCCGATCACACCTGCAGCTGCTCCTGGCTTTTCCCCTTTTTTCTTTTTTTTTTTTTTTTATTAAAAGAGCCTGTTGGTCTCCAGATGCCAAACCCTGGTTTCCCCGGATCGCCGCATGGCTGCGGGACTTTCAGCCAGCTTACTCACTCGTTTCAGAATGCAGACTCTCAGTTTCACCAAGCATACAGCCCCTGGGAACTAGCAGATCTCATCCAGCTGGCACATCGCTGTAACCGGTGTTCTGGGTCACTCTCTGGTCCTTATCTAGTGTTTTCCACGGAGGTATTCCTTAGCCCTGTCTCACCTAGCCGCACTCTTCTAGGTTCTCCGATTAGTCTTTTTAATATTGAAAATTCTAACAGGTGTGTCATGGTATCTAATTATGGTTTTAGTTTGCATTTCTCTGATGACTAGGGATGTTGCACATCTTTTCATGTGCTTATTTGCTATCCATATATCTTCTTTGGTGAAGTATCTGTTCAAATCCTTTGCCCAACTTTTTCTTGTCTGTATATAACTTCTTTTCTTCTACCTTTGCAGTGCCTTATTTTTTACTTGGTAAACCTTTTAAATTAAAGCAAAATATTAGTATGGAAAACATTTGACATGTACACAAATTGTAAGTGTATAGCTTGGTGAAATTTCACACAGTGAATGCACATGTGTAACAGCGCAAAGATCAAGAAGCAAAACATGACCAGAACCACAGAAGCTTTTTCTGTGCCCCTATAAGTCACCACCCCCAAGGGTAACTACCATCCTAATTCTAATAATCTATATTAGTTTTCATTATTTCAGACTTTATATACATGGACTTATAGATTCTGTATTTTTAAGGGCCTGGACTCTTTGACTCAGCACCATGTGAGTGAGATTCTTCCACATTGTTGTGTGTAGTTTTTTTTTTTCTTTAGTAGAGAAGATATGGGTTTACAGAACAATCATGCATAAACACAGGATTCCTATACACCAAGCTATAATTTACACCTTGCATTGATATGGAAAATTTGTTACAATTGATGATAGCATGTATTATTATAATTATAATATTAGCTATAGTCTATGTTTTAATTTAGGGTACACTGTTTATGTGTCTGTAGTTTTATATGGTACATGCTAATTGATATGTAAGCTCCATTTGTGAAAATATTAGATTTTTTAACCTATTCTATTGTTTTTGGATACTTGGGTAGTTTTCAGTGTTTGACTATTAAAAAGTTCTGCTATGATTTTTCTAGGATATGGATTTTGTTGAACATGCACTTTTTGTTGATTATATTCCTAGTAATGGAAATGCTGGTTCATGGGTATGCATGTGTTCAGATATAGAAGACACCCCTATTTTCCAAAATACCTACATCAAGATACATTCCCACCAGCCATGTGTGAGAGATTTGTTTGCTCCATAACCTCAACAATGCTTGAGATTCTGTCCTTTCATTTTAGTTTTTCTGGTGGGTGGGTCACAGCACTGCATTGTAGTTTTAATTGGGGTGTCCTTTGTGAATAATGCATTAGTTTTCTATTACTACTATAACAAATTACTACAAATTTAGCATCTTAAAATAACACAAATTTATCATTTCATAGTTCTACGGATCAGAAGTATGGTAAGGTTGGCTATCTTCTCTGCTTTAGGTACCAAAAGACTGAAAACAGGTTGTTGGCAGGGCTACATGTCCTTCTAGAGGCTCTGGGGAAGAAAGTGATTCTAGGCTCATTGAGGTTGCTGACAGAATTAAATTCCATGTGCTTGTAGGATTGAAGTCCCTGATTCCTTGTGAGCTTTCACTTGCTAGAAGCTTCCATGGCCTCTTCCTGCATCTTCAAAGTCAGCAATGGCAGTTTAAAGCTTTATCATACTTTTAATCTCTCCTGCTTCTTCTGCCACTGTGTCATTCTGACACCTTGGCCTGCTTTCAAGTTGTTTTTTCTCCCTTATTATTGATTTTTAAATATATATATATATATATATATATATATGACAGATTCAAGTCATTTATCAGATAAGTCTTTGGAAAATGTTATGAAATATAACTATTCTAAATTCCAATAGGTTCCATGGCTTACTGGAGATATTGACAAACCAGACCAGTGAAGAGCCAAATAATCTGAAAACACAGACCTGTGTTGTTGTCTCCAATGTAAAGGCCATATGGTGTTTATGACTTGACTTGATTCTTTGAACACTAGCTAAAATATTATCCATTCTTTCTTTTACAAGATGGCAGGTAACTGCTAGTTATGCAAAGCTAATGAACAAGTAGAACTCAATTTGTCCTTAGATACACTCTATTATTTTTCCAATATAGGAAAATAATTACTATAATTTCCATACATTGATATGTAGGTATGGGCATGTTTATTAAATCACAATGCAAAAAGTTTAAATACACTTACTAGGGCATTATCTTTGAATGAAGAGAGCTTTATTTTCAAAGGCCTGTTTCAACAGGAATGTAAAGTAAAACAATAAAGTTAAAACTATGAAATTAATACATTAATTTTTTGTTATGGTATTTAACTAACTGGAAGGAAATCTATTTAAAATATCAAATAAGTTGCCATGTAAGTTCTTTAGCCCAGTTGCAAACACCTATGACAAAGAAGGCAAAGTTAGAACCCAGGAAAATTGAGAATTCCATATTCATGCCTTCTTTCAAAGTGGATTCTATTTAAGAATTACAAAGTTTTTGAGCTAAAGAGTTATCTGTTGTAAAGTCTGACTTTCTAAGCATCATAGGGAACACCTTATTTTGGTGAGGTTACCAAGATTTAGTGCATGAACCTCAAATTTCTGGTCCACAAAATAAACCTTATTATGTTACCTAGACTATGCTGGACTAACAGGGAATACCTAATTTTGAAAACCCTTTCAAGAAATTAACCTAAAAACCAGATGGCTGTGAATTAATTTACTTTGGCTTTTGAGGGCATGTCTAAAATTACAATAGGCTGTCATTCCAAATTATCTCATTTCCATATCCACAAGACCCTGAAAGGCACAAAGCAATCAAATGTTTACTTAGAAAACAAGGTATCAAAAGGAAAGAAGATAAATAACATTTCTGACATTTCAGATTTCTAAGTTACAGTAACATTTCAGGCTTTCATCCCTAAAATGGCATACTAATTGCCTTGATTTGAGTTGAGGGCATGAATTTTCACACAGTCCCCTAGTTTATTCCCACAAAGAAAGTCCCCATTCATAATTTAATGATTTTATTAGTTTAGTACTTGTAAGTAAATGTATCTCAAGTTTTTGTGTCAGAGATACCTCATTATCATTTTCATGTCTTATGAACAGCATTGATTGTGATGCTGTGGAAGTAAAACTAGTCTGAGAATCAGGACATCCATGGAACTAAATTATCTCTAAAATTTCTTGTATCTCTAAGTCTATAATTATATGGCTTCTGTTTCAACAAACAGGTAATATTATATTTGAAAATAGAAAAACTACAAGTTTGTATTGTTTCCAAAAAATATTGGGAACTAGGTTATTCTGGCTAGCCAACCTATAAAGAAGAGCCAAAAGTGCATGATGCACTATCAAATAAAATATCCTCTTAGTAGCATCAAAGAGATGACAAGAAACAAAGGATTGAAAGTCAACAATTCATGTGACTGTGGACCCAGAATATTAAGTAGAGCCCTGAAGATTCTATGGTTCTAAAAGAATTTGTTGAAAAAGACAAACTAGAATTCCATTTGAATATACACATGGGGCACAGGAAATAAAAGTGAAAGCCCAGAATCTGCCCAAAGTAGAGATTCTAATAGGAAACTCTCCCCTAACAAAATTGAGATACCAAAGGGCTATACTTCAAGGTAAGAACAAAATGGAAGTACACCCACCTAACTATCCGCCTTGATGTGACATCAAGGAAGACTTTCTTTATATTAGCTAAGTAGGAAATGGGTTTTCCCTGAGAAACCATGATTGCAAACTATACCTTCCACAGATTTGTGGAGTCAACTTCTCTCACCTTGTGGTCCAGAGAACCTCAGGACATGAAGTTAATTTAAAGTGGTTATGAACTTGTGGAGACTCCAGACTCCCTGCAAAAATATATGAAATTCATTTCTGGTGAAATTAATATTTGTTCTATGCCTCAAATAATTGCGACAAATGATTTTCAAAAGAAGAAGATAAAGATGAAGAATAAGAAATTCAAAATTAATATTAAAAATTAATCATCACAAATGAGAGCCATTAGAAACAAGAGACAGCAGAATAAAACCTGTAAAACTGTTATTGAAATTATCATATACAAATAAAGTTGCAAATAAACTTAAATGTTTAAATAAGTAAAAGCCAAGCTTGCAATTACCTTCACATAATAAAAAACCATGAAAAGTAATGTAGCAGATTTGAAAAAAAAAATCTGCTAGACATGAAATTATAATATTTAGAAATAAAATCTCAGTGGCTCAATTAACTAGCAGGTTGCACTTAGCTGAAGAGATTAACTCAGCATAAATTATCTGTAATGCCATACAGAGGGAAATAAACAAAAAGCATGAACTAAATTAGAGACATAGGAAATAGAGTGAACATATCTCACATAGAAGAATTTTAGATGGACAGGAGAGAGAAAAAAAGTGGATCAGAGGCAGTATTTAAAGAGCTCCTGATAAATTTCCAGAAATGAAGGCTACACTAAACCATAGGTTCACAAAGCCCAAAAAATCCAAACAAGATAAATAAAAAAATTCTACCTATAGACAATTCAATATGAAACACAGAATTCCAAAGACATATATAAGACCTTAAAGCAGCCAAAAAGATACCTTATCTTTAAAGTAGTAGTAGTTATACCAGTAGGTTATTCATAAGCAGTAATAAAAGCCAGAATTCACTACAAAGATATATTTAATATGCCAAAAGAAAATACTGCCAATCTATCATTCAATGTTAAGTGTGATGGTTACTTTTATGAGTGGACTTGACTAGGCTATCATACCCAGTTTTTTAGTCAAATGATACTCTAAATGTTGCCATAAAGGCATTTTATAGATGTGGTTAACATTGATAGTCATTGACTTTAAGTAAAGTAGATTAACCTCAATTACATGGGTGACCTCATCCACTTAGTTGAGGGCACAAGAGCAAAAGCAGGTTTCCTGGAGAAGGAACTTCTGCCAAGTTTCCAACCTGCTGGCCTGCCCTACAAATTTCAGAGATGCTAGGCCCCACTATCCCATGAGCCAATTCCTTAAAATATAGCTCTTTACATTTCATATATAACCAACTGATTTTCTTTCTCTGGAGAACACTGACTGATTCACTCAAGCACATTTTTTTTTCAAGGTGAAATGAAGAAATTCTCAACCACCAAAAACTAAAAGCTTTTGCCATTTAAAAACAAGCAGACTTACACTAAAAATTACAAAAATAAAGTATTTAAGACAGAAGAAAATTGTAAAATGCAAACAGGAATAAAGAAATGATAAACTCTTGGTGAAACTTAAATGAACTTTGCTGAAATAATATATCTTATATCATTTAAAACAAGGATAAACTTGAAATAGGAATTTTAACAGTAGCATATAAGTTGGGTTTAAATAAAATGAGTTAAAAGTTTCAAAGTTTCTTTACTGTTTAGGAGAAGGACAAGAACATTGCCTCTTTAGACTTTGATATATTAAAAATACACATTAAAATTTCTAGGAAAAAATAACACAGACATTATTCTATTAGTTTTGAGGGAAAGAAGAGCTAAAAAAAACAACAAAGTAAGTTCAAGTTGAATGCACAAAATAAGACTATAGATATAAATCTATATATTGATAATTTAAATATAAAACT
This sequence comes from Choloepus didactylus, assembly GCF_015220235.1. Classification (NCBI taxonomy): domain Eukaryota; kingdom Metazoa; phylum Chordata; class Mammalia; order Pilosa; family Megalonychidae; genus Choloepus; species Choloepus didactylus. The sequence goes on along the minus strand of NC_051334.1, from coordinate 104,260,665 downwards.
ATTAAATGATTCAGTTGAATGTTAAAGCATTTTTGGCAATGGCTTTGATGACAGAAACAGTCTATCTATTAAATGACAGGAAGCTGATAATCTTAGATGAAATATTTTGGTCAAGTTGTGTCAGTAAATATTGTAGCTAAAGTTAAATCTATCAAAATGCACCACAAAAGTTTGAGTGAAGCTCTGCTTGATGACAATAGAGATTTCAATATCTGGAACTAGTCTGTCAAATATATTTGTCAAAGTGATGTAGTTGGTGAAAGTAAGAATAATTTACCTTTGGAAGCTTACAGCTTTATTGCACAGGTAAAAGACAAAAGTTTAAAAGAAACATACATGCATATGTTCATAACTTGGAGGTAAGGAACAAATTCCTAAACATGTCCAAAAGCATTAATCATAAATGAAAGCATTGGTAAATTTGACTATATTAAATGTAAGAATTTCTGTTTATCAAAAGATATCTGTGCCAATTTGAATGTATTGTGTCCCCCCAAATGCCATTATCTTTGATGTAATCCTGTGTGGGCAGACGTTATCAGTGTTGATTAGATTGTAATTCTTTGAGTGTTTCTTTGGAATGTGCCCCACACAGCTGTGGGTGAGGACTCTGATTGGATAATTTCCATGGAGGTGTTGCTCCGCCCATTTGGGGTGGGTCTAAGTTGAGTCCCTGGAGCCATATAAATGAGCTGACAGACAGAGGGAACTCAGTGCAGCTGTGAGTGACATTTTGAAGAGGAGCTTCAGCCAAGAGGGACACTTCGAAGAAAGCACAGGAGCTGCAGATGAGAGAAAGTTTGAAGATGGCCATTGAAAGCAGACTCTTGCTCCAGAGAAGCTGAGAGAGGACAAATATCCCAAGTGCAACTAAAAGTGACATTTTTGAGGATCTGCAGCCTAGAGAGGAACATCCTGGGAGAAAGCCATTTTGAAACCAAAACTTTGGAGCAGATGCCAGCCACGTGCCTTCCCAGCTAACAGAGGTTTCCCAGACACCACTGGCCATCCTCCAGTGAAGGTACCCAATAGCTGATGTGTTACCTTGGACACTTTATGGCCTTAACACTCTAACTGTGTAACCAAATAACACACCTTTTATAAAAGCCAAGCCATCTCTGGTGTTTTGCATTCCAGCAGCATTAGCAAACTAGAACAATATCATAGATAAAATTAAAAAGTTAAAAAGAGTAGGACATTAAATTTGTAATGACCAACAAATTACTAGTATACAGATTATAAAATAATTATTGCAAATCAATGGTAAAAGACAGCCCAAAAGTGAAGGGATCATAGGACTTGAAAAGATATTGCATAGAAGGCAAAAGTCACTGGCCAATGAATATATCAAAAGATTTTGACCTCATTAGTAATGGCAGAATCACAAATCAAAACCAAGATGAGATCCCAGTGCATACCTACCAGACAGTCAAAATTATTAAAGTCTGACAATAACAAGTGGTATTGAGAATATGGAGCAACAGAAACACTCATACACTAGTGGTGTGAATGTATTTTATAACACCATTTGTAAAACATTTTGGCATTATGTAAAAAAGTGTAAATGTGCCTACCCCAGACTCAGCAATTGTACTTCTAGTTATTTATTTTAAAGAAACCAGGGTACATATGAATCAGGATACATGTGCAAATATGGTTATTGAAGCACTTTTTTCTTTATCACAAAGCTGAAAATAGCTCCAAATGTCCATTACAGTTTGTTCAGACAATGAAATAAATATAAGAATGAGAATGAATAAATTTCACCTACATGGAAGAGGATGGACAATTTGCATGAATATACTATTGTGCTAAAGAAGCCAGACATAAGAGAAAGTATGAATCTATCTGTATGAAGTTCATGAAATGGACAAGACTAAACCATTTTTTTAAGAGATGCACATATAAGTAATAGAATTACATAGAAAAACAGAGAGTGCAGCTGGGAGTGATGTTTTGAAGAGAAGCAAGCTTGCTAGAAAGGAACGTCCTGGGAGAAAGCCGTTTTGAGGCCGGAGCTTTGGAGCAGATGCCAGCTGCCTTCCTAGCTAGCAGAGGTTTTCCGGACTCCATTGGCCATCCTCCAGTGAAAGTACCTGATTGCTGAGGTGTTACCTTGGATGCTTTGTGGCCTTAAGACTGTAACTGTGTAGTGAAATAAACCCCCGTTTTATAAAAGCCTATCCGAGGCGGGGCAAGATGGCAGACTGGTGAGCTGTATGTTTTAGTTACTCCTCCAGGAAAGTAGGTAAAAAGCCAGGAACTGCGTGGACTGGACACCACAGAGCAATCTGTCTTTGGGCATACTTCATACAACACTCATGAAAACGTGGAACTGCTGAGATCAGCGAAATCTGTAAGTTTTTGCGGCCAGGGGACCCGTGCCCCTCCCTGCCAGGCTCAGTCCCGGGGGAGGAGGGGCTGTCAGCTCCAGGAAGGAGAAGGGAGAATTGCAGTGGCTGCTCTCATCGGAAACTCATTCTACTGATTCAAACTCCAACCATAGATAGACTGAGGCCAGACACCAGAGACTCTGAGAGCAGCCAGCCCAGCAGAGAGGAGACGGGCATAGAAGGAAAACAACACGAGAAGCTCCAAAGTAAAAGCAGAGGATTTTTGGAGTTCTGGTGAACACAGAAAGGGGAAGGGCGGAGATCAGGCCTTGAGGCGCATATGCAAATCCCGAAGCAAGGCTGATCTCTCTGCCCAGGGCACCTTTCCTTAATGGCCCTGGTTGCTTTGTCTATTAGCATTTCAATAACCCATTAGATCTCTGAGGAGGGCCGTTTTTTTTTTTTTTTTTTTTTTTTTTTTTTTTTTTTTTTTTTAAATCCTTTTTGCTTTTTCTAAAACAATTACTCTAAGAAGCTCAATACAGAAAGCTTCAAAGAATTGAAATTTGGGCACGTCAAGTCAAGAGCAGAACTAAGAGAGCTCTGAGACAAAAGACAATAATCCAGTGGCTGAGAAAATTCACTAAACAACACAACTTCCCAAGAAAAGGGGGGTGTCCGCTCACAGCCACCATCCTGGTGGACAGGAAACACTCCTGCCCATCGCCAGCCCCATAGCCCAGAGCTGCCCCAGACAACCCAGTGTGACGGAAGTGCTTCAAATAACAGGCACACACCACAAAACTGGGCGTGGACATTAGCCTTCCCTGCAACCTCAGCTGAATGTCCCAGAGCTGGGAAGGGGGAGCAGTGTGAATTAACAGAGCCCCATTCAGCCATCATTTGAGCAGACTGGGAGCCTCCCAACACAGCCCAGCAGCCCAGAACTGCCCTGGGGGGGACGGCACTCACCTGTGACATAGCACAGTCATCCCTCAACAGAGGACCCGGGGTGCACAGCCTGGAAGAGGGGCCCACCTGCAAGTCTCAGGAGCCATACGCCAATACCAAAGACTTGTGGGTCAGTGGCAGAGACAAACTGTGGCAGGACTGAACTGAAGGATTAGACTATTGCAGTAGCTTTAAAACTCTAGGATCATCAGGGAGATTTGATTGTTAGGGCCACCCCCCCTCCCCGACTGCCCAGAAACACGCCCCACATACAGGGCAGGCAACACCAGCTACACACGCAAGCTTGGGACACCAATTGGGCCCCACAAGACTCACTCCCCCACTCACCAAAAAGGCTAAGCAGGGGAGATCTGGCTTGTGGAGAACAGGTGGCTCGTGGACGCCACCTGCTGGTTAGTTAGAGAAAGTGTACTCCACGAAGCTGTAGATCTGATAAATTAGAGATAAGGACTTCAACTGGTCTACAAACCCTAAAAGAACCCTATCAAGGACAGCAAATGCCACGAGGCCAAAAACAACAGAAAATTATAAAGCATATGAAAAAACCAGACGATATGGATAACCCAAGCCCAAGCACCCAAATCAAAAGACCAGAAGAGACACACCTAGAGCAGCTACTCAAAGATCTAAAGATGAACAATGAGACCCTAGTACGGGATATGAAGGAAATCAAGAAGACCCTAGAAGAGCATAAAGAAGACATTGCAAGACTAAATAAAAAAATGGATGATCTTATGGAAATTAAAGAAACTGTTGACCAAATTAAAAAGATTCTGGACACTCATAGTACAAGACTAGAGGAAGTTGAACAACGAATCAGTGACCTGGAAGATGACAGAATGGAAAATGAAAGCATAAAAGAAAGAATGGGGAAAAAAATTGAAAAACTCGAAATGGACCTCAGGGATATGATAGATAATATGAAACGTCCGAATATAAGACTCATTGGTGTCCCAGAAGGGGAAGAAAAGGGTAAAGGTCTAGGAAGAGTATTCAAAGAAATTGTTGGGGAAAACTTCCCAAATCTTCTAAACAACATAAATACACAAATCATAAATGCTCAGCGAACTCCAAATAGAATAAATCCAAAAAAACCCACTCCGAGACATATACTGATCACACTGTCAAACATAGAAGAGAAGGAGCAAGTTCTGAAAGCAGCAAGAGAAAAGCAATTCACCACATACAAAGGAAACAGCATAAGACTAAGTAGTGACTACTCAGCAGCCACCATGGAGGCGAGAAGGCAATGGCACGATATATTTAAAATTCTGAGAGAGAGGAATTTCCAGCCAAGAATACTTTATCCAGCAAAGCTCTCCTTCAAATTTGAGGGAGAGCTTAAATTTTTCACAGACAAAGAAATGCTGAGAGAATTTGCTAACAAGAGACCTGCCCTACTGGAGATACTAAAGGGAGCCCTACAGACAGAGAAACAAAGACAGGACAGAGAGACTTGGAGAAAGGTTCAGTACTAAAGAGATTCGGTATGGGTACAATAAAGGATATTAATAGAGAGAGGGAAAAATATGGCAAACATAATCCAAAGGATAAGATGGCCGATTCAAGAAATGCCTTCACGGTTTTAACGTTGAATGTAAATGGATTAAACTCCCCAATTAAAAGATATAGATTCGCAGAATGGATCAAAAAAAATGAACCATCAATATGTTGCATACAAGAGACTCATCTTAGACACAGGGACACAAAGAAATTGAAAGTGAAAGGATGGAAAAAAATATTTCATGCAAGCTACAGCCAAAAGAAAGCAGGTGTAGCAATATTAATCTCAGATAAAATAGACTTCAAATGCAGGGATGTTTTGAGAGACAAAGAAGGCCACTACATACTAATAAAAGGGGCAATTCAGCAAGAAGAAATAACAATCGTAAATGTCTATGCACCCAATCAAGGTGCCACAAAATACATGAGAGAAACATTGGCAAAACTAAAGGAAGCAATTGATGTTTCCACAATAATTGTGGGAGACTTCAACACATCACTCTCTCCTATAGATAGATCAACCAGACAGAAGACCAATAAGGAAATTGAAAACCTAAACAATCTGATAAATGAATTAGATTTAACAGACATCTACAGGACATTACATCCCAAATCACCAGGATACACATACTTTTCTAGTGCTCACGGAACTTTCTCCAGAATAGATCATATGCTGGGACATAAAACAAGCCTCAATAAATTTAAAAAGATTGAAATTATTCAAAGCACATTCTCTGACCACAATGGAATACAATTAGAAGTCAATAACCATCAGAGACTTAGAAAATTCACAAATACCTGGAGGTTAAACAACACACTCCTAAACAATCAGTGGGTTAAAGAAGAAATAGCAAGAGAAATTGCTAAATATATAGAGACGAATGAAAATGAGAACACAACATACCAAAACCTATGGGATGCAGCAAAAGCAGTGCTAAGGGGGAAATTTATAGCACTAAACGCATATATTAAAAAGGAAGAAAGAGCCAAAATCAAAGAACTAATGGATCAACTGAAGAAGCTAGAAAATGAACAGCAAACCAATCCTAAACCAAGTAGAAGAAAAGAAATAACAAGGATTAAAGCAGAAATAAATGACATAGAGAACAAAAAAACAATAGAAAGGATAAATATCACCAAAAGTTGGTTCTTTGAGAAGATCAACAAGATTGACAAGCCCCTAGCTAGACTGACAAAATCAAAAAGAGAGAAGACCCATATAAACAAAATAATGAATGAAAAAGGTGACATAACTGCAGATCCTGAAGAAATTAAAAAAATTATAAGAGGATATTATGAACAACTGTATGGCAACAAACTGGATAATGTAGAAGAAATGGACAATTTCCTGGAAACATATGAACAACCTAGACTGACCAGAGAAGAAATAGAAGACCTCAACCAACCCATCACAAGCAAAGAGATCCAATCAGTCATCAAAAATCTTCCCACAAATAAATGCCCAGGGCCAGATGGCTTCACAGGGGAATTCTACCAAACTTTCCAGAAAGAACTGACACCAATCTTACTCAAACTCTTTCAAAACATTGAAAAAAATGGAACACTACCTAACTCATTTTATGAAGCTAACATCAATCTAATACCAAAACCAGGCAAAGATGCTACAAAAAAGGAAAACTACCGGCCAATCTCCCTAATGAATATAGATGCAAAAATCCTCAACAAAATACTTGCAAATCGAATCCAAAGACACATTAAAAAAATCACACACCATGACCAAGTGGGGTTCATTCCAGGCATGCAAGGATGGTTCAACATCAGAAAAACAATCAATGTATTACAACACATTAAAAACTCGAAAGGGAAAAATCAATTGATCATCTCAATAGATGCTGAAAAAGCATTTGACAAAATCCAACATCCCTTTTTGATAAAAACACTTCAAAAGGTAGGAATTGAAGGAAACTTCCTCAACATAATAAAGAGCATATATGAAAAACCCACAGCCAGCATAGTACTCAATGGTGAGAGACTGAAAGCCTTCCCTCTAAGATCAGGAACAAGACAAGGATGCCCGCTGTCACCACTGTTATTCAACATTGTGCTGGAAGTGCTAGCCAGGGCAATCCGGCAAGACAAAGAAATAAAAGGCATCCAAATTGGAAAAGAAGAAGTAAAACTGTCATTGTTTGCAGATGATATGATCTTATATCTAGAAAACCCTGAGAAATCAACGATACACCTACTAGAGCTAATAAACAAATTTAGCAAAGTAGCGGGATACAAGATTAATGCACATAAGTCAGTAATGTTTCTATATGCTAGAAATGAACAAACTGAAGAGACACTCAAGAAAAAGATACCATTTTCAATAGCAACTAAAAAAATCAAGTACCTAGGAATCAACTTAACCAAAGATGTAAAAGACCTATACAAAGAAAACTACATAACTCTACTAAAAGAAATAGAAGGGGACCTTAAAAGATGGAAAAATATTCCATGTTCATGGATAGGAAGGCTAAATGTCATTAAGATGTCAATTCTACCCAAACTCATCTACAGATTCAATGCAATCCCAATCAAAATTCCAACAACCTACTTTGCAGACTTGGAAAAGCTAGTTATCAAATTTATTTGGAAAGGGAAGATGCCTCGAATTGCTAAAGACACTCTAAAAAAGAAAAACGAAGTGGGAGGACTTACACTCCCTGACTTTGAAGCTTATTATAAAGCCACAGTTGCCAAGACAGCATGGTACTGGCACAAAGATAGACATATAGATCAATGGAATCGAATTGAGAATTCAGAGATAGACCCTCAGATCTATGGCCGACTGATCTTTGATAAGGCCCCCAAAGTCACCGAACTGAGCCATAATGGTCTTTTCAACAAATGGGGCTGGGAGAGTTGGATATCCATATCCAAAAGAATGAAAGAGGACCCCTACCTCACCCCCTACACAAAAATTAACTCAAAATGGACCAAAGATCTCAATATAAAAGAAAGTACCATAAAACTCCTAGAAGATAATGTAGGAAAACATCTTCAAGACCTTGTATTAGGAGGCCACTTCCTAGACTTTACACCCAAAGCACAAGCAACAAAAGAGAAAATAGATAAATGGGAACTCCTCAAGCTTAGAAGTTTCTGCACCTCAAATGAATTTCTCAAAAAGGTAAAGAGGCAGCCAACTCAATGGGAAAAAATTTTTGGAAACCATGTATCTGACAAAAGACTGATATCTTGCATATACAAAGAAATCCTACAACTCAATGACAATAGTACAGACAGCCCAATTATAAAATGGGCAAAAGATATGAAAAGACAGTTCTCTGAAGAGGAAATACAAATGACCAAGAAACACATGAAAAAATGTTCAGCTTCACTAGCTATTAGAGAGATGCAAATTAAGACCACAATGAGATACCATCTAACACCGGTTAGAATGGCTGCCATTAAACAAACAGGAAACTACAAATGCTGGAGGGGATGTGGAGAAATTGGAACTCTTATTCATTGTTGGTGGGACTGTATAATGGTTCAGCCACTCTGGAAGTCAGTCTGGCAGTTCCTTAGAAAACTAGATATAGAGCTACCATTCGATCCAGCGATTGCACTCCTCGGTATATACCCGGAAGATCGGAAAGCAGTGACACGAACAGATATCTGCACGCCAATGTTCATAGCAGCATTATTCACAATTGCCAAGAGATGGAAACAACCCAAATGTCCTTCAACAGATGAGTGGATAAATAAAATGTGGTATATACACACGATGGAATACTACGTGGCAGTAAGAAGGAACGATCTGGTGAAACATATGACAACATGGATGAACCTTGAGGACATAATGCTGAGCGAAATAAGCCAGGCACAAAAAGAGAAATATTATATGCTACCACTAATGTGAACTTTGAAAAATGTAAAACAAATGGTTATAATGTAGAATGTAGGGGAACTAGCAGTAGAGAGCAATTAAGGAAGGGGGAACAATAATCCAGGAAGAACAGATAAGCTATTTAACGTTCTGGGGATGCCCAGAAATGACTATGGTCTGTTAATTTCTGATGGTTGTAGTAGGAACAAGTTCACTGAAATGTTGCTATATTATGTAACTTTCTTGGGGTAAAGTAGGAACATGTTGGAAGTTAAGCAGTTATCTTAGGTTAGTTGTCTTTTTCTTGCTCCCTTGCTGTGGTCTCTTTGAAATGCTCTTTTATTGTATGTTTGTTTTCTTTTTAACTTTTTTTTTTCATACAGGTGATTTGAAAAGGGAAGGGAAAGTTAAAAAAAAAAAAAAAAAAAAAAAGAAAAAAGACAAACAAGGGAAAAAAAAAAAAAAAAAAAAAAAGATGTGGTGCCCCCTTGAGGAGCCTGTGGAGAGTGCGGGGGTGTTCGCCTGCCCCACCTCCATGGTTGCTGGCATGGCCACAGACATGGGGGACTGGTGGTTTGATGGGTTGAGCCCTCTGCCATGGGTTTTGCCCTTGGGAGGACGGTTGCTGCAGGGGAGAGGCTAGGCCTCCCTGTATTTGTGCCTGAGAGTCTCCTCCTGAATGCCTCTTTGTTGCTCAGATGTGGCCCTCTCTCTCTGGCTAGGCCAGCTTGAAAGGTGGAATCACTGCCCTCCCCCCTACGTGGGATCGGACACCCAGGGAAGTGAATCTCCCTGGCAGCGTGGAATATGACTCCCAGGGAGGAATGTAGACCTGGCACCGTGGGACGGAGAACATCTTCTTGACCAAAAGGGGGATGTGAAGGGGAATGAAATAAGCTTCAGTGGCAGAGAGATTCCAAAAGGAGCCGAGAGGTCACTCTGGTGGGCACTCTTATGCACACTTTAGACAGCCCTTTTTAGGTTCTAAAGAATTGGGGTAGCTGGTGGTGGATACCTGAAACTATCAGGCTACGGCCCAGAACCCATGAATCTCGAAGACAGTTGTATAAAAATGTAGCTTATGAGGGGTGACAATGGGATTGGGAAAGCCATAAGGACCAAACACCACTTTGTCTAGTTTGTGGATGGATGTGTGGAAGGGTAGGGGAAGGAAACAAACAGACAAAGGTACCCAGTGTTCTTTTTTGCTTCGATTGCTCTTTTTCACTCTAATTGTTATTCTTGTTATTGTTGTGTGTGTGCTGGTGAAGGTGTCAGGGATTGATTTGGGTGGTGAATGTACAACTATGTAATGGTACTGTAAACAATCGAAAGTACAATTTGTTTTGTATGACTGCGTGGTATGTGAATATATCTCAATAAAATGATGATTAAAAAAAAAAAAAAAAAAAAAAAAAAAAAAAAAAAAAACAGGGAGAGTGTTATCACATAATTTGAGATGATTATTGTTTCTAGGATGCAAGGAATGAGTTTTAATCAATGACATAAAGCAGGGGGATATAAGGTTTTGGGACACTGGAAATATTTGATGCTATTACCTTGGCAGCAGTGCTGCCAATGTTTAACTTTTATTTAAATTTAAATTCTACATGTTTTAAATATACGTGTGTTTCTCACCTTAAAAAAATTGGAAAGTACTTCAAAATTGATATCTTTCTTCAACTCAGATCTACACTTACCAATTAAATACCAAATTCTTGGGTTTCCATATTCCCAACAATTTGTTAATTAAATAGGATTCAATTAAAAATATGAAAGATTGTATTAGTATGTAAAACATCATTAGAATGAATAGGGGGCAGGGCAAGATGACAGAGTGGTGAGCTGTAGGTTTTAGTTACTCCTCCAAGGCAGTAGGTAGAAAGCCAGGAACTGTGTGGACCAGACACTGGAGAGCAATTTGACTCTGGGCATACTTCATACAACATTCACAAATGCATGGAACAGCTGAGTTCAGTGAAATCTGTAAGTTATCATGGCAAAGGTACCCATGCCCCTCCCTGCCAGGCTCAGTCCCATGGGTGAAGGGGCCACCAGAGCTGGGAATAAAGAGGGAGACATGCAGTTGTGGCTCTTATTGAAAACTCAGACTGCTGATCCAAACTCCAAATGTAGATAAACTAAGACCAGACACCAGAGAATTTGGGAGGAGCCAGCCTAGCAGAGAGGAGATAGGGCTAGCAAAAACACCAAAAAAAAAAAAAACCCAAAAATAGAAACAGAGACTTTTTGGAGTTCTAGTGAACATAGAACAGAGAAGGGCAGGGCTCAAACAGAGTCAGGCTCATATGCTAATCCAGAGGGTGAGTTTCCTTGTCTGAAGAGGTGGTTTCTCTGCTTTCTTGATTGTAGCTTAATGGCTCTAAACTCCTTGTCTCTTAGCATTTCAATAGCCCATTAGATCTGCAAGGAGGGCTCTTCTTTTTTATTTCTTTTTCTCTTTTTCTAAAACAATTACACTAAGAAGCCCATTACAGACAGCCTCAAAGATTTGCAATTTGGGCCCAGACAAGAGCAGAGCTAAGAGAGCTCTGAGACACAAAGCAATAGGTCCAGTGGCTGAGAAAATTTGCTAAACACCAAAACTTCCCAAGAAAAGGGGGGTGACCACTTACAGCCATCTTCCTGGTGGGCTGGGAATGCTCCTGCCCAGTGACAGCACCACAGCCCAGAGTTGCCCAAAACAACCCAGTGCGATTGGAAGAGTTTCCAACAACACACACACACACCACAATATCAGGCATGGACAATAGCCTTTCCTGCACCCTCAGCTAATTGTCCTAGAGCTGGGAAGGTGGAGCTGTGTGAAAAGGGGAAAATTAACACACCCCATTCAGCCATACTTTCAGCAGACTGGGAACGCCTGTACACAGCCCTGCAGCCAAGAACCTCTCTTGGGGGATGGTGATCACCTGTGATGCAACACAGTGGTCCCTCAGCAGAAGACCTAGGAGTGCACAGATTGGAAGAGGGACCCACTCACAAGTACCAGGGACAATACACCAATACCAAGGACTTGTGGGTCAGTGGCCAAGACAAACTGCAGCAAGATTGAACTGAAGGATTAACTATTGCAACAGCCTTAAATCTCCAGGAACACCTGGGAGATTTGACTATTAAAGCTGACCCCCTCCCTAACTACTCACACACATACCCCACATGCAGGGCGGCCAACACCAACTACACATGCAAGCTTGGTGCACCAATTGGACCCCACAAGACTCATACCCCACTTAACCCAAAGTCAAAGTTGGGGAGAACTGGCTTGAGGGGAATAGGTGGCTCACGGATGCCACCTGTTGGTTAGTTAAAGTGTACCCCACAAAGCTGTAGATCTGAAAAATTAGAGATAAGGGTTTGAATCAGTCTACATATCCTAAACGAACACTATCAAGTTAAGCAAATGTCAAGATGTCAAAAACAACAGAAAATTTTAAAGCATATGGAAAAACCAGATGATATGGATAACCCAAGTCCAAACACCCAAATCAAAAGATCAGAGGAGACACCATACTTGGAGCAATTAATCAAAGAACTAAAGACAAACAATGAGAGCATGGCACAGGAGATAAAGGACATGAAGAAGAGCATGGCACAGGATATAAAGGATATAAAGAAGACTAGAAAAGCATGAAGAAGAAATTGCAAGAGTAAATTAAAAAAATACAATCTTATGGAAATAAAAGAAACTGTTGACCAAATTAAAAAGATTCTGGATACTTATAGTACAAGACCAGAGGAAGCTGAACAGTGAATCAGTGACCTAGAGGACAAAAGAATGGAAAATGAAAGAACAAAATAAAGAATGGGGAAAAATTGAAAAAAAAATCAAAATGGACCTCAGGGACATGATAGATAATATAAAGTATCCAAATATAAGTCTCATTGGTATTCAAGAAGGTGAAGAGCAGGTTAAAGGTAGAGAAAGAGTATTCAAAGAATTGTTGGGGAAAACTTCCCAAATCTTCCAAACACCATAAATACACAAATCATAAATGCTCAGCAAACTCCAAATAGAGTAAATCCAAATAAACACACTCTGAGACATACTCTGAACACACTGTCAAATACTGAAGAGAAGGAGCAAGTTCTGAAAGCAGCAAGAGAAAAGCAATTCACCACATACAAAGGAAACAGTATAAGACTGAGTAGTGACTATTTGGCAGCCACCATGGAGGCAAGAAGGCAGTGGCATGACATACTTAAAATTCTGAGAGAGAAAAATTTCCAACCAAGAATTCTTTACCCAGCAAAGCTCTCCTTCAAATTTGAAGGAGAGCTCAAATTTTTCACAGACAAACAAATGCTTAGAGAATTTGCTAACAAGACACCTGCCCTACCTGAGATACTAAAGGGACCCATCTAAAGGAGAGAGAGATGTGGAGAAAGCTTCAGTACTAAAGAGATTCAGTATGGGTACATTAAAGGACATTAAGAGAGAGAGGAAAAAACATATCTGAAACACATAAACCAAAGGATAAGATGGTTGATTCAAGAAATGCCTTCACAGTAATAGCAAGGAATGTAAATGCATTAAATTCCCCAACAAAAAGACAAAGATTGGCAGAATGGATCAAAAAAAAAAAAATGAAACATCAATACGCTGCATACAAGCAACTCATCTTAGACACAGGGACACAAAGAAATTGAAAGTGAAAGGATGGAAAAAATATTTCATGCAAGCTACAGCCAAAAGAAGCAGGAGTAGCAATATTAATCTCAGATAAAATAGACCTTAAATGCAAGAATGTTATGAGAGACAAAGAAGCCCACTACATACTGATAAAAGGGACAATTCAACAAGAAGAAATAACAATCATAAATGTTTATGCACCCAATCAAGGTGCCACAAAATACAAGAGACAAACACTGGCAAAACTAAAGGAAGCAATTGATGTTTCCACAATTGTGGGAGACTTCAACACATCACTCTCTCCTATAGATAGATCAAACAGACAGAAGACCAGTATGGAAATTGAAAACCTAAACAATCTGATACATGAATTGGATTTAACAGACATATATAGAATATTACATTCCAAATCACCAGGACACACGTTCTTCTCTAGTGCTCACAGAACTTTCTCCAGAATATATCATATGCTGGGACATAAAACAGCCCTCAATAAATTTAAAAAAATTGAAATTATTCAAAGCACATTCTCTGACCAAAACGGAATACAATTAGAAGTCAATAACCATCAGAGACTTAGAAAATTCACAAATACCTAGAGGTTAAACAACATGCTCCTAAACAATCAGTGGATTAAAGAAGAAATAACAAGAGAAATTACTAAATATATAGAGATGAATGAAAATGAGAACACAACATACAAAAACCTATGAGATGCAGCAAAAGCGGCACTGAGGAGGAAATTTAAAGCAGTAACCACATACATTAAAAAGGAAGAAAGAGCTAAAATAAAAGAACTAAGGGATCAACTGAAGAAGCTAGGGAATGAACAGCAAACCAATCCTAAATCAAGTAGAAGAAAATAAATAACAAGGATTAAAGCAGAAATAAATGACATAGAGAACAAAAAACAATAGAGAGAATAAATAACACTAAAAGTTGGTTCTTTCAGAAGATCAACAAGATTGACAAGCCCCTAGCTAGACTGACAAAATCAAAAAGAGAGAAGGCCCATATAAACAAAATAATGAATTAGAAAGGTGACATTATTGCAGATACCCCCCAAAAATTAAAAATTTATAAGAGGATACTATGAACAACTGTATGCCAACAAACTGGATAATGTAGAAGAAATAGACAATTTCCTGGAAACATATGAACAACCTAGACAGACAAGAGAAGAAATAGAAGATATCAACCAACCAATCACAAGCAAAGAGATCCAATCAGTCATCAAAATCTTCCCACACATAAATGTCCAGGGGCAGATGGCTTCAGAGGGGAATTCTACCAAACTTTCCAAAAAGAACTGACACCAATCTTACTTAAACTCTTTCAAAACTTCAAGGAAATGGAACATTACCTAACTCATTTTATGAAGCTAACATCAATCTAATACCAAAACCAGGCAAAGATGCTACAAAAAAGGAAAAGTACAGGCCTATCTCCCTAATGAATATAGATGCAAAAATTCTCAACAAAATACTTGCAAATCAAATCCAAAGACACATTAAAAAAATCATACACCATGACCAAGTGGGGTTCATTCCAGGCATGCAAGGATGGTTCAACATAAGAAAATCAATCAGTGTATTACAACACATTAACAAATCAAAAGAGAAAAATCAAATGATCATCTCAATAGATGCTGAAAAAGCATTCGACAAAATCCAACATCCCTTTTTGATAAAAACACATCAAAAGGTGGGAACTGAAGGAAACTTCCTCAATATGATAAAGAGCATATATGAAAAACCCACAGCCAGCATAGTACTCAATGGAGAGAGACTGAAAGCCTTCCCTCTAAGATCAGGAACAAGACAAGGATGCCCGCTGTCACTGCTGTTATTCAACATTGTTCCGGAAGTGCTATCCAGGGCAATCTGGGAAGACATAGTAACAAAAGGCATCCAGATTGGAAAGGAAGAAGAAAAACTGTCATTGTTTGCAGATGATATGATCTTATATCTGGAAAACCCTGAGAAATCGACGATACAGCTACTAGAGCTAATAAACAAATTTAGCAAAGTAGTGGGATACAAGTTTAATGCGCATAAGTCAGCAACGTTTCTATATGCTAGAAATGAACAAACTGAAGAGACACTCAAGAAAAAGATACCATTTTCAAGAGCAACTAAAAAAATCAAGTACCTTGAATAAATTTAACCAAAGATGTAAAAGACCTTTACAAAGAAAACTACATAAATCTACTAAAGAAATAGAAGAGGTCCTTAAATATTGGAAAATGTTCCACTTTCATGGATAGGAAGGCTAAATGTCATTAAGATGTCAATTCTACCCAAACTCATCTACAGATTCAATGCAATCCCAATGAAAATTCCTACAACCTACTTTGAAGACTTGGAAAAGCTAGTTATCAAATTTATTTGGAAAGGGAAAAAACCTTGAATTGCTAAAAACACTTTAAAAAAGAAAAAAACCAAAGTTGGAGTACTTACACTCCCTGAATTTGAAGCTTATTTTGAAGCCACAGTTGTCAAAACAGCATGGTACTGGCACAAAGATAGACATATTGATCAATGGAATCAAATTGAGAATTTGGAGATAGACCCCCAGATCTACAGCTGACTGATGTTTGAGAAGGCCGCCAAAGCCACTGAACCGGGACATAGCAGTCTTTTCAACAAATGGGGTTTGGAGAGTTGGATAACCATATCCAAAAGAATGAAAGAGGACCCCCTACCTCACACCTTACACAAAAGTTAACTCATAGAGGATCAAAAATCTCAATATAAAAGACAATACCATAAAACTCCTAGAAGATAATGTAGGGAAACATCTTCAAGCCCTTTTATTAGGTGGCCACTTCCTAGACTTCACACCCAAAGCACAAGCAACAAAAGGAAAAATAGATAAATGGGAACTCCTCAAGCTTAGAAGTTTCTGTACCTCAAAGGAATTTGTCAAAAAGGTGAAGAGGAAGTCAACTCAATGGGAAAAAATTTTGGAAACCATGTATCTGACAAAAGACTGATATCTTGCATATAAAGAAATCCTACAACTCAATGACAATAGTACAGACAGCCCAATTATAAAATGGGCAAAAGATATGAAAAGACATTTCTCTGAAGAAGAAATACAAATGGCTGAGAAACACATGAAAAAACATTTGGCTTCACTAGCTATTAGAGAGTTGCAAATTAAGACCACAATGAGATACCATCTCACATCAATTAGAATGGCTTTCATTAAACAAACAGGAAACTACAAATGCTGGAGAGGATGTGGAGAAATTGGAAGTCTTATTCATTGTTGGTGGGACTGTATAATGGTTCAGCCACTCTGGAAATCAGACTGGCAGTTCCTTAGAAATCTATATATAGAGTTACCCTTCTATCCAGCGGTTGCACTTCTCGATATATACCTGGAAGATCTGAAAGCTGTAACACAAACAGATCTCTGCATGCCAATGTTCACTGCAGCATTATTCACAATTGCCAAGAGATGGAAACAACCCAAATGCCCTTCAACAGATGAGTGGATAAATAAAATGTGGCATATACACACAATGGAATACTACACAGCTGCAAGATGGAATGATGTCATGAAACATATGACAACATGGATGAACCCTGAAGACATAATGCTGAGTGAAATAAGCCAGGCACAAATAGAGATATATTATATGCTACCACTAATGTGATCATTAATAAATGTAAAACAAATGGTTTATAATATAGAATGTAGGGGAACTAGTGATAGAGAGCAATTAAGGAAGGGGGAATGATAACCCAACAAGAACAGATAAGCTATTATGGGTAAATTTAATGTTCTGGGAATGTCTAGGAGTGACCATGGTCTGTTAATTTCTGATGGGTATGGTAAGAACAAGTTCACAGAAATGTTGCTATATTAGGTTATTTTCTTGAGGTAGAGTAGGACCATGTTGGAAGTAAAGTAGTTATCTTAGGTTAGTTGTCTTTTTCTTACTCCCTTGTTATGGCTTGTTTGAAACATTTTTTATTGCATTTTTTTTAATCTTTTTGATACAGTTGAGTTAAAAAAAGAGTTAATTAAAAAGCAAGGAAAAAAATATGCAGAGCCCCCTTGAGGAGCTAGTGGAGAATGCAGGGGTGTTGGGCTTCCCCACCTCGATGGTTGCTGATGTGCTCACAGACATAGGGGACTGACGGTTTGATGGGCTGAGCCCTCTACTACAGGACTTGCCCTTGGGAAGACCATTGTTGCAAAGGAGAGGCTATGCCTCCCTATAATTGTGCCCAAGAGCCTCGTCCCAAATGCCTCTTTGTTGCTCAAATGTGGCCCTCTCTCTGTAGCTATGCCAACTTGGCAGGTGAAATCACTGCCCTCCCCCCTACGTGGGATCTGACCCCCAGGGGAATGAATCTCCCTGGCAACTTGGAATATGACTCCTGGGGAGGAATCTAGACCCAACATTGTGGGATGTAAAACATTTCCTTGACCAAAAAGGGGATGTGAAAGGAAATGAAATAAGCTTCAGTGGCAGAGAGATTCCAAAAGGAGCTGAGAGGTCACTCTGGTGGGCACTCTTATGCACAATATAAACAACCTTTTTAGGGTCTAATGAATTGGAATAGCTAGCAGTAAATACCTGGAAATATTAAACTACAACACAGAACCCATGAATATTGAAGATGATTGTATAAAAATGTAACTTATGAGGGGTGACAATGTGATTGGGAAAGTCATATGGGCCACACTCTCCTTTGTCTAGTTTATGGATGGATGAGTAGAAAAATGGGGGAAGAAAGAAAAAGGCACCCAGTGTTCTTGTGTACTTTAATTGTTCTTTTTCACTTTAATTTTTATTCTTATTATTTTTGCGTGTGTAGTAATGAAAATGTCAAAAATTAATTTTGGTGGTGAATGCACAACTATATAATGGTTCTGTAAACAATTGAATGTACACTTTGTTTTGTATGACTGCATGGTATGTGAATATATCTCAATAGAAATGAGTAAAACAATATCATTAGGTAATAAACAAATGGCTCAGAAATAGAAATATAAATCCAATTAAAAGTGGAGAGCAGCTAAGAGATGGAATTTTGTAAAGAAGCACAGAACACTTTACTGTAATGTATTTTAGTATAACCTGTAAGGAAGAGACTGATAAAACAATACAAGGGAATTTCTTTGATCATAGAATTGAGTTCCTTGATAATATGCATGAAGTTCAAGTTTTTCAAGGGCAGGGTAATGCTTTCTAAATCTGAGCAGATGTTGGTTTCAGCAATCATTCTGCTATTTTCCTTTAAATAAATTGTGAAATACAGAGCCCATTTCTGTAAGCATAATTATAGTAATAAATAAACATATTTTCAAACAAATTTAGCTATTTTGGTACAATATATTTTGAAACATCTCATTTTAGTATAAACTAAAAGGTGTTTCACTAGACCTATGCAGTAGAATATTACTAAGACAGTACAGAGGGACGTGCTTCAAGACATACTGCTAACAATATTTTATGACTTAACCTCTCTATGCCTTAATTTCCTCATTTGTGAAATGAGGATATAAGTATACATACTTCAAAGAGTTGCTCAAATTCTTTGTGCAGTGCCAGACACATAGTGCTATTAAATGCTGCTTATAGTATTAGTATTAGTAATAGTAGTAATAACAGTATTAGAAATATTAATAATATGAAGATGTGACAACATAAATACTAAATGACTGATGAAAGCATTAAAATATTACCTATGGTTGTTCTTGGCATCTCTCTGTTTCTATCCCAAGGTGTAAACTCTCTATCAAGTCTCTCTTATCTTTTGTCATTTTCCTCTTCTGCTTTTCTGACCTTCTGTATTGACATAAAATTCACTTCTTTTTCCTCAACAAGAGAAAATGCAAAAACCATCAATCTAAAGCAATTATTTATTTGTTTATTTAGGATCCTGATTACTTACACTATTAAAATAATAATATAATAGACATCTATTGACAACTACTCGCATTCATAATGCTAAGTGCTTTATATTGTCCATTAATTTAATGCATCTAGCATCAGTATTGGGGTAATTACTACTACTATATTTATTTTTAAGTGTGGAAACTGAGGTTCAGGGAGGATAAGTGACTTACCAAAAGTCATATAGCTTATAAGGAAAAAAGGCAGAATTGAAACACACCTCTGTTTGAAGACAATGCTCATTTTCTTAAACACTAGGCTGTATTGCATCTCATAACACTGATTTGATAATAATAAGACCCAGAGACTAATTATGAGAGACTGCCATTCTTGAATAATACTTATGCATTTCCATGCTTTCAAGAAAAATAATACTGAATCATAGTCTACTTTAGGGTTTAATTTTCTGACACAAATAAGCAACATTTATTAGAAAATCAGTCTTACTAGTATTTTGTAAAACACTAGAATTCAATTTATTCTTAGAGAAAAATTCTGAACAAATTAGTGTTATGTTTCTATCAAAATAATGTTTGTTTTCCTCTCATGATAATTTAGGGAAAACTGATGAAATTTCTTGGACAGTATATATGTATGTATATATATATATTAACATTTATATATGTGTTATATATTTATTAAAAATGAATTGTATTGAGATTTAATAGACCAAGACACAGTCATCAATAAATGAAAATTTACTTATTAAAAATAAAGTCCTGGAATTTAAAGTACAAGAGCATAGTAAGTTGGTGTCACATATCTGTTATTAATAACTTAGATTATCCCAGGAAGCTGTGTCTTATGTATAAGTTTGAAAGTTGTGGAGCACAGAACAAAATGAGAGCTGGGTTCTGCTGCCCAGAGAGATGGGGTGAAATGAAGGGTGAGATATTAGAAATATTAAGCAAAAATCTATAGGGATTGAATTTATGTAATGTAGAGATTGAGAGCACAGTTTTAGGAATCAAAATGTTTGCATTAAATTCAAGCTCTGTCACTTACTAGCTGCATGGCTTATGGAAAGTTGCTTAAGATTTTTGCATTTTCTCATTTGCAAAACTGTGATAATAATGAACTTATATCAGGGCATCAGCCAAAATAGTGGAATAAGGATGTCTGAAAATTCTCTTCTCCATAAAAGCAATGAGAAAACAGGCAAAAATTGTCAGAATATACTCTTTCAGTTTCTGGAAATTAAACAAAGACTCACAGCAATTTGGAAGAGTCTTTTATTCTAAGAAAATAATTTAATCTCAGAAGGAACACTGAGTTTTGTGTTGTTTTAACTTGGTCCATGACCATCCCTCCATGAAAGCACCTCAGTAGCCTTGAAAATCAACAGCCCACCATCATAATGAAAACCAGCAGCCAGTAGCCACTGGAGGAAACAAGATAGGTTTGGAGGTCCATAGAAGCCTCATTTCCAAGAATCTTTTATTACTTGACCAGTCTAGTGATTCCATATAAGAGCACATATGCAAAGCTGTCTTTATTTGACCTGATTTGGAGCTCACCCAATGTGAAAAGATCTTTCCCCAGGATATGTTGTAAGAAACCATCAGAGGCAATTGTTGAACATTGTTAATGTCTGAGCCAATGGAAAAAGTTGAGGCAAACAATAGACAAATGGAAAAGATTAAAAGGAAATTCAGCAGAATAAGATATCCATAGAGGCTTTGATAAACTCTACCATATTCCTGAAAATATTTGCAGAAGCTTTGATAAGTTCCAGTGCCTACCTGGGACTGTAGAAACACATGTGCATATTCATACAGCTGTGCTCATGCCCATTGCTGAGTGCATGCTCAGGAGAGACTTGAAATGGCTCTAGGTTCTCACTTCTGGCTGATCATGTGGTTCTACCCTGGAAGGAAGTAAAGGCTAAGGCAGAGTTGTCAACTTGCTGGGTGAGCATTCGAAAGCATGACCCAACATACATACAGAGCACATCAGCAAAGATTGAGAAAGTTTTTGGTTCCAGTCTTTTAAGGACATTCCTGTCCAACAATTAATTCACCACTAAGCTGTACAATCAGAGACTTTAGTGGTCACAAATGACAAGTAATGCACACATTAAAAAATCAATAGAGAAAAGTCACTAAACAAACAACAGCTATACCAAACAGCAACAACAGCATGCCCTGATGAGGTGAGTTTATCTGGTTTCAGAGTTTCACATTTTACTATTTAAAATATCTAGTTTTCAAAAAAAAGTCATACCAGCAAATAACAGTAGCAACAACAATAACAACAACAACAACAACAAAACAATGTAGCACATACACAGGGGAAAACCCACAATCAATAGAAAATGTCCCTGAAGAAGCATGGACATTGGAGTTATTTGACAAAGACTTTGCAATCTATTTTGAATATATATAAAAAACATAAGAAAACTATGAGAATAAGATATCAAGAGAGATAAAGTCAATAAAAATAAATTCTAAAAAATAATCAAATAGAAACCTTTCAGTTAAAAATTACAATAATTAAAATGAAAGAAGTTACTAATAGGTGATCAACAGTAGATTGGAGCAGGGGAAGAATAAAAAAAGATCAGCTAACCTGAAGATAGGTCAGTTGAGATTATCAGTCTGAGGAACATAAAAAAAAGTGAATAAAAATGAATAGAGACTCAGGGTTTTTGAGACACCATAATGCATACTAATGTTCTCTCTCCTTCTGTGAGAGGAGAAGGAGGAAGGGAAAGAAATAATATTTGAAGAATTAATGGCTGAAAATGTTCCATGTTTGATGGAAAACACAAATCTATAAATCCAAAAGGTCAATGAACTCTACATAATATTACCTTAAAGAGATCTACACAACATGATCAAACTACTGAAAACCAAAGACTGATTTAAAAGACAACAACCTAAAGATTATTAACCTGTACAGATTGGCACAAATAAATAAAGATTTCATTTGTATGACAATACCAATGAGAAGGAGAAGGAGGAAACAGTGCTATATAGGAAAAATGTAAAATATTGCTATTAAGTTCATATTTTTGTTTCTTAGCTGCTAAAACAAACAAAACAATGGTTTGGCTTAGTAAAAGGAATTTATTTGTGCATGGTTTATGAGGCTAGAAGGCTTAGTTTCTCCCACAAGTGTTATCTTCTGTCTGGCCAGCAATCATTATGGTCCCTTGGATTTTCTATTTCATGGTAATGAATGTAATGTCATCTTTTTTCTCTTCTGGGTTCTGTTGACTTCCAACTTTCGGCTGCTTCCTGTAACTTTTCTTCTTTGGTCCAATTTCCTTGGCTCATAAGAGCTTCTGCCATATTTGATTAAGGCACACCCTCATTTTGTTTGGGCAAACTTCGATGAATAACATCTTCAAAGGTCCTATTTGCAAATGGGTTCACAACCACAGGACTAGGAGTTGGGACTTGAATGTGCCTTTTGTGTGAGACAAAATTCAATCCCCAATGGTTGGTATTAATCCAAACTAAAATTTTACAATTTAGAATGTTAATTGTGATAACAAAGGCAAATATTAAGAAAATAAATCAAAATATATATTGAAAGAAATACAAGGGAATTAAAATGTTACACTAAATAATGTATATTTAACAAAAAAGACTAATGTTGAAATAGAGGGAAAAGATGACATCAGAATTTTGGAAAAGTAGCAAAATAGCAGATGTAAATGATATATTATCAGTAATTACATTAAGTGTAAGAATTAACTCTCCAATTAAAAGGCACAAATTAACAGAATAAATTTTTTAAAAAAACCAACAATTTTCCAAATACAAGAGACTAACTTTAGATTCAAAGGCACAGATAGTTTGACAATAAAAGGATGGAAAAAGATATACCATGGAAACAACTAGCCATAAGAGAGCTGGAGTGGCAAAAATAAATAGACTGTAAGGCAAAAATATTTACTAGAGCAAAGCAAAATTTTAATGATAAAAGGGTCAACCCTCCAAGAAAATATAACAACTATAAATATATCACTTAACCACAGAGTCCCAAAACATATGAAGAAAAAGCTGAAAGAACTGAAGGGAGAAATAGACAATTCAGCAATTATAGTTGGATAATTCAATACTCCATTTTCAGTAAAGGATAGAACAACTTGATAGAAATCAATGATATTGATGATTTGAACAACACTATAAAAATGTTAAGTCATAAAGCATGCCTCAATAAATTTATGCAAATAGAAATGATACAAAGTATGTTCTCTGAACACAAAGGAATGAGATCAGAAATCAACAAAGAAGAAAATTTGGCAAATTCACAAATATGTGGATATAATACAACTCCTAAATATCCAATAGATCAAAGAATAAATAACAAATAAAATTTTATAATATTTTGAGATAAATGCAAATGAATACAAAAAACAATAGAACTTATGTGATGCAGTCAAATCAGTTCTTAGAGGGAAATTTATAGCTGTAAATGCCAATATTAATAAAGAAATATATCTGAAATCTCAAATAAATATTCTGACCATCCTCCTCAAGAAACTAGAAAAACAAGAAAAAATTAAACACAATGGAAGTGGAAAGATGGAGCAATAAAGACTAGAGCAAAAATAAATGTAATTGATAATATAAAATAGAGAAAAATAACAAAACATCACTAACTAATGACCTTATAAATAAAAGAGTATAAGGGACTATTATGAATAACTGAAAGCCAACAAAGTAGACAAGTTTGATGGAATGGAAAGTTACAAGCTACTGAAAATGATACAAGAAAAGGCAAAATAGAGTGAATACAAATTTAAAAACTTCCAACAAAAAAGGCTCATTACCAGATTGTCTCACAGATGAATTCCACCAAAAGTTTAAAGAATAATTAACATCAAGCCTATACACACTTCCAAAAATTACAAGAGGAAGAAACACATACTGGCTCATTTTATGAAGACAGAAATAGCCTGATAAAAATAACAAAAAATCTCATCATCAGAAATTTACAGAACAAAGTATCTTATGATTATAGATGAAAAAACTCCTCAGTGATATACTAACAAACCAAATGCAACAATATATGAAAACAATTATAAACCATGATCAAGTGGCATTTATCCTAAGAATGCAGTGTTGATTCAACATACGAAAATCAGTCATACACTGTATTAATAGCATGAAGAACAAAAGTCAAATGATCATCTCAGATGCAGAAAAAGCTTTTGCCATAATCCAGCATCCTATCATGATACAATTACCCAATAATAATAAGGAACTTCCTCAACCAGATAAAGGGCAGTTATGAAAATCCAAGATCTAACATATTTAATGGTGAAAGACTGAATATTTTCTCATAATGATCAGGCACAATGCAAGGATGTGTGCTCTCAACACTTCCAGTCAACATTATTTGGAGGCTTTAACTGGGGTAATTAGGTAAGAAAATAAAATAAAAGGCATACAGATCAGAAATGAAGAAGTAAAACTTTCTCATTTGCAAATGGTGTGATCTTATATTGAGAAAATACTAAGGGATACACTAAAAAGAATACTAGGACTAATAAATTTGCTCAGTATGGTGGTGGGATGCAAGATAAATATTTAAAAAAAAACAAATCTATTTCTATACAGCATCAATTAATAATTGGACAATGAAATTTTTAAAATTTCCATTATAGTAATATCAAAAAGAATAAAACAGGGATTTTTTTATTAGAGAACTAGGTTTACAGAAAAATTATGCAGAATGTACAGAGTTCCCATATAAGCCCCTCACACACACAGTTTTTCCTAATATTAGCAATTCACATTAGTATGTTTTTTTTTATACAGTTGTTTTAAAAAAGAAAAAAAAGTTAAAAAAACAAACAAGGAAAAAAATATGTAGTGCCCCCTTGAGGAGCCTGTGGAGAATGCAGGGTTATTGGCTTACCCCACCTCGATGGTTGCTAACATGACCACAGATATAGGGAACTGGTGGTTTGATGGGTTGAGCCCTCTACCATAGGTTTTACCCTTGGGAAGACGGTTGCTGCAAAGGAGAGGCTAGGCCTCCCTATGGTTGTGCCTAAGAGCCTCCTCCCGAATGCCTCTTTGTTGCTCAGATGTGGCCCTCTCTCTCTGGCTAAGCCAACTTGAAAGGTGAAATCACTGCCCTGCCCCCCTACGTGGGATCAGACACCCAGGGGAGTGAATCTCCCTGGCAACGTGGAATATGACTCCCGGGGAGGAATGTAGACCTGGCATCGTGGGACGGAGAACATCTTCTTGACCAAAAGGGGGATGTGAAAGGAAATGAAATAAGCTTCAGTGGCAGAGAGATTCCAAAAGGAGCCGAGAGGTCACTCTGGTGGGCACTCTTACGCACACTTTAGACAACCCTTTTTAGGTTCTAAAGAATTGGGGTAGCTGGTGGTGGATACCTGAAACTATCAAACTACAACCCAGAACCCATGAATCTCGAAGACAGTTGTATAAAAATGTAGCTTATGAGGGGTGACAAGGGGATTGGGAAAGCCATAAGGACCACACTCCACTTTGTCTAGTTTATGGATGGATGAGTAGAAAAATAGGGGAAGGAAACAAACAGACAAAGGTACCCAGTGTTCTTTTTTACTTCAATTGCTCTTTTTCACTCTAATTATTATTCTTGTTATTTTTGTGTGTGTGCTAATGAAGGTGTCAGGGATTGATTTAGGTGATG
Source organism: Choloepus didactylus (assembly GCF_015220235.1). Taxonomy (NCBI): domain Eukaryota; kingdom Metazoa; phylum Chordata; class Mammalia; order Pilosa; family Megalonychidae; genus Choloepus; species Choloepus didactylus. Next base: position 104,234,803 of record NC_051334.1, on the reverse strand, counting down.
AATGTACAACTATGTAATGGTACTGTGAACAATCAAAAGTATGATTTATTTTGTATGACTGCGTGGTATGTGAATATATCTCAATAAAATGAAGATTAAAAAAACAAATCTATTTCTATACAGCATCAATTAATAATTGGACAATGAAATTTTTAAAATTTCCATTAAAATAATATCAAAAAGAATAAAACAGGGATTTTTTTATTAGAGAACTAGGTTTACAGAAAAATTATGCAGAATGTACAGAGTTCCCATATAAGCCCCTCACACACACAGTTTTTCCTAATATTAGCAATTCACATTAGTATGTTAGCTTTATTACAATTGAAGAAATAATATTATTATAATATACTATTATTTTTTCCATAGATGACAATAGAGTGCATTGTTATTCTTCTGCAGTTCTATGGATTTTAAGTTTTCTATTCTTATAACATATATAGAACCTAAAATTTTGCTTTTTAATGATATTCAAATATACAATTCAGTGGTGTTAATTACAGTCACAATGTTTTAGTACCACCATGACCATCTATTACCAAAACTTTTCTATCACCCCAAATAGAAATTTTGTACCTATTAAGCATAGATTCCCTATTTGCTGCCCCCTCCCTGGACTCTGGTAAATTGTATTCAAGTTTATAAATCTAAAAATTTACATATTCTACTTATTTAATATAAGTGATATCATACAATATTTGACCTTCTGTGTCTGGCATAATTCACTCAACATGATGTCTTCAAGGCTCATCTATATTTTCACATAGATCAAAACTTCATTCTTTTGTAAGGCTGATTAATATTCTGATGAATGCATACACCACTTGTGTTTAGCCATTCATCTCTTGATGGAAATTTGGGCTACTTCCATCTTTTGGCAATTGTGAATAATTCTGCTATGAATATTAGTGTGCAATTATCTCTTTGAGACCCTGCTTCAATTTGGGGGCATATATACCTAATAGAATAGCCAGGACACCTGATAATTCTATACTGACTTTTCTGAGGAACTGATGACCTTTTTCCACAGTGGTTGAACCATTTTACACCCACAACCACAATGACTGAATGCTCCTATTACTCCATATCCTCTCCCAAACTTGCTATGTTCCATTTTTTAAATAGCAGCCATGCTGTGTGAATATGAAAATGTATTACAGCATGGTTTTATTTGCATTTCCCTAATGTCTAATGGTGTTGAACATCTTTTCATGTACTTATTGGCCATCTCTACAACTTCTTTGGATGAATATCTATTCAAAACCTCAACCCATTGTTTATTTTGGTAGTTTTCCCTTTTATTGTTGAGTTGCAGGATTTTTATATAGTCTGGATATTAAAACATCATCAAGTATGTGGTTTTCAAATATTTTATCCCATTGAGTATGTTGTCTTTTCACCTTTTTGATTAAGTCCTTTGATGCACAAAATTTTTCATTTTACTGAGCTATCATTTACCTTTGTTTTCTTTTATTACTTGTAATTTTGGTGTAACACCTAAAAGAAACCATTGCTTAACGCAAGTTACTGAATATACTTCCATATGTTTTTTAAGAGGTTTATAGTTGTCGTTCTTATATTTAGATCTTGGAAACAATTTGTGATAATATTTGTATATGGTATGAGGTAGGAGTCCACCTTCATTCTTTATCCTAGGACAATTTGTTGAAAAGACAATTCTTTCCCATTGAGTGGACTTGGCACCCTTGTAAAAAATCAATTGGCCATAGATGTGTTTTATTTTTGAAATTTCAATTCAATTCAGTTACTCTGTATCTCTGTCTTTATGCCATGACCACCACACTGTTTTGATTAATGGAGCTTTATAATAATAAGTTTCAAAATTGGGAAATGTGAGTACTCCAACTTTTTCTTTTTCAAGATGGTTTTATCTGTTTGGGCCACTTATTCTTTCATATAAATTTGATGGTTGACTTTTATATTTCTGCAAAAAAAAAAAAGCTGTTGAAATTAATTGGATTTGCATTGAATCCATGAATCTCCTTGTGTAGAACTGACATCATAAAAAACATTTAGTCTTCAAATCCATGAACATGGAATGTCCTTTCATTTATTTACGTCTTCTTTCATTTTCCTCAGCAAACATTTCTATTTTTCTGTGTACAAGTCCTTAAAACCTGGGTTAAATTTATTCAGAGATATTTGATTCTTTTACTTACTATTGTGTATGGAATTTTTCTTGATATCTACTTCAGAATATTTGTTATTACTGTATAGAAACACTGATTTTTTTTAAATTTAATTGAGATTATTCACATACTATACAATTATCCAAAGAGCCAAAGTGTAAAAATCAGTTGCCCCTAGTACCATCATACAGCTGTGAATCCATCAACACAATTAAGTTTTTTCCAATTTTAGAACATTTTCATCACTCCAGAAAAGAAATAAAGACAAATAAGAAAACTCAGTTCCTCCCCTACCCCTAAACAACCCCCTTCCATTACTGACTCATAGTATTGGTATAGAGCATTTGTTAATTTTGATGAAAGAATGTTAAAATACTACTAACTGTAGTATATAGTTTGCAATAGGTATATTTTCCCTGTATACCCACATTACTAATATTAGCTTCTAGCTATAGTGTCAAACATTTGTTATAGTTCATGAGAGAGATTTCCAATATTTGTACAATTAATCATGGACATTGTCCACCACAAGATTCACTGTTTTATATAGTCCCCTCTTTTAACTTCCAACTTACCTTCTGGTTACATATATGACTCTAAGCTTCCCCTTCCCACCACATTCACACACCATTCAGCACTGTTAGTTATTCTCACAATAATGTGCTACCATCACCTCTGTCCATTTCCAAACACTTAGTTTCAACCTAGTTGAACATTCTGCTCATAATAAGCAACTGCTTCCCATTCTTTAGCCTTGTTCTATATCCTGTTAACTTACATTTCATGTCTATGTGCTTACATATTATAATTAGTTCATATCAGTGCGACCATAGAATGTTTGTCCTTATGTGTCTGACTTATTTCACTCAGTGTAGTGCCATCAAGGTTTCTTCATCAACATGTTTTTTAAGATGGTTTCGTTCACCTACCATACTTTTTCTGTCCTAAGTAAACAATCAATGGTTCTCTGCATAGTTACATATTTATGTATTCACCACATCACTACTATCTATATAAGGACATCTCAATTTCTTCCACAAAGAAGGAGGAAGAGTCAAAGAAGGTAGAGAGAAAAAAGAGAAAGAAAAAGAAAGAACTAAAAAACATGACAGCTAAAAAGCAGCAAAAGGAAAGATAGGATTAAACTAATGTAGAATAAAAGAGTCAGACAACATTACCAATGCCAAGAGTTCCATACCCCTCCCTTATGTCCCCCTCTTAAAGGCATTTAGCTTTGGTATATTGCCTTTGTTACATTAAAGGAAGCATAATACAAAGTTTCTGTTAACTATAGTCTCTAGTTTGCATTTATTTTATTTTTCCCAATACCACCCTGTTTTTAACACCTTGCAAGGTTGACATTCATTTGTTCTCCCTCATTTAAAAACATATTTGTACATTTTATCACAATTGTTGAGCATGTTAAGTTTCACTGAGTTGTACATTCCCAGTCTTTATATTTCCTCTTCTGGTGTCCCACATTCTCCTAACCTTCCTCTTTCAACCATACTCACAGTCATCTTTGTTCAGTGTACTTACACAGCTGTGCTACCATCATCCAAAATTGTGTTCCAAACCTCTTACTGCTGTCTTTTCCTATCTGTCTGTAGTGCTCCCTTTAGTATACCTTGTAGTGCAGGTATCTTGGTCACAAATTCTCTTATTGTCTGTTTGTCAGAGAATATTTTAAACTCTCTTTCATATTTGAAGGACAGTTTTGCCAGATATAGGATTCTTAGTTGGTGGTTTTTTTCTTTCAGTATCTTAAACATATCACGCCATTGTCCGTCTTGCCTCCATGGCTTCTACTGAGAAATCCACACATTGTCTTATCAAGCTTCTTTTTTATGTGATGGATTGATTTTCTCTTGCTGCTTTCAGTATTCTCTCTTTGTCTTTGACATTTGATAATCTGATTATTAAGTATCTTGGCATAGGTCTATTTGGATCTATTCTGTTTCTGGTACACTGCATTTCTTGCATCTGTAATTTTATGACTTTCATAAGAGATGGGAAATTTTCATTGATTATTTCCTATATTATTGCTTCTGCTCCATTTCCCTTCTTTCTCCTTCTGGGATACTCATGACACATATATTTTGTGTTTCATGTTGTCATTCAATTCCCTGAGACATTGTTCATATTTTTCCATTCTTTTCCCTATCTGTTCTTCTGTGTGTAGGATTTCAACATCTTGTTCTCCAATTCCTGAATGTTTTCTTCTGCCTCTTGAGATCTGCTGTTGTATGTCTCCATTGTGTTTTTCACCTCTTGTGTCAGGCCTTTCACTTCCATAGATTCTGCTAGTTGTTTTTTTGAACTTTCAATTTTGACCTTATATTCACCCAGTGTTTTCTTTAAAGCCTTTTTCTTTTATGTTATGTCTTCCCTGAACTCATTGATTTGGTTTAGCACATTTCTTTGAAAATCTTTTGATAGATTGTTTCACTAAAGTGAAACAATATCTCAATTGTATCTTGACTGAGGCACAATTTTGTTCCTTTGACTGGGCCATATCTCTGTTTTTCTTAATGTAGGTTGTAGTTTTCTGTTGCTTAGGCATCTGGTTTCCTTGGTTACCCCAATCAGGTTTTTCCAGACTAGAATGGGCTCAGGTCTCAGAAGGTTTCCCTGAGGTTGTGTCTTATAAGATTGACACACAATTCTCTGTGAGGTGTCCAGTCAATGTGCTTTTCCTAACCTGCCCAGCATGTGGTGCCTATCAGCCTGTCACTCCCTACTGGCTTAAGGAGGTGTGGTCCCTTCAGTTTCAGTTTTAGCAGTTTTACCCCAGGCTCTGGGGACTGGTTGTGAAGGAAAAGCTGGGCCCCACCTCCTTACTTTTAGGGAAGATAAACCCCCTAGGGATTTATCATCTGCATTTGAATTGTTGTCTCTCTAACTCTGTTATCTCCACCCCTGTCTGGGTCAGAGCACTGGGATCTGAAAATGGCTGCAGCTCTCTTCACTGGAAATGGCTGTGGCTCTCTCCTATAAACCCCTGATTAAGAGAAAGAGAGACAGGAAGCCCCATTTTGGAGCCAGTACATGGCCCACTAGTTTCACTCATTGGCCAGAGGTAATACCCAGTCTTCCGGGCTTCCCCTCCCAGTACAGAGAGTCTTTTGGTTCTTTAAGGTCAGTCATCACTAAAAGCCTCTGTCTGCTTGTTGGGGGTTTGTAGCTTGTATTAAGCACTCTACATTTGTTAATTAAAACCCCAGTTGGGGCTCAGCTGAGATATATTCTCTCACTCCTCTTGGAGAGTGCTGCAAGTTCCTAGCACAGAAGCTTTGCAGTTTGGACTGCTGTTGGGGGAGGGGTCTTCTGGCACAGTTCTGCAGCTTTTTCTTACAGATTCTATGCTGTGACCTCAGACATTCTTCCCAACCCAGGTTGGTGTACAATGTGTGGACAGTCACAGTTTTCCCCCAGCAGTTAGTCCAGGTTATATACTAGTTGATACTGGTTGTTTATTGGTTGTTCCAGGGGAATGACTAAATTCCACTCCTCTCTATGCCACTATCTTCCCAGGACTCCCTAGAAACGCTGATTTTTGCATGTTTATCTTGTACCCACCACTTTGCCAAAATCCTTTATTAGCTTGAGAAGCTTTGTTGTGATTTTCTAGGATTTCTAAATGTAGGATTATGTCATCTGCAAATAAGGACAGATTTATTTCTTCCTTTCCAAGTTGGGTGATTTTATTTATTTTTCTTGCCTAATTGCTACAGGTAGGACTTCCAGTACAATATTTTAAACAGTGCTGGCAGTGGGCACCTCATACTATTTCTTAATTTTACTTCTGATTTCCTCCTTAACCCATTGGCTGTTTAAGAGTATGTTGTTTAGTTTCCACATATTATTTTAATTTTCCATTTCTCCCTTTCATTGATTTCTGGCTTCATTCTGTTGTGGCCTGAGAATGTACATTGTATGATTTCAACATTTTTGGAATTACTGACACTTGTTTTGTGATCCAACATATGCTTTATCCTGGAGAATGATCCATGTGCACTCAAGAAGTGTGTGTATTTCATTTTTGTTGGGTGCAATATGTCTGTTAAGTCTAGTTGCTTTAGTGTATCATTCAAGTCCTATACTTCCTTATTGATCTTCTGACAAAATGTACTATCCATTATTGAGAACGGTGTGTTAAAGTCTCCTAATATTAATGTAGAAACATCAATTTCTCCCTTCAAATCTGTCAGTATTGCTTCATATATTTTGGAGCTCTGCTGTTAGGTGCATGTGTGTGTGTATATAAAATGACCATCTTTGTCCCTTATAACTGCTTTTGACTTAAAGTCTATTTTGTCCAATATTAGTGTAGCCACCCCAGCTCTCTTTTGGTTTCTACTTACATGGTATAGTTTTTTCCATCCTTTCATACTCAATCTACTTGTATCTTTGACTTTAAGTTTAGTCCCTTGTAAACAGCATATAGTTGGGTCATACTTTTTATCTGTGAGGTTAGTTAGAATGGTAAATAGCTTTACTAATCATCTTAATTTGCTTAAACTTCCATTTTTACTCAGGAAACTACAAAGAAAAAAATAACTGAGGCAAGCTGACTTACCAACAATCTTTGTGGTGCTAATTAAGACTCCTAGCTCCAACAGAAAGGAGGAACTATAATAAACAAATCATACTGACACCAGAAAGTCTGCTTACCTTTACAATATAAGCCCATTCCTACACAAACACCTTGGAAAATTGTCATTGCAAATTTATGGCCCATGACCCAAGGACATCATGTTATAGAAAACACACATACCTCTCATACTCCTTGCCTCCTCCTCCCCATTCCTCCATACTCTTTCTTTTTTCACAGTAGCTATATAAACTGTTTCTCTGCCACTTTTCTTTGAGCAGTAACTTTCTTTTATTTCTGCTCCCCTGCATGCTGCTTAGCTCAATAATCTTATTCTACACTTTGGTTTTCAGAGTCTGTTTTCAACTTAACCATTCTGCCAATCTCTCCATTTTTCCTGGAAGGTTTAATCCATTTACACTTATTAAAGTCACTACTGATAATATAGGACTTCCTTCTGTTATTCTGCTATTTAGTCTTTGTAAGTCTTATACATTTTTTCCCCCAATTTTTCTGCTAATGTCTACTTTTATATTTATTTGCTGTTAATGTTTTGTATCATATCAAGTGCCATTTCTATCTGGATATATTTTACAAGTATTTTCCTTTTGGTTACCATGGGGTCAAAATTTAACATCCTAAATATACAACAATCATATTTCATTTAACACCAACTTAACTTCAATAGCATTCACATATATATTTTCCTATACCAATCTGTCCACCTTCTATTTTTTCTAGTTGTTATCACTTGTATCTTTGTATGTTGCTTGTTCAAAAATATAGATTTATCATAACCTTCTTTGCCTTGTGTTTTAGCATCTGTAGGAAGTAAGAAGTTGAGTTACATATCTAACACTACAATACAATAGTACTGGCATTTATAATTAAACAAATGGTTACCTTTACCACAGATCTTTATTTCTATATGCTACTTTGAAACACTGTCATGTGTCCTTTCCTTTTGGTGTGAAGAACTCCATTTAACTTTGATTGTAGGGCACATCTAGTGTTGATGAACTCACTCAGCTTTTATTTATCTGAGAATGTCTTAATCTCCCCCCTCATTATTGAAAGACAGTCCAATGGGATATAAAATTCTTGGCTGGCAAGTGTTTTCTTTCAGCAGTTTAAGTATTTCAACCCACTGCCTTCTTGTCTCCATAGTTTCTGATGAAAAAACTGACACAATCTAGTTGGGACTACCTTGTATGTAACATGTTGCTTTTCTCTTGCAGCTTTCCATTCTCTCTCATTGTTTGTGTTTGACAGTGTGATCAATATATGATGGGGTGTATGTTTCTTCAAGTTTATCCTGTTTGGTGTTCTCAGAGCTTCTTGGATGTGCATATTAACATCTTTTACTAAGTTTTGGAAGTTCTCAGTGTAAGAAAAGGGTTAAGTTTAGCTTTCACATAAAGGTGACAAGGAGTAAGGGAAATAGAAACTAAAAACAACTAGCACAAACTGACTCTGTGATGAGAGGGAAAAAAAGGGCTTCTAATGTAAGACTGGAGTTAATGCCAGCTCCTTATCTGGTTAAAAACAAGTAACAAGGGTCACTGAAATGTAAAGGAATATGGGGTATAATCAAAGGCAGGTTAGTCAGCTCTCTTGAATAAACTGCAACCTCTGGAGTACCCAGCCAATGGGGAAACAAGGGAGGGACCTGCATGTTAGGCTTACATATATATATACAATTATATATATATATATATATATATATATATATATATATATATATTTTCTTTTTGCTCCTCAGCCTGACTCATTTCAAGTGACATCTCTTCAAGTTCACTGATTCTTTCTTTTGCCAGCTCTAATTGACTCTTGAAAACCTCCTGGTCATATTTCATCTAATTTAATTTGATCTTCAACTCCAGTAGTTCTGTTTGGTTCCTTTTAAAAATTTCTACTTCTTTACTAACATTCCTGTATTGCTTATTCGTTGTTTTCCTGATATCCTTTAGTTATTTCTCTTTACATCTTCTATCTCCTTGAGCATTTTAAAGATTTTTTTACAGGTTTTGTCTGGCATGTCCACATTCTTGTCTTCTCATTGGTGTTTCTGTATTTCTATCCTGTTCCTTTGTGTGGGCTATCATTTCCTGTTTCTTAGTTTGTCCTTTCATCTTTTGTTGTGCACTATACATTTTAATATTTTAAAATGCTAACTCTTGGATTTATCCCTTATCTGCTTGTTTCTTGGTTTTTCAACCAGCCAGTGATAATACAGAGATTTTCTTGAGCTTCATCCCTCCAAAAAGGAAGGTCTGCCCAAGTTGAATGCTGTGTGCATGATTTTACCTAACTTTCTGGACCTTTGTCTTGTCCTGGCTTTTACTTGTTAGTTTTTGGAGTTCCCCTGTTTACAGGAGCTTGATTTCCTCCTTTGTTTTCCAGGAGACAGACTTCCTTCTCCCAGATATTTGATGCTTGGAGGTTTTTGTCCCAGACTGTCTGCCTTTATAGATATTTACAGTCTTTTGTTGTCTCAAGCTGTTTTTTCCTGGAGGGCAAACCCTGGAAGAAGGGTCACCACAGAGAGTACTTTTCATAAGCAATCTTTCCTGTTCAAAACTGGGCCAGTGATCCATGATGGGAACAAAGACTTTCTCTAAAGTATCCTTTGGGGGGGATCAGGAATGGTGCCAAAAGCTTTTCCAACTACTCCCTGTTCTGGTTTGCCAAGGCATCCATTATGAAAAATACCAGAAATGGATTGGCTGTTATAAAGGGGGCTTATGTGGTTACACAGTTACATTCTTAAGGCCATAAAGTGTCCAAGGTAAGGCATCAACAATCAATTGGGTATCTTCACTGGAGGAAGGGAAATGGTGTCCAGAAAAACTCTGTTAGCTGGGAAGGCATGTGGCCAGCATCTGCTCTGGAGTTCTGGTTTCAAAATGGCTTTCTCCCATGATGTCCTTCTCTAGGCATCTGCTTACTCCTGGGTTGCATTCTCCAAAATGTCTCTGTAAGCTGCAGCTCCTACAAAATGTCACTCTCAGTTGCTCTGAGTTCCTTTTGTCTGTGAATTCCTTTATACAACTCCAGTGATCCAATTAACACCCACCCTGAATGGGCAAGGTAACACCTCCAAGTAAAATATCCAATCAAAGGTTTCACTCACAGTTGATTGCATCACATGTCTATGGAAACAATCAAAAGATTCTAATCTGATCAACACTAAGTATATCTTCCCCCACAAGATTTCATTATAGAATATGGCTTTTACTGGGGGGCATGATATATGCAAATCAGTACACTCACCGTAGCTGACCATCAAATTGAGTCATTCAGTTAACAGCCTCCCACAACCTTGAGGGAGCACTGTGTCTTTATATCTCCACTGCCTTCACTCCTGTCTGTGAATGGTTGAATGGCTGCTGTTTCCCTTGCCCAGGGCAGGGTTGAAACAATGGCTGATGCTGCCTTTTTCCAGGTCTGATTAAAGAAATAGCTGCCCTCAGAGCTTGGCCCCCAGTGATCTGAATTCATAATGAAAATTATCATAAATTATCAGTCATGCCTTCCACTGTTCATGGGGAAGAGTAGTTCTATGTCGCTTTCTGTCACCAATGAGCTAGTCAAGGACTGGAAGCCAAGGCAGCCCACCATGAGAGTGGGGGATGTGTGAGTAGCCACCATGTGGAGAGAACAACTCACTATTCTCTATCATAGTTTATCAGCCTCTTTCTCCTGCTCTTCTCTGGATGCTGAACAGTGTTCTTCTTGTCTCTGAAGCCTCAATACAGTTGTTTATGACAGTCCCTGCTTATTTAATAGTTGTTTTGTTGGAAGAACTGAGCCCTTGGGCTACCTAATCTGCCATATTCCTCAGAAGTCCTCTCCCAATTTTTAAAGTTGATTTATTGATTCAGCATTTGCCCAGTTACTGCAATCTTTTATTTTCCAGAGGTTTGAGAAAGATGGTTCTACCACTTGTGCTAATTGTGTAATGAGTCTGTAGGGCAACAGAATCTTGGATCATCATATACCACCATCTTTGTCAACCAGTATGTAGGTATAAATTGAGAAAAAGAAGTGCAGAATTTGTACAGTGAAATCTACAAAACATCTTAGAAATTATTTAAAGAAAATATAAGTAAATTAAATGATATCCTTTGTTCTTTGATAGCAAGACAATATTGTTAAGTTGGAAATATTTCTCAGATAGATCTACAGGTTCAATGCAATCCAACCAAATTGGAAGCAATCTTTTTTTTTAATCAGAAATTGGTAAGGTTACCCTAAAACTCAAATGGAAATGCAAGGGATACAAAATAGTCAAATCAATGTTGAAAACCAAGACCAAAATTTATGATGCCTCATTTGCCAACTTCAAAACTTACTGTAAAGCTACATTAACCAAGACTGTGTGGCACTGATATAAGGATGCACATAGAAAGCAATGGAATAGAATTTAGATTCCAAATATAAATCCTCACATTTGTGATAAATTCATTTTCAACAAGGGTGCCAAGGAATATATGATAGAGAAAGAACAGTCTTTCAACAAATGGTGCTGGTTCAACTGGATATCCAGTTGAACTGGATTTGAACCTCTTCCCTACACTACCTAACATTGCCCACAATGGATCAAAGACCTATATATAAGTTCTAAAAGTGTATAATATTTAGTAGAAAATAGAAGTGTAAATCATTGTAACTTTGGATTAAGCAGTGTTTTCTTATATATGATATCTAAAGCACAATTGACAAACTTGCTTCATAATACACTATTAATTAAGTGAAATGTCAACCCACAGGATGGGAGTAATAGCTTGAGAAACATATATTTGATTAAGATTTAATATCTGGAACATGTAAAGAGTAATTATAATGCAATAATAAAAATACAAGTAGCCCAATTTAAAAAGGGGAAATGATTTGAACAGATAATATTCAAAGAAGATACACAAGTGGCTAAAAACACAGAAAAATGCACAACAGACAGGGACATCATGAACATGATAACATAGGATATCTACTGAAAATTCTCCCCAAAGATTCTGCAAAAAAAGACAGTTCTCACATGTTCAGAAATCTGGAGGAAGGTTAAAAACTGGAGAAAGGATACCACAGATGTTGAATCAAAGCAGGACAAAAATATCAATTTGGAAACTTTTGTCCCAGACATTCCGGTAAATTCCCCTCCCCCCCATTCAGTCCCAGGCAGCTCTGGAAGTGTTCAGAGCAGCAGCAGGGTACCCTTTGCCTCCCACCAGGGAACAGACTATAAAATCTCTAATAGCACTGAGAAATATCCCCATATATCCAGATCCAGAGATTCAAGCCCACAAGGGCCCACATCAGGATTTAAGCCCCTGAGGAGGGCAGAATCTAAAAGAGCAATAAGAAGGAGTTTCAAAAATGAAGGATTAGAGAGAGAATGGCAGAATCTTTCCCCAAAGCAGCACATGACCAGGTTTGGGGACTCAGGGAACAGGGGAGGGCATTTCAAGTCTCAGGTCAGTGAAGGATGAAGAGTGATAAAATATTGACAGAGACTCTAATTCCAGCCATAGGTCCTGGTGCCCATTCCCCATCATTGAGGGAAACATCAGTGGGCAGCCTGATCACTGCCTGGGAGATGGCTGCAGACTGGGGTGAATGGGGGAGTCTACCACTGTAAATACAGTGGGGGACATAGCTCCACACTGAACATAAACTAATTCATTCTATGAAGCCAACACCACATAAAGCTGGATAAAGATACTGTAAGAAAAGAGCAGCATATTAAAATTATTATACATCATGACAAAGTGGGATTTATTCCAGGTATGCAAGGGTGGTTCAAGACAAGAAAGTCAATGTAATACATCACATTAACAAATTAAAAGGGAAAAACCACATGATCATCTCAATTGATGCATAGAAGGCCTTGGAAAAAATTCAGCATCCTTTCATTATAAACACACCTCAAAAGGTAGGAACTGAAGGAAAGTTCCTCAACCTGGTAAAGGGCATAACCCATAGCTAACAACATATTCAATAGTGAGAGACTGAAAGATTTCCCTCTCAAATCAGAAACAAGACAAGTATGCCCACTGTCACCACTGTTATTCAACATTGTGCTAGAATTTTTAGCTAAAGCAATTAGACAAGAAAAGGAAATAAAAGTCATCCAAATTGGAAAGGAAGAAGTAAAACTGACACTATTTGTGGATGACATGATCCTATAGATAGAAAATAGATAGAATAATATAGATATAAAATCCATAAAAAATAACAACAAAGCTTCTTGAGCTGATAAACAAGTTCAGCAAAGTAGCAGTATACAAGATCAACATGTAAAATAAATGGTGTTTCTACATGCTAGTAATGAGCTGTCCAAGGAAGTAGTCAAGGAAAAAAAAATCCATTTATAGTGACACCTAAAATACTCAAATATCTAGGAATAAACTTAACCAAGGATGTAAAGGACTTGTCTACATAAAATTACAAATCCTTGTTAAAGAAAATCAAAGAAGACCTGAATTAATGGAAAGAAATTCTGTGTTCACAGATTGGAAGGTTAAAAGTAATCAAGATGTCAATTCAACCCAAATTGATTTACTGATTTAATGCAATACCAATCAAAATTCCAACAGACTAGTTTTCAGAAATGGAGAAGCTAATTGTAAATTTTATTTGGAAAGGTAAGGGCCTCAAATGACCAAAAGCATCTTGGAAAAGAAGAATGAAGTGGGAGGTATCATGTGTCCTGACTTCAAAGCACATTATAAAGCTACAGTGGTCAAAACAGCATGGTACTGGGGAGAGGAAGATGGCAGATTCAGAGAGACATGGCAAAAAAGGTCTTCATGAAAAATACTAGATAAAAGACACAAAGTGCTCCAGAAAACGAGTTCCAGCAATGCACCAGCTGGTCAAGGTCTGCTAAATCCACAGGGACTCTGCACTTGGTGAATCTGAGAGTCTGCATTCTGAAATGAGTGAGTGAGCCTGCTGGGAAAACAGGAGACTTGCCACAGTCTAGAGAAACTGGGGATTGGCATTTGGAAAGGGATTAGATTAAAAACCCAATAGAGGCTGCAGAGCCAGCAGCAAGAGCCGTCCAGTGAAGTGTGGCAGGAACTGCTTCCCAACAACCCATGGGCATGCTTCAATATCTGGCATGGATGATAACCTTTCACACACCCACAGCTAATTGTCTTGGAACTCAGAAGGCAGAGGTCAGCAATAAGAGGAAAATAACCATGCCCCAGACAGCCATCTTTCTGGTGGGCTAGGAACACTACTGCCCAGTGCTGCAGCCCAGAGCAGTGCCACACAATCTAGCATGGCAGGAAGTGTTTCCAGCAACACACACACATGCCTCAATATCTGGTATGAATGATAGCCTTTTGCACACCTGCAGCTAATTATCCCAGAGTTAAGAAGGTGGAGGTCTGCAAAAAAGGGAAAATAACCATGCCCCATACAGCCATCTTTTCAGGCAGCTGGGAATGCCCCTGAGTGACACAGTGGCCCAACACTTCCCTTTTGAAGTGCTCTCACCTTTGACATTGCACTGTCATCCCCCAGTGGAGGCACTTAGAGGCAGGACTGCACCGAAGTCCCAGGGACCATACACCAATACCAGGGACTTGTGGGTCCATGACAGAGACAGACTGTGGGGAGACTGAACCAAAAGTTTAGACTCCTACAACAGCTATAAGTTTCCAGAAACACCTGGGAGATTTGATTATTAAAGCTACCCTCCCTTCCTAACCACTCAGACATACACCCCTGCATTCAGGGCAAGCAACACCCACTACACATGGAAATTTGGTGCACCAATTGGGCTCCCACAAGACACAGACCTCCACCCATGACAAAGACAAAGTTGGGGAGAACGGGCTTGAGAGGAACAGGTGGCATGTGGACACAACCTGTTGATTGGTCAGAGAAAGCTGTAGCTCTGGCAAATTAGAGATATTTGTTCAAAGAAGTCTACATATCCTAAAAGAACCATATCAAGGTAAGCAAATTCCAGGAGGCCAAGAAGAAACAGAAAAATTTAAAGTATATGAAGAAACCAGAAGTTACGGATAACCCAAACCCAAACACTCAAATCAGAAGGCCAAAGGAGACAAAATGCTTGGAACAATTAGTCAAAGAACTAATGACATACAACCAGATCATGGCTCAGGATATAAAGGACATGAAGAAGACCCTAGAAGAGCATAAAGAAGAATTTGCAAGAGTAAATAAAAAATAGATGATCTTATGGAAATAAAAGGAACTGTTGATCAAATTAAAAAGATCCTGGATACTCACAGTACTAGCTTGGAGGAAGGTGGACAGCAAATCAGCAAGCTCAAAGAGGACAGAATGGAGAATGAAAGAGCAAAAGAAAGAATGGGGAAAAAATGAAAATATCAAAATGGATCTCAGGGATATCATGGACAATATAAAACACAGAAATGTAAGAATGATTGGTGTGCCAGAAGGGGAAGACAACGGTAAAGTTCTAGGAAGGGTATTCAGAGAAAATAAAAACTTCCCAAACCTTCTAAACAACATAAACACACAAATCATAGATGCCCAATGAACTCCAAACAGAATAAATCTAAATAAACCCATTCCAAGATATGTTCTGAACAAACTGTCAAATGCTGAATAGAACGAGCAAATTCTGAAAGCATCAAGAGAGAAACAATCCACCACTTCAAAGGAAACAGTGTAAGACTAAGCAGTGACTATCCAGTGGCCACCATGGAGGAGAGAAGGCAGTGGCATGACATATTTAAAATTCTGAAAGAGAAAAATTGCCAACCAAGAATTCTTTATCCACCAAAGCTCTCCTTCAAATTTGAGGGAGAGCTTAAAATTTTCACAAACAGAGGCTGAGAGAATTTGCTAAGAAGAGAGCTGCCCTACTTCAGATACTAAAGAGAGCCTTACCAACCGAGAAACAAAGAAAGAGAGAGAGGTATGGAGAAAGGTTCAGAACTAAAAAGATTCAGTATGGATATGTTAAAGGAAAATAAAAGAGAGAGGGGAAAAGTATACATGGCAAACATAAGCTAAAGGAAAGGATGACTGATTCAAGAAATGCCTTCACAGTAATGACATTGAATGTAAATGGATTAAACTTTCGAATTAAAAGATATGGATTGGCAGAATGGATTAAAACATATGAGCCATCAATATGTTGCCTACAGGAGACTCATCTTAGACACAGGGACACAAAGAAATTGAAAGTGAACAGATGGAAAAATATTTCATGAAAGCTGCAGCCAAAAGAAAGCAGGAATAACAATATTAATCTCAGATAAAATAGGCTTTAAATGCAAGGAGGTTATGAAAGGCAAAGAAGGCCACTACATACTAATAAAAGGTACAATTCAACAAGAAGAAATAAGAATCATAAATGTTTATGCATCCGATCAAGGTGCAAGAGTAAATAAAAATACATGAGACAAACATTGGCAAAACTAAATGAAGCAATAGATGTTTCTACAATAATTGTGGGAGACATCAATACATCACTCTCTCCTATTGATCGATCAACCAGACAGAAGAGCAATAAGGAAATTGAAAACCAAAACAATCTGATAAATGAATTTGTATTAACAGACATATATAGAACATAACAACCCAAATCACCAGAACACACAGTCTTCTCAAGTGCTAAGAGAACTTTCTCCAGAATAGGTCCTATGCTGGGACATAAAACAACCCTCAACAAAATTTTTTAAAAAAATGAAATTATTCAAAGCACATTCCCTGATCACAATAGAATATAATTAAAAGTCAATAACCATCAGAGACTTAGAAAGTTCAAAAATGCCTAGAGATTAAACAATGCAATCCTAAACAAGCAGCAGGTTAAAGAAGAAATAGCAAGAGAAATTGCTAAATATATAGACATGAATGAAAATGAGAACACAACATATCAAAACCTATGGGATGCAGCAAAAATGGTACTGAGGGGAAAGTTTATAGCTCTAAATGCATACATTAAAAAGGAAGAAAGAGGTAACATCAAAGAACTAATGGGGCAACCAAAGAAGCTAGAAAACAAACAGCTAACTAATCCTAAACCAAGTAGAATAAAAGAAATAAGAAGGATTAAAGCAGAAATAAATGACACATAGAACAACAACAACAAAAAAAAAACAGGTTATAAATAACACCAAAATTTGGTTCTTTGAGAAGATCAACAAGATTGAAGCCCCTAGCTAGACTGACAAAATCAAAAAGAGAGAATACCCAAATAAACAAAATAATGAATGAGAGAGGTGATATTACTGCAGATCCCAAAGATATTTAAAGAAAAACTATAAGAGGATACTATGAACAATTTTATGCCAACAAACTAGATAAAGTAGAGGAAATGGAAAATTTCCTGGAAACACATTAACAACTGTTTTAGTTTGCTAATGCTGCGGAATGCAAAACACCAGAGATGGATTGGCTTTTATAAAAAGGGGGTTTATTTGGCTATACATTTACAGTCTTAAGGCCATAAAGTGTCCAAGGTAACACATCAATAATCGGGTACCTTCACTGGAGGATGGCAAATAGCGTCCGGAAAACCTCTGTTAGCTGGGAAGGCACATGGCTGGCGTCTGCTCCAAAGTTCTGGTTTCAAAATGGCTTTCTCCCAGGACATTCCTCTCTAGCAAGCTTGCTCTTCTTCAAAACGTCACTCACAGCTGCACTCTGTCCGTCTCTTTGAGTCAGCATGTTTTATATGGCTCCACTGATCAAGGCCCACCCTGAATGGGTGGGGTCACACCTCCATGGGAGTATCCCACCAAAGTCACCACCCACAGCTGGGTGGGGCACATTCCAAGCAAATCTAACCATCACCAAAACGTCTGCCCCACAAGACCACAAAGATAATGGCATTTGGGGGACACAATACATTCAAACCGGCACATTCCACCCCCTGGACCCCAAAATGACATTATCTTTCCAAATACAAAATACATTCATTTCATCACAATATCACAAAAACTTAAACCATTTCAGTAACAAAAGTTAAGTACAAAATCCCATCAAAATCAAATATAGGCGTGGTCAGTCCTAAGGCATACTTTTCCTTTAGCTTTGGATCTGTGGACTTAGAACAAGTTATATGCTTCCAATATACAAAGGAGGGACATTCACAGGATAAACATTCCCATTGCCATAAGGAGAAACAGTAAAGAAACCAGGGTTAACAGGACCAAAACAGTTCCTAAAACCTGCAGGACAAACTCCATTAGATTTCAAAGTCTGAGAGTCATTAACAGAACAACATTGCATCCTTGGGGCTTGAGACAGCGGGAGCCTAACCCTTCCTAAGGGCCTTTTCGGCAGCCCTTTCCTCTCCAAATGCTTAGGTGAGTGCTCCAACATTTCCACACATTGGGGAGACCACCTTCTCGGCCCCACCTTCCTCAAACATTGGGGCAGCTCCCGGATTCCCTTCCATCTCCGGGGCACAAGCTCAACCCTTTGAGAACAGTGTGGTGGCAGCCAGGCTCTCCCCAATTCCCTGGGAATGTGTTCCACCCTCTTTGGGACCTCAGGTGGCAAAACTCTTCCAGAGCATCGAGGTGGAATGCCCACCCTCGACCTCTGGGGCAAACTCACCCTTTCCAAGTGTGTGGGCTGCTCCGCTCTCCCAGCCCGAGACCTCCTGACTCCAGACCTCAACCTCCATGGCTCCATTGAAGAGATTTTTCCTTTAATTTTTTCCTTGTCTGTCTCCTCCAGTCCAGACTGGCAATGGCTCTGTCTATAAAGATCTCGCAAAAATTCTGTTGGCTTTGCATGAAGCATACAGGGGTCAAAGCCATCAGACAATAGGACTTTCCACAAATCCTTTCTGGATAATTCCATCTCCAATCTTGGCTTGTACTGAAATGGCGGCTGGATTCCATGTTTGGTTACATCCTCACGTTGGGCTGTAGCTTCTGGGATTCCACCCTGTGGAAGCTCATAATTTTCCAAGCCATCAGCTTCTGGTTTCTTTGAACCCAAGAGTTCAGTTCTAAGTTTATCTCTCTCTGCTCGCATTTTACTATAAGCTGCAAGAAGAAGCCAGGGTATATCCTCCACATGTAGTCTGGAGATCTCCCCAGCTAAGTACTCCAGGTTGTCACTTTTAAATTCTTCCTTCCATCTGACACCAGGACTCAATTTTGCCAAATTCTCTGCCACTTTAAAACAAGGATCGCCTTTCTTCCAGTTTACAACACATTCATCATTTCTGTTCAAGTCCTCATCAGAAGTATCTTTAGAGTCCATATTTCCACAAACAGTCTCTTTAAAGCAGTTTTGGCCTTTTCTATCAAGCTCCTCACAACTCTTCCAGAAACTCCCCATTATCCATTTAAAAAGCCGTTCCAACATGTTTGGTATTTGCAAACTCAGCAGCAAAAGCACCCCACTTCTCCGGTACCAAAATCTGTTTTAGTTTGCTAATGCTGCGGAATGCAAAACACCAGAGATGGATTGGCTTTTATAAAAAGGGGGTTTATTTGGCTATACAGTTACAGTCTTAAGGCCATAAAGTGTCCAAGGTAACACATCAATAATCGGGTACCTTCACTGGAGGATGGCAAATAGCGTCCGGAAAACCTCTGTTAGCTGGGAAGGCACATGGCTGGCGTCTGCTCCAAAGTTCTGGTTTCAAAATGGCTTTCTCCCAGGACATTCCTCTCTAGCAAGCTTGCTCTTCTTCAAAACGTCACTCACAGCTGCACTCTGTCCGTCTCTTTGAGTCAGCATGTTTTATATGGCTCCACTGATCAAGGCCCACCCTGAATGGGTGGGGTCACACCTCCATGGGAGTATCCCACCAAAGTCACCACCCACAGCTGGGTGGGGCACATTCCAAGCAAATCTAACCATCACCAAAACGTCTGCCCCACAAGACCACAAAGATAATGGCATTTGGGGGACACAATACATTCAAACCGGCACAACAACCCAGACTGACCAGAGAATAAATAGAAGACCTCAACCAACCAATCACAAGCAAACAGTTATCAAAAAGCTTCCCACAAATAAATGCCCAGGGCCAGATGGCTTCAGAGGGGAATTCTACCAAACTTTCCAAAACAAACTGGCACCAATCTTACTTAACCTCTTTCAAAACATTGAGGAAAATGGAACACTACCTAACACATTTTAGGAAGCTAACATCACTCTAATACCAAAACAAGGTAAAGATGCTACAAGAAAGGAAAATCACAGGCCAATCTCCCTAATGAATATAGATTCAAAAATTCTCAACAAAATACTTGCAAATCAAATCCAAAGACACATTAAAAAATCATATACCATGAACAAGTGGGGTTTATTCCAGGCATGCAAGGATGGTTCAACGTAAGAAAATCAATCAATGTATTACAAAACATTAACAAATCAAAAGGGAAAATCAATGATCATCTCAATAGATACTGAAAAAGCATTCAACAAAATTCAACATCCCTTATTGATAAAAGCATTTCAAAAGGTAGGAATTGAAGGAAACTTCCTCAATATGATAAAGAGCATATGTGAAAAACCCACAGCCAGCATCATACTCAATGATGAGACACTGATAGCCTTCCCCCAAAGATCAGGAATGAGACAAGGATGCCTGCTTTCAACATTGCTATTCAACATTGTGGTAGAAGTGCTAGCCAGGGCAATCCAGCAAGACAAAGAAATAAAAGGCATCCAAATTGGAAAGGAAGAAGTAAAACTGTCATTGTTTGCAGATGATATGATCTTATATCTGGAAAACACTTTGAAATTGATGACACAGCTATTAGAGCTAATAAACAAATTTAGCAAAGTAACAGGATACAAGGTAGTGTGCATAAGTCAGTAATGTTCCTATCCACTAGAAATGAGCAAACTGAAGAGACACTCAAGAAAAAGAAACCATTTTCAGTAGCAACTAAAAACATCAAGTACCTAGGAATAAATTTAACCAAAAATGTAAAAGACCTATACAAAGAAAACTACATCACTCTACTAAAAGAAGTAGGAAGGGACCTAAAAAGATGGGAAAAATATTCCATCTCCATGGATAGGAAGACTAAATGTCATTAAGATGGCAATTCTTCTCATACTCCTCCACAGATTCAATGCAATCCCTATCAAAATTCCAACAACCTATTTTGCAGACTTGGAAAAGCTAGTTATCAAATTTATCTGAAGGGGGAAGTTGTCTCAAATTGCTAAAACCATGCTAAAAAAGTAAAACACAATGGGATGACTTACACTCCCTGACTTTGAAGATTATTATAAAGCCACAGTAGTCAAAACAGCATGGTACTGGCACAAAGTTAGACATACTGATCAATGGAATCAAATTGAGAACTTGGAGATAAACCCCAGATGTATGGTTGACTGATCTTTGATAACGCCCTCAAAACCACTGAACTGGGACATAACAGCTTATTCAACAAATGGTGCTTGGAGAGCAGGATATCCATATCCAAAAGAACGAAAGGGGACCCCTACCTCACACCCTACACAAAAATTAACTCAGAATGCATTAAAGACCTCAACATAAGGGACAGTACCATAAAACTCCCAGAAGATAATGTAGGGAAACATCTTGAGGACCTTGTATTAGGAGGTCACTTCCTAGATGTTACACCCAAAACACAAGCAACAAAACAAAAAGTATATAAATGGGAACTCCTCAAACTTAAAACCTTCTGTACCTCAAAGGAATTTGTCAAAAAGGTGAAGAGGCAGCCAGCTCAATGGGAAGACATATTTGGAAACCACGTATCTGACAGAAGACTGCTATCTCGCATATATAAAGAAATCCTACAACTCAACAACAATAGTACAGACAGCTCAATTACAAATTGTGCAAATGATAAGAAAAGACAGTTCTCTGAAGAGGAAATATAAATGGCCAAAACCACATGTAAAAATGTTCAGCTTCAGTAGCAATTAGGGAGATGCAAATTATGACAAAAATGAGATCCACCTCACCCCAATTAGAATGGCTGCCATTAAAAAATCAGGTAACTACAAATGCTGGAGAGGATGAGGAGAAATTGGAACTCTTATTCATTGTTGGTGGGACTGTATAATGGGACAGCCACTCTGGAAGACAGTCTGGCAGTTCCTTAGAAAACTAGATATCGAGTTACCCTTCAATCCAGCAATCACACTTCTTGCTATGTACCCAGAAGTACTGAAAGCAGTGACACAAACAGATATCTGCATGCCAATGTTCATAACAGGAATATTAACATTTGCCAAGAGATGGAAACAACCCAAATGTCCTTCAGCAGATGAGTGGATTAATAAAATGTGGTATATTCACATGATGGAATACTATGCAGCTGTAAGAAGGAACAATATCATGAAACATATGACAACATGGATGAATCTTGGAGACATAATGCTGAGGTAAATAAACCAGGCACAAAAAGAGAAATACTATATGTTACCACTAATGTGAACACTGAAAAATTTAAAATAAATGGTTTATAATGTAGAATGTAGGGGACTGTGCCAGTTTGAGTGTATTACGTCCCCCAAAACACCATTATCTTTGATGCAATCATTTGTGGACAGACATGTTAGTGTTGATTAGATTGTAATTCTTTGTTTCCATTGAGATGTGAACCACCCAACTGTAGGTGATAACTCTGATTGGATAATTTCCATGGACATGTGGCTCTGCCCATTCAACATGCACTTTTATTAGTTTACTAGAGCACTTTATAAGCTCAGAGGGAAAGAGGGAGCTTGCTTCAGGCAAGAGGGACACTCTGAAGAACACTCAGGAGTTGAGAGAGGAGCTGCAGATGAGAGACAGTTTGAAGATGGCAACTGAAAGCAGATGTTTGCTACAGACAAGCTAAGAGAGGACAAATGCCCCAAGAGCAACTAAGAGTGACATTTTGAAGACAGCCTAGAGAGGAACATCCTGGGAGAAAGCCATTTTGAAACCAGAACTCTGGAGCAGATGCCAGCCACGTGCTTTCCCAGCTAACAGAAGTTTTCTGGGTGCCATTGGCCATCCTCCAGTGAAAGTATCTGATTGTTGATGCATTACTTTCGACACTTTATGGCCTTAAGACTATAACTGTGCAACCAAATAAGTCCTCTTTTATAAAAGCCAGTCTGTTTCTGGTGTTTCGCATTATGTCAGCATTAGCAAACTCGAACAGGGTCTTAGTGATAGATAGCAATTAGTGAAGGGGAATGATAATCTAATAAGAACAGGTAAGTTATTTTGGGTAAATTTAACATTCTGGGAACCCTCAAGAATGACTATGGTTTGTTAATTTCTGGTGGGTATGGTAAGAACAAGTTCACAGAAATGTAGTTATCTTACATTATCTAGTTTTCTTATTCCTTTCCCAGGTTATAGTCTCTATATTTTCTTGGGGTAGAATAGGAACATGTTGGAAGTCTAGAATATTTGTTATTCTGGGATATTTATGTTTTCTTATTCCTTTATTTTGTTTTTGTAATTCTAGGATATTTGTTATTCTAGGCTATTTGTTTTTCCTTATTCCTTTGTTTTGGTTGTGTTTGAAATGGTTTTTATTGCCTGCCTTTATTTTTTACAAAAGTTAATTTTAAAAAAGAAACAATGAAAAAAATATGCAGAGCCCCCCTGAGGAGCTGGGGAAAAATGCAGAGATGTTGGGTTTCCTCACCTGGATGGTTGTTGATGTTCTCACAAACATTGAGGACTGGCAAGTTGATGTGCCAAACTGCCATGGGAGTTGCCTTTAAGAAGCCTGTTACCACAAAGGAGAAGCTAGGGCTGCTTGTAATTGTGCCTAAGATTCTCCCCCTGAATCCGTTTCTATTGCTCATATGTGGCCCTCTCTCTCTAACTAAGCCACCCCAGCAGGTGATCTCACTGCCCTCCCTATACATGGTACCTAACTCCCAGGGGTGTAAATCTCCCTGGCAATGCAGGATATGACTCCTGAGGATGAATCTGGATCCTGCATCATGGGATTGAGAACATCTTCTTGACCAAAAGGGGGATGTGAAATAAAACAAAATAAAGCTTCAGTGGCTGAGAGAATTCAAATGGAGTCGAGAGGTCACTCTGGTGGGCATTCTTAAGTGCTATATAGATACCACTTTTTAGGTTTTAATATATTGGAATAGCTAGAAGTAAATACCTGAAACATCAAACCCCAACCCAGTGGCCTTCATTCTTGAAGATAATTGTATGACAATGTAGCCTACAAGAGGTAACAGGGTGATTTGGAAAACCTTGTGGATTGCACTCTTTTTATCCAGCATATGGATGGATGAATAGAAAAATGGCAGAAAACTAAAGGAGAAATAGAGCAGAGGGGGTGATTTCGGTGTTCTTTTTCCACTATTTTTTTATTCTTATTATCACTTTTACTGGTACAAGGACAATGTTAAAATAGATAGGGGTGATCAATGAACAACTATATGATGATAATGTGATAAACTGATTGTATATTTTGGATGATTGTATGGTGTGTGAATAAATCTTATTAAAATAGAGGTAAATGAACAATGGGGAGGATGGGAATGGGATAGTTTGGATGTTTTTTTTTATTTTAATTTTTATTTTATTCTTTGGAGTAATGAAAATGTTCAATGTTTGATTGTGGTTATGAAAGCACAACTATATGATGATACTGTGAACAACTGATTGCACATTTTGAATGATTGTATGTTATGTGATGATATCTCAATAAAATTGCATTAAAAAAGCAGCATGGTACTGCCTAAAGATAGACATATTGATTAATGGAACCAAATTGAGAGTTCAGAAATAGACCTTCAGATCTATGGTCAATTGATTTTTTTTTTAATTTTTTAAGTTTTTATTATGGAGAATTTCAAACTGTACAAATTAAACAGAAGAGTATAATGAACCCACATGTACCCTTTACCCAGCTCCATAGTTATATAACATTCCTTCATTCTTGTAGCATCTATAGCTCCACCCACACCCCATCTCCAACTCAGTGATGATGATGATGAACTATGCATTTTTTTCAATTTTTATTGGGATTGTTCAGATACCATACAATTATCCAAAGATCCAAAGTGTACAATCAGTTGCCCTTGGTACCCTCATACAGCTGTGCATCCATCAACACACTTAATTTTTGTTCAATTTTTAGAACCTTTTCATTACTCCAGACAAGAAATAAAGTGAAAGATGAAAAAAGAAAAAAAAAAGTAAAGAAAAGGAAACTCAAATCCTCCCATATCCCTAACCAGCCCCCCTCAATTGTTGACTCATAGTGTTGGTATAGTACATTTGTTACTGTTTATGAAAGAATGTTGAAATACTACTAACTGTAGTATATAGTTTGTAATAGGTATATATTTCTTCCCTATATGCCCCTCTATTATTAACTTCTAGTTGTATTGTCATACATTTGTTCTGGTTCATGGAAGAGTTTTCTAATATTTGTACAGTTAATCATGGACATTGCCGACCATAGGATTCAGTTTTATACATTCCCATCTTTTGACCTCCAACTTTCCTTCTGGTGACATGTATGACTCTGAGCTTCCCCTTTCCACCTCATTCATGCACCATTCAGCACTGTTAGTTATTCTCGCATCTTGCTACTGACACCTCTGTTCATTTCCAAACATTTAAGTTCATCCTAGTTGAACATTCTGCTCATACTAAGCAGCTGCTCCCCATTCTTAAGCCTCATCCTATATTTTGGTACCTTATATTTCATGCTATGAGTTTACATATTATAATTAGTTCTTATCAGTGAGACCCTGCAATATTTGTCCTTATGTGTCTGGCTTATTTCACTCAGTATATTGCCCTTGAGGTTTTGTCATCAACCCATTTTTTTAAGATGGTTTTGTTCACACACCATACATTCCATCCTGAGTAAACAATCGATGGTTCTCTGTATGGTCACATATTTATGTGTTCACCACCTTCAACACTATCTATATAAGGGCATCTACATTTCTTCCACAAGGCAGGAGGGAGAGTCAAAGAAGGTAGAGAGGAAAAAGAAAGAGGAAAAGAATGACAGCTAGGAAGTAGCAAAAGGAAAAGTAACCTTAAATCAAAGTAAAGTAAAGAGTCAGACAACACCACCAATGTCAAGTGTCTAACATGCCTCCCCATCCCTCCTTCTTATTTGCATTTATCTTGGTTTATTGCCTTTGTTACATTAAAGGAAGCATAATACAATGATTCTGTTAGTTACAGTCTCTAGTTTACATTGATTGCATCCCTCCCCCAATGCCTCCCCATTTTTAACACCTTGCAAGGTTGACATTTGCATGCTCTCCCTCATAAAAGAACATATTGGTACATTTTATCACAATTGTTGAACACTCTAGATTTCACCAAGTTACACAGTCCCATTCTTTATCTTTCCTCCTTTCTTCTGGTGTCTCACATGCTCCCAACCTTTCTGTCTCAGCCGTATTCATATTTATCTTTGTTCATTGTACTTACATTGCTGTGCTACCATCTCCCAAAATTGTGTTCCAAACCATGCACTCTTGTCTTCTCCTATCACTCTGTAGTGCTCCCTTTAGTATTTCCTGTAGGGCAGATGTCTTGTTCACAAAGTCTCTCATTGTCTGTTGGAAAATATTTTGAGCTCTCCCTCATATTTGAAGGATAGCTTTGCTGGATATAGGATTCTTGGTTGGCAGTTCTTCTCTTTCAGTATCTCAAGTATATGACATCACTTCCTTCTTGTCTCCATGGTTTCTGCTGAGAGATCCGCACATAGTCTTATTAAGCTTCCTTTGTATGTGATGATTGCTTTTCTCTTGCTGCTTTCAGGATTCTCTCTTTGTCTTTGACATTTGGTAATGATTATTAATTATCTTGGTGTAGGCCTATTCAGATCTATTCTATTTGGAGTACACTGCTCTCCTTGGATCTGAAATTTTATGTCTTTCATAAGAGGTGGGAAATTTTCATTATTTCCTCTATTATTGCCTCTGCCCATTTTCCCTTCTCTTCTCCTTCTGGTACACCAATGATATGTACATTCTTGTACTTTGTTTCATCTTTAAGTTCCTGGAGATGTTGCTCATATTTTTTCATTCTTTTCTCCATCTGCTCTTTGCGTGTAGGCTTTCAGGCGTTTTGTTCTCCAGTTCCTGAGTGTTTTCTTCTGCCTCTTGAGATCTGCTGTTGTATGTTTCCATTGTGTCTTTAGTCTCTTGTGTTGTGCCTTTCATTTCCATAGATTCTACTAGTTGTTTTTTTGAACTTTCGATTTCTGCCTTATGTATGCCCAGTGTTTTCTTTATAGCCTCTATCTCTTTTGCAAAATATTCTCTAAACTTTTTGAATTGATTTAGCATTAGTTGTTTAAATTCCTGTATCTCAGTTGAAGTCTAAGTTTGTTCCTTTGACTGGGCCATAGGTTCATTTTTCTTAGTGTAGGTTGTAGTTTCCTGTTGTCTAGGCATCTGACCTCCTAGGCCACCCCAATCAGGTTGTCCCAGATGATAACAGGCTCACATCACAGAAGGTGGAAATATTCAGTATCTGGTTTCCCTGATGGTTTTACTTAGAGGATTGATACACCTGTGCTTTTCCACAGCCACTGTAGAAGATGGTTTGGTGGTTCCTCAGGAAGCTAAGTATAGAGTTACCTTACAGCTGGCAATCCACTGTTCAGGTTATACCCAGAAGATCTGAGAGCAGGGACACAAACACACATTTGTACCTTGATGTTCATAGCAGCATTGTTCATAAGTGCCAAAAGATGGAAACAACTTAAGTATATTTCAACAAATGTATAACCAGAATATGGTATACAGCTATGATAGAATGCTATTCAGCAGTAAGAAGGAATGAAGTTCTGAAGCACACAACAACATGGATGAACCTTGAGGACATTATGTTATGTGAAATAAGTCAGAAACAAAAGGATAAATATTGTATTACAATATTACATATTACATTATGATATGTACAGTCACAGACAAAATATAGAATATACATTAACAGGATGCAGAATGAGGCTAAGAATGGGGAGCCGTTGCTTAATATGCGCAGAATTCTTAACTAGGTTGAACTTAGACATTTGGAAATAGACAGAGGTGATGGTAACACATTTTTGTGAGAATAGTTAACAGTGCTGAATGCTGTGTGAATGTTGTGAAAAGGGGAAGTTTAGAGTCATATATGTCACCAGAAGAAAAGTTGGAAATTAAAACATGGGAATGTGTAACACAGGGAATCTTATGGTGGACAACATTCATGATTAAACGTACAAATATAAAACAGTTATTTCATGAACTAGAGAAAATTTGCAACACTATTAAAAGGAGTCAATGATAGAGGGGTATATGGGATGTATTAGTTAGGGTTTTCTAGGGAAACAGAACCAACAAGAGATGTCTGTAAATAAAAGATTTTATAAAAGCATCTCATGCAAGTGTGGGGATGCACAAATCCAAATTCCATAAGGCAGAATGCACAAGTACAAATTCCCTAGGAAAGGCAGTGAGCTGGCAACTCCAATGAAGATGTTCAATGAACTCCTCAGGATATGCTGGCTAGCTGAAGAAACAGTGAAGGTTCTTTCTCTTTCTTCCTTAAAAGTCTTCAACTGATTGGATTAAATCCAGCTGATTGAATTCGCTCATAGAAGAAGACACACTCTTCATTGATGTAAGCAGTCATAGGTGCAGTCAATTGACTGATGATTTAATAAACCAGCCTTCTGGTTTATTAACCAGCCACAAATGTCCTTGCAATAACAGGCCAGTGCTTGCTTGACCAGACACCAGGACACCATCACCTGGCCAAGTTGACACATGAACCTAACCATTACATGGGGAAAAATGTATCTATTGGAAACTACAGAGTGTAGTTAACCATAATATTTTAATACTCTTTCATCAACAGTTCCAAATGCACCACACCAATACTATGGGTCAATAACAGTGGGAGATAAGGGATATAGGGGAATTTTGGCTTTTGTTTTTATTTTTATTTCTCTTCTGGAGTAATGAAAATGTTCTAAAATTGATCCTGAGGATGTATGCACAACTATGTGATGATACTGTGAGCCAGTGATTGCATACTTCAAATGGGTTGTATTTTGTTGTGAGTATATCTCAATAAAATTGCATTTAAAAATGCACCATCATTAGTCATTAGGGAAATGTAAATAAATATAATTAGATACCCATTCACACCTCCTAAAATGGCTAAAATATAGTATAATTATAAATGGCCATACAATAACAAGTTTTGATGGGGTAATGGAGAAATTGGTATCCTCCCATCTTGCTTGTGGGAATGTAAATCATTTAGCCACCATGGGAAACAGTTTGGCAGTTCTCCAAAAGATAAACATAGAATTATCACACAATCCAGCATTTCCACTCTTAAGTATATACCCCAAAGAATAGAAAACGGGAACAGAAATAAATACCTGTAAATATACGTTCATAGAAATATTATCCCTAATAGCAAAAATGTGGAAAGATTTTATTCAACAGTTGAATGAATAAAATCAATGTGATATGTCCATACAGTGGAACATTATTCAGTCACCAAAAGATTTGAAGTTCTGATAAATGCTACATTTTAAATGAATCTTATACAAAATACAAAATGAAAGAGAAAATACACAAAACACCACGTATGGTATGATTTTGTTTATATGAAATTCCCAGAATAAGCAAATCCATAGAGACCAAAAATTGATAAATGATCATCAGGAGCTGGGAGAAGGGCACATGAGGATTGACTGCTATGAGTATAAGGCTTTGTTTAGGGGTCTTGAAATGATCTGGATTTAGATATTTGGTGATGGTGGCACAATCTAGCAAGCATACTAAAAGCCACCGGATTGTACACCTTAAAATGTGTTTTATGGTATGTGAATTATATTTCAAAACAAATAAAATAACAGAAAATCTAGTGATCATGTTCACCCAAAACATTCCTTATAAGAGATAGCATGGTTTTATCTGGAATACTTTTTTCTTTATCAGATCTAAATTGTCTAATCTATGTTAAATTCCATCTAGATTAAGTTGCACTCATGTTTATGTGTTTCTGTGCATATCTATGGAAACACCCACTGTTTCCTCAGATAGCATCTGATACATGGACAGCGTCTTCAATATTAGTTACTGATTTTACAAGATAAGAGATAAATTTCACATAAAGAGACTTTCATTTGACTTTTCCTTTTTCCACTATCTTAGTAATATTTAAATCATAATCATTTCATTTTTAAAAGTAGGGAGAAAAATAGCAGTAGTACATACAGCCATAAATAAATGAAAACTAAAGTCAATGAGTTTTGACATGAAGTCATTCATCTTAAATTCATTTATGTGTGAGCAATGCTATAAATAATCTCACATATGAGTAATAAAAATGTATTAAAAATCTGGTTTTCAAAATAATCATATAAAAACTTTTGCATATGTTAGCACCTTAAAAATAAACCTGAATGTTATAAAAATTATCAAATTGCTTATAGTAATACTGGAATACAGAAATTTCTCCAATAGTGAAAGAAATTTTAATAAGGATTTCAATCACTTAATTGTGTGATATGTACTCATTAATAAAACTTATCTTGTTAAGGAGGTTCCTGAAATAATAACAATCTAATATCATAGAGTTGCTGTGAGAATTAAATGATTAAAATTATCTAAAGCAGTGAGAATACCTTAGCAAATGTTAACTATTATTTTTCCACATGTATGTGAGTGTTTAATACTAGGGACTTTAACTAATCTGACTCATTGCCTTATCCCTAGTGCCTACAACAGTGCTTGGCATATGAGAAGTACACAAAAATATTTGTTGAAAGAAACAATGATGTTGAATGAGTGAAGGCAATGGAGGAAATGGACTTATTCTCCTCCATATCACCAAGATTTTTGAAATTATTTCAAGAAAGAATGCTTCATTAATGTTAACAGAATTTTTCAGTAGGTTTCCTAGATTTGCATCTCTAAAAACAAAGCTTCTATTCATGGACTTTATTTTGCCCAATGATTCAGGAAGCAAGTTCCTGTGGTCAAAATTATATATTTTCAAGAAAAGTCTTGTACAATTGGAAAACGTAATGTGGCATAGTTTTCTCTGACACCTCCCAGGCTGTTACTCTGGAGTAATTAAAAGTGGCTTTGCCTGCATTGTCAAAATGGCCACCTTCTTTAGCCATAACTTTGCTAAGGAAAGTTTCTCAAACAATAATCACTGTTTTCATTTCATCTATTTCAACTAGGGTTTAATGTTTTACAAAAGACCAGCCTGTGTCTGTGCCTGCCACTCTGATGATTAACATTGTGATTTTCAATAACTCGAGGGAGCAGGATTTGGTAGTGGCTTAGTAATTTCACATCAACAAAATAGAAAAATATTAAGCTGTTGTTCTTTGAGCTTTAAGAAGAGTGACAGTAATTTCAAAGATAAATACTTCAACTGGCAATGACATTGCTTTTAGTTTTAACAAGAGGCATAAATCTTCCAAACAGAAAAACACCCACAACACACAATAAACAAATTTTGACAAAACAAATTGGTTTTCACACAACCATTGATGCTGTATCATCTTAAAAAAAAAGTGGTTGCTCAGAAAAGTATCAGAATAGCTTAATGTTTCTGGCAATCAAATATAGTCTATATTTAAAATATAATTTTATATTTTAAAATCTTAAGAGCTTGAGGCAAAAGCACAATAGAAAAATGATTATTCTGTTGCTGTGTTCCTGATCAAAAGTGCCTGCTCTAGTATGCTGAGCACTCTATCTTGGGGCTTGCCCTTATGAAGCTTGTTGCTGCAAAGGAGAGGCTAAACCTGCTTATAATTGTTCCTAAGTTTCTCCCCTTGAGTGCCTCTTTGTTGCTTAGATGTGGCCCTCTCTCTCTAAGCCACCTCAGCAGGTGATCTCACTGCCCTTCCCCCTATGTGGGACCTGACTCCCAGGGGTGTAAATCTCCCTGGTAATGCAGGATATGATTCCCGGAGATGAATCTGGACCTGCAGCATGGGATTGAGAACATCTTGACCAAAAGGGGGATGTGAAATGAAATGAAATAAAGCTTCAGTGGCTGAGAGATTTCAAATGGAGTCAAGAGGTCACTCTGGTGGGCATTCTTATGCATTATGTAGATACCATTTTTTAGGTTTTAATGTATTGGAATAGCTAGAAGTAAATACCTGAAACTACCAAACTGAAACTGTTGAAGTGCAACCCAGTAGACTTGACTTTTGAAGATGATTGTATAACAATGTAGCTTACAAGGGGTGACAGTGTAATTGTGAAAAGATTGTGGATCACACTCCCTTTATCCAGTGTTTGGATGGATGAGTAGAAAAAATGGGGACAAAAAACTAAATGAAAAATAGGGTGGGATGGGGAAGGTGATTTAGGTGTTCTTTTTTACTTTTATTTTGTATTCTTATTCTGATTCTTTCTGGTGTAAGGAAAATGTTTAAAAATAGATTGGGGTGATGAATGCATAACTATATGATGGTACTGTGAACAGTTGATTGTACACCATAGATGATTATATGGTATGTGAATATATCTCAATAAAGCTGAATTTAATTTAAAAAAGATCTGCTCTATTGACTGGTTTCTTATCATCATTTGATATCATATCTTTGATCCATGTCTAATGCACTTAAACTACAACTAAGTTTTATTGTTTAAGAATCTACTTTTTAAAATTTCTGTATACTTTTTAAATTTTTTTTCAAAATATCATCTATGTGATGCCAGAGGACTCAGTAGAGTGTCTTGCATATAGCAGGCACTTGGAGGAGGTATGGTGTCAATAACACAACAATGAATTAAGATGAAGCTCTGATATACCAAAGCTAAATGACTATAAGAGGGGGATATAAGGGAGCGATATGGGATTCTCGGTAGTGATGTTGTTGTCTGACCTTTTTATTGTATTTTATTACTTTTATTTTATTTTTTCTTATTTTTGTTGTCATTTTTTTTCTTTTTTCTCCTCTTCCTCTTTCTTTGTGAAAGAAATGGAAATGTCCTCATACAGATTGTGGAGATAAATGCACAACTGTGTGAGTATACCAGGAATCATTGATTATTTTCTTACGATGGATTGTATGGTGTGTGAATAAAACTGCTTAAAAAATAAAAAAAGACAAAGCTCTGTCACAATTTGCTTAAATGCCCTTGAACAAAACACTCCTGCCACCTCATTGAACATTTGTTCCTCATCTGTAACATGGAGCTGATACTTCTTCTACAAGACTGGTGTAAGTGGCAAGTGAGATAATTTATGGAAAGTCCTCTGAAGAGTGTGAGAAATATATAAAAGAAGTAGTAGGTGTTTATTACTATAAAGCAACTTTGATTCATTTTCTAGTTCTGAAAATGAAATTTATGAAATAATTGGGATATTTATGATTTTAAATGCTCATGTATAATTTAAGGTAATTTATTTTATTCATATTTTTAAAATTATTATTTTGAAATAATCTTAGACTTAGAGAAAAGTTGAAGAAACAGTACAAATTGTTCCTGTATATACCTAATCTAGCTTCTGCTAATGTTATCATCTTACATTAACAAAGTACAATGATCAAAGTGAGAAAATTATATTTTGATACAATACTATTAACCAGTTTACAGACCTTATCTGAATTTTACCAATTTTCCTGCTAATGTGCTTTTTTATGGCCTAGGATCCAATCCAAAATCCCACAGTTCATTAGTAGTTATGCCTCTTTTGTCTCTTCCAATCTTGGTTAGTTACTCAGTCTTTATTTATCATTTATCACTTGACACTTTTAAAGAGTGCTGGTTAGCTATTTTGTAGAATGTCCCTCAAGTTGGTAATGTCTGATTAGATTAAGCATTATTTCTTTTATATATCAATGCCACAATCACACTAGTTGAACTGTTCTTATTGATGTCCATCAGTGTCTTGTCCAGGTTAGCCACACTTATATCTCATCTCACCCTGGTAGGCATCCATCTCGCCTTATGTTTGGGACCATTTTGCTGCACTACAACCTCCAAACTCTGAAGGATTCAATAAAAGTTGTTTTTTTTTTTGTTTTTTTTGTTTTTTTTTTCTGTTCCTTCTTTTTGTTGTTGTAATGTTTGGAACAGTACTTTTTATAGCTACGTCATGTCCAGGTGGAAACTGGAAGCCATGTTCCTTTCCTATATTTTCTGCTCTTATCTATCCAAATAATTGCTTTTTGATTTTTCAGATTGAGAGTGAAATTAGTCTTTCTGGTAGTAGTTTATATCAACCTAAGACTCAAATGCTCCATTACTATTTCCCTTCTCTCTTCTCTGTAGTTTTTCTCCATCTGCCTTTACTTGCCACAAAGCCTTGCAGTAAGGCAGAGGGTGAGTGTTGTAGAAGTGTGAGAAATTGTTTGCTTGGATTTCAGGTTTTTCTTATTTATTTATATTTATTATTTATGTTTGTGTATTCTCTGTCTTCAAGTTATGTTGAGGGCATAGTTTTTCTGTAGATGTATTTTTATTTTTCCTTTCTTGTTGTTCTGTATGGTCTAACAGCTGTCATTGTCTTCAGCTACCTAGAAGTCTACTTCATCTATATATTTACATTATTGTTGTTTCACACTAAACAAATGTAATCTATTACTCTTTCAGAGGGAATGTGCTTCCCAGATAAT
This sequence comes from Choloepus didactylus, assembly GCF_015220235.1. Lineage (NCBI taxonomy): Eukaryota > Metazoa > Chordata > Mammalia > Pilosa > Megalonychidae > Choloepus > Choloepus didactylus. The sequence continues at coordinate 104,200,481 of NC_051334.1, read as the reverse complement.
AGGGTTTATACAAAATGCTATGGAGATGAAAAATAATACTCAATATGTGTTAAAATTTGTATCCATACAATTATAGTGTTTAATGAAAACTGAGAATATGTGTAGGGTAGATGTTGAGGTATGCTGTCAGTTTAAATTTAGAAAGTTCTGTGTGATGCTATATTCCATTAAAAGAATATCATTCCAACCATTCATTGCACCTGATAATTTTCTGTTTTGTTCTCTGCCTTGCAGAGAACACTCCTGTCCTGATTCATCCCAGAGTTAATTACACTTTATTTCTACCATTCAGTGTTTTTAAGCTAAAACTATCTATAATTTTTCACATAAGTTTTTAGGTACAAAAACTTGCAGATCAGTTAGTATCATAATGAGGATTTTTGAAAATACTCCAAATCCCAAATATGTTTTACCTGTCATTGAGTGTCACCAAACCTAAAGATAAAATAGACATATCAACTCTTCATTTTTGAGAAAGTAGCAATTATGGCATCTAGCAAAGACACTAGGAAAATGCAACTCAGGAACCTAATTCACTGAAATTAATTTATATTATGTTTATTGTGCATTAATCAGCAGTATATATTCCAAAATGGAGTATTAAAACTGTTACCCAGGGATATGTTTCTGGCTACCAAAAACAGAATTATTTTATCTTTTATACCAGTTGTCATGTGTTTGCTGCTGCTTAGATTTGAAAAATCCAAGAAACTTGAATCAAAAGATGTTTTATGGTCATTATATTAGAAAAACAATAAAGAAATAATGCACTATCAGTTTTAAATACATATGTATACACACACACACACACACACACACACACATATATATATATATATATATTTTGAATGAATTGTGGCTAAAATGCAAGAGACCCCATTTGATTTTTTTAAGAAAGACATAGAAGATTTATTTAAATACCTTATTTGGATGCAATCAAACAGTTCAACAAATGACATTTAAGAGACACTGAAATTTTAATCACAGAGTATTTGATGATATTAATAAATTATGGTCTTTTAGGCATGATAAAAGTTTTATAGTTATGTTTTTAAATAGTCCTTACCTCTTAGAAATACATACATTTGTGGATAAATTGCATGCTGCCTGGGACTTGTTACAAAGTAATACAGGATTAGGCAAGGTAGGGGTATAGATAAACAAGAATGACCAATTCACTCAATTATTGAAGTTGGATGATGGGTTCATGGGGACTTTTTATAATAGTCTATTTACTTTTGTACTTATTTGCAATCTTCCAAAATAAACGTTTATAACATTACCATTCTTTCATGTCTCTTTACCCTTTTCTCTTTTTCTTTCTATAGCACTTATCACCTAACAAATAATTTAGTATTTATGTGTATTTATTGTCTATGTCCTCTGGCTAGAATATAAGCTCTGAGAAAGCAGGGATCTTTGCTTACTAATGTGAGCCAAACACCTAAAACAGTATCTGGCCCATAATACGTGCCAAGTAAATATATGCTGTGGGATTATTATGGCCCAGTTCCTTCATTCTCTATGTTAGAAAACCCAGGGTCCCCAAAGGAGAGGATCTCCTACAGTAGAGGTAATGTGCAGCCAACACAGTCAAGTTCTCAGAATTAAAGTTTATTTTTAAAATAAGATTATATTGAAAGTTTCTAGTGTGGTTGACATGCTCATTTCTTAGAATGCTAAACTAAAGGATATGGACAATTTATTTAACTTAACTCTATAGCAAAAGCTTTCACTGAAAGATAATTTTAGGAACATACCTCCACTTAGATTTGGGCATGCAGTATTAGACTTACCAAACTACTGGGTAAAACCACAAGGGCACAAGAGGGGTCAAGCAGCCTAATTCCAGTCCTAGCTGAGCAATCATGGCCAAGGTACAGAGAGATTCAGTTCTTCTACCACAAAATGATCTCTGGTGGCCCTTTCCACTGCTGACCTGGCTGTTAGAAGCTCACTATAAGGACCCATAAATGGTGTGGTACAGATTTACTAAAAATCACTGCATAAACGGCTTGCTAATTCCAAGCCTCTACCAAATTTTTCAATTCTGAAGCTTATGCAATGTCTTCTAAGTGCTAAACCAATTTCAATAAAATAAGAAACATTTCTGAACATACAAATATCCTTTAAAATGAAATTCTGAACCTGCTGTCAGTTTCCTCACAATTTCTCTACTAACTTTTTTTTTTTTACTTTGAAAACAAGGGGCTAAAATAATATTGAAGAATGGAATACCATACATCATATATCCAAGAAGCTGAATAAAGGCATTTATTTCTGGAGTAGAGTAAGGGGTGAAAGGGAAAAGAGCTGGTTAAAAGGAAAGGAAGAGAGCAGAAGAGGTTCATCTTTTTGTAGGAAGAGATCATCCCACCTGGCAGTCAACATCTAAAGTGGAAAAGCATGGATGCCAATAAAATGTTCCCTTGGTCAGGAGTACAAGAGGGACAACTCTCCAAAGATTCATAACAGCACAAAAGTAGACACACAAGGAATGCTGGCCAATACTCAGGAAGTAGGTAAATGCAAATACTGTGGTGTAGTGGTTACCCCCCAAAAGATAGCCCTTGCCTAACCCCAAGAACTTGTAAATACTGCCTTATTTGGAAAAGGGTCTTTGCAGATATAATTAAATTAAGGATCTCAGTATCAGCTCACAGTGGATTATCTGGGTGGGCCTTAAATCCAGTGACATGAATCTGTTTAAGAGATACAAAAGGGAAGCCATCAGGAGAGACGAGAAGGCCAACTGATCACAGAGGCAGAGACTGAGGGATGCACCAAAAGCCAAGGACTGTAAGAAGCCTCCAGAATCTGGAAGAGGCAGGAAGGATCCTTTTCTGGAGGCTTCAGAGGGAGTATGTCTGTGATGACACATTGATTTCAGACTTCCCACATCCAGAAAGGTTGGGTTGGGCTTCTTCTCCATGATGTAGGTCACCAGCAGTAGCAGCACCTCAGGGGAACCCATGGGTTCCCAGCATCACCAGCCAGAGCCTGAGTGGCACCACTAGCTGCAGACAGTGATGCCCCACAGCCACACCAGGCAGATCCCCAGCTGACAGCTATGCAGCCTCTGCCTCCCATTTGATTTTAACAGTGGTAATAGAAATAATAGAGAAAATGGGAGATCTTTACAGTTTAATTATTGATTGTAAAGTACTAATGGCCTTTAACCTCTGAGTAGAAAAAGGCCAGACTAAGATATAGAAATATGGTTTTCTGAAGAAAGAAGACATTTCATTTTTAAGAATTCACCAAAACATTTGAAGTGGAAAATATCATATATACCAAACATTTTTGATAATATACACCAATAAAGAAATAAGAAAGACAATTTGGAAACATATATAATTAATGTTATAGAAAGAGAGAAATGAATAGACCAGAGAAAGTGAAGCAGGAAAAGAGATGAAGAAACTTGTGTTGTTTTTTTTTCCTTTTCTCATTATAGCCATAATAGTAGACATCTATTATTTAATGTGTTGAGTGTCTCTTTTCTTCTACTGCTAACATGCTCAGTAGCACCCTACTCTAGTTGGATTAGTTGCTACTGAACTCATCTTTCTTCTCTCCCTATCTTCTCACCATAGAGATGGACATATGATCCAAGCAACCCAATCAGTATTCCTCAAGATTTTAATTCTTGGGCTGAGTTCTTAGGACAGCAGTGTGTGACATCTTGTCACTATGTGGAGATGGACAGCATTCATCTATATTTGATAGTTTTAGAGAGAACATTTTTTAAATCCCTTTATCTGGTCTTATCACATCATTCCTTTTATGTAACACAATAGCCCACCACCATTTTACTTACTCTATTTTGAGTGAGTTTGCATTACTTGCAATGAAGAAAACCCTAGTTCCTTAATGCATGCTCATTATCTGTCTTCAATATAATAGTTTGCTGTTGTAGAAAGGGGAGGTGAGATTTGTTTAGAATGATGTATGTAAAAGTTCTCTGAAACCAGTAAATTATTTCATAATTCCCCAAATAACCTTTAAATAATTTAGCTTGGTTCAAATATATCTGAGCATGTTAGATTTATTTGTGACTGCCTCTTTATACACTAATTTGTAATTCTAAGGGCTAAAGCAATAATAGGATACAGAAAATAGCACATATGACAAATCACCAAGATCCCAATGTAAAATGTTGACTCCTTTACTAGCCATTTTTGAAAAGTGCCCTGTTCTCCATCTATACATCCCTTCCAATACTTTCTTTTTCTCAAATAAAAATGTCTGGAAGCAGTAAAAAGATCAGTGGTTACCAGGGATTCAGGGAAAGGGTAGGAGGAATGAATAGGTCTAGCCAATTTTTCATGTTACAACCAACAAATATAAAAAAACAGAAAAATTGCCAAAAGGAGGACAACATGGAAAAGGATGAAGAAAGAACAAGGTTATGGTAATCTGCATCTAGTTAATCTGATTTTTTAAACTGAATGTTTTGGAAAACAGGTTTATTCCTTCAATGGAATACTAACTGTATTTCAATTGGCTTCTCCAGTTTATATACTTATCTTTTGAATGTCAGTTGATTAATATATCCTTCCTAATTAGAAACATTTTTTAGAAAAAATAATATGTCTTCATAATACTGCCCCTATTCCATTATGTTAATTAGGGAATGGGGGCTAATCTTTCAATACCCTAGACCTAGTTTTTCTCCTTTCTCTTCCATATTGAGTTGAGGTTCTATATAGACATATAAATGAAAATTGCTCTTGCAATATTTTACATATATTACATTTAATCCTCAAGCCATTCTATGATTTAAGTACTGTAGCATCATCCTCATTTAAGAGTTAAGACAACTGAGGCACATAAAGCTTATGTAAACTTTCCAAGGTAACACAGTGAGTGCTAGAACCACCACTCTTGACTGGTATGTTCTACTGTCTCTTACTCTAATGGAAAAAAACAAGGATAGGGGAGGGAGCATTATTAGACCATGGAGAATTTCTTTCAATCAGTCAGGGCAGATTTAAATATTGACGCTTTATGTATTATCTGTGTAACCTCAGGTTAATTGCTGAAACACTGAGCTTCAATTCCTCTCCAATGCAAATAGAGATAATAATACTTACCTTGCAGGATTGTTGTACAGATTAAAAGAAATAATGTTAGAAATAGTCTAGCAAATTTACTGGAATGGAATTAGGCATTCAAAAAACTGCAGTTATTAATTTTTGTTGTACACAATTAAACCCAACATTTATTACAATAGTTATATTGACTTCATTATAAAGAAGGATATAAGTTTTTATTACAATAATTATATTGACTTCATTACAAAGGGGTATATAAGTTTTCTATACATTTAGAAAACAAGCTTTTTGACTGCTTCACACACAGCTTCTTGGCTCAGGAGAGATAGATAGATTATGGTTGGGAATGAATAGAGGCAGAAAGCATTTATGTCAAATTATTTGCAGAATGCCCAGCTCTTTATATGGGGTATACACATGTTAAGGCTTCTGATATATACATTTTATGAAATTGCCCTCCAGAATATTTTTACTAATTACATTTCAACCAGAAATATATGAGTGCACACTCTCGGAACTTCAAAAATATTTTTTAAGTTATTGGCAACTTGTTGGGAAAAAAAACTTTTCCCGTTTTAATTTTCATTTTTTAAGTACCATTGGAGAAAGTTAATAACTAAAATTCATTGAGAGCATATTATGTGCCAGGCATTATTTTAATCATTTGACATGAGTGAACAAGTTGAATGAACAAAACAACAATATGCATCTTTATTTTAGTATGTCTCACATAGTGTCAAGGGAAAAAGTGTTCTCAAAATAATACAAAGTGGGATGTCATTTACTTTATGAAAATTATGTTTGTATGGAAATCAATTAAAATAATTAGATAGGCAAACAACACCATGAAGTGTGGGGGAATCAGTTTGGGGATTGAGTGAGGGGAAGCATTTACGTTTTTACTGTATATGCTTCTGTACATAAAAGTTTGTTCATGTATTACTTGTATCATTGATTTTACAAGGGAAATAACTCCAAAAAGAAATGTTTAATATATTTTTAGGAGCAATTTACATATATCAATATTAAAATGAACTCTTTGAGAAAGATGTTATTATAATTCCCAATTTACATACAAAGTAACTGAGAAAATGACAGATTAAGTACCTTCCCAAAGGTCACACAAGGAACAACTAACAGAAGTCAAATTTGAACTCAGGCAGTCTGACTTTAGCATGTGGCTCATTGACCACTATGTTACACTGCCTCTTTAGATTCAGAAATAGTTTTATGCACTAGGTTAATAAATTTACAGGCCAGATTGTTGTCTAGAAAGAATATTTTCCAAATTCCTTATTTTTTTCCTTTATTATATCAACAACTGATCTTGGAGAACTCATGTTTTAGATTTATCCCTCAGTTCATGCTATAGGCTTAGTTGGAGTGAAGAAAAATAGCTTATAGGTGTAGTAAAAGTAAAGCCTGTCTCTTTTATGGTTTTGGAGAACTAGGATGAAAACAGAAACAAGAGGGATAACAGAGGACAAAGCAGTTAAATAAGTGTCTCCATTTCCCTTCTCTGGGCTTTAGCTGAATGAGTATGGGAGTTGTTTCAATAAGTAGAGGTGAGTAACAAGAGCTAAGGGCTATTGCCATCTGTTCTGGTTCTCTTTTGCTCTGTTAAAAACACCCTTAGTTTCATGACTGATAAGGTAAATACCACACAATGGATTGGCTTGACAACAGGAATTTATTGGCTCATGGTGTCAGGCCAGAACACTTTCTTCCTTTGGGGTTGGTAGCATTTTGGCTGGGTGGAATTCCCTGGGTTCCTTGGCGTTTCCATTATTTGGTGAAGTCTTTTCCTTTTCATTCCAATTTCCATTGACTTAGAGCTTCTGGCTCCTTCACATGTTTTTTTTTTGTTTTTTTTTTTTTTTACCCCCTGAGGCCTACAGTAATAGGATTAAGACCCATTCTGATTCAATTGGCCACAACTAAAAAGTAACGTCTACAAAAGGTCCTATTTACAATGGGTTTTCACCCACAAGAATACGGATTAATATTATGAACATGTTTTCTCTAGGGTACATAACTTGATCTGCCACATACCCCAAAATTATTGGCTTAAAACAACTCTTTATTATCTCTCACAATTTAGTGAGTTGACTGGGCTCAGTTAAGGAGTTCTTAATTAGCATTTCCCATTCAGTTGCATTCAGGTAGGCTGGAAGCCCATGCTGGCTCACTAACATGTCTGGCAGTTAATACCAGAATTTGGCAAGAATTCAAATGGAACTGCTTAACAAAATGCCTTCATGTAGCCTCCTCATGTGTCTTTATAGTAAGAGTATTCCAAGATTAAGTGGTCCAATATTTCCAGGTAGAAGCTCCAAGGTTTCTTATAAATAGCCTTTAAAGACAGTCACTTCCAACACATATTATTGGTAAAGGCAAGTGACTATAAACAAAACAAAGTAATGTGGAAGAGAGTTAAATGAAATAGGCAAGTTCTCATTGCAGAAAAGGATGTGGGAAAGGAGTTATTTTGTTTGTATTTTAGGAAAATACAATCTACCACAGGGTCCTACAGCAATATGGGGCACTCCAGGATACGTAAATAAACAGAAAGCTATGGTCAGTTGAAGGGTAGTTCTCATGAGCCCTCTCTTGCCTCTATCAGTTTTCAAGTGATATTAACTAGCTAGCTAGGTGGGGAGATACATGAAGTGGAAAAGGCACATTGTTTATAGCCAAAACAAACTTAGAAGAGGTTATCAATAAAGATAGGGCTGAGGTTTCCTTGAATTATTGCCAAAACTAAAAATGGAGACCAAAGGATAGAGAGAAGAGCAGGTAGCCTGGCACTCAGGCAGGCAACAGATATTGTGCCAGAGAATAGTGGAAGTCAACCAGGGCACAGCAAAAGAGAGGATGAGGCTTTCTTACCATACAACCAGATATGTTAGCAGGAAAAAACGGGGAGACAAATGATATTCTAGGCAACTTTAATTGAAAGAGTCTGAGCATAATTTGAAGGGAATATTTAAATTATAAGATCTCATACAACTTTAAACTTGATTATACATTTAGTTCATTTTTTCACAGTAGGATAAGTGTACAAGAACACAGAAAATTAGAAACAAGCCAGTTAGCAAGATTGATATAGTAAATATAGATATCTCTAGTGCCAAAAGCATATACATTCTTCTAGGCACATTCAAAATTGACTATATATTGAGCCATAAAGGAAATCTGTAAAAAGTTTGAAATACAATATAATTTAAATCACATTCTCTGGCTACAATAAAAACAAATTAGACATCAACAATAACATCTTCTTAAAATATAACAACATTCATTATGAATTTAGAAAACAGTCTCAAAGTCAAACAGATTGAAGAGGAAAGCATAAAAGGAAATTACATAATTTTAAGAATAAATGATAATACAGGTATTTTATATTAAAATTTGTGATATGCAACTAAAGCAGAGTTTATAGAAGTCAGAAAGTAGATATGAATAAATGGAGAAATTTATCACTTATATCTTTGTATTTTGCATGTCCAAAAAGATAGATTTAACATTACTTTTTATGAATTTGCATTCATTTTAAAAATATATATCTCTTTACTTGGACTCACATATTGCTCATCCATTGTTTTACTGAATTCTTTCTCTCCATCTCCTTGAACATTTTTAAAATCGCTTTTTTTTAAGACTATGCTCAGTACATCCACATTCTTGTCTTCATTGGTGTTTTCCCCATTTTTATCCTCTTCCTTTGGATGGTCAATGTTTCCTGTTTCTTTACTTGCTTTATATTATTTTGTTTCACACTGTACATTTTAAAATTTGTATATGTTAACTCTGAGATTTATTCTCTGGGGTGCCAGTTTCTTGGTTTATCAAACAGCTGGTGATAAATCAGATTTTCTGGAGCTTCAGCTCTCTTATCAGGAAGGTCTGCCCAAGGTGAATGCAGTCTATAGGGTTTTCCCTGTATTTCTTGCCCTTTGTCTTGTCCTGTACTTTTGATTGCTTGTTCTTTGGAGTTACCTTGTTTATAGGAGTTTGGTTGACCCTCTGTTTCCCAGGAGATAGACTACCCTGTCCTGGGTATTTGATGCCAGGAGGCCTTTGTCCCAGACTGTATGCCTCTAAAATTTTTACACTCCTTTGGCTGTCTCAAGCTGGTTTTGCCTGGGAAGAAGTTCTAGCAGGACAGTCACCCCTGAGGGTAATTTCCCAAGGCACTGTTTCCCAGCCAGAACACTACCAGGGACTCACAGAAGGTGCATAGATCAGCTGCAAAGTGCCCTGTGGAGTGGATCTGAAAAAGTGTCCAAAGCTTCTCCAACAATTGCCCAAAGCTGAGCTTTCCTGGCCTGCAAAGCAAATACAGCCCTTCAGATAACTGTTCCCCACCATCCTGAGGATTTGGTTCTTCTCTTAATCTTCACCACCTTAGTCCCTTCTGGTTAGATTTGAAACAATGGCTACCAGTGCCTTTGTCTGGGCCTGGGTTGATAAATAGCTGCCATCAGTCAGGACCAATGATCAAATTTGCCCATCAAAAGCAATGTGCAGTAATCAGCTGTGCTCACCCCTGTTCCTGGAGAACAGTTTTTTCGTGTATGTGTGTGTGTGTGTGTGTGTGTGTGAAAGTTTGTGTCATATTTACAACTATATTAAACATACAATATATCTCTGTTAAGGTGCATGAAGTGAGACTATTTCCTTCCTTTGTTTTCTAAGCTCTCTGTGGGGCCTGTTTTGCTTATCCACTTGAAGCAGGATGGGGGGGGTGGTTAATTCCCATGCTCTCATCCTCACCTGGATTTTTTCCAGCCTTATGGTGTTTTCTTAAAGTCCAGGAGATTAGTGGGATTTCAGACATTTGAGGTAGAGATTTGGAACTGTATGTTCTACCTGGAACAGAGCATAAGGGCAGGGCAGAGTTACCCTTATGATAGGTGGGTGGGCTCATCCCATCCCTGCTTCCTGCTTCCTCCCATGACTGAGCCCTGGACAGGCTTTAGAGTGTTCCACTGGCCAAAGGCTCACTCAAGGATATTTGCATCTCCTTCCTCCAGAAAGAGGATTTTTACAACCCTTTTGTCACCAGTGAGGTAGCCAGGGACAGGACCCCTTGATGGCTTGTTAAAGAGTGGGTTATGGGTCTGGTTTGCACCATGCAGAGAGAGCAATTTACCGTTCTTTAACTTAATTTATCAGCCTCTTCCTCCTGCTCTTCCCTGAATGCTGTAAAGCTTTCCTCTGGCCTGCAGGGATTCAGAATATTTGCTTCAGACTGTTCCTTCCTGTTTAGTCATTGTTTTGGTGGAAGGACTGAGTCCTGGATCTCCCTAACCCACCATCTTCCCTAGAAGTATTGAGACAAGTATAATAACATAAAATATCACAAATTAAATGATATATTGTTAGACTGGAATTTTTGTTTTACTCAGGCTGAAGATAATATATGCTCTCTGGCAGGGACATCTAAATCATAAAGTCACATAAAGTTGAGGATTTTTTTTAAAGATGTAAAGGACATATACCAGACAAATACTAACTAATAGAAAGGTGGGATATTTATACTGATACCAGACAAGATGTCTGTGAGACAAAGAATATTTCAAAAGATAGAGATGGTCACTATATAATAAAAATTTATTTCACCAGGAATATGTAACATTCTACACACAGTAAAATAATCCCAAAATATATAATGCTGAAACTGTTAGAATTTTATGAAGAAATTGATGAACTCACCAATATAATAAAAGATTTCAAATATCAGCCATGAATTTTTTGTAGGTCAAATAGGTAAATATAGCAGTTGGGATATAGAAAGAACCATCTTATCATATTTTCATATCATTTATAATAAATACCTAGTTTTGGGCCTCTTACATGATTGATTTTTGTGAACATTCTCTGCTACTTTGAGATGAATTAATATTTTTAAACTAATGGTTGCAGAACTTGATACAGAGAGCTTCCTTGTAAAAGTGTGGCATTTGCAGTGTCCACACATATGAGGTAATTTAGAAATTCATGCCCATCCCAGGAAAATTTATAGGCTTGAAAAATTCCTGTGAGGACTTTAAGTTTTTACCTCAGGCTGTTCTATAGCTTCCGTGTGAGTTCAGCTAATTGCTGAAAGAGAGCCCCAGCAAAGAACCAATTGATACAGACTGAGAGAAGTGGACTTATATTGCCGTTTTTTTGTCTGTTTTGTTGTGTTTCATTTTAGTTACTGACATTCAAGGATATTTCTCTCATAACACTAGCTGAATGAAAACTAAAGGGAACAGAGACTTCAGTGACAACACATGACAAAGAATGCAGTCTTTGTAAAAAATAATTTCAAAAACTCCCCAAACTGACTACAATAGCCTCAACAATCAACAACAATAAAAGTAAAACAGCAAACCCTGGGGAAAAGGGAAGAAACTGATTTCCAAAGTTAATATATTAATGTATTCAAGTGTCCAAACTTAAAGAAAAAATGATGTCTCCAAAGAAACAAGAAAAAAGTACCTATTAAAAAGAAAAAAAAAAAAAGTAACAGAAACTATCCCTATGGAACCCCAGATATTGGAATTACTGGGTGAAGATATTATTAACTTTCAAACTGTCTTAAATATATTCAATGAACTAAAAGGGAAATATGAACAAGGGAATAAATTGAATTAGGAAAAGCTATATGAACAAAATTAGAATTTCAATAAAGAGATAGAAAGTATAGACAGAGCCCAAACAGAAATTCTTGGGCTAAAACATTCAATAACTGAAGTGAAAATTTCACTAGAGGGGTTTGACAGCAGATGTGAGCAAGTAGTAGAAAGAATAAGTGAACTTGAGTATAGAAAAATTGAAAATATTCAGTCTGAGGAGCAAAAAGAATAAATAATAAGGAAAAGTGAGCATATGGAAGTCTCAGAAAAAGAAGAGGGAGAGAAAGAGTCAGAAAGTATATTTGAAGAAATATAGAAAAAAATCCAAATTTGACAAAATATTTGAATATGCACATCAACAAAGCACAGTGAACTCCAAATAAAATAAACTCAAAGAGATCCACAGAGGGACATTTTATAATCAAATTGTCAAAAGACAAAGAAAAAGAGAATCATGAAAGCATCAACAGAAAATGACTTCTCATGTACAATGCATCTTCAATAAGATTAATGGACAATTTATTATCAGAAACCATGAAGACCAGAAGGCACTGGGATGACATATTTAAAGTGATGAAAGAAAAATAACTTTCAAGCAAGAATTCTATATCCAGAAAAAACTTTCCTTCAAAAAGAGGGAAAAATAAGACATTCCAAGATAAACAAAAGCTGAGGAAGTTCATTATCACTAGCCCCTCCCAATAAGAAATGCTAAATGGAGTCTTTCAGATTGAAATGAAAAGGCACTACAGATACTAACTTGAAGCCATAAGTAAAAATAAGTATCTCCAATAAAGGTAACTACATTAGTAAATATAAATGCCAGAATTATAGGATTTTGGTTTGTAACTGCACTTTTTCTTTCTTACATGACTGAAAATACAAATGTATAATAAATATATATAAATCTACTATATTTCACATACAATGTATAAATATATAATTTGTGATAATAATGGCATAAATTGAGGGCATAGGAGTATAGAAGTATACTTTATTTACACTATTGATGTTATGTTGGTATCAACTCAAACTAGATTGCTATAGGTTTAGGATATCAAATGCAAGCCCCATTGTAACAACAAGGAAAATATCTATAAAATATACACAAAAGGAGATGAGAAAGGATTCAAAATGTTTCACTACCAAAGATTAATTGAACACTGAAGCAGGCAATAATGGAAGAAAGGAAGGATAAGAAATATATAAGACATACAAAAGAAACAATATAAAAATGACAAAAGTAGGTCTTGCTTTATAAGTTGTTAATTAAATATGAATAGATTCAACACTCTAATCAAATGGCAGATGTTGGCAGAATGGATAAAGAGGGATTTTCCCACTATATGCTGTTTGCAAGAGACTCACCTTATATCCAAAGATATAACAAGATTGAAAGGGAAAGAAAAGACATAGATATTCCATGCAAACCATAACCAAAGTATAGTAGGGTGGTTATAAAAAAATCAGACACAATAGACTTTGTCAAAAACTGTTACAAGGGACAAAGAAGAAAATTATATATTGACAAAAGTGTCCATATATTAAGAAGATATAATAATATGTACATACATGCACCCACAAAAATATTCTCAAATATATAAAAAGCAAACACTGACAGAAAGAAGAAATAGACAGCTCTACAAATGGTAGTAGGAGACTTCAGCACACCTCTTTCAATCATGATGGAATATCTAGACAGAAATCAAAAAGGAAATAGAGGACCAGAACAACACTATAAACAACTAGAATAATGAATGTTATAGAACATTCCAACCGAAAAGAATACACATTCTTCTTCTCAAGTGCACATGGATCATTCTCTAACAGATCATTTATTAGGTCACTAAATAATTAGCAATACATTTAAAAAGATTTAAATTTTATAAGACATCTTCTGTGAGCACAACAGAATAGACTTAGAAATCACCAACAGTGCCCTCTGGGAAGAAGGTGGATTAGGAGAGACAGAGCAAAATTCTCCTCCATGAAAATCACTAGATAAATGACAGAAAGTGCTCCAGAACAGCTGTTCCAAGGGTTCACCAGCTGGGCAGGGATCTCTACGCCCATAGTGAGTGTGTACTTTGAGAAGCTGAGAGACTGTGTTTAAGATCAGTAAGTGGCCTGGAACACCACTGGGTAACAGGTGGTTGGAGTTGGATGATGAGCACAGAGGGGAGCAGACTTCCATACCCCAGGCACCATCCTCAGCACTTGGCTCAGGTGATAAACATTCACAGGCTCATGGCCAAGAGCCCCTGTGCCAGGGACTGGCAGTTGGAGCAGACAGATGAGTGTGGAAAGGGGCCGCTTTCCACACCCCATGCAGCCATCATTGCAGTTGGCTGGGAAGATGACCTTTCACAGCCCATCAGCCAAGAGCTTCCTTGATGGAATTTGGGATATGGGGGCCTATGACAATGTCCACTCCTCCTCTACAGAAGCCCATTGTGTGCACAGCCTAGAGGCAGGGCGCTACAAGGAAGTGCCAGGAGCCCTCCCCAATCTCAGGGGCACACAGGCATGTGAAAGTTAGTGACTGTAGGGCATTTGAGCCAGAAGGCAAGATATGCAGCTCTGCAGACCCACAGTACTCCCTCAACTTCTCTGAGAATGGCTGAGACTATTGTGTACTGAAGTGAACTCCCTGCCAAAATGTGCAGAGGATGCTCCCCACCCACAGGGCTGGCAGTCCTCAGTGCACATGCAAAATTGGTGCACTGATTCAGCTCCCACATTGTTTGGACCCCCCAGTCAGTAAACAAATGAAGTTGGGGGAGAATTGGCTTGAGGATAAGAAGTGGCTCAAGAATGCTATCTGCTGGGAGGTAAGGGAAAGTACACTCCACCAAGCTGTAGATTGGCCAATTTATAGATAAGTTTTCAAATAAACCTGCATATCCTAAAAGAACAGCATCAGATGAGTAAATACCAAGAGGCCCAAAACAACAGAAAATTATTAAGCATATGAAGAAACCAGAAGATATGGGTAACCCAGATGTCCAAATTAAAAAGCCAGAGGAGACAGAGAACTTGGAGCAATTAATCAAAGAAGTACACACAAACAACAATATCATGGCTCAGGATATAAAGGACATGAAAAAGACCCTAGAAGAGCATAGAGAAGAATTTGCAAGAATAAATAAAATATAGCATATCTTATGGACCTAAAAGGTACTGTTGATCAAATTAAAAATATTCTTGCGACACATAACAGCAGATTTGAAGAGATAGAGGAACGAATTAGTGAACTCAAGGACAGAGCAATGGAATGTGAAATCACAAAAGAATGAATAGTGAAAAAATTAAAAAAATTTGAAATGGAATTCAGGACAATGTTGGACAACATGAAGGCCAGAAATGTAAGAATCATTGGTGTTCCAGAAGGCAAAGAGAAGAATAAAGGGCAAGGAAGAGTATTCGAAGACATTGGGGAAAAATTCCCAACCCTTCTAAATGACATAAATGCATGAACCAAACATCCCCAATGAACTCCAAATAGAATAAATCCAAATTAACCTACTCTGAGACATATTCTGTTCAGATTGTCAAATGACAAAGAGAAGGAGAATGTTCTCTAAGCAGCAAGGAAGAAGTAATTCACCACATACAAGGGAAGAAACATAAGACTAAGCACTGAATATTCAGCAGGCACCACAGAGGCAAGAAGGCAGTGGTATGACATATTTAAAATTCTGAATGAGAAAAATTGCCAGTGAAGAATTCTTGGTTCAGCAAAGCTTTCTTTCCAAATTGAGAGAAAGCTTAAAATTTTCACAGAGAAACAAATGCTGAAAAAATTTGTTAACAAGAGATCTGCTTTACAAGAAATGCTAAAGGAAGCTCTACCAGCTGAGGAAAAAAGACAGGAGAGAGGGGCTTGGAGAAGAGCACAGAACTGAAGAGTATTAGTAATGGTAACTTAAAGGAAATAGAGAGGGAAAAAATAGATCTGACAAATTAAAACCAAAAGATAAGATGACTGATTCAAGAAATGCTTTCACAATAATAGCATTGAATGTGAATGGATTAAACTTCCCAATTAAAAGATATAGATTGACAGAATTGATAAAAAAATATGAACCTTCAATACACTGTTTACAAGGGAACTACCTCAGCATGATAAGGGAAGACTTTCCCATAAGATGAAGTATAAGACAAGAATTCCTACATTTGTTTCTACTATTGAACATTACACTGTAAGTTCTAGCCAAAACAATTAGACTGATAAATAAATTCAAAGCATTCAAATTGGAAAGAAGGAAGCAAAATTTATTCTATTCATAGATGACATGATCCTCCAAATGCCAAAAATCCACAGGAAATCTGATAGATCAGCTCTCAAAAAATCAATTGTGTTTCTATACATGAGAAAAGAACAATCTGAAAAGGAAATCAGGAAACTTATTCTACTAACAATAGCATCTAAAACAATAAAATATCTAGGAATAGATTATCCCAAGAGCTGAGCAACTTGTTCACTGAAAACTGTAAAACATCACTAAAAGTAATTAAGGAAGACCTAAATAAATGGATAGATATCCTGTGTTCATGGCTTGGAAAATTTAATATTATTAAAATATCAGTACTACCCAGAACTATCTACAGATTCAACACAGTCTTCAAAATTCCTATAGCCTTGCTTGCAGAAATGGAAAAGCTAATCTTCAAATTCACATAAAATTATTAGGGGCCATCCTGAAAAAGAAGAACTATGTTGTGAAACTCACACTTTCTGATTTCAATACTTATTACATAGGCACTGTAATCAAAATATTGTAATATCTACAGAAGGATAGGCATATAGACCAATGGAATATAATTGAGAGCCCAGAAATAAACCCTTATATCTATGGCCAATTGATTTTCAACAAAGGTGCCAAGTCTATTTAATGGGGGAAAGTAATCTCTTCAATAAATAGTTCTTGGAAATTGGATATCCACATGGAAAAGAATGAAGTTGGATCCCTACATTACATGATGCGCAAAAGTTAACTCAAAAATCATCAATAGCCTCAATGTAACAACTGAAACCATAAAAGCCATTAAGAGAAAACATAGGGGAAATCTTCATGAACTTGGATTCGGCAATAGATTTTTAGGTATGATACTAATCATTAGCGACAAAAAATTGATCTACTGGAATTGATCAAAATTAAAAACTTATGGTCATCATAAGACATTATTGAGAAAGTAAAAGGACTGTGCACAGAATGGGAGAAAGCAGTTGCAAATTATATATCTGACAAGAGTTTATATGCAGAATATATGCAGAACTGCAACAACTCAACAACAAAATGATGAACAACTGAATTTGAAAATGGGCACATGGCTTGAATAACTATTTCTCCAAAATATACAAATGTCCAATAAAATATGAAGAGCTGCCCACCATCATTAGCCATTAAAGAAATGCATACCCAAATCACAATGACCTGCCACTTCACTAGGGTGGCTATTATTTAAAACATAGAAAATGTCAAGCATTGATATCAGTGAGGATTTGGAGAAATCAGAACCCTTGTGTGTTACTGGTGGGAATATAAGGTGGTGCAACTGCTGTGGAAGACAGTATGGTTGTTTGTCAAAAGGTGAAACATATAATTACCATATAGCCTGGGAATTTGTCTCCTAGCTATAAACCACCAAAGAATTGAAAACAGGGACTGAGATACTTGTACATCAATGTTCATAGCCACAGCATTATTCA
This sequence comes from Choloepus didactylus, assembly GCF_015220235.1. Taxonomy (NCBI): domain Eukaryota; kingdom Metazoa; phylum Chordata; class Mammalia; order Pilosa; family Megalonychidae; genus Choloepus; species Choloepus didactylus. Next base: position 104,183,085 of record NC_051334.1, on the reverse strand, counting down.
CAATAGTCAAAAGAGGGAAACAACTGAAGTGTGCCATTATGGATGAATGATTAAAAAACATATGGCATATACTTATAATAAAACATCATTTAGCCATAAAATAATGAAGTTCTGATACATGATACAACACAAGAAAACCATGAAAACATTATGTTTAATGAAGTAAAACAGACACAAAATGACTAATATTGCATGACCTCAATTACATGAAATATCTAGAATAGGAAAATTCATAGAGAAACAAAGTAGGGGTGGGATTGACACAACTGGTGGTTGGAGAGAGGAGGTAATGGAGATTTTGATTAATAGGTAGATAATTACTATTTGGAGTGATAAAATGCTATGTTTTATATATATGGTAGTAATGGTAGCACACCATAGTAAATATAATTAGTCATTGAATTGTACAATGAAAAATGGTTGAAGTAGCAAATTTTATGTGATATGTATGGTTTCATCATTAAGAAGTCATGATAATTTAAGATAATATGTGCTTACTCTAAGAATTTTTTTAACCTAAGATTAGCAAAAACTAGAATTATTGACAGCTTTTGATGTTGAAAAAGTTGTTAGAAAGCAGGTAGCCCCATGCATTGCTTGTGGGCATGTGAATTTCTAATGCCTCTTTGTTTGACAGAAGCACATGTTAATTTAAAACAACACTACCTTTAACCTTGAAATCCTATACTTTAGGAATATACTATTTGAAAATCAAAGAATCAATTTACAGAAACATTATTCTTTAGTAATTATTTACAGATATAAAAATGGGAAACAATTTGAACATCAATAGGAGAAATATTGAAAATACCATAGAAGATTTAAGCCATGGAATACATTGCAGCAATTGAAATCATGTGCTAAATCCACATGTATTGGCCTACAGAAGGTTACTATGATACATTTCTTAGATGTAAAAAATGTAGACTGATGTGTATGATATATCATTTTGTACAAAATGGAAGCAAATACATATGCTCATATAAGTTTTTGAACATACAAAATGCATGGAAAGATAAAATCAGACTGGTATTGAGTGGAGAAAGGGAGATTATTTACCTTCTTATTTTATATATCTGCTTTTGTTTGACTTGTTACAATGAACCTGTACTGCCTTTGTAATTTAAAAATCCAATAAAATACATTGTCTTCAAATATTAAAATGTTTTATATTCTAACAAATTAAAAACTTTTTCTGCTCCACTATTTTGTAGGAAATTCCATTCCTCAAGCAATTATATCCAAATAATGACTACATTTTGGGCAATATGTTAATTTTAGGGAGGAAGGGGTGTGTATACAGAGGTAAAGGTTATGCAGGTAACTACTATCTTCTATCTTCATGGAAATCAGGTTATAATGCTTGAGATATAAATACAATGTCTTGTTATCTCATGAATGATAATTAAGAAATTTTCTAGAATATAGTAAGGAAAATTTAGGATGCAATATAAAGATAAAAAGAAAACATGTTTCTAAACAATCTGTAAGGCTTTTATTACATTGTTTTGTTTTTATGTTCTGTTATTTTTGTTTTGTTTTGTTTTGTTTTGTTTGTTTGTTTTTTACTTCTCTGCTGCTGTTGGGGCATTCCAGAAATAATTTATAACATATGTCATTAGGAACAAGTTGCAAAATACAGCAGTTACAATTGGTCTAGGTGTTCATTGTTAAAATGTTGACTTCAAACATATCTTTGGAAGGAAACGTTCTGTTCTTTTCTAGAATTCTCATCAGATATGCAGCTGCCTTTCTCATTGGACAAATCATAAGGGACATGTATTTAAATTTCAATCTAAGAAGAATCATTGTATTTGATCCAAGGAAAATCATTTTCTTTGGTAATATTCTTGTGGGAAATAGGGATGTTTAAAAAACAGAAATCCCAGAAGTACTTTTTTCACTGTGTTATTATACTAATATAGTTTGGCTGAAAGTTGGCACATTTTATTAAGTATCCATTGAGGGTTAAACTGGATGGGAACTTCTTTTAACTCTTGAACATATTTGAATTGTCTCCTTCATGTAGTATGTGAAACAGGTACTATGAATCATACTTTTACTAGTAAAGAAACAGAAATAAACAATACCCTCCCATGTGGAGTAATTCAGAGTTTTGAAAATACCTCTTTCACTGCCCTGAATATTGTCTGAAGTGTTTACATGAATTAATCTTTTAGCCTAAGTTTTCAATTACTCTAAATAGATGAAAATTTATATTTTGAGATATGAGCCTCCACTAATTCTTTTATTTGAATAAGTTAAATCACCAACTAAGGACCCAAAGAATATAACACAGGATAATAAATTTTGATGGCTGGCAGGAAGTCAGGAAAGATCACGGGGTTCTGGGGAAGAAGAGATGGCTGCCACAAAAGTACCATGTATTTGAATAAGATTGGCTCTAAGAACCTCATAAAGTAGTGCTCTTAAAAATCTTCAACCCATTCACAATTCTGTTTTGAATTAGATTTGTATAGTATCTTAGTTTGCCTGAGCTTCTACTACAAATACCATAAACTTCTTTTTGTCTAAACAACAGGAATTTATTGGCTCATGGTTATAAGGTTAAAAGAATTCTAAAATCAAGGTATCAGTAAGACACTTTCTTCCAGAATCTGTACACTCTGGTGCTGGCAGCTGGTAATCCTTACAGCTCCTTGGCTTGAATTGCTGCCTCATGTTACATGGCAATTTCCTCTCTTTTCTGGCTTCTGTGGCTTCAAGATCCTCTATATAAGGCCTCCAATGATTCAGATTAAGGTCCACCCTCATTCAGTTTAGGCACATCTTAATTAAGCATAACATCTTCGAAAAGACCTACTTACAAGGGTTCACATCCATAGGAATGTTGATTAAGATTAGGAACACGCCTAAATTGGGGTATATAATTCAATCTACTACTGATAGTAATGTCAAGCTAGTCTTTGCTGTTGGAGTAACTAGGGTGAAAAATGCCAGTAGAACTCTCTTCTTCCTGTTTCTGAATGGATAATGAGAATAATGCTGAAAACACTGAAACTGTATGAATAAACATGAATGAATAGTCTCAATCTCACTTTCTCTCAGAAAAATATATATGCAGTATATAGGCGGAGATAGAAAATTACTGAAAGGAAATTTCATTGAATGATTTCTAGTTTATACAAATAAAATCCCAGTTGAAACAACTACAAAGAAGGTAGTCAGTCTTAGAATAACATTTGCATGACCTTGTCAATTGCCTAGAAAACAAGTCCTTGGCTCACTCATTGTCAATTAAGTGTATACTATAAATAGTAAGTGCTTTCTTTGAGCCATGTAACAGGCATCCTTTATAATTAAGTGACTTTTTATGAGCTATTTGCACTCCAAGTAGGAAGACAAAAGGCAAACTGACTTTTTATGGCCCTTTCTTTTGCAATCAAGTAGCAATTTCCTCCCCTTTTCCTCCTATTTCAACATCTGGCTCAAAAACAAAACCCAACTGTGTCTCCAAATCCCTCAACCATAAAACACATTCAAGAAGTCAGAGTCAGGAGCTAAGAAGAGAAGGATTGGAATGATAGACATAAGATACCTACTCTTTTGCCTGGTAAATTCAAAGTCAAGTTTCTTCTTGATAAATCACTGGGGACTGACGGGCATCACCTTGCTTTCATTTCCATCTCTCTTCAGGACATAACCAAAATACATTGTCTAGCAATGTATTCTTTCCAATTAACTTCTACTAGAATATATGGAGAGGAGAGTACATTATACAGTGTATTAACTATGTAACCAAGTGAAAAATGACCATCTGAGATGAGAATTGAGAGAAATATCCTTAAGGTCAAAATATTTCTGTGAAGGAACAGGTAATTTTCTGTCCAGGAATCACTGCTTAGGAAAGAGCATTGATAATGTGTTGGCAATAGTGGCTATTGCTGTCACTAGCAGCAGGTTTCCAGGAAGAAAGATGATTTAAAGGAAATCATTTCCAATCACATACAGTGAGGTACTTTTCAGAGCACAGGGATTTAACTGTGTGACTCATATTAATATTAATGGGCATCATGCAGCAAAATCCCTGTGCAGTCCTTTGTAAAAGTACCTTAGAGAGTTTAAAAAGAGGCACTATTTTGTCTAGTGCACATGATTTTATTACAAATTTTCATGGATATTAGAGTGAGTTTAAAAGGGGAAAGAATATTTTAGGATTCTAATATTTCCTATTTTGATATGTATAATGATATACCAGTTAGTAATACTGACCTCTGTCAGTTGTGGTTTGACTTGGGATCATGAGAAGACATGAATTCATATTTCCAAAATCTAAAGGCTATATCTAATTTCTATTTGGGGTGCTTTATTTCCTTATGTGAGAGAAACAAAAATGAATGATTTTCATTTTCCGATATGTTGAGTCCAAAGCTTCCAGTTGCAGGATTTGTTAAAAAATGACCTAATCAGATTAGGTTTTAGCTACACTCTGAATCAAATAAGAGTTTCAAACAAAAGAACCTGAATAAAAATTTTACTGACTATATTATTAAAAATAGTATCATTTGAAAACTAAGTCATAGGACTCATTAAATTCATGATTTCCAAGTGAGTATTTGTTACAAAGATTGTATTTAAGCAAAAGTTTTAGCAATTAATGAGGTCATGTATGGAAAAATGAAGCCCCAGAAAAGATGTCCCGTTAAACATGAAAACTTTGAGTGATTTGCTAACATGGTCAAAGTATTTTCTCATTCCTCTTCTATAACTCCTGTTGTGACTCACTTTTCCTTTTAAGCTTCATCAAACAGAATAAATTGATGCACCATAGAATTTAAAAATTGTCCAAAAACATTTTTGGAGCTGTATGTCAGCTAAAAGCTTCTTATTGTTGGTTCAACAAAATGGTTCTACACTGTCCCTGACCTATGCCATTTCATAGTTTAGTGAATTGCTCCAGTATGAAATGAGGCCATTTACAATATGATGCCATATATGCTGGTAAATGTAGGCACAGGGTATTATGGGAGAGCAAAGAAGGGGACAGAGGGGATGATGATAAGAAATTTGAGCTGACACTTCAAAGCTGAGTAGTAGTTACCCAGGGATATCAAATGGGTCTGGTTATATAAAGGCAGAATGGGCAAGAGCATGTGGGCTCCCAACCTGACTCAATCCAATTACATGCTAGAAGTGTTTTGCAAGACAAATATTTGAAAATCAATTTTGTTGATGTTTTAATTCCTAAACCATATAACAGAAGGGAAATGCTTTCTTAGGTTATGCTGAAACCTGAAAATCATTGGCTTTCTTAGTTCTTCCTTTCTTCTCTTGTACTATTTTAATTACATTTCTTATGTCATACCGATTTGATATTTTGGTTTCCTGCTTCATTTTCCCCATTTTCCTTAAGCATAAACTAATGGCTTCTTGACAGTAGCACTTATTTTTAATTGTTCTTCTATTTCTTTTGAAAAAACGTTGCTTTTGTCTTGCTCATTTTTCTTCTACATACCACAACGTATTTTCTTGTGGGCTTATTCATTGTTAAATGTCTAATCTTACCAGAATGTGGTTCATTATATTGAGTGCTTCACTTTATCTATTTCTGTTTATTATATTGCTTGATACACTTCATCTGTTCACCTTGGGCTCAAAGTACAGAATATTTTATGCCAACTGCTATATATTCTATTTTTTTTTAATAAAGCAGTTGTAGATTTAAAGAAAAATCGTGCAGGAAGTACAGATTTCCCATATATCCCACCCTCACACACACAGTTTTCCCTGTTATTAACATTTTGCATTAGTGTGTACCTTTGTTTCAATTCATGAAACAACATTATTATAATTATGCTACTTATTTTTAGCACACTGTTTACATTGTGTTGTACAGTTCTATGGGTTTTGTGTCTGCATGTGTCATAACATATAAACCCAAGATTTCCTTTTTTTCCCATTATGAATATACAAATCATTGGTGTTGATAACATACAAATTTTTGCCTCAATGCCCATCATCCATTGCCAAAACTTTTCCTTCACCCCAAACATAAACTCCATCCTGATAACCTGTATTCTTAGATTCTAACTTCATGAATGTAATTGTTCTCCTCATTTCATATAAGTGAGATCCAACAGTATTTGTCTCTTAGTGTCTGGATTATTTCACTCAAAATGATATCTTCAAGGTTGATCCATACTGTAGCATGCATCCACATAATTTGTCTTTACAACTGAATAACGTTACATTGTATGTATCTATCACATTTTCTTTATCCATTCATCTATTGATGGACACTTGGATTGCTCCCATCCTTTGGCAATTAGGAATAATGCCACTTTGAACATCATTGTGCAAATGTCTATCCAAGTGCCTACATTCAATTCATTTGGGAATATAACTAGAAGTGGGATTGCTGGGACTCGTGGTCATTCTATACTTAATTTTCTGAAGGAAATGCTGTTTTCCACAGTGACTTCACTATTTTACATTCTCAACAACAATGTACAAGTACTCCTATTTTTCCCCATCCTCTCCAGCATTTGTTATATTCTTTTTTATTAATAGTAGCCTTCCTAGTGGGTGTGAGGTGGTACAACACTGTGGTTTTGATTTGCATTTCCCTGATGGCTAATGATATTGAGCATCTGCTCATGTGTTTATTGGCTATTTGTATATCTTCTTTGGAGAAATGTTGTGATGGTTAGGTTCATGTGTCAACTTGACAAGGTGATGATGCCCAGTTGACTGATCAAGCAAGCACTGGCCTAACCATTACTGCAAAGACATTTGTGGCTGGTTAATAAACCAGAAGGTTGGGTTATTAAATCATCAGTCAGTAGATTGCATCTGAAGCTGATTACATCAATAAAGGGAGTGTCTTCTGCAATGAGAGAATTCAATCAGTTGGATTTTATCAAGTCAGCTGAAGGGTTTAAGGGAGAAGAGAGAGAATCTTCACTTCTTCAACCAGACAGTATCTCCTGGGGAGTTCATCAAAGACCTTGATTGGAGTTGCCAGCTTGCTGCCTGCCCCATGGAATTTGGACTCATGCATCATGCGCTATATACTTTGGACTTGTGCATACTGCCCTACAGAATTTGGACTCATGCATCCCCACAGTTGTGTGATACAGTTTTATAAAATCTCATATTTACAGATACCTCCTCTTGGTTCTGTTTCCCTAGAGAAACCTAAAAGAGATTGTTACCTGGAGCAGTTCCTGAAAAACAGAATCTTAAAATGGGCCCTTAAAATTGATTTTCTATTCAGACTAGGTTCAAAGGCATTAATGACTCTATTTTCAATAATCAAGATGGCACTGGCAGTCCATGGCATGAGTTGGCAATGGAGATATGCAAAATATCACCATTTGATTCTCCTAATCATGCCCTTGTATGAGGCAAGGCTCTGGGTGACACTGTAATAGAGTTTTTGACACTAACAGAGTTTTGTGCAGTTAAGAGGTATAATGATGTTGGCTGGTTGTACTTAGCTACACTGGATACAGTTACAAGAAAAAGTGAGGAGTTGAAGTCTTCAAATTTGAAACTTAAATGCCATATGAAAGATGTAAAGGTTTCTATGTGTGCTCTGAAGGAAAAACTTCTTCCATGTGGCTGCATAGTTGAGATCTCTGAAAATCAGACACAGTCTCATTTTGTGAGTAGCAGATTTACAACATAAACTACAATGTCAACTTTGCAGGGTGTCTGATGCTAAAGTAAAAGCACTGATTGGAAAATAATAGGATCCTGAAAATTGGGGTGGGAACATATAGGTTGATAATGATGGCAGTGGGGACATTGGAACTCTAGATTCTGCTGAGTGTTTGCTAGATATACATGTAATGATCTCCCCTGACGAAACAGGCCCCCCATCTCCAGTCTGCCCTGAGGAAACAGCTACCCAGCCTCCAGCTTGCCTGGAGGAAACAGCTTCCCAAACTCCAGACTGCACTGAGAAGCCTGCCATAGAAACCCCACCTAAACAGGCAGTTCAGCACTTGCTAAACCTGTAATCACCTCCCCTGAGGAAGCAGCCCTCACTCCTTTGTCTGGAGAGATTAATCCCATTTCACCAGATGAAACTGCATCATAATATCCTGAGGTAATTGGCTTAAGGAGTACTTCTAATTGTTTTCATGACTTACCCCCACCATCATTCTTTCCTTCAAGACTTGTAACTAGACTAAAGCCCCAACAGGCCTTGAAGGTAAGGTACAAAGTGACCCATGAGGAAATATGCTATACTCCAGAAGAACTGCTTGAGTTTCCAATTTATATACACATAAATCAGGGGAATATTGTGGGAGTGGATATTAAGGGTTTGGAATAATTGTGAAAGGAATATAAAGTTGGATTATGTTGAATTAATTGATATTGGCCCACCAAGCAGAAATTGTACCTTCAATGTTGTAGCCTGAGGAGTTAGAAAGGGCATTAACTGTTTGGGTGGTTGGCTGAAACATGTATCAAAAGGTGGCTGACATTACCTGAGGTCAAAATGTCAGAACTGCCCTGCCATAATGTAGATGAGGGGATCCAAAAGCTTGTAGCTTAGAGAGAGTGGAATGTTACAGTGGATTTATCATGGAAGACCTGCTCACACACCCCAGGCATATCCAAAGGACACACCTTTTACCAGAAATGTGAGGAAAAAAATTGTAAGACTAGTTCCATCATCCCTGATGAGCTCTGTAGTCTCCCTTCTCTGTAGTTTGGACACCACTGTTGGAACTGCGGCCATTGAGCTAGAATCCATAATCTCAGTGGGGATAATTGGATCTTGAGTTGGCAAAAAACATGTGACAGCAGTTAATCAGAAAAGAGAAGGTGGGAATGGTTAAATTAATGGGCAGCATGCTCAAAGCAGCAGTCAAAATAATCTGACTTGCAGAGACTTATGGCATTGATCATAACATACCCAGAAGTAAAATTGATGGGCAGTCTACTAAATTCTTGTTTGATCTGTACAAGCAGAAGAATTCTAGATCAAGCGAACAAAGGTCTAACTTGAATCACAAAATCAGAGAGTCATAGCCCCTTAATCAATTCCTAGATGTAAAACAGTTTACAGACCCAGAGGCCCTTGAATGAGGAGAAGGCCAGGTACCCTAAGGGAAGGACCCTGTTACACTTGCAAAAATTTATACTGCTAATCTTTCTCCAAACCTTTCCCAGGAAGAGCAATGGCCTTTTTCCAGGGTAACTGTGCATTAGGGAAAAGGAAATGATCAGATAGTTTGTGGATTATTAGACACTGGTTCAGAAGTATCATTAATTCCAGGAGACCCGAAATGTCACTCTGGTCCACGAAAGTAGGGGCTAATGGAGGTCAGGTGATTTATGGAGTTTTAGCTCAGGTCCATCTCACAGTGAGCCTAGTGTGTCCCTGGACCATTCTGTGGTTATTTTGCCAGTTCTGGAATGCATAATTAGAATCCATATATTCAGCAACTGGCAGAATCCCCATATTGGGTCCCTGACTCATGGAGTGAGGGCTATTATGATAAGAAAGGGCAACTGGAAGCCACTAGAGCTGCCCCTGCCTAGAAAAATAGTAAATAAGAAGCAATACTGGATTTCTAAAGGGATTTCAGAGATTAATGCCACTCTAAAGGACTTGAAGGACACAGGGATGGTGATTCCCACAACATCCACATTCAACTCTCCTATTTGGCCTGTGCAGAAAAAAGATGGGTCTTGGAGGATGACAGTGGATAATTATAAACATAACCAGGTGGTGACTCCAATTGCAGCTGCTGTTCCAGATGTGGTATCATTGCTTGAGCAAATCAGCACATCCCATGGGATCTGGTATGCATCTATGATCTGGCAAATGCTTTTTTTCCCAATAGTTATTACAAAGGACCATGAGAAACAGCTTACATTCTGCTGGCAAGGTGATCACTATACCTACATTGTCCTACTTCAGGGGTATATCAGCTCTCCAGTCCTATGTCATAATATTGTCCACAGGGAACTTGATCATTTTTCCCTCCCAGAAGGCATCACATTGGTCCATTATATTGATAATATCATGTTGACTGGACCTAGTGAGCAAGAATTAGCAGCTAATTTAGACTTATTGGTAAAGGATTTGTGTGTCAGAGGGTGGAAGATAAATCAAACAAAAATACAGAGGTCTTCCACCTCAGTAAAATTTCTGAGTTTCATGTGGTGTGGGCATGTCTACTTAGCCCTTATTAGGTGAAGGAAAAGCTGTTGCATCTGGCCCCTCCTATGAGCAAAAAAAGAGCACAATGCCTGGTTGGCTTCTTTGTATTTTGGAGACATTTTCTGCATTTCACCACGCTACTCTGACTCATTTACTGAGTGACCAGAAAAGCTCCTAGTTTTCAGTGGGGACTGGAAAAAGAAGAGGCTCTCTGACAGATCCAGGTGGCTGTGCTAGCTGTTCTGCCTCTTGAACAATATAATCCAGCTGATCCAATGGTGCTGGAAGTCAGTGGCAAATATAGATGTTGCTTGGAGTCTTTGGCAGACTCCTATAGGAGAATCACAATACAGGTCCTTAGGATTTTGAAGCAAAGCATTACTATCCTCAGCAGATAACTACTGCCTTTTGAGAAACAGCTTTTGGCATGCTACTAGGCCTTAGTAGAGACAGGATGCTTAACCAATTTACCATGAGAACCAAGTTGCCTATCTTGAGCTGCCAAGCCATAAAGTCGGGCATGCACAGCAGTACTCAATCATAAAATGGAAATGGTATATACAAGACAGGGCTAGAGCAGGCCCTGAAAGTACATGTAAGTTACATGAGGAAGTGGCCCAAATGCCCATGGGCCCCGTGCCTGCCACATTACCTTCATTTTACCAGCCACGAGCTACAGCCTCTTGGAGTTCTTTACAATCAGTTCACTGAGGAAGACAAAACTAGGGCCTGGTTTACAGTTGGTTCTGCATGATATGTAGTTACCACCAGAAAGTGGACAACTGCAGAAATGCAGCCCATTTCTGGGGTGTCCCTGAAGGACAGGGTTGAGGAGAAATCCTCCTGGGGGGGAGGGAACTTTGAGCAGTGCACCTGGTTGTTCATTTTGCTTTGAAGGAGAACTGGCCAGAGGTGTGGCTGTATACTGATTTATGGGCTGTTACATATGGTTTGCTGGATGGTCAGGGACTTGGAGTGAATATGTTTGGAAACTTGATGACAAAGAAATCTGGGAAAGAGGTATATGGGTAGGCTTTTCTGAGTGGGAAAAAACATGAAGATATTTGTCTCCCATGTGAATGTTCACCAGATGGTGACTTCAGCAGAGGAAGAATTTAATAATCAAATGGATAAGACGACATGTTCTGTGGATACTAATCAGCCTCCTTCCCCAGTCTTTCCTGTCATTCCCCAATGGGCTCATGAACAAAGTGGTCATCCTGGTAGGACTGGAGTTTATGCATGAGATCATCAACACGAACATCCACTCACCAAGGTCAAGCTGGCCACAGCCAATGTTGAGTGCCAATCTGCCAGCCACAGAGACCCACACTCAGTCCCTGAAATGGTGCCATTCTCTGAGGTGATCAGCCTGCTACTCGGTGGCAAGTTGATTATATTGGACCACTTACATCATGGAAGTGGCAATGATTTTTTCTAACTGGTATAGACACATACTCCAGATATGGGTTTTCCTTCACTGTGTACATTGCTTCTGACAAATTTACCATCCATGGACTTGAAGAATGCCTTATCCACTCTCATGGTATTCCACACAGCATTTTTTCTGATCAAGGAACCCACTTCACAGCAAATGAAATACAGGAATGGGCACCCACTCATGGAATTCTCTGGTCTGTGTTCCCCACCATCCAGCAACAGCTAGAACTGTGGAATGGCCTGTTGAAGACTCAATTACAGTGCCAACTAGGTGGCAGTACCTTGCAGGGCTGGGGCAATGTTCTCCAGGAGGACTTATGTGCTCTGAATCAGCATCCACTCTATGGTGCTGTTTCTCCCATTGCCAGGATTAATGGGTCCAGGAATCAAGGGGTGGAAATGGGAGTAGCACCATTTACTACCACCCCTAGTGATACAATGGGAAAATTTTTACTTCCTGTCCCTGCAACCTTAAACTCTGCTGGTTTACAGGTCTTAGTTCCAAAAGGAGGAGTGCTCCTACCAGAAGAAACAACAATGATTCCATTGAAATGAAACTTAAGACTGCCACCTTGCCACTTTGGACTTCTCATGCCTCTGAATCAACAGGCAAGGAAGGAGATTACTCTACTGGCTGGGGTGATTGATTTTGAGTATCAAGGGGAAATAGCACTGCAACTACACAATGGAGGTAAAGAAGAGTTTTCCTGGAATATAGGAGATCCTCTAGGGCATCTCATAGTGCTACCATGCCCTGTGATTAAAGTAAATGGAAAACTGCAACAAGTCAATCCAGACATGACTGCCAATGGCCCAGAAATTTCAGGAATGAGGGCTTGAGTCACCCTACCAGGCAATCAGCCATGGACAGCTGAAGTGCTTGCTGAGGGCAAAGGGAATATGGAATTGGTAGTGGAAGATGGTAGTGATAGATATGAACTATAAAGACATGACCAGTCACAGAAATGAGGACTGTGATGTATTTAAGTTATAGGATATCAAATTTAAGAGTGAATGGTATGACCCTTTTTATGTTCTAATGAATTGGAATAGCTAGCAGTAAATACCTGAAATTATCAAACTACAACCCAGAACCCATGAATCTTGAAGATGATTGCATAAAAATGTAGTTTATGAGGAGTGACAATGTGATTGGGAAAGCCATACGGACCACACTCCCCTTTGTCTAGTTTATGGATGGATGAGTAGAAAAATGGGGGAAGAAAAAAAAAAGGCACCCAGTGTTCTTTTTTACTTTAATTGTTCTTTTTCACTTTAATTTTTTTCTTTTTATTTTTGTGTGTATGGTAATGAAAATGTCAAAAATTAATTTTGGTGATGAACACACAACTATATAATGGTACTGTGAACAATTGAATGTACACTTTGTTTTGTATGACTGCATGGTATGTGAATAAATCTCAATAAAATTGAATTAAAGAAAAAGAAATACATGACCTGAGTGAACAGTACATTTTATAATACAAGAAATCTTCTTTAATCAACTGCATTGAAAATACCACATTAATGCAAACTTGGACCACAATGGAAGCAAAGTAGTTATTTCAGGTTATTTGCTTTTCCTAAAATTGCTTTTTGTTTTAAGGTGCTGATTTGTGATATTTGTGAGTTTTTAAATTTTTCAATAAAATTTAAATGAAATAAAATAAAATGAAGAAAATAAAAGTAAAATTTAACATTTAAAAAATAATCACCCTTATGGCACAATAATTTGCTGCCATTCCCGCCTAAAATTTATAAACTCAATCTAAACATGAAGAAACACTGAATGAACACAAATTGAGGGATGTTTTTTCAAAGGATGGCTCAGCAGTCTTCAAGTATGTCCAGCTGAAGGAAAGACATGATATATATTCAGATGAAAGAGAATAAATGTACCTGAAAACACAATGCAGTGTTAAAAAAAAAAAAAGTGAATGGTACCCAAAGACCTGCACCTTGTTCTAAAGAGATTCAGTGCTTTTCTGGTTGTAGGCAGGACAGCTGAGTGTTGTTAGGTGAAACATATGTCTATTATTGTATTCTATTTAGACATGAAGTATGGTTTAGGGTGATTGTACAGCTGTCAAGTTGACAAGGAGTGGAATGTGATGGTTAGGTTCATGTGTCAGTTTAGCCAGATGGTGGTATCCAGTTGTCTGATAAAGCAAGCACTTGCCTAACCATTACTACAAGGACATTTGTGCCTGGTTAATAAACCAGAAGGTTGGATTATTATATCATCAGTAATTTGATTGCATCTGTTGCTGACTACATCAATGATGGAAGTGTCCTCCACAATGAGAGAAGTCAATCAACTGGATTTAATCCAATCAGTTGAAGACTTTTAAGAGAGGAGGGAGAACATTCACTTATTCAGCTAGCCAGCCTCTCCTGCAGAGTTCATCAAAGACCTTCATCTGACTTGTCAGCTCGCTGCCTGCCCTATGGAATTTGGACTCTTGCATCCTGCCCTGTGGAAGTTTGACTTTGCATCCCTACAGTTGTGTGAGATACTTCTATAAATCTCATATTTACATATCTCCTCTTGTTTCTTTTTCCCTAGAGAAACCTAATACAAATGTCTATTCAAGTATTTTCCCACTTTTTAATTGGGTCATATGCCTTTTTGGGTCATGTGTCTTTGCTGTTCAGTTTTAGAAATTCTTTATAAATTCTGGATATTAAACCCTTATCTGATATATCATTTCCAAATATTTTTCTCACATTCCATAGGTTGCCTGTTTGTTTTCCTGATAAAGTTTTTTGATGGACAAAAGTTTTTAATTTTGATTTAGTCCCATTTTTCTATTTTTTCTTTTGTTGCTCATGCTTTTGGTGTAAAGTCTAAGAAACCACTACTTAATGTAACATCCTGAAGATGTTACCCTAGATTTTATTCTGGGAGTTTTAGAGTTTTGGTTCTTGTATGTAGGTCTTTGATCCATTTTGAGTTAATTTTTGTATATGGTGTGAGGTATGGATCCACCTTCAATCATTTACATATGGCTATCCAGTACTCCCAGCACTATTTGTTGAAGAGATTGTTCTTTCCCCACCCAGTAGACTTCCACCTTTCTCAAAGTTCACTTGGTCAAAAGTGTGATGGTTTATTTCTGAACCCTCAATTTGATTCCACTGGTTTACCACGTGGAGCAGTACCATGCTCTTTCAATTACTTTTGCCTTGTAATAAATTTTAAAATCAGGAAGTGGGAGTTCTCCAACTTTGTTCTTTATCAAGATGGTTTTGACAATTCAGGGCTGCTTATTCTTCCATATGAATTTTATGACTGGTTTCTCATTTTCTGTATAATTCTTTGCATAGAATTGATGTCTTAAAAATATTTACTCCTCTGATCAATGAATGGGGAATGTCCTTCCAATTCTTTAGGTCTTCCTTAACTTCTTTTGGCATTACTTTTTAGTTTTTCATGTACAGGTTTGTTACATCCTTGGTTAAATTTATTCCTATATTTTTATTCTTTTAGCTATGTTGAAAATGACATTTTTTCTTGATTTTTTCTTTGGATTGTTCATTGTAAGTATGTAGAAACACCACTGATTTTTTTTTTTTTTTTTTTTTGCATTTTGTTCTTGTACCCTGCCATTTTGCTGAATTTGTTTATTAGTTCTAGTGGCATTTTTGTGGATTTTTCAGGATTATCTGTGCATATTATCACCAAGTCATCTGGAAAAAGAGAGATTTTTACTTCTTCCTTTCCCACTTGGATGCTTTTTATTTCTTTTTTCTTGCCTAGTTACTCTGGTTAGATTTCCAGTATGATGTTGAATAACAGGATGTATCCTTGTTTTCTTCCTTGTCATAGGGGAAAGCTTTCAACCTTCACCACTGAATATGATTTTGCCTCCATGTTTTTCTTATGTGTCCTTTATCATGTTGAAGACATTTCTTTCTATCCCTAGTTTTCTGAGTGTTTTTTGCTGTTATTAATATACAATGCAAGTAAAAAAACACAGCTTCAAGACCAGGTCTCTATTATATACACACACACACACACACACACACACACACACACACACACACACACACATATATATACATATACATACATACACACACACACACACATACATATATATTCCCCTAAGCCTGTTAGGTAGAAATTACTATACTTAAATCCCTCTTCTATAGAAATTCTGGAGACACACTGAATCTTTCCTCTGCTGATAGACATCAAGAAATAATAGGTTTATGACCACACTCTAGCCATTCATTCCAGATGTTAGTACATTAACTCAACCTGGAGTAATTCTATCATAGTTTCTCCAGCACCCAGTAGTCCTGAAATTAATCATGAGCAGTTTTCTCATATTACTTATTTATAGTTTTCATGATATCCTTTAGTTCTTTCTCTGTATTTTCCTTCATCTCCTTGAGCATATTGAAGATTATATTTTAAAAGTCTTTATCAGGTATGTCTACAGTCTGGTCTTCTACATGGTTATTTTCTGGATGTTTATCCTCTTCCTTTTGATGGGCCATAATTTCCTGTTCTTTGATTGTTGTACTCTTTTTTTTGCACATGTACATTTCAACATTTTTAAATGTTAACTCTGGGATTTATTCCCTGAGATGTCTGTTTCTTGATTTTGTAATCAGCAGCTGACATGAAAGAGAGTAAGTGCAGGTTGTTTTTCTGTTTCTAGGAATTTGTCCATTTCATCTAAGTTGTCCAATTTTGGCATACAGTTTTTCATTGTATCATCTTATGGTTCTTTTGTTTTGTGGGGTCAGTAGTAATGCTCCCCTTTCATTTATGATTTTAATTACTTCCATTCTCTCTCCTTTTGCTTTGTCAGTCTACTAGCTAAATATTTGTCAATTTTATTGATCTTTTGAAAGAAACAACTTTTGGTTTTATCAACTCTCTGTATTGTATTTTTATTCTCCATTTCATTTATTTCTGCTCTAATCTTTATTTCCTACCTTATTCCCACTATGCATATTTCTTTGGAGTGATGGAAATTTTGGTGAAGGTTTCACAACACTGTAATTGTGATGAAGTTTTCACAACATTGTAAATTTATTTAAAATTATTAAATTGTACACACAAACTGGATGAATTTTATGGTATATAAATTATTTCTCAATAAAGCTGTTAAGGCAAATAGTAAACCCTGGTAAATTTGGTATCATTGGAGACTAGAGTACTGTATTTTTCCAAAAATAGTCTTTGCTCAATAATGTGAGGTGCTCCTAAGAGTCAAAAATGATGGCACTGGCATTGGAAAAATGAGGACTGTTGATGACTGTGATAATAATGAAAGGATAGGTTCCTCTTCTTTGGCTAAATAGAGGCTATTTTCTCATAGTTCCCCCAATTTGAACATTGTCTTGCTACTCTCATAGGAGTAGAATAGATGAGCCTTGGAATTTTTGTCAAGTTGTACCAATATTAAGATTTTACTATTTATTGCCCTGAATCTTTAAAATGTTTATTCTTCCCATACAGTAATATGCAAAATGGCAGCTGCAGGAGGAATTTTCTGGCTACTGGCCATTTGCCTTCAACATATCTAAATTGTATCTAGCCTAAAATCAACAAATGAGCTCTAGAAAAAAATTGACTGAAGAGAGCATTGCTGAGTACCAAAGAAAATTCAGTTAGAAAGAAAATTATTTTACTACTTTAGATTCAGAAAAGGCACTTGGCACTCCAATCTACATAGACAAATTCCCTCAATTGTTAGGAAAAAAAAACAAATTGATTAGAAAATGCTCAGGAACCTGTTGAATCCTCAAGCAATAATATTCAACCTATAACAATTTCAAACATGATTTAAGTGTTTTATGTGCCTCTGGAGGAGAGGAAGTATATGAATCAGTTTGGTGAAGGAAAACAAGAAAAATTTTGTCTAGACATCATACAAAGGTCTGGTGCCAACCCAGAATTAACTTTCATCAAAGACAAAGGCCTCTACAGCTTAGTCTCTGGCAAGCTTGAAATTGTCATGAAAGCTCAGGAGATTGATGCTCAGGGTCAGGAACAAGTTTCAAATACAGTTTCCATTCCCAGAGAACATCATAATTTTTATAGGCAAGACTGAAAAAGAAAAACTACAAGACTTGAAACAAACAAACAACCTGAAACCAAAATTCAGATTCTATGCCCAGATAACCATAGCAGCTGGATGAAGATTGCTAGCACAAAAGAGGGCATAAAGAAGGCTCTGAATGATGTCTTTGTGATGTCTTCTGAACAAGACAAGTGTGCTATATAGAGATTAGATGTAGAAAAGATATTATATCCCTTCATTAGTGGGCCATACAATAAAATCATTGATAAAATCATTCAAGAAGTAGAGGCACACATTTGCATTCCACCGTCTAGTGCCAAGCAGGATAATTTTTTGGATACTAAAAAGAAAATTACAACTATCACCATGGAGATGAAATCATGGCACAAGTGTACCATAGGGCATGAGAACAATTCAATACAAGAGATCCTGGAAAGGACTGGTATTTCAGTAAAGACCTCACCATCAGAAAACACGTCAGATTCTGTGAAACTCCCAGGTGAGCCTGAAAGCTTAGAGAAGACATTTACTGAAGTCTATTTAAAGGTCGTGTTGTTTGATATCTCCTATCTGTCCACCTTCCTGGCTTCACAGATTTATTACTGTTAATAAAGGACAAAATATATACAAAGTAACTCAAAATATGCCAAAGTTTGTGTAGAGTATACTAGAAAAGATAAAATTATCTTAAAAGGACCTACAGAAGATTTAAATTATGTTCAAGAACAAAATGAGGCTTTGCTGATTTGGAGCTGTTATGTGCCCCAGAAAAGTGATGTTCTTTTAATCCATTCTTGTGGGGGCAGAACTACTGTGTGGGACCTTTTGATTAAGTTGTTTCCATGTTGATGTGATCCAGCCCCTTCAGGGTGGATCTTAATTCCCTTGCTGGAGTCCTCTATGAGATGATAAAAGACAGATGAAACTCAGAGAGCTCACAGAAGCTAAGAGAGGAATGCCCAGAGACATTTGGAGAGAGAGAGAATCATTTTGAAACCATAACCCAGAAGAAAAGACCAGCAGATGTTGCCATGTGCCTTCACATGTGACATAGTAATCCCAGATGCCCAGCAGCCTTTCCTCAGAGAAGTTATTCTCTTTTTGATGCCTTAATTTGGACATTTTCATGGCCTTAGAATTGTAACTTGTAACTTAATAAATCTCCATTGTTAAAAGCCAAACTATTTCTGGTATATTGTATTCTGGCATCTTTAGCAAACTAAAACAGAAGCCATGGTCAAAGATGTAATTAATGGGATGATTATGAAGACATTAGTATTAACTATAAGTTTCACAAACATCTAATAATGAAGAATGGTAACACCATAAAGCAAATTAAAAAGAAGAATAAAATTTCTGTGCTAAGTTGCCTGAAAATGAAAAGAATAACTTGATCAAAACTGAGGGGAACTCTTAGGGAGTACAGCAAGTCAAATGAGAACTTCTGGAGCTCATTGTTTACTTGGAAAATGAGCAGAGAAAAGACTTAATCACTGAGCAAATATTTCATTGCTTTATTATTGGGAAGAAAGGTGAATGTATCTGTGACATCCATATGAAATTCCCAGAAGTTATGATTACTTTTCCTGACCCAGCACAAAATTTTGGCGTTGCCCAATTCAAAGGACCCAAGTATGAATTAGAAAAAAATTACAAAATATATGGAGAATGTGGTGACAGAATTTGTAGAAAATAGCAATTTCATAACTATCTCCATATTCAAAAATTTTCACAAGAATATCATTGGAAAAGGAGGTTCCAACATCAAAAAAATAAATCTGTGCTGCAAGAAACACCATGATTCATCTTCCATCAGCAAGCTACCACTCAGAGAATGTTGTCATCAGTGGAGAATGAGAAAACTGTGAATTAGCTTGTAATTGGAATCTTTTTATTTAGAAAGATATAACAAATATTTCATAAGTAGAAATTTCTATTCCTCCCAGTCTTTTACTGATTCCAAGGACTGCTTGATTGATTCAATCATGGAAAAATACAGAGAGGTCCATATTCACTTTCTAGGAAACAACTCAGTTGTATAAATGGTCATAATTAAAGGCCCTGTCCAATGTATGAGGAGAAAACTTCTGCAACTAGCAGAAGAAAAGCAAACCAAGAGTTGTGCTCTGGCCCTCCACATCAAACCACAGTATCACAAACTCATCATTAGTAAAAATGGTGGCAAATTTCCCAAAGTCTATGATAAGACTGAAGTATGCATCATTTTTCCTATTCCTCAGTAAAAAGATCAAGTACTGTTAAATATCACAGGGACATAGGAGGCTGTCAAAGAGACATGAAAGGAACTGGAGTCTTTAAAAATCCAGATAATACTGTAGAGGACAACATGCTATTAAATCCCAAATACCACCATCACATTTTCATGCAAAGGTGCCAGGTTTTATGGGAGATGATTGAACATATGGTGTTATGATTATTAACCTCTCATGCTCAGGAAGACATAGCAGCAAAGTCATAGCCAAAGGAGCAGAGCCTTGTATGGAAGCAGCCAATAAATATATTCTGGTGCTTACTGGGGACTTGGACAACAAAATCACACTAGAATGCATTATTCCCTGGAAGTTCCATCATTTTATCATGGGACCAAAGAATTCCAGAGTCAAACAAATCACTAGAGAATACAATGTTCAAATCAAATTCTCAGAGAGAGAGAAAAGCCCAGTTACTAATAGAGAGTCCACCGTTCAGGGAAATAGGACAGAAATTAAGGAAGGGAATATTAAAGAGGCTGATTCTATCTTCCCAAGGAAATGTGACACAATATTTACCTCAGGTCAAAAGGAAAAGTGTGAAGCAGTCACAAGAGCCCTTGAGGCTCTAATTCCTGTCAGTTCTGAGGTAGATGTGCCCTTTGACCTTCAATGCTACATCATTGGTCAGAAAGGAAGTGGGATACATAAAATGATGAATGAGTTTGTAGTTAATATACAGGTTTCAGCACCTGGATTACAGTCTGATATCATTGCCCTCCCTGGCCTTGCTGCAAATTGGGACCAAGCTAATGCTAGATTATGAGAATAAGTCAAGGATTTACAAATGGAGACACAAGTTTGAGCATTAAAATTTCAGATTAAACTTCATAGTAGACCCTCAATGTCACCCTAAGATCATTGGTAGAAAGGGGTTAGTTATTACTCAGATTTTTTTGGAGCATGAAGTTACTATCCATTCTCCAAGTAAAGAGATCAATGAAATACAAGACCAAATCATCATCACTGGTTATGAAAATAACCCCATAGCTACCCAGGACACAATAATTAAAATGGTGCAGAAATTTGAAAGAATGGTTACTAAGCAAAGCACACTAAACCAAGAGTATACATGGGCCCATTATTGGATTTCATGGAAAATCCATTCATAAATCCATGAACAAATTCCAAGTAGATAGCCATTTCCATCCAAGAGGGGCTCCTGATCCAAACTTTGTCAGTGTGACTGGGCATATTGATGAAGTCACATAAGGAATATGATCTGGCGGTTGTAACAAAGCACAAGTCTTGGCAGGATCATATGAAAAGCATCTCTCCGTGCAATGTATCCAGTGCTCCATCTAAAAGAGTTACCGTAAAAGATGTTCCCTGTACAGCAAGCACCAAATCGTAAGGTTCCTGACATGAACAACTCTGAAGAGTTTATCTGCTTGGAGCATCAGGTGGCTCCTAAGGTTCATTCTTGGAGACTCAAATAAAAATGATGTAAAAAAAAAACAAAAATTATTCCAATCAGCTGACCTGAAAATGCCATAAAAATCTCATCCTGACTGACCCAGCTGCTGGATATTGTGCAAATTTGGTTCACTTTTGTCTCCAACAAATCCCACTTTAAATCTTCCAAGATATGTCATAATGAAAGTGCAGTGTTCAATCCTGTGTGCATATAGTCATTACCAACTTAGTGTGTACTTCCCAGTCAAAACATGTTCTTGACATTTCTTTTATGAGAAAGACTTTCCATTGTTTAAAATGTTCATTAAAATATTAAACAAATATCATACATTTCTTGAATTTCATTTCATTATGAGTGCTCAACAAATGTGGTAAAGAGACTATATCTGTATTATTGCAACAAAGTATGAATTTCACAAAAGCTAAAACTTATAGTACTGTTTTACTTCGTGTCTTATTTGTGTTACTCCTGATCATTTTTGTAGATTGAAACCAGATTTCTGCCAACAGCAAAAATGTTCACTAAACAGGAATTATAGAATAGAGAAAAATATATATTTTTTACAATTTGATTAGGAGCTGGGAGTGGTGTTGGAGTACTTGAATATCAAAAGTAGCATAACTGTGGTGGTAGAGGGGACAAGAAGGCCAAGCAATGAACAAGAATGCTAGATTACTTAGAATGGCTTTGGTTTCTCAGATTATGGCCCTAACTTCCATTTGGAGGCTTGAGACTTCCACAAATATTTCATCTCCTAGACATACACTTCAGAAAGCCTCATTGGAGAAAGCTGTCAAAATCAATAAGCGGTGTGTTTTCATCTACATTCCAATGGTCCCCTAGGTCTGGTAAAGCCCCAAAGTAATGAGGCCAAGTGATATTTTAGTGGGTGCTATGGGACACAAAATTTCCCCTGCACAATTGAAGCAATCACTACCCAATATGCTGCAGCTATTAACATCTGATGTCTAGCATCTACAATCACCCCACCCTCAACACTTCCCTTAGCTGAAGAGAACCATCTTGCCCAAGGTCATGTCCCCTTCCCAGGGGCAGCCAACACCCAATGACTGGTCACTGTTGGGTAATAAATGTCCCAGCCTCCTTTCTACAATTGAGGAAAATTCCCCATGGTCATCCTATATCTAGAGCTTACTGTGATCTCAGCTGCTCAAACAAGTGGGTTGGGAGTTGAATGAGAGCATGTGAACCTGTAAACTGTGCCTTTTATAACATTATAAACATCAGGCTTTGTCAGTTGGTCAGTTAGGTATATGATTGGGGAGTGTCTACTTGATTTGGTGCCCCTTAGAAACCAAACAGGCTTTTGGTTAGTGGGGAGGGGAGTCTTGAGGTACATTATCTGAAATGGACAGCTTGGGGATACACCATTGGGATAGGACATTAGTAGCCTGTGAGTGTATGCCAAAGAGATTGGAGATGGGTGACACACCTTTGACCAAGCATAGGCTCTTAGTTTTGTCTCTCTTATTACAACTGACCACATGATGTCTCATCATCACAGGTCTGGAGAGGTGTGTACAATGCTGGTTGAAGTCCTTAATTAAGAAAACTGCTATTTCAGGAAAGTAGCATTCAGGAGAACAGTATTAGTGCAAGTAGTCCTGGGGTGATTGCTAGTGCTCTAGATCAGGAGTAGGGGCTGTGGGCAGGAAGATGGCAGAGTGTGAATTGGGCAAGTCCATGGGAGTTAATCCTCCCATGGTGATGCTATTTCCAGTGATGTTTCTGGGGGAAAGGGTCCTGATATCTCTAATGGCAAGCTCATGATATAGGGTGTTGTCATCTGAGACATTGGGAGCCAACCAACCAGGGTTGTTCTTCCAAGATGGCTATACACTTGGGTTATATAGAGGCCTTAGGGTTTTGATAGGATGGGTAGTACTGGGTTGTTATAGCAAGGATTTGTTCACATTCAAACCTGTGGCTACTGGAGTCACAAATTTTAGCAAGGGTGGCTGGGTTGTCTGGGGCAATGGAGGGGATAACTTGTGGATGGGCTTGTAGTCTTATCACTAGAAATACTGCCTATAAGATTTTTATGAGGGTAGGTTTTAACACAGATGAGTCCACATAGCAGTG
This sequence comes from Choloepus didactylus, assembly GCF_015220235.1. Taxonomy (NCBI): domain Eukaryota; kingdom Metazoa; phylum Chordata; class Mammalia; order Pilosa; family Megalonychidae; genus Choloepus; species Choloepus didactylus. The sequence goes on along the minus strand of NC_051334.1, from coordinate 104,159,670 downwards.
CTATTATACCCATTTTGAATATAACTTGTTAACTTTTAATGAACCATCCATGCTGTATGACATGCTGGATTCAGATAGTGCATTGCTTGCAAGTATGTCCAGGTGGCCAGTTTTGGGAACAGTCCTGTATGAGGCATCTCTGTTTGGTGTGAGCTTCCCTGGTTATATTGCAGCCCATGGGTTCAGCCAGTAATCCAATGGTCCATGCTAACCAAAGAAAATTAATGGCCAAAGGGGAGCTTTGACATAGGATTAGCTTTGCTGGAGCAGCTCCAGTTGACTGGGGACTTTATAGGACCACCACTGGATAGCTATTGGGTCTTAAACAACTCTTAATTTTAGAGTTGACATTATCATCCCTCCCATCATTAATGAAAATTAATGTGGAGGAGATGGGTTTCAATTTCATTTGGTGTTGTCATTTCTGAATTTCCCTAATACCCACTAGGTAAAACTTAACATCACCATGGAAGGCAGCTACAACTGTTCCATTGCTAGGGCTTGTGACTATGATTTCCACTTCTTAAAATGAGTAGGAAAACTTGAGATCAGGTAGCCATCTTTTGCACCCTGAGGGCAGAGGCAGAGTCTCTGGGGGAGATAATCACCTCTGGGTAATAATGTCTTAGGACAGGACATTTAAGGGACTCTCCAGGGCTATCTGTAAAGAGCAAGCTATAACTTAATGATCCACCTTTGATTAGGTTGCCATTGCCCATATTGTGTTGAGATAATAAAAAAGTCATATTTATATGGAGAAGTTTTACTGACTGGTTTGATAAGAAGATGATTGCCATAGACTGTAAAGTAACCAGGATTTCCCCTGATTACTAAGACAGGCATCCTCAGATGCAGGAGATAATTAATGTGAAGAGTGTGGAACCCTGCAGGTCAGGAATTGAGGAGGAGCAAGGCTTGAGTTAATGAGGTGATCCATTTCGGGATCCATTTTCCCTAAAGGATATTCAGTAATAATTCTTTAATAAGGCTTTTAAGTCTCTCTATGAGCCCTGCTGTCTGAATAAATGGAAATTCTATAAGGTAAATGGAAATTCTAGATGACACCTTGCTCGTAAGCTTAGCATTGTACTGCATGACAAGTGAAATGCATGGCTTGTTGCAGTCGATGACATGAGGGGGACCAGGTAAAAAATCAATCATGTTTAGTGCATGTTGAAGACCCTCTCCATGGGGAGAAGTGGGAGCAATAAAGTCAATGCACCAACTTGTAAAAGGCCAGTCACCACGTGAAACTTGACAGCAGTATGAAGCACACCAACATTTACTTTTTAGAGCATTTGTATTAGCTTTCTGTTACCAATTTAGCAAATGAAGGGCCTAGTCATAGACCCATTCTCTGGGTCCATTCAACTTCCTCCTAGGGTGAGTTAAGGGACTTCAAGTTAGTGGCCTCATGAAAGTGAATCTTGGAGAGTTTGTCAACTGTATTAAAAACAAGTGCATCGTCTGGACTCCTGAAGACAATTATATAATAATGTAGATTACAAGGGGTGACAGTGTGATTGTGAAGACCTTGTGGATCACACCCCCTTTATCTAGTGTATGGATGAGTAGAAAAATGGGGATAAAAACTAAAGGACAAATGGGGTGGGATGGGGGATGATATGGGTGTTCTTTTTTCACTTTTATTTTTTATTCTTGTTCTGGTTCTTTCTGATGTAAGGAAAATGTTCAGAGATAGATTGTGGTGATGAACGTATAACTATGTTATCATACTGTGGACAGTTGATTGTATACCAAGGATGATTGCATGGTGTGACTGTATCTCAATAAAACTGAATTTAATAAAATAAAAAAAAACAAGTGCATCCAGTGTGGTGTGGTTTGTGTGTGCAAAAAATTATGTGTACTACAGATTGGAATGGGTGCTGTGGCCTACTGTTTCCAGAATATGGGAGCCCCAAGTGGACTGGCATGTAATGAGAAAATTATCTGATTTCCATTTGCTTGGCCATACCACAATACCATTGGCCACATCTCAAAAATCAGTAAATATGTGGAGATTAGGCAGGAGTTGGCCTGGGGCATCCTGTAAGGCCAAGTGTAGTGCATTCAGTTCTGTCAACTGTGCAGATCTCAGAGTCATCTCTGGTAAGGGAAGTATAGGAGGGTAGGTGATTGTGGCCCTCCAGTGGGCTGTATTGCATATAACAGCAGAGCTACTATTTGTGAAGTATACTGACTCTGTGTGTCATGCAGTTGGTCCCAAGGGGCTCCCCTCTGGGTCAGAGGAAGAGACAATTGGCATGCCATAGTCAATTCTCAAGGTCTGAGGGTAAGGGGCTAAACATGGGAGAAGCCACATCTTCCTATAGCTTGCAAAGGCCCTGTTTGTCAGGTTTAACACTCTCCTGACAGTATTATTTCCACTATTTCCATTTTATCAAGAAGGCTTTATGTAGCCATATCAAGCCTCTGCTGAGAAAATTTTCTCCCCCATAGCATAATAGAGATTGGATTTACAGGGGTTTACTGGTTATGGATCTGTAAGTGCCTTGATTACTAGGAGGTCACAATAGGCCACCAGTATCTGCTCTTCAAAGGGGAGTGTCAGGCAGCAGTTGAGGGCAACCTGTTAGTCCAAAAGCCCATGAGGAGTGTTCTAGTTTGCTAATGCTGCCAGAATACAAAACACCAGAGATGGATTGGCTTTTGTAAAGGGGGTTTATTTGGTTACACATTTACAGTCTTAAGGCCATAAAGTGTCCAAGGTAACACATCAGCAATCTGGTACCTTCACTAGAGGATGGCCAGTGGTGTCCAGAAAACCTCTGTTAGCTGGGAAGGCATGTGGCTGGCATCTGCTCCAAAGTTCTGGTTTCAAAATGACTTTCTCCAAGGATGTTCCTCTCTGGGCTGCAGTTCCTCAAAAATGTCACTCTTAGTTGCACTTGGGGTATTTGTCCTCCCTTAGCTTCTCTGGAGCAATAGTCTGCTTTCAATGGCCATCTTCAAAATGTCTCTCATCTGCAGCTCCTGTGCTTTCTTCAAAATGTCCCTCTTGGCAATAGCAAGCTCACTCCTTCTGTCTGATCTTATATAGCGTGCCAGTAATTTAACTCAGACCCACCCAATGCATGGGCCAATACCTCCATGGAAATTATCCAATCAGATTCATCACCCACAGTTGGGTGTGGTGCATCTCCATGGAAACTCTCAAAGAATTGCAATCTAACACTGATAGGTCTGCCCACACAAGATTACATTAAAGATAGTGGCATTTGGGGGGACATAATACATTCAAACTGGCACATTCCACACTCTGGACCCCAAAATGACATTATCTTTCCATATACAAAATACATTCATCCCACAGCAATATCACAGAAACTTAAATCATTTCAGTAACAATAGTTAAGTACAAGATCCCATCAAAATCAATTATAGGCATGGTCAGTCCCAAGGCATAAATTTCCTTTAGCTATGGATCTATAAACTTAGAACAAGTTATGTGCTTCTGATATAAAAAGGAGGGATATTTATAGGATAAACATTCCCATTGCCATAAGGAGAAACAGTAAGGAAAACATGGTTAACAGGACTAAAACAGTTCCTAAAACCCTCAGGACAAACTTCATTAGACTTCAACATCTGAGAGTCATTAACAGAATGATGTTGCATCCTTGGGCCTTGAGAGAGCAGGAGTCTAACCCTTCTTAAGGGCCTTTGTGGCAGCCCTTTCCTCTCCAAATGCTTAGGTGAGTTCTCCAACATATCCACACATCGGGGAGACCACCTTCTCAGCCCCATCCTCCTCAAACCTCGGGACAGCTCCCAGATTCCCTTCCATCTCCAGGGCACATGCTCAATCCCTTCAGAACAGTGTGGTGGTAGCCAGGTTCTCCCTAATTCCCTGAGAATGTGCTCCACCCTCTTTGGGGCTTGGGGTGGCAGAATATTTCCTGAGCATCAAGGCGGAAGGCCTGCCCTCAACCTCCAGGGCAAACTCACCTTTTTCGTGCATGTGGGCTGCTCAGCTCTCCCAGCCTGAGAACTCTTGACTCCAGACCTCAACCCCCATGGCTCTGTCTTTGAATAAATTTTTCCTTCAATTTGTTCCTTGTCTGTCTTCTCCAGTCCAGACCGGCAATGGCTCTGTCTATAGAGATCTCACAAAAATTCTGTTGGCTTTGCATGAAACACACAGGGGTCAAAACCATCAGACAATAGGACTTTCCGCAAATCCTTTCTGCTTAGCTCCTTTTCCAATCTTGGTTTGTACTGAAATGGCAGTCTGGTTCCATGTTTGGTTAAATCCTCATGTTGGGCTGTAGCTTCTGGGGTTCCAACCCCTGGAAGCCTGTAATTTTCAGCTTCTGGTTTCTTTGAACCCAAGAGTTCAGTTCTAAGTTTGTCTGTCTCCACTCACATTTTACTATAAGCTGCAAGGAGAAACCAGGGTGCATCCTCCACAAGTAGTCCAGAGATCTCCTCAGCTAAGCATTCCAGGTTGTCACTTTCAAATTATTCCCTCCATCTGACACCAGGACTCAATTTTGCCAAATTTTCTGCCACTTTAAAACAAGGATCATCTCTCTTCCAGTTTGCAACAACAGATTCATCATTTCTGTTCAAGCACTTATCAGAAGTATCTTTACAGTCCATATTTCCACAAACAGATTCTTCAAAGCAGTTTAGGCCTTTTCTATCAAGCTCCTCACAATTCTTCCAGAATCTTCCCCTTATCCATTTAAAAAGCCATTCCAACATGTTTGGTATTTGCAAACTCAGCAGCAAAAGCACCCCACTCTCGGTAGCAAAATCTGTTCTAGTTTGCTAATGCTGCTGGAATGCAAAACACCAGAGATGGATTGGCTTTTATAAAGGGGGTTTATCTGGTTACACAGTTACAGTCTTAAGGCCATAAAGTGTCTGAGGTAACAGATCAGCAATCAGGTACCTTCACTGGAGGATGGCCACTGGTGTCCAGAAAACTTCTGTTAGCTGGGAAGGCACGTGGCTGGCATCTGCTCCAAAGTTCTGGTTTCAAAATGGCTTTCTCCCAGGATGTTCCTCTCTAGGCTGCAGTTCCTCACCAACACCTCCACGGAAATTATCCAGAGTCATCACCCACAGTTGGGTGGGGCGCATCTCCATGGAAACACTCGAAGAATTACCATCTAATTAACACTGATAGGTCTGCCCACACAAGATTACATCAAAGATAATGGCATTTGGGGGAACATAATACATTCAAACTGGCACAAGATGCCATTATTTGTCATGATTAGTAAAGGATTTTGTGAAATTTATATGATCAGAACCACTGAAAGCCTGGACTGAAAGGGACAGAGAAGGAATGAATTGATGTTATGAAGCATGTGCACAAGGTGCAGATCATCTCTGGTGATTATCTACATATGCTCAGGACAATTGGGGAAGGAAGGTTCTGACTGTCCCATTATGTACTAGGGTAATGTGTTTTATCCCAAGAGGCTGGCCTGGTCATGAGCACAGGATGCATTTGTGGATCTCAAGAAAAAGTAGGGCCAAGCTATGACTGCTCCCTACTACATTCCCCATTGAATGGTCTTGGCACCCCTGTAGAAAATCACCTGACCATAGACACACAGATTTATTTCTAGAATTTCAATTCTATTCCACTGATCTATATGTCTATCCTTATGCCAACAGCACACTTTCTTGATTACAGTTGTAGTAAGTTTTGAAGTCAGAAAGTGTTATAAGCTCCTGCTTTGTCCTTTGTATTCAAAATAGTTTTGGCTACATGGGGTCCTTTGTAATTCTACATGAATATTTTTAAATTCAATTTTATTGAGATATGTTTACAAACCAATCATCCACAGTGTTCAATCAGTTGTTCACAGTACCATTATATAGTGTGCATTCATCACCACAATTTTTGAACATTTTCATTACCATAAAAAGAATAAGAATGAAAATTAAAGCAAAAAAAGAACACCAAAAACATCCTATATCCCCATCCCACCCTATTATTCATTTACTTTTGTCCTCATTTTTCTACTCATCTGTCCATACACTAGATAAAGGGAGTGGGGGACAGAAGGTTTTCACAATCACATGGTCACACAATGTAAGCTATAAGTTATACAATCATCTTCATGAATCAAGGCTACTGGGTTTCAGTTCAATAGTTTCAGGTATTTCCTTCTAGCTATTTCAGTACACTGAAAACTAAAATGGGAAATCTATATAATGCATAAGAATAACCTCCAGAATGACCTCTAAACTCTATTTGAAATCTCTCAGACACTGAATCTTTATTTTGTTTCATTTCTCTTTCTCACTTTGGTCCAAGAATATTTTTTTAATACCAAAATTCCCAGGCCAAGCTCATCCCTGTAACTCATGTCACAGGTATGGGAGAGGGCAGTGAGTTTATCTGCAGAGTTGCCTTAGACAGAGAGGCCACATCTGAGCAATAAAAGAGGTTCTCTGGAAGTGACTCTTAGCCACAATTTTAAATAGGCTTAGCCTCTCCTTTGCAGTAATAAACTTTATAAGGGCAAGCCACAAGATTGAGGGCTTGGCTTTCTAATTGGTAGTCCCCAATGCTTGTGAGAATACCAGTAAATCCCCAGGTGGGAAAGTTTAATGTTTCCACATTTTCTCCCAGTCCCTCAAGGGGGCTTTGCAAATACATTTTTATTCTCTGCCCAAATTAACTCTGAGATTTATCAGGACTTCACACTAACCTGTAGAATACAACCAGATTTCACTCCTTATTCAAAGCTCCATGTAATTATGGTGTTTGAATAAACTGACCATACAAGTTAAATTATATAGCATACTACAAAAAGTATAGATTTTATACCTAATAAACATCTATTCCTTTGGCCTCACACAGAAATTGAAGATTTAAAACACTGTCAATATTGTCCCTTACCACTTAGTCTGATTTACCTTAGTCCTAACCAAGTCAATTTTATTCATATGTCAAACTGAAGTCTGATGTCTTCTTCAGACTCTTTAACATTTGCTGTTTGGGGTAATGCTGACATTCGTAGCTGCCAGATTCCGGCTCTGAGTCTCAGGTGTCACACAGATACCCAAAGTTCCAGGGACCAACCAGGTTATACACAAAGAGCTCAGCATCTCAGAATTTAGAAATAGCTATTACAACTCAGGAATAGATGTAACTGCTGTATGAGCTTACAGTGTAGGAACCTTTACATTAAGCCTTCCCTTGATAACCTGTACTCTAAGATTTAATTCTTAGAGTTTGCACATTATAGTTAGTCCATATGAGTGAGGCATTATAATATTTGTCTTTTCATTTCTGGTTTATTTCACTCAACATATTGTCCTCAGTGTCCATTCACCTTGTTGCATACCTCACAACTTTATTGCTTCTTGTAGCAGCTCAATATTCTATTGTATGTATACACCACAGTTCACCATTCCATTCATCTTTTGATGTACCCTCAGGCCACATCCATCCACTGCAAATTGTGAATACTGCCACCATAAACCCCACTGTGCAAATGTCCATTTGTGCCCCTCTTTTCAATTATTCCAAGTATATACCCAATAACAGAGTTGCAGGACCATATGGCAGCCCAATGCTTAGCTTTCTGTGGAACCACCACACTGCCCTCCAAATGGGCTGCACCATTCTACTTCCCCACAAACTGTGAATTAAGTGCATCCCTCTCTCCACATTTTCTCCAGCAGTTGTACCCCTCTGCTTATTTTTAAACAGTTTTATTCACATTCCATACATTCTCTCCTAAGTAAACAATCAATGGTTCCCTGTATAATCACAGTTATGCATTCACCACTACTATCTATATGAGAACATGTCCATTTCTTCTACAAAGAAAGAGGAAGTGGTGAAAAAAAGAAAAAGAGAGAAAGATAAAAAGTGGCAATCGACATTTCTTCTCTTTCATCAATTTGGCATCTGCAGGGTCCTTCTCATCTATATCCTCCTCCAGAGTTTCAAACAATTCAGAGTTGTTCTTTTTCTCATTGAATCTCTGGATAGGAGTTTTCAGTAGCTGCTTACATTGCCATGTTGATGACCTACCACCCTCTATATGAATTTTGACTCAGCTTATAAACTTCTACAAAGAATTCAGCTGTGATGCTAATAGGGAATGTGTTAAATCTGCAGATCTTTTGTGTAGTGCAATGGTTAGTTTTATATGTCAACTTGTCAAGAGGTAACCAGTTATTTCATCAAACACTAATCTCATTGTTTCTGTAAAGGTATTTTGTAGATATGGTCAGCATCTGCAATAAGTTGCATTTAAGTAAAGGATACCACTCTCAACAAAGTCAGTAGGCTTCATCTAATGAGATGAAAATCCTTAAGAGCAAAAATGGAGGTTTCTGGTAGAAGAAGAAATTCTGCCACAAGACTGCAACAACTTCTGCATAACTTTCCAGCTTGCCTGCATGCCCTATGAATTTCAAACTTACAAGACCCCATAAATATGTAAGCCAGTTCCTTGAAATAAATCCCTTAATACATCTCCTACTGGTTCTTTTTCTCTGGAGAACCATCCATTACTGATACAGATTTTGATGCCTATAAGGTTCTAGAGGGATAGAATCTTAATTCTGAGTTTTTTAATTGGTTCTGGGATTTCTGGAATTAGTTTGCTAACATGATTAGCTTTAAAGACACCAATGGCTCCATTTCCAGTGGGAGATGACACTGGTGGTCCATGGCATGATGTGACAGTAGAAATAAAAAAAAAAATTTCACTATGGGATGTTCCTAATCAAATATTTATAACAGGTAGGTGTTTTCATTTACTTGATTGCTCAAGCAAATGCCATGCAATGGGTTGGCTTAAACAATGGGAATTTATTGGCTCACAATTTTGAGGCTAGCAGAAATCCCAATCAAGGTATCATCAAGGCCCTGAAGGTTGGTGTTCTGGGACTAGATGCCAGTGATCTTTGGTCTTGGGATCCTCTATTACATGGCAATGTACATGAATGCTCCTCTTTCTTGGCCCCTCCCTTCTTTTCCTGGTTCTGTTGACTTTCAGTTTCTGGCTGACCCCTCTGTGGCTTTCTCTCTCTTTTATGTTCCCTATAAGGCCTTAATCAGTAAGATTAAGACCCATCCTGGGACACAATTTATTTGACATAACCTTATCAAAGTGTCCTATTTGCAAAGGTTCACATACACAAGAATGGATTAAGTTTACAAACATGATTTTCTGGGGCACATAATGCCAACTCACCATAAAAAGTTCTACATTACCATGTATTTTACACCCAAGAATAGTTTTGTCAACCTAACAAGTATAATAATAAGACTGGTTATTCTAAATGCAATGGAGAATGTGGGGAAAGACAAAGGATGACATCAGGGCTTTAATTACTGAATTCAAGCTCCATATAAGTGACTTGACAGTTTATATAACTGCCCAGAATGGAACCATTATATCCTATAGCCACAGAATTAAGATTTCTAAAAACCAAATGCAGAGTCTCTTAGCATCAGTGTCAGAATTAAAATGCAAATTGAATTTCAAACTTCACAGAGTACCCTGTGTTAAAGTGAGGGCACTGATTGGGAAGAAATGGCATCCTGAAAACTAGATTGGAAATATATGGGCATAATCCTCTGTAGCTGAAGACATTGAACCCCTATATTCTGCTGATTCTTCTTTTCAAGTACAACCAACCTTTCCATCCTTGTCTCAGGAAGATAACTCTACTTTGCTAAAGAACCTGTAATGACCTCCTCTGAAGTAATTGCCTTGCAAGATACTGATGATTCTTCTCAGGACCTACTACCACCACTCCTCTTTCCTTCTAGACCTATCGCTATGATTATACTCAAGTCTCAGTTGACCCAGAAGAGTGAGGTTGCATCACTTAACAATTTATACAGATAAAAATCTGGGAAATGAGTTTGGAAATGGACATTAAGTTTGTGAGCTAATGGTAGAAGGAACATAGAGTTGGATTAAGCTGGATTTATAGATAGGGGACTGTAAAGCAGATATACTGTATTCAATGTGGTATATTGAGAGTTAGAAAGGGCTCTAGAAGTTTGTGACCTACACCAAATGAAATCAGAATGCCAGAATTGCCTTGGTACACTATAGAGGAAGGTATCCAAGGTTGATACCTTGGAGACTGGAATATTAAAATGGATTTGTTATGTAAGATCTGCTCATACACAATGGAGAAAGGTACAGAGAACACATCTTTCAACATGGCTGAAATAATTTTTAAAAACTTGTGATAGGACTCCAAGGATCCTTGAAGGGCTGTGTAGTCACACTTCTGTAGGACAGAAATTACATTGGGAACTTCTGCCTCTGAACTGGAATCCTTAAATTGAACAGGAATAATTGGATCTTGAGGAGAGAGGGAACAGGTGGTAATACTTAATCACCAAATGCAAGGTGAATGTGGTGACCGCATTGGACAGTGGAGTCAAACAATAATCAGGATAGTGTGACCAACAGAGACTTTTGGCAATGGCTGGTTGATGGTGGCTCAAGGAGAAAAATAGATGGGCAATCAACTAAATTCTTCCTTAATCTGTATAAGGAAAAGTGTTCTTGATCAAGTTAATGGAAGTCTAACTAAAATCATTAAAATGGAGAGTCAAGGCCTCTAGATTACCTAATTTGCTAGCCTAGAGTTGTTTATAATAATCTCTTATGCAGCTTTCAATTTCTGCAAGATCATTTGCAATTTCCCCCATTTAATTTTTTTGTATTTTTTTTTTGTTCCTTCATTTCATTTTATATTTTTGTTTCCTTTTACTTAAGTCAAGGTAAAGGCTTGACAATTTTACCAATTTTTGCCAGGAACCAACTTTGGTTTAATTTATTCTGTATTATATGTTTTATTTTATGTTTCATTTATCTCTAATATTTCTTTCTTTCTTTCTACTTAGTTTAGGTTTAATTTGCTTTCATTTTCCAGTTTTTCCAGATGTTAGTTTAAGGTATTGATTTGAGATCTTTCTTTTTAAATGTATATTCGTAGCTGCAAATTTCCGAGTATTGCCTTCACTTTTTCCTGTAAGTTAACTTTTCTAAGAAACTGTTTTTATAGAGAAATTGTAGGTTTACAGAAAAATCATGCATAAATGCAGGATTCCCATATACCATCCTATTATTAACACTTTGGTTTGGTGTGGTATGTTACAATTGATAAAACTACACTTTTATAATTGTACTAATATTTTCACTTAGGGTTCATTCTTTGTGTTGTACAGTTACATGTGTTTTTAAAAATTTTATATTTTAGCAACATATATACAAACTATAATTTCCCCCTTTAACCATATTCAAATATATAATTCAGTGCTGTTAATTACATTCATAAAGTTGTGCTACCATCACCAACATCCATTTCCAAAATTTTTCCATCATCCCGAACAGAAACTGTACATTTTAAGCATTAGCTCCCTGTTCCCTACCACCACCCCATCTCCTTGTAAACTATTTACTTGTTCCTGACTCTTTGAATTTACTTATTCTAATTATTTCATATCAGTGAGATCATACAATATTTGTTCTTTTGTGTCTGACTTATTTCACTCATCATGATATCTTTAAGGTTCATCTACATTGTTGGATGTATCAGAAATTCATCCTTCTTATAGCTGAACAGTATTCCATCATGTGTTTATACCACACTTTGTTTATGCATTCATTAATTTTTGGACACTTGGTTTGCTTCCATCTTTTGGCAATTGTGAATACTGCCACTAGGACCATTGGTGTGCATATATCTGTTAGAGTCCCTGCTTTCAATTATTTTTGGTACACAACTAGAACTGGTATTTCCAGGTCATATGCCAATTGTATACTTCATTTTCTGAGGAACCACCATATTGTCTCCAACAGCACCTGCATCATTTAAAATTCCCAAAAACAAAGAATGAGGGTCCCATTTTAATCCACATTCTATCAAACACTTGTAATTTTCTCTTTTTAATAGCAGCCATTCAAGTGGATTTCATTGTGAATTTGATTTGCATTTCCCTAATGGCTAATGATGTTGAGCATCTTTCCATGTGCTTTTTGGCGATTTGCATGTATTCTTTGGAGAAGTCTGTTCAAGTCTTTTGCCCATTTTAAAATTGGGTTGTTTTTTTGTTGTTGTTGAGTTGAATGATTTATTTATTTATTCTGAACATTAAACTCTTTCTTTTATGGCTTACACTTGGGTGTAAAATCAAAGAAACAACTGTCTTACCCAAGGTTGAAAACATGCAAACAGAAATCCAGTTTTTTCCCAGCACCATATGTTGAATAAACTGTTCTTTCCCAATTGAATTGGTTTTTCCTGTTACTAAAAATCAATTGGTCATAAATGGAGGGTTGATTTATGAAATGTTTCCATTCCATTGATCTATATATCTGCTCTTGTGTAAGTACCATGCTGTTTTGATTACAGTGGCTTTATAATGAGTTTTAACAATGGGAAGTTTGAGGCCTCAAATTTGTTCTTTCTTTTTAAGAGAGGGATTTGGATATACAGGACTGCTTATAATTCCATATAAATATGATGATTGGCTTCCAATTTCTGCAAAAAAGGCTATTGGGATTTTGATTGGTAATGCTTTCAATCTGAAAATCACTTTGTTTATAATTGACATCTCAACAATAATTAGTCTTCCAATATGTAAACATGGAAGGCACTTCCAATTATTTAGGTCTTCTTTGGTTTGTATTACCAATGTTTTGTAACTTACTATGTACAAGTCCTTTACATACATGATTAGATTCCTAGATATTTGATCAGTTTAGTGACTACTGTAAATGGATTTTTTTTTCTTTTTTCCTTCTTCCAATTTTTCATTACTAGTGTATAGACATTACTGACTTGGGGGTGCTGCTCTTGTACCCTGCCACTTGGCTGAATTCCTTATTAGCTCTAGGAGATTTGATGTGGATTTTTTTCAAGATTCTCTGTATATAGGATCACATCATCTGCAAATAGGGGCAGTTTTATTTCTTCCTTTCTAATCTTGATGCATTTTATTTCTTTCTATATTTTGCCTAATTTGTTTTGCTAGAAAGTCCAGAACAATGTTGAATAACAGTGCTGACAGTGTGCAACCTTGTCTTGTACCTGATCTTAGAAGGAAAGTATTCAGTGTTTCACCATTAAATATGATGTTAGCTGTAGATTTTTCATATATGCCCTTTTTCATGTTAAGGATGTTTCTATTACAAGTTTTCTAATTTTTTTCTATCAAAGATATTGTCAAATGTATTTCTGAATCATTTGAGTTGTTCCTTTATTTTCCTTTATTCTGTTAAATGTGGTGCATAATATTGATTAATTTTCTTATTTAAACCACGCTTGAACACCAGGGATAAAATACCACTCAATCATAATGTATACTTCTTTTAATGTGCAGTTGTATTTGATATGCTATTATTTGTCAATAAATTTTGCATCTATATTCATGAGATATGGGTCTGTAATTTTATTGTCTTTGGTATCTTTATCTGATTTTTATATGAGGGTGATATTGGCCTCATAGAATTAATTGGGAAGAGATCTCCCATCTTCAATGTTTTTGAAGTATTTGAGCAGGATTGGTACTAATTCTTCTTGGAATTTGTGAAGAAATCTGGTCCTGGGTTTCTGATCATTGAAAGGTTTTTGATTCCTGATTCAATCTTTTTACTAGTTAATGGTTTGTTGAGATCTTCTATTTCTTCTAGAATCAGTGTGGTAGTTTGTGGGTTTCTAGGACACTCTGTGTTTCATCTAGGTTACCTTATTTTTTTGGCATACAGTTGTTCATAGTATCCTTTTATAGTCCTTTTTACATCAGTGAGGTGGGTAGTAATGTCTCCATTTTATTTCTGATTTTAGTTGTGTCCTCTCTCTTTTGTTCATCATTATAGCTAAAGGTCTGTCAATTTTATTAATTTTTTTCAAAGAACCAACTATTACTGGTTGTTGATTATCTCTATTTTTAAATTCTGATTTCATTTATCTACACTCTAATCTTTTTTATTTCCTTCTTTCTGATCACTTTGGGTTTAGTTTAATCTTCTTTGTCTAGGTCTTCCAGTTTCAAGCTTAGGACTCTGAATTGAAACATTTCTCCTTTATAATGTAAGAATTTAGTGCTCTGTATATCCCCCTTAGTATTGCCTTTGCCACATTCCATAAGTTTTGGTATATCCTATATTCAATTTTCATTCAAAATGAATATATTTTCTAATATCTTTTGTGATTTCCTCTTTAAATTACTAGCTGTTTAAGAGCACATTGTTTGGGGGTGGGACAACATGGCAGAGTGGTGAGGTGAGGGTTTTAGTTACTGCTCCAGAGCAGTAGGGAGGAAGTCAGGAACTGCATGAACTGGACACTGCAGAGCAATTTGACTTTGGGCATACTTCATACAACACCCATGAACACATGGAACAGCTGAGATCAGTGAAATTTTTAAGCTCTCATAGCCAGGGGACCCATTCCCCTCCCTACCAGGCTCAGTCCCATGGGAGGAGAGGCCATCAGTGCTGAGAACCAGAAGGGAGAACTACAGTTGCAGCTCTGATTGAAAACTCAGACTACTGATCAAAAACTCCAAACATAGATAGACTGAGACCAGACACCAGAAAATCTGGGAGCAGTCAGCCCAGCAGAAAGGAGATAGGACTAGCAAAAACAGCAAAAAAATGCAAAAATAAAAACAGATATTTTTGGAGTTCCAGTGAACATAATATGCAGAAGGGCAGGGCTCAAACAGAATCAGGCACATATGCAAATCCAGAGGGCAAGGACCCTTGTCTGAAGAGGTGGATTCTCTGCTTTCTTGATTGTTCCTTAATGGCCCTAATCTCCTTGTCTCTTTGCATTTCAATAGCCCATTAGATCTGCAAGGAGGGCCCTTATTTTTCTTTTCTCTTTTCTTATTTTTTTAAATCTTTTTCTCTTTTTCTAAAACAATTACTCTAAGAAGCCCATTACAATAAGCCTCAAAGACTTGCAATTGGGCCCAGGCAAGAGCACAGCTAAGATAACTCTCAGGGACAAAGGAATAAGTCTAGTGGATGAGAAAATTCAATAACACCACGAATTCCCAAGAAAAGGGTGGTGTCATCTTACAGCCATGTACCTGGTGGGCTGGGAACACACCTGCCTGATGCCAGCACCACAGCCAAGAGCTGCACTGAACAACCTAGTGTGACAGGAAGTGTTTCAAGCAACATGCACAAACACCACATTATCTGGCATTGACAAGAGCCTTTCAACACCTGAAGCTAATTGACTCATAGCTGTGAAGGTGGAGCTGTGTGAAAAGAGGGAAATTAAAGTGCTCCATTCAGCCATCAATTCAGCAGGCTGTGAATGTTAACACATAGACCTCTGTCTCAGAACATCCCTTGGGGGGTGGCACTCACCTGTGAAGTAGCACAGTCTTCCTTCAGCAGAGGTCCTAGGAGGGCATGGCTTGGAAGAGGGATGCACTTACAAGTCCCAGGGACCATATGCCAATACCAAGGACCTGTGGTTCAGCGGCAAAGACAAACTGTAGTGAGACAGAACTAAAGGATTAGACTATTGCAACAGTTTTAAATCTCCAGGAACACCAGGGAAATTTGACAAATAAAGCCATCCTGCCTCCCTAACCACTCAGACACATGCCCCACATTCAGGGCAAGCAGCACAAAATACACAAGCAAACTTGGTGCACCAATTGGACACCCACAAGTCTCAGACCCCACTCATCACAAAGACAAAGTTGGGGAGAACTGGCTTTAGGAGAATAGGTGGCTTGCAGAAGCCACCTGCTGGTTGGTTAGAGAAAGCACATGCCACCAAGCTGTAGATCTGAAAAATTAGACATAAGACTTTGAATCAGCCTACATATCCTAAAAGAACCCAATCAAATTAAGCAAATGCCAAGAGGTCAAAAACAACAGAAAATTTTAAAGCATATGAAAAACCAGATGATATGGATAACCCAAACCCAAACATCCAAATTCAAAGATCAGAGGAGACAGAGTACTTGGAGCAATTAATCAAAGAACTAAAGACAAACAACAAGAGCACGGCACAGGATATAAAGGACATGAAGAAGAACATAGGAGAACATAAAGAAGAAATTGCAAGAGTAAATAAAAAATAGACAATGTTATGGAAATATAAGAAATTCTTGAAAAAATTAAAAAGATTCTGGATACTCATATTACAAGACTAGAGGAAGCTGAACAGCAAATCAGTGACCTCGAGGATGACAAAATGGAAAAAGAAAGAACAAAAGAAAGAAAGGGGGAAAAAAGAATAAATCAAAATGGACCTCAGGGATATGATAGCTATTATAAAACATCAAAATATAAGAGTCACTGGTGTTCCAGAAGGGGAAGAGAAAGGTAAAGGTCTAGAAAGAGTATTCAAAGAAATTGTTGGGGAAAACATCACGAACTTTCTAAACAACATAAATATGCAAATCATAAATGCCCAGCTAAATCCAAATAGAATAAATACAAATAAACCCACTCTGAGACATATTCTGATCACATTGTCAAATACAGAAGAGAAGGACCAACTTCTGGAAGAAGCAAGAGAAAAGAAATTCATCATTTACAAAGAAAACAGCATAAGATTAAGTAGTGACTACTCAGTGGCCACCATGGAGGCAAGAAGGCAGTAGCATGACATATTTAAAATTCTGAGAGAGAAAAATTGCCAACAAAAAATTCTTTTTCCAGCAAAGCTCTCCATCAAATTTGAGGGAGAACTCAAATTTTTCAATGCTGAGAAAATTTGCTAACAAGACCTGCCCTAATTGAGATACTAAAGGGAGCCCTACTGACAGAGACACAAAGAAAGGAGAGAGAAATATGGAGAAAGGTTCAGGACTAAAGAGATTCAGTGTGGGTGCATTAAAGAATATTAAGAGAGAGGGAAAAATACATCTGACAAACATAAACAAAAGTATAGGATGGTTGATTCAAGAAATGCCTCCACAGTAATACTGTTGAATGTAAATGGATTAAACCCCCAATTAAAAGTTAAAGATTAGCAGAATGGATCAAAAATATGAAACACCAATATGTTGCATACAGGAGACTCATCCTAGACACACGGACACAGAGAAATTGAAAGTGAAAGGATGGAAAAAAATATTTCATGCAAGCTACAGCAAAAAGAGAGCAGGAGTAGCAATATTAATCTCAGATAAAATAGACTTTAAATGCAAGGATGTTATGAAAGACAAACAAGGCCACTGCATACTAATAAAAGGGGCAATTCAATAAGAAGAAATAACAATCATGATGTTTGTGAACCAATCAAGGTGCCACAAAATACATGAGACAAACACTGGCAAAACTAAAGGAAGCCATTGATGTTACCAAAATAATTGTGAGAGATTTCAACACATCACTCTCTCCTATAGATAGATCAACAAGACAGAATACCAACAAGGAAATTGAAAACAATCTGATAAATGAATTTGATTTAACAGACATATATAGAACATTACATCACAAATCACCAGGAAACACATTCTTCTCTAGTGCTCATGGAACTTTCTCCAGAGTAGATCATATGCTGGGATATAAAAAAAGCCTCAAGAAACTTAAAAAAAATGAAATTATTCAAAGCATATTCTCTGACAAAAATGGAATACAATTAGAATTCGATAACCCTAAGAGACTTATAAAATTCACAAATACCTGGAGGTTAAACAACACACTCTTAAACAATCAGTGAGTTAAAGAAGAAACAGCAAGGGAAATTGCTAAATATATAGAGATGAATGAAAATGAGAGCACAATATATCAAAACCTATGGGATGCATCAAAAGTGGTACTAAGGGGAAATTTATAGCACTAAATGCGTTTATCAAAAAGGAAGAAAGAGCCAAAATCAAAGAATTAGTGGAGCAACTGAAGAAGCTAGAAAATGAACAGCAAACCAATCCTAAACCAAGTAGAAGAAAAGAAATATCAAGGATTAAAGCAGAAAAAATGATATAGAGAACAAAAAAACAAGAGAATAAATAGCACCAAAAGTTGGTTCTTTGAGAAGATCAACAAGATTGACAAACCCCTAGCTAGACTGACAAAATCAAAAAGAGAGAAGACCCATATCAACAAAATAATGAATGAAAATTCTGACATTACTGCAGATCCCAAAGAAATTTTAAAAATTGTAAGAGGATACTATGAACAACTATATGCCACCTAACTGGATAATTTAGAGGAAATGGACAATTTCCTGTAAACATATGAACAACCTAGACTGACCAGAGAAGAAATAGAAGACCTCAACCAACCAATCAGAAGAAAAGAGATCCAATCAGTCATGAAAATACTTCTCACAAGTAAATGTCCAGGGCCACATGGCTTCACAGGGGAATTCTACCAAACTTTCCAAAGAGAACTGACACCAATCTTACTTAAACCCTTTCAAAACATCAAAGAAATTGGAACACTACCTAACACATTTTATGAAGCTAACATCAATCTAATACCAAAAACAGGCAAAGATGCCACAAAAAAGGAAAAGTACAGGCCTATCTCCATATTGAATATAGATGCATTTTAATTTTAATTTTTAATTTTTATGCTTATTATTTTTGTTTGTGTGGTAATGAAAATGTTCAAAAATTAATTTTGGTGATGGATGCATAACTATATGGTGGTATTGTGAACAATTGATTCTATGCTTTGTATGACTGAATGGCATGTGAATATACATCAATAAAATTGAATTATTAAAAAATTCTTAAATATGCTCAAGGATATAAAGGAAAACATGGACAAAGAAGTAAAGTAAATCAGGAAAATGGTAGATGAGCACACAGAAAATATCAATAATAAAGAGATGGAAATTATGAAAAAGAACCAAACAGAGCTGAAAATCACAGTAGCCAAAATTTAATATTCCCTAGAGGGGTTTAACAGAAGATTAAAGATGGCAGAAGAAAGAAACAATGACCTTTAAGATAAGACAATTGAAATCATCCAAACTGGAAAGCAGAAAGAAGAAAGAAATGAAAATGAATAGACCCTGAGAAACCTGTGGGACACCATCAAGTATATTAATTCACATATTGTGGGATCCCAGAAGAAGAATGGGAGAAAAAGACGGAGTGAATAGTCAAAGAAATAATGGCTGAAAACTCCCCAAATTTAATGAAGGACATGAATATACACATCCAATTTCCTCAATGAACTCCAAGGTGGTTAAACCCATATAGACCCACACTACCCAATAAATAGAGAATTCTGATAGCCTCAAGAGAGAAGCAATGTGTCACATACAAGGGAGGCACAATAAGATTAAGTGATGATTTCTCATCTGAAAACATGGAGGCAAGAAGGCAGTGGTATGATATATTTACAGTGCTGCAAGCAAAAGTTTACCAACCAACAATTCTGTATCCAGCAAAACTGTCTTTCAAAAATAAGGGAGGAACTAAGACAAACTTTGAAAAATAAAAGCTGAGAGACTTTGTCACCAGTAGACCAGCCAAGCAAGAAATGCTAAAGGGAATTCTGTCAATTGAAAGAACAGAACACTAGAAAATTGATTGAAAACAAATAAAAAATAAAGATATCTGGTAAAGATAATGATGTAGGCACATATAAACATCAGTCCTATTTTATTTTTGTTGTGTAATTCCTCTTTCTACTTCATACAGGATATAAAAGGCAAATTGTATAAAATGCAATGATAAATCAATGGCTTTGTATATATAAATATGTAGTTTTTGATAAGCATTACATAAAGGTGGGGGATGGAGGGGTACAGGAACATAGTTTATGTATGTTATTAAAGTTGTCAAAAGTTCATATGAGGAGAACTTAAGATGGTAGTTAGGAAAGACAGGGCAAAAAACACCTCTGTGAAAAATACTAGATAAAAGCCAGAAAGTGACCCAGGACACCATTCCAGTGATGCACCAGCTGGACAAGGTCTGCTAAATCCACAGGGACCATTCACTTGCTGAAACTGGGAGTCTGCATTCTGAAATCAGTCAGTAAGCCTGCTGAATATCTGGCAGCCATGCTGCAGTGTGGGAAAACTGTGGGTTGGCATTTGGAGTTGGACTGGTTCTTTTTCAAGAAACCGAAATGCAGCTGCAGATATGGCAGTGAGAACCACACAGTGAAGCATGGCATGAACAGGCTGTGTGAATGCCTCAATATCTGGTGTGCAAGATATCTTTTCATGCACCCACTGCTAATTTTCTTGGAGAGAGGCAGGCAGAGGTGGGCAAAAAGGGGAAAATAACCATGCCCCTTGTAGCCATCTCCCCAGTGGGCTGGGAATGCTTCTACCTGGTGCCAGAGCCACAGCCCAGAGCTGTGCCAAAAAACCCAGTGTGACAGGAGGTGTTTACAGCATCACATGCACATGCCACAATATCAGGCATGGACAAAAACCTTTCACACACCCACAGCTAATTGTCTCAGAGCTGGAAAGGTAGAGCTGTGCAAAAAGGGGGAAATTAACATGCCCCATATAGCCATCCTTTCAGCAGACTGGGAATGCACATACACTGGACAGTGGCCCAGAACTTCCTTTGAGGGAAGGTGTGCATTTGTGATGTAGCACAACCTTCACTCAGCAGAAGCCCTAGAAGGGCACAGCTTGGAAGAGAGACACACTCAGAAATCCCAGGGACCATACGCCAATACCAAGGACTTGTGGGTCAGCAGCAGAGACAATCTGTTGCAAGACTGAAATGAAGGTTTACACTCTTGCAACAGCCTTAAATCTCCAGGAACACATAGGAGGTTTGATTATTAAAGCTACCCTCCCTCCCTAAATGCTCAGACACACACCCTACATTCAGGGAGGACAGCACCAACAACACCGCCAAACTTGGTGCACCAATTGGACCCCACAAGAATCACACTCCCACACACCACCAAGACAAAGTTGGGGAGGACTGACTTGAGGGGACTAGATGACTCACGGACACCATCAGCTGGTTAGTTAGAGAAAGTGTACACCACCAAGCTGTAGATCTGACAAACTAGAGATTAGTCTTTGAATAATCCTACATAATCCAGAAGAATGTTATCAAGTAAAGCAAATGCCAAGAGGCCAAAAGCAACAGAAAATTTTAAAGCATGTGAAAAAAACAGACGATATGGATAACCCAAACACAAACCCCCAAATCAAAAGATCAGAGGAGACACAGTGCTTGGAGCAATTAATCAAAGAACTAAAGACAAACAGTGAGAGCATGGCACAGGATATAAAGGATATGAAGAAGACCCTAGAAGAGCATAAATAAGAAATTGCAAGAGTAAATAAAAAAATAGATCTTATGGAAATTAAAGAAACTGTTGAACAAATTTAAAAGATTCTGGATAGTACAGGACCAGAGGAAGCTGAACAATGAATCAGCAACCTCAAGGGCCACAGAATGGAAAATGAAAGAACAAAAGAAAGAATGGGGAAAAAATTGAAAAAATTGAAATGAACCTCAGGGATATGATAGATTAAATAAAACATCCAAATATAAGACTCATGGGTGTCCCAGAAAGGGAAGAGAAGGGTAAAAGTCTAGAAAGAGTATTCAAAGAAATTGTTGGATAAAACTTCCCAAACCTTCTACACAGTATAAGCACACAAAGCATGAATGCCCAGTGAATTCCAAATAGAATAAATCCATATAAACCCATTCTGAGACATATTCTGATCAGACTGTCAACTACTGAGGAGAAGGAGCAAGTTCTGAAAGCAGCAAGAGGAAAGCGATTCATCACATACAAAGGAAACAACATAAGACTGACTACTCAGCAGCCACCATGTAGGCAAGAAGGCAGTGTCATGACATATTTTAAATTCTGAGAGAAAAATTTCCAACCAAGAATACCTTATCCAGCAAAACTCTCCTTCAAATTTGAGGGAGAGCTTAAATTTTTCGCAAACAAATCCTGAGAGATTTTGCTAATAAAATATCCACCATACTTCAGATACTAAAGGGAGCCCTACCAACATAGAAACAGAAAAAGGAGATAGAGATATGGAGAAAGGTTCAGTACTAAAGAGGTTCAATATTGGTTCATTAAAGAACAATAAGAGAGAGAGGGAAAAATATATCTGACAGACATAAACCAAAGGATAGGATGGTTGATTCAAGAAATGCCTTCAGAGTAATAAAGTTGAAAGTAAATGGATTAAACTCCCCAATTAAAAGATATAGATTGGCAGAATCGATCAAAAAGTATGAACCATCACTATGTTGCATACAAGAGATGTATCTTAAACACAGGGACACAAAAAAATTGAAAGTGAAAGGATGGAAAAATAGTTCAGGCAAGCTACAGCAAAAAGAAAGCAGGAGTAGCAATATTAATCTCAGACAAAATAAACTTTAAGTGCAAGAATGTTATGAGACAAAGCAGGCCACTACACACTAATAAAAGGGGCAATTCAACAAGAAGAAATAATCATAAATGTTTATGCAGCCAATCATGGTGCCACAAAATATATGAGACAAACACTGGCAAAACTAAAGGAAACAATGGATGTTTCCACAATTGTGGAAGACTTCAACACATCAGTCTCTCCTATAGATAAATCAACCAGACAGAAGACCAATAAGGAAATTTAAAACTTAAACAATCAGATGAATGAATTTGATTTAACAGACGTATATAGAACATTACATCCCAAATCACCAGGATACACTTTCTTCTCTAGTGATCACAGAACATTCTCCAGAATAGACCACATGCTGGGACATAAAACAAGCCTCAATAAATTAAAAAAAAAATTGAAATTATTCGAAGCCCATTCTCTGACCACAATAGAATACAGTTAGAAGTCAATAACCATCAGAGACTTAGAAAATTCACAAACACCTGGAGGTTAAACAACACACTCCTAAAATAAATGGTTTATAATGTAGAATGTAGGGGAACTAGTGATAGAGATCAATTAATCAAGGGAGAATGATAACCCAATAAGAACAGATAAGCTATTCTGGGTAAATTTAATGTTATGGGAATGCCCCGGAATGACTATGGTTTGTTAATTTCTGGTGGGTATGATCGGAACAAGTTCACAGAAATGTTGCTATATTAGGTTATTTTCTTGGGAGAGAGTAGGAACATGTTGGACTCCCTTGTTATGGTTTGTTGAAATGTGTTTTTTTAATTGTATATTTTCTTTATTTTTTATTTTTTTGATATAGTTGATTTTAAAAAAAGAGCTAATTAAAGAAAACAATGAAAAAAATGCAGAGCCCCCTTGAGGAGCTGGTGGAGAATGCAGGGGTGTTAGGCTCCCCCACCTCAATGGTCACTGATGTGCTCACAGACATAGGGGACTGGTGGTTTGATGGGCTGAACCCTCTACCATAAGACTTGCCCTTTGGAAGACTGTTGCTGCAAAGGAGAGGCTAGGCCTCCCTATAATTGTGCCTAAGAGCCTCCTCCCAAATGCCTCTTTGTTGCTCAGATGTCGCCCTCTCTCTCTAGCTAAGCCAACTTGGCAGGTGAAATCACTGCCCTCCCCCCTACATGGGATCTGACACCCAGGGTAGTGAATCCCCCTGGCAACGTGGAATATGACTCCCAGGGAGGAATGTAGACCCAGCATCATGGGATGGAGAACATCTTCTTGACCAAAAGGGGGATGTGAAAGGAAATGAAATAAGTGTCAGTGGCAGAGAGATTTCAAAAGGAGCCTAGAGGTCACTCTGGTGGGCACTCTTATGCACAATATAGACAACACTTTTTAGGTTCTAGTGAATTGGAATAGCTAGCTGTAAATACCTCAAACTATCAAGCTACAACCCAGAACCAATGAATCTTGAAGATGATTATATAAAAATGTAGCTTATGAAGGGTGACAAAGCGATTGGGAAAGCCATATGGACCACACTCCCCTTTGTCTCATCTATGGATCGATGAGTATAAAAATGGGGGAAGAAAAAACAAAAAGGCACCCAGTGTTCTTTTTAATTTAATTTTTCTTTTTCACTTTAATTTTTATTCTTATTATTTTTGTGTGTGTGGTAATGAAAATGTCAAAAATTAATTTTGGTGATGAATGCACAAGTATATAATTGTACGGTAAACAATTGAATGTACACTTTGTTTTGTATGACTGCATGGTATGTGAATATATCTCAATAAATATGAATTTAAAAAAAAGGATATGAAAGCCAAATGCAATGGAGTATACTAAATTAGATCCTGGAACAAAATAAAATGGGGAGCACTAATGGAAAAACTGATATAATCCAAATAAAGTCTGTAGTTGTGTCAGTAAAAAAAAAAGTTGATATGAAAGTAGGCAAGATTTTTATAGATTTAGGATGCTAAATTTAAGCCCATGTCACCCACAAAGAAAATATTAAAGAATATGAAAACTCATAGGGAGAGAAAGTAGAGGACAGGTTACTCTACTGGGGTGGGGGTACAGGGCAAAGGGGAGTTCACACAAAAGGAATGTGGGGTACTTTTTGGGGATAAGAGAAAGCTCTAATAATGGATGTTGGTAGGATAATGCAACATTGTGCATGTGATTAATTCCATGCTTAGGATAGGTTGGTGTGCCAGTTTGGATTTATTATGTCCCCCAAAATGGAATTATCTTTGATGCAATCTTGTGGGGGCAGATGTATTGTATTGATTAGATTGGAATTATTTGATTAATGTTTCCATGGAGACATGTGGGTATTAATTGGCTCACTGGAGTCATATAAAGGAGTTCACAGACAGAAGGAACTAGGAAGAGCTGTGAGTGACATTATGGAGAGCAACTGAGAGTGATATTTGGAAGAGTTGCTGAAGCCAAGATAGACACTTTGAAGAATGCACAGGAGCTGAAAGTGGAGCTAGAACACAACCTGGGATCAGTAGAGGCCAGCTATGTGCTTTCCCAGCTTACAGAGGTTTTCTGGATGCCATTGGTCTTCCATCAGTAAAGTTATATTTGTGTTGATACCTTCATTTGGACATTTTCATGGCCTTGAGACTGTAAGTTTGTAACCAAATAAGCCCCCTTGTAAAAGCCAATCCATATCTGGTATTTTGCATAATGACAGCATTAGCAAACAGGAACTCTAGGGATGGGAAAACTTATATTGTATATATGTGTCCACAATTAATAAAGAAAGGAGAAACTAAAGAGATAGTGATAGTTAAATGTAATACATGATACTGAGTAGGATATAAGAATGGAGGAGAAAAGGCTCAAAAGGACATTATTGGGACATAAAGAAAAATTTGGTATATAGAATGCAAGCATTATATCAATATTAAATTCCTTGAGCTTGATAACTGTACTTAAGGTGATTACATAAATGAATATCCTTATTTGTGGGAAATATACCTGGAAATATTATGTCCTCAAGAATTATGATATGTGCAACCTGCTCTCAAATGTTCAGAAAATAGATATGAGTAGGTAGATTGGTAGGTAGGTAGATTAGATAGATGAATAGACAGATAGATAGATAGATAGATAGACAGACAGACAGACAGACAGACAGACATAGAAGGAATGTTAAGGCAAAGATGGCAAAATGTTAAAATTGGTGGATCTGAATATCTGGAAGTGGGGGTTATGTTGGAGTTCTCTGTATACGGTATGCATTATTTTGCAACTGACTTGTAGTATTGAAATTATTTCAAAGTAAAAAGTTAAAATGTATAAGGCAACAAAATATAGTTTATTGAGGTATCAGGAGACCATATTCATGACCTTGGGTTAGGGCACTGATTTCTTAACCAGACTCAAAAGATACTAAAAATGAAGCAAAAATTGATAAATTATAATATACTAAAATTAAGAACTTCTATATATCAAAGTTTGCTATTAAGGGAATATAAAGTCAAGTGACTTAGTGGAAAATAGTTATCACAAAGTACATAACCAAGTAAGGGTTGGCATCCGGAATATAAATGACCTTAAAAATCAATAACAAGACAAAGAACACAATACAAAAATGAGCCAAACACCTGAATAGGCACTTCACAAAATGGCCAATAACATAGAAATGATTAACCTCTTTATTCATCAGGGGTAATGCAACATAAAACTACAGTGAGCTACAACAATATATCTACCTCAATGACTACAGTGAAAAATAGTTGACAATATCAAATGCTGGCAAGGATGTGGTACAACTGGAACCCTTAAACAATGCTGAGTGGCATGTAAAGTGCAGAAAAGATTTCAGAAAATAATTTTGGAATGCAGGCATAACATATTATATAGCAATTCTACTCTTAGTTATATATAGATAAAACATAAGAAATGCATGCAAATGTACACCAAAAGACATATTTTAGAATGTTTACAGCAGAATCATTCATAATAGCCCCAAACTCAATAAATATTTGTTTAACAAATGAATGAATGCTCATCTAATAATCTATGGAACCAAAGTATTGTATATGCCCTTACAAAGGCTTCATTGGTCCCAGAGCCTGAAAC
Organism: Choloepus didactylus; assembly: GCF_015220235.1. Classification (NCBI taxonomy): domain Eukaryota; kingdom Metazoa; phylum Chordata; class Mammalia; order Pilosa; family Megalonychidae; genus Choloepus; species Choloepus didactylus. Next base: position 104,133,288 of record NC_051334.1, on the reverse strand, counting down.
ATTGTTGCAGGTGTGGGGAAGGGGATAAATGGCTGCAGGGTTAAATATTATAGGACAATAAAAACAGGGAGCTTGATTTTTTTTTAGTTTTTTTAAAAATTCAATTTTATTGAGATATATTCACATATCATACAACCATCCGTGATGTAAAATCAATTATTCACAGAATCATTATATGGTTGTGCATTCATCATCACAATTTTTGAACATTTTCATTGTCACACACAAAAAAGAATAAGAATAAAAGTTAAAAAGAACACCCAAAACATCCCATACCCCCTTCTCTCCTTGTAATTCTTTTAATTTTGTCTTCATTTTTCTATTCATCTGTCTGTATACTTTATAAAGGGAATGGGAGCTACAACGTTTTCTCAATCACATGGTCACACAGTGCAAGCTGTATAGTTATACAATCATCTTCAAGATTAAAGTCTACTGGGTTGCAGCTCAACAATTTCAGGTATTTCCTTCTAGCTATTCCAATATACTAAAAACTAAAAAGGAATATCTATATAATGCATAAGAATAACCTCCAGAATGACCCCTCTCAACTCTATTTGAGCTCTCTCAGTCACTGAAACTTTATTTTTTTTTCCTTTCTCTTCCCCATTTTGGTCCAAGAAGGCTTTCTCAATTCCATGAGGCCAGGGCCAAGCTTATCCCTGGGAGTCATGTCCCACATTGCCAGGGAGATTTACATCCCTGGGAGTCATGCCCCATGTAGTTGGGAGGGCAATGAGTTTACCTGCTGAGTAAGCTTACAGAGAGAGGCCACATCTGAGCAACAAAAGAGGTTCTGGGGACAACTCTAAGATGGCTTAGCTTCTCCTTTGCAGTAACAAACTTCATAAGCCCCCAATGCTTGTGAGAATATCATTAATTCTCCAGGTAGGAAAATTTAATATTCCCACATTTCCCCCCAGTCCCTCAAGGGGCTTTGTAAATACATCTTTATTCTCTGCCCAAATTACTCTGGGATGTATTGGGGTTTCAAGCTAACCTGTACAAACTGACCAAATTTCACTACCTATTCAATGTTCCATGTAATTTTGTTGTTTGAATAAACAAGTTAATTTATATATAGTGTGTTATAAAAATATAGATTTTGCACCTAATAAACATCTCTTCCTTTGATCTCACACAGAAGTTGAAGTCTTGAAAACACTGTCAATATTGTTCTTTACCCTTTAGTCTAATTTATCTTAGTCCTAACCAAGTACATATTGTTCATAACTCTAGTAGAAGTCTGATCTCTTTTTTCAGACTCATTAACATTTGCTCTATGGGGTAATACTGATATTCATAGCTCTCAGACTCTGGCTCTGAATCTCAGATGTCACACCGATACCCAAAGTTCCAGGGACTGACCAGATTATACACAAAGAGTCCAAAATCTCAGAATTTAGAAATAGCCATTACAACTCAGGAATAGATGTAACTGCTGTAAGAGCTTACAGTCAAGGAACCTTTACAATAAGCCTTCCCATGATAACCTATAGGGAGCCTGAATTTTAAGGAAAAGATTTTAATTCCAGTTCTGTCCTTCAGTATTGAAATTTAAATGCAAGTATAAATACATTGCATTTTCAAGTTATGATTCTCTATTGAAGACATTAACCAATATTGTCTATCATAATAACCATTTTATTTATTTGGTCTGTATGCTTACATGTTGATTGGAATAGATACAAACATTTAGGATCCATCTGGACCTTTCATTTCAATGACCAATCTAAACTGAGCAATTTGATATTGTTTACACACTCTTGATTTTGACAAATAGAAAAATAACATTAAAAATATTTGTATGTCTTATCAATATAATACACAGTTTTCGTATCCTGTACTTAAGACATAGTATTTGACCAAAGCTGAAAGTTAAAGTAGTAGATAAAGGAAAGTTGTTAAATTTGAATATTACTTTTAATCATTAAATTATGGATGTATTTCCTATGGCATGTTCTCCAGAACTTGTATGACACAGTTTGATATTTCAAAAGAAACTGAAAGTCAATATTCCCTTATGGAGCACATTACACATGGTAGAAGAAATGATAGTATGATAAAGTTGTTTGTCTATAATTTTCTGCCTCAGAAAAGGTCTTTATCTTTAAGTATTTCAAAAATCAGCACTTTGAAAGTATTATGGGAAATTCTACTTCCTCCCCCACTCCATCCTTTGCATTTTCATTTAACTTTTAGGATGCTATCATTTAATAGTTCCTTTAATTTATCTCAAAAATAAATTTAATTTGCCACATGTAGCTCTATTTCATTTTGGACCTTATTAAAATTTAAAATTACTAAAATGAAATTTAGATGTCTAGTTAAAAAGTCACTAAGAACATATACTGAACTTAGTACTCAAAATTATTGCCTTTGACTAAATTCATTACCAAAACCTTTGGGAAAATGTATTATTTACTGTTTAGGTTGAAAGAATATATTTTAAATCATTAGCTGAAATTTAAAGGGCAAGGGCTTTAAAACTGCAGCTAGAAATTAGGTTTATGCTTTTTAGGTCAAATTTATACCTTCTGATGCTAAAGATGGAGCTAGAAGACAAAAAGAGAAAGCCTATTAAGCATACCTTGATTTAAAAATTTGGCAGTTTTATCATCTTGGAAATGAGCCAACAAGCCAGCAGCTGTGTTCATCCTTGGCTGAGCAAGTCACAGTACTGGAGAGCACAAGCTGAGAACAGTGGTTTGTACAATGGGGACAGCAAGGCAGAATCAGAACTAATTAGAATTCCTGTAGGCTTTATCAACAGGTCTGCAAAATACAGTAATTAAGCTGTGACTGTGAAAACATGTCACTTTGATGTATTGGAGAAGATGCAAACTAGCTTAAAATTACCCAGTTCAAAACACAATCATTTAAAGTCTTCTTTAAAATGATACATGTTATATATCTTTGACTACTGTGATTTTTGTAATTACCTCAATCAAGCCAAGGCTAATTTAATTTCTCATTAAAGAGTATGAAGAGTTTACTTATTGACCTGCTTTTGTAGATGTTTTTCTAGACCAAAAAGGAGCAGATTGAATGAAATATATTGATATCTTAATATTTTAAAATATCAAGATTTCTCTGCTAATATAATAGTTTCAATTGTCATCTCAGAAATAAATTCATGTTTAAAATATTTGGTGTCAGTCTTTTTTGTTAATAGAATTCAACAAGGGAATATATTCACAAATACTTTAATAATTTAATACATATACACGTATCTGCATATATTGATATTTATAAATTGTATTTTTATTAAACTTGTAATACTTAAAATTTAAGTTATACTTATCTCTATCCCTTTTTTTCTTAGTCTTTATTTTATCAATACTTTCATGTCTCAAACTTGGTAAGGAATTGGAGAACTCTAACTTTCCTCTATCTCACCTCTCATCTTCTATGTTATTATATACTAATTTAGTCCCACCTTGTTTCTCCCTTCAAGAAAAGAATGTGTGTTTGTGTATGTATATTTACAATCACTACTTATTAAGATTTACCAAATTGTTTTAAAATTTTCTTTTGTTATCATTGCTTTTGGCATACATCCTTTACTTCAAGTTTATCCTTCTTCTTACCGAAATAAATTCTTCCATAATTTTGTCATGGGATGTGAAAATGTACTTAACTCACTCTCACTATTGAATGATACTTTGCCTATGAAAGTACAGAAAGTACAGAATTATGGGTTGGCAATCATTCTCCCTCTGAACTGAAGGTGCTGCACTGTAGTTTGCTGGCATCTAGTATTTATAATAAATCTGATGATCAGTCTGTCTACCTGATGGTCAGTCTATTATTGTTCCTTTGTAGATATTCTGTGGAGATAATCTACTTTATTTTGGTAACTTTTAAAGATAAGTCATTTATCCTGGAATTCTGCAATTACATAAAGAAAGGTCTAGATGTGGATTCATTTTTGTATACCATGCTCAGGAGTTGGTTGCTAATTCAGTCTGAGAAATTTTCTTCAATTATCTCTCCTTTTTTACTTCAATACATTATTTTCTTTTTGTGGAAGTAAAATTTAAATACTGTTAAATGAACAGATTTTGACGACATAAATTGATGAGTTTTTGCCAATGTAGACACCCATATAACCAGCAATACCCCATTCAAATGACAAGACAGTTTTGATAACTCCAGAAACTTTCCTCATGTCCCTTTAAGTAAAGCCCCAGCCTCCCATAGGAAAACATTATTATTTCTATCATTAAATTAGGTGGCCTTGTCTAAAACTTTCTATGAATGAAATCATACAATATGTATTAATTTATATCCAGTGCCTTTCCCTCAGCATAATGTCTGTGAGATTCATACATTTTGTTATGCACATCAGTAAACTTTGCTGTTATTGTTTTGTTGAGCTATATTTCATTGTATGAATATACCACAATTTGTCCTTCCATTCCCTATGGGTGAACATTTGGTTGTTTTAAATATTTTGCTATTGTGAAAAAAGTTCTTAAAAAACATGTTTTTACAAGTGTTTGGGTAAGAATATATTTTTACATCTCTTGGGTAAATTCCTAGAAGTGGAATTCCTGGGTCATGTAGTAGATAAATGTTTATCTTTTTAAGAAATTGCAAAACAGTTTTTCCAAAGTGGTTGTACCATTTTACATTTATACCAGTTATGCATGAAAATTCAGTTGCTAAGATCCCCAGTAGAATTTGCTATGCCATTCAGTTTTTCTTTTTTTCTGTTGTTCTTATTGTCTTTTTAGCTATTCTGATAGGTGAGTAGTTGTATGTTATGAAATTAATTTGTGTTTCCTTGATAATGAAAGATGTTGAGCACCATTTCATGTGTTCATTAACCATTCATGGATCTCCTGTGTCTTTTCATATATTTTTCCTATTTTCATTGGGTTGTCATTTTTATTATTGAATCGTAAGCTTCTCTCTATATATAAACACACACACATTCTATAAACAAATCTCCCATTTGTGGCTCATCTTTCATTTTCTTAATGACTTTTGATAATTCCAATTAATCAATTTCATTTATAGTTATTGCTTTTTGTGTTATATCTAAGAAAATTCTGCCTGTTTCAAGTGACAAAAATGTGTTCCTATGTATATATTAAGAAGGTTAATTGTTTCAGTCTTTAGAGTTAGGCATGGTATCCTTTTAGTATCATTTTTGTATATGGTGGGAGGAAAGGCTCTAGGTTCATTTTTTCCAAGGGTTTATTAATTTATCCCATTATAATATTCAAAAAGTCTTCCTTTCCCCCATTATACTCCTTTGGCACCTTTGCTGAGTAATAATTGACTTAAATGTGTGAGTTTACTTATGGACTCCTTATTATAATTTCAGTGACATGATAATATTGATTATAGTAGCCAAATGACCACTGGTTAGGTAAATAATTGAAAGATTTTAAATAACAATGTGTCAATAGGGGATTTCTGGAAGATGGTGGTTAGGAGAGACAGGGCAAAAAAAAATCTCCATGAAAAATACTAGATAAAAGACAGAAAGTGACTCAGAACACAAGTTCCAGTGATTCATCAGCTGGACAAGGTCTTTTAAATCCACAGGAACAATGCACCTTGTGAAACTGAGAGTCTGCATTCTGAAATGAGTGATTGAACCTGCTGAATAACTGGCAGCTGTGTTATGGTCTGGAGAAACCATGGGCTGGTGTTTGGTGTTGGACTAGCTTAGAAAAACCAAAAGCAGCTGCAGATATGGCAGCAAGAACCACACAGTGAAGCATGGCAGGAAATGCATCCCAACAAACTGTGAGCATGCCTCAATATCTGGTATGGATGATAGCCTTTTGTGAACCCACTGTTAATTGTCTTGAAGCTGGGAAGGCAGAGGTTTAGCCAAAAGGGGAAATTAAAAAAAAAATAAAACTCATACAGTCATCTTCCTGGCAGACTGGGAATGCTCCTTCCCAGTGCCAGCACTGCAGCCCAGACCTGCACCAAACAAGCCAAAGCAGCAGGAAGTGTTTCCAGCAACACACACACGTGCCCCAATATCTGACAGGGATGGTAGCCCTTTGTGCACCTGCAGTTAATTGTCCCAGAGCTAGGAAGGTGGGCTGGTGTGAAAAAAGGGGGAAATTAACACACCTCATACAGCCATCCTTTCAGAAGGCTGGGAACACCCCTACATGGCCCTGTGGCTTAGAACTTCCCTTGGGGGATGGAACTCACTTGTGATGTAGCAGTCTTCCCTCAACAGAGGCCCTAGGAGGGCACAGCTTGGAAAATTGACCAACTGGTAAGATCCAAAGACCATATACCAATACTAAGGACTTGTGGGTCAGCAGCAGAGAAAACCTGTGTTAAGACTGTACTGAAGGTTTAGACTCTTGCAACAGCTTTAAATCTACAGAAACCTGGGAGGTTTGAATATTAAAGACACCCTCCCTCCCTAATCTCTCATACACACTCCCCACATTCAGGGTGGGCAGCACCAACTACACACACAAACTGGGTGGATCAGTTGGACCCCCACAAGATTCAGACCCCCACTCACCACAAAGAAAAATTGGGGAGAACTGTATTGAGGGGAATAGCTGGTTCATGGATGGCATATGCTGGTTAGTTAGAGAAAGTACATGGCACCAAGCTTTAGATCTGACAAATTAGAGATAAGTGTTTGAATAAACATATATATAGTAAAAGAACCCTATCAGGTTAAGTAAATGCCAAGAGGTCAAAAACAACAGAAAATTTTAAAGCATATGAGGAAACAGATGATATGGATAACCCAAACACTCAAATCAAAACATCAGAGGAGACATGGTATTTGGAGCAATTAATCAAAGAACTAAAGGCAATGAGAGCAAGTCACAGAATATAAAGGATATGAAGAAAATCCTAGAAGAGCATAAAGAAGAAATTTCAAGAGTAAATAAAAAAATAGATGATCTTATGGAAGTAAAAGAAACTGTCTACCAAATTAAAAAGACTCTGGATACTCATAGTACAAGACTAGAGAAAGATGGACAGTGAATCAGTGACCTCAAAGATGACAAAACAGAAAATGAAAGAACAATGAAAGAATGGGGAAAAATTGAAAAATTCAAAATGGACTTCAAGGATCTGATAGATAATATAAAACATACAAATACAAGAGTCTTTGGTGTTCCAGAAGGGGAAGAGAAGGGTAAAGGTCTAGGAAGAGCATTCAAAGAAATTCTTGGGGAAAACTTCCACAATATTCTAATCAACCCAAATACACAAATCATAAATGCCCAGCAAACTTCAATTAGAATAAATCCAAATAAACCAACTCCAAGTTATATTCTGATCAGATTGTCAAATACTGAAGAGAAGGAGCAAGTTCTGACAGCAGCAAGAGAAAAGCAATTCACCATTTACAAAGGAAACAGCATAAGACTATGTGGTGACTACTCAGTGGCCATAATGCAGGTGAGAAGGCAGTGGCATGACATATTTGAAATTCTGAGAGAGAAAAATTGCCAACCAAGAATTTATCTAGCAAACCTCTTGTATTAGTTAGGGTTCTCTAGGGAAACAGAATCAATGAGAGGTGTTTCTGACTATCAGATTTGTAAAAGTGACTCACACTACTGTAGGTATGCACAAGTCCAAATTCTGTAGAGCAGTCAGCAAGCTGTCAACAGCAAGGAAGATGTCTGATGAACTCCTCAGGAAATGAACCAGCAGCTTTGACAAACTCCTCAGGAAATGAACTGGGATCTTCGACGAACGTGTTCAATGAACTCCTCAGGAAATGAACCAGCAACTTCAACAAACTCCTCAGGAAATGCTTCACTGGGCAGCCGAAGAAGAAGAAAAATGTCCTCTAACTGTCTCGCTTATAAGTCTTCAAATGATTAATTGGATTAAATGCAGCCAATTGCATTCTCTCATTGTGGAAGACATGCCCTTTGATGAGTCATCAGTCACAACTGCAGTCAATTGACTGATGATTTAATAAACCAGCCTGTTGGTTTATTAACCAGCCACAAATGTCCTCATAGCAATTGTTAGGCCAGTGTTTGCTTGACCAGACAGCTGGGTACTATCACCTGGCCAAGTTGACACATGGACCTAAGCATCACACCTCTCCTTCAAATTTGAGGGAGAGCTTAAATTTTTCAAAGACAAGCAAATCCTGAGAGAATTTGCTAACAAGAGACCTGCCCTACTTCAGATACTAAAGGAAGCCCTAGCAACAGAGAAACAAAGAAAGGAGAGAGAGAGATGGAGAAATGTTTGGTACTAAAGTGATTCAGTATGGGTACATAAAAGGACATTAAGAGAAAGAGGGAAAATATATCTGAAAAACATAAATAAAAGGATAGGATGGCTGATTCAAGAAATGCCTTCACAGTAACAAAGTTGAAAGTAAATGGATTAACCTCCCCAATTAAAAGATATAGATTGGCAGAATGGATCAAAAAATATGAACCATCAATAAGTTGCACACAAGAGATCCATCTTAGACACAGGGACACAAGGAAATTGAAAGTGAAAGGATGGAAAAAACATTTCATGCATTCTACAGCCAAAGGAAAGCAAGAATAGCAATTTTAATCTCAGATAAAATAAACTCTAAATGCAAGGATATTATGAGATACATAGAAGGCTACTGCATACTAATAAAAGGGGCAATTCAACAAGAAGAAATAACAATCATAATTGTTTATGCACCCACTTTAGTTGCCACAAAATACATGAGACAAACACTGGCAAAATTAAAGGGAACAATTGATGTTTCCACAATAATTGTAGGAGACTTCAACACATCACTCTCTCCTATAGATAGATCATCCTGACAGAAGACCAATAAGGAAATTGAAAACTTAAACTATCTGATAAATGAATTTAAATTAACAGACATATATGGAACATTACATCCCAAATCACAAGGATAGACATTTTTCTCTAGTGATCATGGAACTTTCTATAGAATACATCATATACTGGGACATAAAACAAGCCTCAATAAATTTAAAAAATTGAAATTATTCAAAGCACATTCTCTGATCACAATGGAAAACAATTAGAAGCCAATAACCATCAGAGACTTAGAAAATTCACACATACCAGGAAGATAAACAACACACTACTAAACAATCAGAGGGTTAAAGAATAAATAGCAAGAGAAATTGCTAAATATATAGAGAAAAATGAAAATGAGGACAAAACATATCAAAACCTATGGGACGAAGCAAAAGCAACACTGAGTGGGAAATTTATAGTACTAAATGCATTCATCAAAACAGGAAGAAAGAGATAAAATCAAAGGACTAATGGAGCAACTGAAGAAGCTAGAAAATGAACAGCAAACTAAACCTAAACCAAGTAGAAGAAAAGATAACAAGGATTAAAGCAGAAATAAATGACATAGAGAACAAAAAAACAATAGAGAGGATAAATAGCACCAGAAGTTGGTTCTTTGTGAAGATCAACAAGATTGACAAACCTCTAGCTTGATTGACAAAATCAAAAAGAGGGAAGACCCATATAAACAAAGTAATGATTGAGAAAGGTAACATTACTGTGGATCCCAAAGTATTTAAAAAAATTATGAGTATACTATAACAACTGTATGCCAACAAACTGGATAATTTAGAGGAAATGGACAATTTCCTGGAACATAAGAACAACCTAGACTGACCAGAGAAGAAACAGAAGACCTTAACCAACCAATAACAAGCAAAGAGATCCAATCAGTCATCAAAAAGCTTCCCACAAATAAATGCCCAGGGCCAGATGGCTTCACAGGGGAATTCTACCTAACTTTCCAAAAAGAACTGACACCAAACTTACTTAAACTCTTTCAAAACATTGAAGAAAATGGGACACTACCTAACACATTTTATGAAGCTAACATCAATCTAATACCAAAAACAGGCAAAGATGCCACAAAAAAGGAAAACTACAGGCCAATCTTCCTAATGAAGAGAGATGCAAAAATTCTCAACAAAGTACTTGCAAATCAAAACCAAAGACACATTAAAAAACTCATACACCATGACCAAGTGGGGTTCATTTCAGGCATGCAAGGATGGTTCAACATAAGAAAATCAATCCATATATTACAACACATTAACAAATCAAAAGAGAAAAGTCAAATGATTATCACAATAGAGGGTGAAAAAGCATTTGACAAAATCCAACATCCCTTTGTGATAAAAAACATTTCAAAAGGTAGGAATTGAAGGAAACTTCCTCAGTATGATAAAGAGCATATATGAAAAACCCACAGCCAGCATTGTACTCAAAGGTGAGTGACTGAAAACCTTCCATCTAAGATCAGGAACAAGACAAGGATGCCCACCGTCACCACTGTTATTCAACATTGTGCTAGAAGTGCTAGCCAGGGCAATCTGGCAAGACAAAGAAATAAAAGGCATCCAAATGGGAAAGGAAGAAGTAAAACTGTCATTATTTGCAGATGATATGATCTTATATCTGGAAAACCATGAAAAATTGATGATGTAGCTACTAGAGCTAATAAATTTAGCAAAGTAGCAGGACACAAGATTAATCCACAGAAGTCAGTAATGTTTCTATGTGCTAGAAATGAATGATGTGAAGAGACACTCACAAAAAGATACCATTTTCAATAACAACTAAAAAAATCAAGTACCTAGGAATAAACTTAACCAAAGACATAAAAGAGTTATACAAAGAAAACTACATAGCTCTACTAAAAGAAATAGAAAGGGCCCTTAAAAGATGGAAAAATATCCCATGTTCATAGATAGGAAAGCTAAATGTCATTTAGATGTCACTACTAAAAGAAATAGAAAGGGCCCTTAAAAGATGGAAAAATATCCCATGTTCATAGATAGGAAAGCTAAATGTCATTTAGATGTCAATTCTACCCAAACTCTTCTACAGATTTGATGCAATCCCAATCAAAATTCCAACAATCTACTTTGCAGACTTGGTAAAGCTAGTTATCATATTCATTTGGAATGGGAATATGCCTCTAATTTCCAAAAACATTCTAAAAATTAAAAACATAGTGGAAGGGCTTTCACTCCCTGACTTTGAAGCTTTTTATAAAGCCATAGTAGTCAAAACAGCATGTTACTGGCACAATGATAGACATATTGATCAATGGAATCAAATTGAGAATTCGGAATTATACCCCAGATCTACAGCCGACTGATCTTTGATAAGGCCCCCAAAGCCACTAAATGGGGACATAACAGTCTTTTCAACAAATGGGGCTGGTAGAGTTGGATATCCATATCCAAAAGAATGAAAGAAGACCTCTAACTCACACCCTACACAAAAATTAACTCATAGTGGGTCAAAGACCTCAGTACAAAAGACAGTACCATAAAACACCTAGAAGATAATGTAGAGAAACATCTTCAAGTCCTTGTATTAGGCATCACTCCCTAAACCTGACACCCAAAGCACAAGGAACAAAAGAAAAAGAGATAATTGGGAACTCCTCAAACTTAGAAGTTTATGAACCTCAAAGGAATTTGTCAGAAAGGCAAAGAGGCCTCCAACTCAATGGAAAAAAAAAATTTGGAGACCATGTATCTGACAAAAGACTATACCTTGCATATATAAAGAAATCCTACAACTCAATGACAATAGTACAGACAGCCCAATTATAAAATAGGCAAAAGATATGAAAAGATTGTTCTCTGTAGAGGAATTACAAATGGCAAAAAAACACATGAAAAACTCATCTTCACTAGCTATTAGAGAGATGCAAATTAAGACCACATTGAGATACCATCTCACACTAATTAGAATGGCTGCCATTAAACAAACAGGAAACTACAAATGCCGGAGAGGATGTGGAGAAATTGGAACTCTTATTCATTGTTGGTGGAACTGTCTAATGGTTCAGCCACCCTGGAACTCAGTCTGGCAGTTCCTTAGAAAACTAGATATAGAGTTACCCATTGATCCAGCAATTGCACTTCTCTGTATATAGCCAGAAGATCTGAAAGCAGTCACATGAACAGATATCTTCATGCCAATGTTCATAGCAGCAATATTCACAATTGCCAAGAAATGGAAACAACCAAAATGACCTTCAACAAATGTGTGGATAAATAAATGTGGTATATACTCACAATGGAATACTACATGCTAGTAAGAAGGAACAGTGTTGTGAATAATATGACAACATGGATGAACCTTGAAGACATAATGCTGAGTGAAATCAGACAGGTACAAAAAGAGAAATATCATATGCTACCACTAATTTGAACATTGAAAAATGCGAAATAAATGGTTTACAATGTAGAATGTAGGGGAACTAGTGATAGAGAGAAATTAATGAAGAGGGAACAATAACCCAATAAGAACAGGTAAGCTATTGTGGGTAAATTTAATGTTCTGGGAATGCCCAGGAATGACTATCATCTGTTAATTTCTGATGGGTATGGTAGGAACAATTTCACAGAAATATTGCTATATTAGGTTATTTTATTGTGGTAGATTAGGAACATGTTGGAAGTAAAGTAGTTATTGTAGGTTAGTTGTCTTTTCCTTACTCCCTTGTTATGGCTTGTTTGAAATTTTTTTATTGTATTTTTAAAAATTTTTTTCATATAGTTAATAGTTAATTTAAAAAAAATGAGAAAACCATGTGTCAATATACATTGGTGTAAGTTGCTAGGAATATATGTTAGGATACCTCAAAATAAAAAGACAAACAGTAAAAACATGAAGATATTTGTGATGGTTACAATTAGAATAAAAACATGGTAATTTTCATAATCTCCAGTTATTTATCATTTTCATGGATATTAGCAAATTCACAATAGATAGAAATCAGGAAAACCTTGAAAATTTGACTTGGTCTCCTTACCAAAGAACAAGAGAAATATTCTGACAAAGGATTTGAATATGTGAGATTTGTCCTGAGAAAACTCAAGATTCACCTTTGAAATAAATATGAGAATAAGACATCTTAGTGACTTGACTAGATACAAAACTACTATACAAAAATCAATAACTTCCCTATAAAACAGCAATAGTTATAGTAGATATTACAAAAAATACATTTAAAATAGAAAGAAAAATACTAAATGCCTAAAGAGGTTTTTAACATAAATAGGCAGAGCTTATTGAAAGAAAATTACAAAATTTAGGAAGAAGTTTTCATATTTTTAAGCAGAAGAATTTATGCATTATAAGCAATGATGCATTTCATGAAATAATGAAATTTTGCTAATGTTAATTAGTAAATCCTCCAATTTGGGATTCATTTCTATTTTTTTTTTTTGCAAGTATAATCATTTACTTGTGTGATTATTACAGACATTCATGTTACCTAGAAAAATACAATATGCAGGAAAACTTTTCTGAGCATTTCATCCAGTTTGAATTTGCTATGGCAGTCCATGGGTCAGTGAATGATTTCACATAATGACAGTCATATGTAATCAGGGATGGTTCTTTATACTAGAAGTATTACAAGGTTTTGAGACATAAGCAATTTTTTGTAAACATGCATTAGAGTAACACAATACACGTGAATTATACTTACAATATATATGGTATGGAGGCAAAACATTATGTGCTTTATAGAACACAGAATGTTTCAAAATGCCCTCTTCATGAGTGGCTGCAAATGCAGCAAATCTGCAAGCATATTAGGACTACAGGGAAGCAAATTTAGTTGCAAGGTCAACAAAAGCACAGGAGATAGTGCAAGAGTAGTAAAGGTAGCCATAGGATTCTGACTCACAGATTGGAATGTGACAAGGTCTAAGATACAATGCCCTAAAGGACAGGGAGTATGGTATCTAAAGGACATGACACACCTGGCTTAACTGGTGAAGTTTTATTCATATGAGCCTGCTTACATATCAAATCCTTGGGATATGTTCCTCACAGTATTCTGACAGTAGTGAAAGAGCAAGGTGACCATGTTGAGAAGCCCTTCTTACATAGTTTCTATAGGCTGCCTTCATTCAGCTCCATTTTTTAAATTAACTTTATTTATCAAAAAATAAAAAAAAAAAAACATTTCCAAACAAAACAAAGCAAAGGAATAAAAAATAAACAAATATCATGAAATAACTTCACTGCTTTCAGTATGCTCCTACCATACCACAAGAAAATTTAACCATAGTCATTCCTGAGCACTCCCATATCATTAAGATTACCCTCATTGTCTTACCTGTTCTTATAAGATTATCATTCCCCCTTCACTAGCTGCTTTGCCCTTCCATTTTATGGAAGCCAAGAATGTATTTGCCATTAGGACAGGGCAGAAAAGTTGAATTTCAGAGGAATTTATATTTCTTTATTTCATAAGATATGAGGTTCTTTCTTTCCAGTCCTTTCACTCTCTAAAATCACTTCCGTGGATCCAAATCTCATTGGATGGATAAATTTAAAGTGCCTTAAAATGGCCCACATTGCTCTGCATAGTTTTTCCCTTGCTTACATTTTCCCTTACATCTTATCTCACACTTCCTCTCATTTTCTGCACTCCAGCGACTCTGGCTTTCTTTCCTCTCTTTTACTCCCTATGCTTCCTCCCATTTAATAAAGGCCTCTTATTAAATGCCTTCCCTCTTCACCTCCTACTCATGCTAAACCTCTTAACTCAAGTATCACTTCTTTAGGGAAGCATTTCCAGATCTTAAAGAGGTGAAATCCCTTTGTTTTGATCTCTTGACTCCATATACATCTTCTTTGCAAAATCTATTAAAATTTAAAATTATGTATTTACCAGTGTTTTTGATTATTTGAATAATGTTTGTCTCTGTCACCAGACCAAAAAAAAAAAAAAAAAAAAAAAAACAAAAACAATACATTATGACAGGGAACAAATTTGCTTTTATTTACTGTTGTCACTTTGGTGCATACCACAGAGCTTTACATATATTAGGAGAGTAATAAGTGTTTTTTTTCTGAATAAACATATTTGTATCTGTGTAGTCTTCTTTTTGAAAAGTGTATCCCTTTCCCCTTCATATTTCTTAGAAATTAAATAGCTATAAGGCCTGCCAATTCCACCATTATCAGGTTGACTTATTTTTTTACTCTTATTAAAATCAAGAGTCATGGAATCATAGAATTTTCAAGTTGGGAGTAACCTCAAACACAATCTAGTACAGTGATTTTCAAACTTTATGGACTTGTCTCAAGGATTGCCAAAAGGAGTTGTGAGGGAAAGGTTGATAAAGTGGAGCTTTGGAGCCCCAGTCTCGTAACCCCAGCAAATCAACTTTGATGTTTATTTTGTGTGTTGGAATTCCATGTAATTTTTCTTCTAAAAAAGGATTTAATGCTAAGTTCTTTTTGGATAATGTTGATTTATTTAACTCCCTTCATTTTAATGATAAGAAAATGTAGTCTTAGAAAAAAGTTACATTTGCAGGGATACAAAACTAGTTAGTCAGTGTCAGAACTAGAATTAGAACACAGAAAATCTGACTCCCAGCAATTTCAGGCTGGCTGCTATACACAGTATTTAATTATTAAACTGATCTAATTTTAGTTTTCTAGTTAACAAGATTAGTTAAGTTGCATGTGAAAATGATTAGGTGAAGTAGACCCTTCATGGTTCCTCATGCTTTCAACCAACCAGCAGCAAGACCTATATGTGTGTAGCTCTTAGCTTTTGGATGTATCTTGGTAAAGCAAAAATAATATGAACATTTGTCTCCAACATATATAGGTGGCTTTGAGTCCCAGTTCTACCACTTACTAGCTGTATAATTTAGGTATACTTGTTAAACTCTCTGAGTTCCATTTTACTCATCTGGAAAACAGAGATAATATCATCTTCCTAATGGGATTGCTTTGGGGATTATATGAAAGTGCCTAGCACAGGGTCTGGTCCAGAATTTGTTGTCAATATGTTTAAAAACCTTTTTTCTCCTCCTTTCCTTTCTCCTTCGCATTTGTATTTTCATGAGTTTACCAATCTGTAATTTATAAACTGTGGAAAGCCGCCTCCCGAATCGGGCCTAGCGTATGCGCTGCAGCCTGCTCTAGAGTTACCCCCGCCCATCGAGTGAGCCAAGATGGCGCCTGCATCCTGTTTCCGCATAGTGACGCATGTATCCGCCACCCGCTCCTACCAATCGAAATCCTGTATACGCGATACTAGCCTAGAAGCTTATTGGTTGTTAATTGTGTATAAAAGGTCTTACCCGGATGGGGTAGGGTGAGACAGCCCACAAGGAGCCGTGCCTGACGGCCACATCGAGGCTGCTCTCCCACGAGGCGCCGTGCCCCGTGTGGGAACCAGTAACACAGAATGTTCATCTAGCTGTAGTAAAGGGCTTGCTTTCACAACTGCCGTGTGGTTCGAGTCGTGATTCATGACCAGGTTAGTTCGCGCAGTCTGCATCTCTCTCTCTCCTTCCCTGTTTCCCCTCGCCGGCCGGGAACCGGGGACCGAGCGGGGCAGCGCCGGACAAGTGGTGGCCCGTACGGGGAAGCTCCTCCTCCTGCCTCGCTCTCGACGGTCCCTCTGTGAGGAGAGCAGCGCTGCGCGTCGAGCTTACGGCGGACTTCCCGCGCCTGATCAACGCGAGAAGGTGAGTGCGTCTTATTACATGATAGTTAGGGCCCGTGGGTTTTCAGGTGACCCCGGGGGACTCGGAAGAGCTCTCCGAGTGACTGAAGTATAGTGCCGACTGCAATCATGGGGCAGTCCGGAAGTTCACCTCTCTTAGCTCCCTTAAAGAACCTTTTGAAACAACGGGGTATCTCGGTCAGGAAAAGCTCCCTTCAGCGTTTTCTTGATGATGTTGATACTTTTGCCCCTTGGTTTGCCTGCACCGGCAGCCTTAGCCTACCCTCTTGGATGAAGCTCGGTCGCGACATAGACCGAGCGCGCCAGACGGGCGTGTGTATGGACCCGATTCTAGTACCCATATGGGAGACCGTCCATGCGGTCCTTGAACTAGAATCGGCTACCGGCCTAAGCCCGTCCTCTGTCTTGCAAGAAGCACGGTGCGCGCTCCAAGAAACCCAGTCAGTTTCGTCAGCGGACGGCTCCTGTAAGGGCAAACCGCCGGAGTCCAGTGACTCTGACTCAGAGTCAGATAGCGATACTGACGAGAAGGCGGAAGCATCCCCGCTAATTGAGTGGGAGGAGCCTCCCGCCACACCCGTGCGGCCTTCCGCCCCGCCAATGTCTACCGCTGCACCCCCAGGGACACCCCAGCTCCCAACTGACGCCTTGGGCGGTCCCACCAAAGGACCTCGCCGAGAGCTCCCTCTAGTGGCCATGCCCAGTAAATGTAATTATCCTTTGCTGCCAGACCCGGAAACCCCGATGGGTCGGTCAGGGGAGGGGCAACCTTTGCCGTACCCCCCGCCCGAGTATACAGGCCCTCAGGACCCTTTGCCATTAGGTAGTGGTGGGAGACATTTCTGGAGATGGAACCCTTTCACAACATTTAGACCTTTTGGCATGCTGGGTGGCTACCAGCCACTTGAGCCGCAGCCAGTCTCAGAAATGTACCCGGTTATTATCAATCCCCAAGGTGGCAATCGGCACGAATCATATGATTACAAACTATTGAGGGAATTGAGGCAGGCCGTCCATCAGTATGGCCCCAATGCCCCTTATACCTTGAACATGATCGAGAACCTCTCTGCTCTAAATCATACACCCGCAGATATTTTTCAGCTAGCCCGTGCTTGCTTGCCGTCAGGCCGATTCATAGATTGGAAAGCATGGTTTGAGGAGTTAGCTGAAGAGCAGGCCGCAAGGAATGCGGCGGGGAGACGTGGCGGGTGGAATGCTGACATGCTGTTGGGGAGAGGCGCCCATGCCCAGAACCAAACGGGTTTCCCACAAGAGGTCTATGCCCAGATCTTCCGCTGTTTTGTGGGTGCCTGGAAAAAGCTAACAGGTGAGGGAGAGGCTCAGGCCTCACTCAGCAATATACACCAAGGCCCCACAGAACCATTTGCGGATTTTGTAGCCAGGATGCAAACCGCAGCTGAGAGAATCTTCTCAGATCCAGGAGTAGCAGAGACTGTGGTTAAGCAAATGATTTTTGAGCAGTGCAACAAGGAGTGCAAAGTTATCCTGGCACAAAACAGAGCAAAAAATTTGACAGAGTGGGTCAGGCTCTGTAGAGATGCTGGCAGCCCTTTAACTAATGCAGGTCTAGCTGCCATGCTAGCCAGCTCCCTACAGGTGGCTACAAAAAGCCCGAGAACCTTAGGGGCAAAGTCTAACGGGTGCTATGGCTGTGGCCAATCAGGGCACTTTAAGAGAGATTGTCCCAATAGACGTCAACCCCCTGCCACTCAACGGTTTGGCGAACCAGGTGCAGCAACCAGGCCGTGTGGCCGTTGCCACAAAGGCCCCCACCGCGCAGAAGACTGTAAATCGGTTTTCGATGCGCAGGGTAGACGCCTCTCTGGCCGCCCCGAGCAGATTCCAAAAAACGGGAAGAGGGGGTCCGCCCTTTCGACGGACCCCCTTGCATGCCATTCGACAACACAGGATCCGATCAAATTCGTGCGTCCCCCGGCTCAGCAGGACTGGACCTCTGTGCCACCTCCAGACTCGTACTAACCCCCTCCATGGGTGTCCAGTTAGTAGGGACCTCCTTCAAGGGGCCCTTACCGGCTGGTACTGTAGGGCTCATATTGGGAAGAGCATCCACGGCCCTGAAAGGATTAACAGTTATACCAGGACTTGTAGATTCAGATTTCACAGGCCGTGCCCAAGTTATGGTTCAATCTCAGTGGGGCACCTTAGTCATTGCAGAAGGTGATAAGCTGGCGCAGCTCCTGCTCTTACCCAGCTTACATGCAGTCTTTCCAAGCAGAATCAGACAGAGAGGGGAAAAAGGGTTCGGATCCAGTGGAGCGATTTTTGAGGGACTCCATATGTCCCTGGAGTCTCGACCTATGCTAACCATTAAGGTGCAAGGCAGATCTTTCTTGGGCCTGCTCGATACAGGGGCCGATCGGTCTATCATAAGACAACAAGAATGGCCCCCCACCTGGCCAACGAGCAGGGCGGAAGAGCCCATTAGAGGAATAGGCCAAATTTCAGCGCCCATGCTCAGTGCAGCTGCCCTTCATTGGGCCGATGAAGAAGGACACCAAGGCAGTTTCCAGCCTTATGTATTAGCCCTGCCTGTGTCTTTGTGGGGAAGAGACATTCTGACCCAAATGGACGTTACTTTAATTAGCGGCTACTCCCCAACCTCTAAGCGACTGCTAAAAGAAATGGGGTATACCCCCGGCAAGGGTTTAGGAGCTTCACTGCACGGACGTGCGGAGCCTATACAAGCTGCCCCCAAGTCTGACAGACGAGGCTTGGGTTTTTCATAGGGGCCACTGAGGAGAGATTCCCACCCACACCTATAAAACTAAAATGGAAAACCGAGGCTCCGGTGTGGGTGCCTCAGTGGCCCTTGCCACAGGAAAAACTTGCAGCGTTGCACGCCCTAGTATCAGAACAACTAGAAAAGGGCCATATCGCCCCTTCCACGTCACCGTGGAACACCCCTATATTCGTAATAAAAAAGAAATCTGGTAAATGGAGACTGCTACATGATCTAAGAGCTATTAACGATTGCATGGAGCCTTTAGGGCCCGTTCAGATGGGACTGCCCCTCCTCTCGGCATTACCGGAGCACTGGTCGATTTTCATCATAGATCTGAAAGATTGCTTCTTTTCTATTCCGCTCCACCCTGAAGACACCCCTAAGTTTGCCTTTACTGTGCCCTCTAGTAATCAAGAGGAGCCCTGTCAACGCTTTGAATGGACAGTCCTGCCCCAAGGCATGGCTAATAGTCCTACCATGTGCCAGCTGTATGTCGCTGCGAAGCTAGCTAGCACTCGGCAGCAGTTCCCTCAAGTGAAAATCATCCATTATATGGATGACATTCTCTTAGCCCATAGAGACACAGATCTTCTTAAAACAGTTTTGTCACATTTAGTCCTTAGTCTTAGAGAAGCTAACCTAGAGATTGCCCCTGAAAAAATCCAAATGACTGACATTACCACTTTCCTGGGGGCGAAAGTCGCACCCACTCATGTTTCCCCCCAAAAGGTGTCTCTCAGGCTAGACAATATACACACTCTCAATGATCTACAAAAACTCATGGGGGATATCAATTGGATCCGTCCATACCTAAAAATACCCAATGTCAAACTAACACCTTTGTTCGACCTGTTGAAGGGGGATTCTAATATAAACTCACCTCGAAGCTTCACTCCAGAGGCAAGGCGAGCACTATGCCAGGTGGAACAGGCGCTCAGTGGCGCTGCATTGAAGAGAATAGACCCTGATGAGCCTTTTGAAGCCTGCGTGCTGCCGACAGAATTACAGCCCACTGCGGTACTGTGGCAGCGGGGGCCGCTGCTCTGGGTCCACCCTGGAGTTTCCCCCAAAAAAGTCCTAGAGCACTATCCTACAGCGGTTGCAGACTTGGCCCTAGAATGCATTAAAAGGGCTGTGCAGCATTTCGGTCAGCAGCCCAAAAATCTCAGGGTGCCTTATTCTTCCCAGCAGCTTGAGATACTCACCGGATGCATAGATCAATGGGCCATTCTCCGGTGTACATTTCTTGGTCCCATTAACAATCAGTTCCCTAAGGCTCCTCTCTTGCAGTTTGTCACCCGGCACCCAGTGATTTTTCCCAAAGTAACCTCTCCTAGGCCACTAGCAGGCGCCCCCACCGTATACACGGACGGCTCCAGCTCTGGAACAGGGGCGTATTGTGTGGAGGGGGACACTCCTAAAACAGTGCTCTTCCAACCACAAAAGCCTCAATGGGTAGAACTGCAGGTTATCATTGCAGTCCTGGAAAGCCTTTCCGAGCCCTTAAATGTCGTCTCGGATTCTGCTTATGTTGTGAACTCTGTACAAATTTTAGAAACGGTGGGCATTGTTAAACATTCCTCTACAGTAAGGACGTTCTTTGCCAAACTACAGGAGGTTATATGGACCAGGCAACACCCTTTTTACATAACCCATATTAGAGCCCACACAGGTTTGCCTGGCCCTATGGCCCAGGGGAACCATAGCGCAGATGTAGCCACTCGACAGCTGCACATCTTTCCGACGCTGGTACCGTATCAACAAGCCCGAGAATTCCATGCCAAGTTTCACATCAATGCAGGTACCCTAGCTAAGCGGTTCAGCATACCACGTGCAGCTGCTCGAGATATTGTCCGAGCCTGCAACAATTGTGCAGAGCAGAGAGCAGTCCCCTCGGTTGGGGTCAACCCTAGGGGTCTCACCCCAGGGGATACTTGGCAGATGGATGTCACTCATCATTCAGAGTATGGTAAGATCAAGTACTTACATGTGTCGGTGGACACATGCTCCCAAGTTTTATTTGCCTCTGCTGAACCAGGAGAAAGAGTCTCCCACGTCATTGCACACTGCCTTGCTGCATGGGCAGCTTGGGGTAAGCCAAAGACGTTAAAGACGGATAACGGGCCTGCCTACACTAGTAAATCCTTCCAAAAATTTTGTGACAACATGGATGTCCAATTAAAACATGGCATCCCCTATAACCCTCAGGGGCAAGGAATCATTGAAAGAGCGCACAGATCTCTCAAAGACTTGCTTAAAAAACAGAAAGAGGGTATAGGCCACGGCCTGTCCCCAAAAGCTCGACTGTCTGTAGCCTTGCTCACATATAATTTTTTAAACGAAAATTCACAAGGAATGACACCTGCCCTGCAACACACCACCCCGAGTCCTCCGCATAGAGGTCTAGTCCGTTGGAAGGATGTCCTGTCGGGGCAGTGGAAAGGCCCTGACCCGGTGCTCAGCTGGGCCAGAGGCTCTGTTTGTGTTTTTCCCCAGGAACCAGGACGTCAACCAGTGTGGGTTCCGGAAAGACTGGTGAGAACCGTGACATCACCTGAAGAAGCCAAGGAACAGCTGTCAGAAACGCCAACGAATATACAACCTGAACCATTAGACCAAGCCTCCGACCCTGCTGATGATGGCGACGACCGACAAGACGATAATAGTAGGACTGACCACCCCGCGGTTGCCCAAAAAGAGGATCGGTAACTCTGTTCTTTGCTCTCCTATAGCAATCCTTCTAATCTGCCTTTTTCTTTTTAGTGGAACTACGAGTCCTTCCCCCTCACCAATGACACACTGATCCTCTCTTTTGCTAACCTCTCTGTCAAGGTTGTCAACACCACAGTTGCGGCGAATGCTACTTGTGAAACTGGTAATGGCGAGTTAAGTAAGGGAGTCTTGCTTGAATTTCTTAACGTTACAGGGAAGAGCCGCCAGTCTTGTGAAGGGATCTTGAGTAAAAAGGAGACTCAAAGGTGCCTTTTCCTTCCAGGGCTTGCTCCTACAGTCTGCAACCGTTCCAAAGACCCGGATGCCTCGCCGCCCCGCTATCCTAGTGTATCGCCCAAGTTATGTCTGGCTCCCCGTCAAGGCAACCGACTGGGTTGGCCCTGTTTCTCAAGTTGTTTCACTTAACAATATCCCCTTCTCTAAGTCTAGGCGTCCAAGAGGCATAAAAGAATGGCTATCGAATGCTGCCAGTGTAGCTTCCTCTTTGTTTGTCCCAACGATCGGGCAGGCTGTGCTACAAGCATGGACAGATCGGCAGCTCGCCATAACGATGGAAACGATAAATGGCTTGGTCAACCTTACCCGAGACGTGCTACGCCGCCACAATCAGATGCTGAACTTAAATTTCCAGGCCATTCAGAAACTCCAAGCGGAGATAGATGAACTTGGACTGGAAACAGATGGACTCTGGAGAGTGCTTCAGCAAACATGTGACACCCGGTGGCTTACGGTTAAACTCTGTGTCACTCCTGTCAGGGCCAACGTGACCGGAAGCATTTCCAGAGTCTCTGATTGGCTGAAAAGGTCATATTTTCCTGAATTTGTTAATCTCTCCCAACAGGTGGAATCTAGTTTAGACACAATTGGGGGGATCAAGTTAAAACCCGTTAAAGTCGATCTCTCCGGGTTAGGCGAGGTTCTACAGAAACTATTGCACAGTGTTTCTTCCTGGTTCTCTTGGCCCAATTTAACTAATTGGATCCTCATTGCAGTGGGATTATTGGTGGGATTAGTCGTTGTTAAATGTTTGCTAGAACGCCTGTTTCAAGCGCAGCAGCAATTGCGTGTTACCACTATGATGGCTATGACTCCCACCTCTGTTACCCCCGATAGTGACCGATTTATTAACCATACCCCTTCCTGGTCGCCTCAGGTGGGGCGCTTTGGAGCAAAATTTGTAGCGAATCGCATGGCTGTTTCTCGGGTGTAAAAGGCGACACCAGTAGTCATAATTTTGTCTCAGGTGGGTCTCTAGGGCAGAGTCCTAGTTGTGGCCAGACTGGACCCTAGCCATTGCACAGAGACACCTAGTGACACCCCCGACTCTGGTTACTGCTGTTCCTGCCCCCGTCGTTGTTCCCCAGTTGCCAGGCAAAGCACTGCAGGGAGAGTCACGTTGCTTCCAGCTTACGGACTCTCCGGTCTCCATATGACGTGAGCATTCTGGTTGGTGCTAGAGGCTCCGCCGCTGGATGGCTGAGGCCTAGTCCAGACTCCCCAAAGCACCAAAGAGGTTGTGAACCATTTGGGTTCACGGGAGCACGCTCATCACTGGAGACACTGGGTCAAAAATAAATAAGAAAGGGGGAGATGTGGAAAGCCGCCTCCCGAATCGGGCCTAGCGTATGCGCTGCAGCCTGCTCTAGAGTTACCCCCGCCCATCGAGTGAGCCAAGATGGCGCCTGCATCCTGTTTCCGCATAGTGACGCATGTATCCGCCACCCGCTCCTACCAATCGAAATCCTGTATACGCGATACTAGCCTAGAAGCTTATTGGTTGTTAATTGTGTATAAAAGGTCTTACCCGGACGGGGTAGGGTGAGACAGCCCACAAGGAGCCGTGCCTGACGGCCACATCGAGGCTGCTCTCCCACGAGGCGCCGTGCCCCGTGTGGGAACCAGTAACACAGAATGTTCATCTAGCTGTAGTAAAGGGCTTGCTTTCACAACTGCCGTGTGGTTCGAGTCGTGATTCATGACCAGGTTAGTTCGCGCAGTCTGCATCTCTCTCTCTCCTTCCCTGTTTCCCCTCGCCGGCCGGGAACCGGGGACCGAGCGGGGCAGCGCCGGACAATAAACATGTCTATTCTTATATAGCATCATTGTGTGTTTTGACTGTATAATCAGAGTCCATCAGTAAATCACTATATATATATATATATAATTACATGAAACTATTTTGGTTTTTAATGTTTTCATGTTTAACATTTCACTATCAAGGCCTAGGCTAATTACTACTTTCCTTCACTGACACCTACAATTATCTTAAGCTAATTATTGAAAATACTTTATAACACAAATATGAATAGAATTCTACTCTGTGTATTGGATAATTGGGCTTCCATTTTGTGAATTTAGCCACTATTCAGTTTTATTCTTGAACTGCAATTTTGTGTTACAATAGATATACCTGTGCTAAAATGAAGAAACCCTGAAGGAAAGACAACTTGTTTTATAATCAGATATTTCAGTTTATTCTGAATCCTTCTTCTGCTTTTTTCTACTAGTTAAGGCTGTGCTGCAAAAGTTATTCTAATTACAAATAAATATATACGTGAGAGCAAGCCTTTTCACAAAGCTTCTTTATTCTCCACTCTTTTACTCACTTATCAGCAGGTATTATCATGCCATCAACTTAATAACTAACATATAATAAGGTACCCACCCAGATTTCATACTTAAAAAGAAAGTTTGCAATTCTTACCCTCTGGTGTCATCTATTGGTTTGATGTTAGAATTACAAATACTTGTTTGTATGGATTTTCTTAAATGAACCTGCCTCCCAATTTTTAATTTCCTCGGGTAATACTGTTTAATTGTATTATTTTGAATTAGAGTTATTTGAATGACTTATCATTGAATATTTATTAGACTGCCCAAGTCCCTAGCCTAAGGATGATGATATTATTCAGCCATAAATTTTTCCATTGAGGGAGAAGTTGTATTAAAAATTCACACCAACTGGAAACTGCTAGATATTACACTGAATTTTCATCTCACATTTCATTATCATGTAGTAAAATGCAATCCAAATTAAGAAATGCATCTTTAAGTACTAGATGAAAATATCATAAAATATAGTTACTTTGACTTCCTGCATCTGTGACATTTTGAATATTAAAATATCTCTCATACATTCTTTAGTTTAACTCAAATGAAACTACTTGAAGTCATAGTGAAGCCAAAATTACAATTAAAAAGAATCATCCATTTCACATGTCGATTTGTTGGTTACAAATACTTCAATATATCAGTAGTTTTCTGGTACTGGAAAAGCTAATCAGAATAAAATCTTTTGAAAAAATGCTTTTGAAGAGATTGAGTATGCATGATAGATCTGTTTATCATGCTATTTTCATATTCCTTTTTATAGGGCTTTAGAGAAAATGAAAAATTGTTGCTGCAGATGATGTATTTTAGGGAAGTCAGATAGATCACTATTTTTGCTATAAGGCTCAATAATTACTATTATTAATTATCCTTGAATAAAATTCCATTTTCTCTAGAGTTTACTACGCACTGCTGTATACTTCTGTATTCAATACTAAGAATTTCTAGTTCTTTGTTTTGAAACCTTAAGGCCTTAAAAAATATACCACTGGCCCAGCAGATGAATTAATCAAATATTAAGCTCTGGATGTAGGTTAATGTAAATACCTAAATCTTGTTCCATTATTTCCTTCTGCTGATATTATATGATTTCACAGCCTGTCTAAATGAAACTGAAAAATATAATGTAGCTTTCTTTTGCAGAGTGTTCAGTCATTTCATTTTCATTGAATTCCTTTATTTCAGAGTAAAACACTGCTTATTCCATTTATTTTACTTGGTCAAGAAAGAATATACTTTGTTATTAGGTCTATGAAACTGTTTGCATTGCCATTGGTCACTTAACTAATTAACATATAGGGAGGACTATATTAAACTATAAGTGTATTGTAGGAAAACAATCACTGGACTGTGGATGAGCTGACCAGGGCATATTAAAATACAAAGATGTCTCTTTCAACTTGAAACATTTAATTTTCTTTCTCTGCCCCTATTTTCTAGTGATTTAGTTAATGTTCCTTTGATTTCTTGTCCAAGAGCTGTGTTGTTTATTATGTGAGGTAGTTGATTGTAGGTTATATTGTCTGTTTTTACCTTAACATAGGCACAATATAGTATAGTTATGGAAAACTGGCTTTGAGCACAAGATATCTGTTTTTGTTTGTTTGCTTGTTTGTTTTTAATATTCTGCTGTAAGCTTGCTGTGTGAGACCTGGGAAAATCATTTAAGATTTTACCCAATAGCCTCAACTTTACTAGTCCTAATTATTATCTAATTTTTTAGTTCAAAATCTATCTGCTCCACAGAAATTTCCCTAATCATGCCCATCAAAACTAATCTAATATGAGGCATCATTCCAATTATTCAAGGTTTGCTTTTTTTTTGATACTCAGTAAATTTCCAATCTTTTCCATATATTTTATGCACAGTTGTGTTAAATTTTATAAAATAGTTAATCTTTTTGTTGTTATAATTATGTTTCTTAAATGTATCATTTACCTGTTGAGTTTTCAGTGTGGTCATATATTTACCCCAATAGATACCATGTTTCCTTTATCTGGTCCTATGTACACTCATACTTGTAAACCAAAGAAATTGATTTTCAGAAAAACAATTAATAAATTATTTTCTTACAAATTTATCAATTGCTTGAATAGCAAATGTTTCTTTAAGCAGAAGAATGTATATAGGTATTTTTTTCTCAATTACAATCTTAAATTTTATGCAGTGCATTCAGAGCCAGGGTGAGTAAACATATCTCAGATTTGTCAAACATTTATTGAATAACTCTAATATATGAACATTTTGCTGAATATTGGGAGTATATAGTCCCCCAAATTCATAAATTGAAGGAAAATATATGCACATATAATTAATCTGATTGTAGGTAAATTTTCATGTTTACAGTATCAGAGGTACAAAAAAGAACACTGGAAAAGTGGGTCTCAGAACAGGTTACAGGGTACAGAACATGTCTGGTGATTTCTTTAGTCCTTTAGCTACAAAAGCCCTCTTGGGCTGTGACACATTTTTTTCTAAGATTTCCATTTCATTCTTCTTTATAGTTTCTACCTACTTGCCTAAATTACCTGTGTGATCTTGCATATTGTCTGTCTTTTTCATTAGAGCCCTTAATGTAATTATGATAGTTATTTTAAATTCCAGTCCTGAGAGTTTCAACATCTGTGTCTGAGTCTGGTTCTGATGATTGGACTCTTCAGAATGTGATTTTTCTTTTTCTTTTTTTTTTTAAATATATATATACATGCTTTGCAATTCTTTTTTTTTGTTCTTGAAAGCTGAGTGTGTTGTATAGAATAGTAGATATTGATAAAAATGATTTTTATGGTTGGAGATAAACATGCCTTTCTTTTTGCTAGGGCTCTAGTGAAGTTGTGTGGTAATTTAGTCAGAAGTTGGGCTGGGTTTGATGTTTGTTATTACAATGGTAACCCACAATCCACTAGCAGCATTGAATTCCTCCTGATAGTTTGCCTTAGGGTACAGGATAATTTACCAGAGGATTTTTATCAGTGTCTGCTCCTAGTTTGGCTGTGGGTCTCCCCAGTTTGGCTTTGGGTCTCTTGCCTTTGTACTACTGCCCAGAGATAATCTGTTTCTTGCACTGCTCCCAGCTGTATTCCACTGTTATTTGTATTATATACTTGTTAGTACTGGAGTCAGGAGTGGGAGAGGGCTGTATTCTCCGACATTCTGATTAAGCCTCAGTCTTAAGCAGATAGTCAAGAATTGTGAACCTGGGTCTCAGGAGTGTGACCTTCAAGAAAGTGTTCTTGCCTCCTGTAACCTTGAGTTGAGTACTGTTGCCCTCCCCCAGGGTAGATCTTTTTCTTAAGTATTCCCCTCTACTAACTGAAGTGGACCTCCACCAGTCCCCTCAGGATACATTTTTTTTTTTTTTGCCCTTCCTCTTTCAGACTAAGGCTTTTGTTTTATAAGGTAAATAGAGAGTATTGGCATTCTTTCTGTCTCCTAGGCAGCATCTCCTGGAAACCTTTCTCAGGACATGGTGATTTTCCCAGTGAGCACCAGTTGGTTTTCCTGGAGAAAAAATCTGCAAGAGAGTGTGAACCTTCCTATTTCTGCAGCCACCAGAGCCTGTTACTGGTAGAAAACCCAGTTCCAGGTAGTCAGGCCTGCCTGATCCCACATCAGAGAAACAAGTCTCCTTCTTTGGTGAGAAAGTGAATTTATTGAAGACACATCAACAAGGAACTGGAGGAAAGAAAAGCCTTTGAAGCCCAGTTCAAAGTGAGAAGAATTATTTGGGCTTTTATAACCCCAAACAGACAAAGAAATGGTCAGAAGCCAGAAGAAAGCAGAAAGAAAAAAAGAGAAGAGAGAAAGCTGTTTGGTCAGCATCTTCTTGTTAACTTCAGGTCCTCCCCTCATTCAGGCTTGCTTTTCAAGGTCCTGATTATGAGACTATATGGTTACATCCCTCATATCTTACTGCAGGCAATGCTGGGAAAGTTCCTGGGAGCAGAGAATAAGTTTTTGTTGTTGAGATTAGAGCAATAGCAAGGTATTTTAACAAGGGCTTTTCATGGTCAGAATAACTTAAAGCTGCTTGAGTGAAGTGATATTAATCTGGAGGATGCTCTGGACATAAACTCACAGATGCAATACAGGCAACAACAAGACAAACAAATGACAAGCAGAATAAAAACCATACTAATAAGAGTTATTTTCTATTTCATAGTAAATTCATTAATCAATCAGAAAATGCATCATTTACTATAATTTTAACATGATTATCATCCTGCATATGATTTAATATTGAAGAGACATTGTTATATTCATTTGGTATATATGTGTAGCACTTAATGCTAATGAATGCTCAAGTTTTTTGTTTTTTTGTTTTTTTTTTTTTCTGAACTGCATTGGATGTTAAGCTTACAATACCATACATGCTGTCCCCTCATAAGAGCAAGCCTTAGAGTTAATTTTGTTTTTAGGTTTCAACCACATCACACTGGCAATTATAGCTCTGGGAGGTATCTTCTTTTTACAGTTGTTGTAGCACAGCATCATTGGTCCTTTGAGAAACAGGACGGTGGGCTCCAGGGTTCCATCAGACTGTTTCACAGCACCCTCTGGCACCATGCAGCAGAGCCAGTCTGGAGTCAGTGTCCACTGAAAAGCCAAAGCGATCGAGTCTTTTCTCGCAGGCAGAGGCAAAGGTGTCTGTAGTAAAAGGCATTTTCAGTAACAGCATGTTCCCATCTACTTCTGGAGTATGTCCATGTGATGTGGTTGACACCTTTCTAGTTCTAGGGACCACAGAAATGGGTCTCACCAATAACTCTGATGGGGAGAAAGCATGCAGGGACAGTACTAGGAGCCTGGTTTAAACATGCAAGCACTTCAATTAAAAGAGAGGTCTAATTTTTCTTTACATTTTTACTAGGGTTATGTTAGATAATGTTGTTGTTGAAGATGAAGCTCTGACTTGTAGTTAACTGCAAGCATTTTCAGAAAAGCATTAGAGTAAAATAATGTAACTTACAAGGAAATTTGACTGTTTTTGTGACAGATAACACTTTAAAAATAACCGAAATCATAGCTAGCAGTACTATATTGTTTGATATTATGCAGATCAGTAACCAAAAGAAGGTTAGAAGTTTTTAATTTTTATAACATTGTCTAAACATTTCTTTTGCAACTTATAAAATATTACATGAATTTAATCATTTTTAGCACTTCGCTTTTTTCCAAGGTGGAAGAACAAATTCTTTGTAACCACTGGGAATAAAAAGATATTCTTTAGGGTTTGACCTTGAGAAAGCAAAATGTTAAAAGTTATCAGGTTTCAAACAGTATTTTTTTTTTGCTTAACTAAAGTTAAGGAAAAGACTTAACTCTTTTAAAAGTGAAAAGACAATATTTTTAAACAACCCAGGACATGATAAAGTTAACATAACATGCAATAAGTTTTTTTGATAAAACAGACTTTCTGCCTTTTTTATTGAGTATTCAGAGAAACATTTTTTATAACCTCTTACCAAAAAAATAACACCTCAATAATCTCAGGAAACTTTTTTTATAAAAGCACAGTTTTTAAAATTTCATATTAAAACTTACAAAATGATTTTGGCAATTGTTTTCAAGCAAACATCTTACAACATACAATTACCATTAGATTTAAACTTGTTAGAATATTGCTAAATAATTAAAACACTTTAGTTAATGCATCCTGAAACAGTAATAAACAATCTTTTGGCAAGGATTAATGGAATGTATAGGTGTTACATTGTTCCTCCTAAAAAACACATACGATGATTTAACTTTGCATGAATTTTGAAATTCATGAAGGTATTTTCTTTTCTTAGTTTTGTTAAATTCTTTACAGGCATATTGGCTCTATGTATATGTCTATTACTATATTATTGAACAAGGTTGAAGCCATGAATAAGCTTTACAATCTTGTATAACAATTGTTAGATCAGAGTATTTGAGAGGGATTTTTAATGTTTTTGCTATTTGCCATTCCATGGCTGCTCCTCTATGCCCACCTTTTTTTGTGCCATAAGGCAGCTTCCTCAGCAGATGTGGGGCAGTTTAGGAGGATATGGGCTAAAGCTTTGCTTTGTGGTTACTAGGAGAGGTTTTCCCAATTTAATTAGTTACCTGGCAAAGTATTCTCTTATCAATTTTTAAATGTAGTGTGCCAACTTAATACTGTTAAATATTTGAGGTTTGATGATAAGTTGAATTGAAGACACTAAGTTTTCCCCATATACTCTAGGTTTACCATAGCAATTACCAAATAATTGATGGATACACCTATTTGAGGCATGGATAGCTTAGAAAACAAATAATTTTTTACACATTCACAAAGTTTCATTTAATATAAAATGAGTAACCATAGTTTTATTTACTGGTCAAACAAGGCTGTTAAAGGGTCTTTCTGCTAGTGTCGTTGGTTCCATTAAGTAACCTCCCATTCAAATAAGAGTGTAGGGACAGACAGTAATTTTAAAAGTAAAGAGTGGTTAATATAAGAATTCAAATTTAACACATATTACTGAAGGAGCACTTCAGGTAAAAGGAACAAGTTACAATGCATAAATAAATTGATACATTACCAAGCTTGGGGACTTCTGCTCCTTTAGGATGTAGGTGGATATGAGATTAGAAGACCCCTCCTAAGTTATAGAGGATTTATAAAGCCTTGGTTTAGGGTACATTTAATTTGTCATATTCTATATGTTTGAACCATGAGTGATGAAATACAGGTGGTGAGCCACCGGTGAGTCAAAAATAAAGGAGGGTATTCACAGCGTTATCAGAGATTCAGACTTAACCTTGAATGTCTGCAAAACTTTATTGAAAATATTTCTACTAATTAAGCTATGACTTCTGTAAGAGCAGTATAACACAATTCTTACTTATATAAAAACAAAAATTTAGAAGAGAGATTACTTTTACTTATATTTAACTTATTCACATAGTTTTTAAATTTCATTTTGTTAGTTTAACCATTGCTTCATGTTGATAAG
Organism: Choloepus didactylus; assembly: GCF_015220235.1. Lineage (NCBI taxonomy): Eukaryota > Metazoa > Chordata > Mammalia > Pilosa > Megalonychidae > Choloepus > Choloepus didactylus. Next base: position 104,101,723 of record NC_051334.1, on the reverse strand, counting down.
TATACATTTGATTAAGACTGTATTTAGCCTTGTTACATTACTCATGATTTATTTATGATTAAAATAACAGCTACAGCCCTATTCTGTTTTCTTTTCTTTTTTTCACAGAGAACAAGATGGTTACATGTTTATCTTCATCTAATAAGGTTGAGAGGGAATTTTGGCTTTTCTGAAAATATTCACAGCTTTCAACTGTTTAGCTTCTCCTGAAGTACAAACTTCTAATATAGGACTTAAAGGATATGAATCATTTGTCCCAGTTATTATAGTAAGACTTTTTACTTTCTATTATTTGGAAATTGTACTTGAGTGTTTCAGGGTGAAATTCTGTTAATTACACTTCTGTATCAGAAGGAATAACTGGTTCTTCACCATCAGAACAAAAATCATTAATTGGTGTATTACAGCAACAAGGCTCCTCAGCTGTCTGATCTCTACAGAGAAAGGGAGTCAAAGTTCTCATTATCAGATTCCTCAGTAGAGATATTATCCTGTGACACTGGTTTGACAAACTGCACTTTTGCTGATTTTTAAATTGTATTAGTTACTTTTGATGTCCTTCCTAGCAATTTCAGGTTTTTGCAAGGGCCCCTTTGGCCAGGTCCTTTTACTGACTTCTTAATTTTAAAAACTGACAGGCCAGCACATCTATATCATTATTTCTCTTATCTAATTGTCCTGGAAGACCTGATATTAAAGCAGAAGTGGATGTCCACATACCTTTTTAACTGTAACTTTTCCTTTAATTTACAGATTTCTCTGTCTTTTTTGAGATAGTCTTATAGCTAGCCACAGCACACATAAAGGCCAGCTGGCTGCAGCTACAGCTCATCTGTTATTCTTATTAAATTTCATAATTTTTTGTTCTCATAATACATTTTTAATTGGATAATTACCTGAAGGTCAGAATCCCATCTTCTGGTCATTCTGCCCCTTTACTTAATTTATATTGTGGCCACACAGAGTTGCAATAATGTACTAACAATTTTTTTAATGACACTCTCCAAATCTAGACCAATTATTAAGAATAGTTTCCAAGGGAGATGTAGCCAGCACACTTTTAAAGTTTCCCATGGCTGAGCAATACCAACAGAAATCACAAAGACAGAACTTCAGAGTAGGAGCTCCTCAAATACAACTGGTTCCCCACACAAATGCAAACTGTGCAAACTGCACAAAATTCAAAAGGAGAACCACAAATCTGGGGTCATTGATAGTAGGGTTCAAACCCACCAAGTTTGCATGCATGACCCCTGGATCAGCTCAATTAGCCTTATTACACAATAGACCAATTGAAACAAAATAAAGCAAAGTGAACACAACAAACAAAAGATCACACACTTATCCAGCACAGGAAAAGTCTCGATTGCAATGTCACCTTCACCCAGATGTGCCTGGTGTCCCTTCATGTCAGGCACCTCCACCTGAGCCCTCCAGTCCCAGTCCTCCAGGAAAAATTCCTGGGCAGCTGCTAGGCACAGAGCCAAGGGGGCCAGGGGAGCCCTGCAGCCAATGAGACATGGATCAGGGCTGCACTAAAGACAGTGGGGGATCCCTTCATTGTTGCCAATTGTTACCGGTAGAAAATCTGGTTCCAGGTAGTCAGGCCCACCTGATCCCTCATCAAACAGAGAAACAAGTCTCTTTCTTTGGTGAGAAGGTGAGTTTATTGAAGATGCATCAATAAGGAACTGGTGGAAAGAAAAGCCTTTCAAGCCCAGTTCAAAGTGAGAAGAATTATTTGGGCTTTTATAACCCCAAACAGAAAAAGAAATGGTCAGAAGCCAGAAGAAAGCAGAAAGAAAAAAATAGAAGAGAGAAAGCTGTTTGGTCAGCATCTTCTTATCTTCAGGTCCTCTCCTCATTCAGGCTTGCTTTTCAAGGTCCTGATTATGAGACTACATGGTTACATCCCTCATATCTTACTGCAGGCAATGCTGAGAAAGTTCCTGGGAGCAGAGAATAAGTTTTTGTTGTTGAGATTAGAGCAATAACAAGGTATTTTAACAGGGGCTTTTCATGGTCAGAATAACTTAAAGCTGCTTGAGTGAAGTGATCTAATAAACAGTTATTTTTTTCTCTATTGGCTATTGAAGACTATACTAACCATTTTCCAGCTAAAGAATTATACTGAATATTTTCTACTTAATCCAGCTATCAAGGCTTCATTATCTAATATTAGCCCACTTGGCATTAAGCAATTTGTTTAAAAATTTTTAACTAAATCTTACTGACACTTATGGCATTTAATCCAGAGATAGAATATTAATGCCCTATTTCTCCTCATAGTCACCTGTATCTCCCCAGATTTGGGGCCATTTTATCTCCCTGAGACTTCAGTTCTTGATGAGTTAAAAAAAGTTGTTAATTTTCAGTTTGTCCAGCTTTTATTGTGCTGTAATAGTGAATGCAGGTTGTGCATGGGACATGCAAGTCTGAATACTCAGAGCCATTGCAGTGATGACCATGTTGCAGATAAACATCCTGCTCACCAGTACATCAGGGGTTGGAAAAACTACACTAGGCAATGAACCTGCATCAAGATCAAGATTGAAAAACATTAAAGAGGGTGATTTAGCTAAAGAAGTCTAACAGATATCATGGTGTCTGGCAAGATGGCTTCTCCCAATAGCATGCTGAGAGATGCACATGATGAAGGCACAAATCCTGAAGGATATTGGGATTACAGAATATGAACCAAGAGTTATAAATCAGATGTTGGAATTTGCCCTCCAATATGTGATCACAATTCTAGATGATGCAATTTTTTTTTTCAATCTATACTACGAAAGCGACTGTTGATGTTGATGATATGCAATTGGCAATCCATTGTCAAGCTGACCTATCTTTTACCTCTCTTACTCCAAGAGATTTTCTATTAGATATTGCAAGGCAAATAAATCAAACATCTTTGCCATTGATCAAGCCATATTTGGGTCCTAGATTGCCACCTCATAGATACTACTAAACTATTCCAAACTATAAACTTAAATCTTTACAAAAAAAAGGCACCTACTCCTGCAGGAAGAATAACAGTTCATCAGTTAAGCATGGGTTCGGTTACCAGCAGACCTGGTATTCCCACAATAGGCATACCAACCTCACAAACTATGTCTGTTTCAACTAAGGTAGGGGTTCCAATGTCCCTCACAGGACAAAAGTTTACAGTGCAGATGCCCAGTTCACAGTCCCCAACTGTAAATGTGTCCATTCCTGCAGCATCAGCAGTTTGGAGTGTTCTGATTAATCCATCATTAATTGGGTCCAAAAATATTCTTATTACTAATAACATGGTGTCATCACAAAATACTGCCAATGAATCATCAAATACATTGAAAATAAAACATGATTATGATGATTATGATGATGATTACTATGATAATTTATAATCTAACATTGATGTATGTATCATGTATACTTGGTCAAATTCATTGTACTTAAATTAAATCTGCATGCTGGGCCTTTTGAAGTTCTGTTTTAGAAAACTTAATTAGTATTTAATGAGTAAATATGATTAACATAATTTTCAGCTGAGATGTTGGATTTTCCTTAAGAAGATTAGTAGTGAGTTTTCATCAGCTTTTAAGTGTAAACAATAAAGTTGTCATTCATCAAAAAAATGGTGAATGCAGTGCTACTTCCTGCTTCCTACACCTCTAAGCTGAAACCAGAAGTGATAATATATTTTATTTCCTCAGATTTCAAAATCATGAGAACCCATTTGGAAAAGGAATTTGTCAGTACTGTGGAATGTCATGAGTTCACATATTGATTCCTTAGACTGAACACTATCACAGCAAGACCTCGGCCTAAGGTAGAGATGGGTCAAGTGTAGTCATGTTCTAAGGGCACTTATTATCAATGTATAGTGTTCATTTGCATGCATTTATAAGGAAGGGAAATACTTATTTCTATTGGGAGAAAGATTAGTGATCTTGAACAGTATATCTAGTGTTACTCCGACAGGATTTGGTGGGCATACAAGCAAAATGCAACATAGAAACTTCTTGTTCTAGAGCAGGGGACTACAAAGTATAACTCATGGGCCAAATCTTGTCCTGTTTTTTTACAGCTTGTGAGCTAAGAATGTCTTTTCTTTAATTTCTAAAGAGCTGTACAAAAAACATGAAAACAAAGAAGATTATGCAACAGTGACCATATGTGGCCAAAGCCTAAAATATTTACTCCCTGGCCTTCTACAGAAAAAAAGTTTGCTTCTCTGGTCTAGAGGGATTGGTATATAAACATGTATAAAGCATGTATAAAAATAAAAATATAAGTAAATGTAAAAGTCATAGATAAATTGACAGATATAACAGGAAACTTTGGGTAAGTCCCATATATCAGATTTCACCTGAGGGTAAAATGCAGCAACCCCAAATAGAAGAATTAACACAGACTTGGCACTCAGGAAAATCCAGTGTGACAGTGCATATTAGAAAAATAATGTAAAATTTTCATTTAAAAAGCCAGTAAATCACAAAATCCTCAAACTGAAGGTTGTTTCTATTCTTACCCATTTTATTCATTAATTTATTTATTCAATAACTATTTCTTTTTTTAATTTTTATTGGGATTGTTCAGATACCAGACAATTATCCAAAGATCCAAAGTGTACAATCAGTTGCTCCTGGTACCCTCATACAGCTGTGCATCCATCACCACACTTAATTTTTGTTCAATTTTTAGAACCTTTTCATTACTCCAGACAAGAAATAAAGTGAAAGATGTAAAAAGAAAAAATGAAAAAGAAAAGGAAACTCGAATCCTCCCATATCCCTAACCAACCCCCCTCAATTGTTGACTCATAGTGTTGGTATAGTACATTTATTACTATTTATGAAAGAATGTTGAAATACTACTAATTGTAGTATATAGTTTGCAATAGGTAGGTATTTCTTCCCTATATGCCCCTCTCTTATTAACTTCTAGTTGTATTGTCATACATTTATTCTGGTTCATGGAAGAGTTTTCTAATGTTTGTACAGTTAATCATGGACATTGCCCACCATAGGATTCAGTTTTATACATTCCCATCTTTTGACCTCCAACTTTCCTTCTGGTGACATATATGACTCTGAACTTCCCCTTTCCACCTCATTCACATGCCATTTGGCACTGTTAGTCAATAACTATTTCTTGAACATCCACTATATGCTAGGCACTGCTCTATTTATTAAGAAATGCAACTGTGAAAGACAAATATACCTGTCCTCATGGAGTTCATTAACCAAAAATAAGAATAAATAAACAAACAAAATATACAAGATGTTAGATGGAGATACAGCCAGAAAGGGAAGAAAAAGGCAAAACAGGGAAAGCAGTTAGGGCATGTCATGGTTAAGGAGATTCAGTTTTAAATAAGGTATTCAGAGAAGAACTTATGAAAGCAAAATATTTAATTAAATATTTGGGGTGTCTGAGGTAATGAGACTTGCAAATATCTGGAGGGAATTTATTACAGGAAACAAGAATGAAACTGAATAAATACAGGGTTCTCTGCCTGTTGCACACAACAGATTATCTATGACACTGGGATTTCAAAGAGAGAAAGAGTTTAATACTACATGTGAAACAGGAGATCAGATGGACTATCAGCCTAAAAATCTGTCTGTCCAAGTCTAAGATATTCAGGGATTTTATGGATTCAAACAATGGGGGATGGAGTTATTACCATTACAATAGAAAGTATACAGAATACTAAGACCAGACTAGGATAATCATCACAATAGTAACTGTAAACAGGGCTGACACTAACCTATAATAACCATTAAAATAGTAAGTATACACAGGACTGAGACTATGCTAGAATAACCACTTCAATTATAACTGTAAACAGGGCTGAGACTAGTTGAGTCTCAGTAATTTCAGGTATTAACTTCTGCCTATTCTAAATACAGGAAGAAAAACACATCTATTTAATATTTCAATAATCATAACCATTGGTTAATTCTTAATTTCTCAGTTACAATTCCTCCATTTTGTTTTTGTCCATTCCTCAATCTTGAAGTTTATCTGGATGACAACCATTCTAACTTATTCATGCTGAAAAGGGGCATCAACCTTATGGGGTAGAGGAGTGAAATGGTTGTCTTTCTGGAAGAGACTGGTACAACTGGGTTTCAGGTCTTAACTGGCTTAAGAACAAACTGGAGGCTTTAAGTCTGAAAAATAAACTTAATAAGTAAATTGAAAATTATAGGTTTGAATAAATAACTTTTCATAGATTTTAGATAGAACCTGTGGTGTTTCCTTAGGTTTTTCTGGAATAATGTTGGCCATATCTGGCTGAGATCTGCCTAAGAGTAAACTCCAGAATGATATCCCAACTCTACTTGAAATCTCTTAGCCATGAAAACTTTCTTTCTTTTCCCACTTTAGTTTATGAATCTATCATTCATTCCATGGTGTCAGGGAGGTTAAATCTGGATGGCCCTCTTAGGCATTATGTCATATTAGGTAGGGCTTATATATTTTAAACTAAATTAGCACCACCATTGCTTGAGAGAATAGTATGTATTCTCCAGGTGTAGATGTTTAATCATTCCACGATTTCTTTCCCCAGGGACTCAAGGGACCCTGCAAATACCTCTTCATTGTATGCCCCAAACACTCTGAAATGCCTCAGGGTATTACATTAACTTGTACAGAATAGTAAGATCTCATTCCCTATTCTAGGTTCCATTTCAAATAAAGCTGAATAGGTTGTTTAAATAAACTGACCAGACAGGTTATGTCAGATAGTGTGCTACATAAAATTTAAATTTCAGACAAAATAAATCTCTACCCATTTGGCCCCACACAGAAATTTAATGTCTTAAAATACAGTTAAATCTCAGGTATAAATATGAATGCTGTTAAGAGCTTACAATCTAGGCCCTAATTTTCTTATAAGCATTTTATGAATGAAGCTATTTCCAGAAATAAAAAAAAAACATTTCACAATTGACTTATGTTGGGGTCATCAACCACAGACTATAGCAGAAATTTTGTCTTGTCTCACCTTTATGCATTTACCAGGGTTATGTTAGTTAAGAGACAAAACAATTAACATAGTTGCCTTGCTTCTCCTTTAAAGTGCCTTTGTTAAAGTTCTGACTTATATCTGACCACATGTACTTTTAGAGAAGCATTAGAGTAAAATCATGTAATTGACAAGTAAATTTGGCAATTTCCATGATCTATAACCTTCTTCTAAAAATAAATAAAACTATGAGTAATAGCATCATACCATTGTCTAACATGATCCAGATCAATATCTGTATATAATGTGGACAGTGAGAACATCGTCAAATATTTAGGAATTTTATACAATCTCTAAAAAATGAACATTTCACCCATACAAATTTAGCTAATGGAATGATAGAAAATCCTTTTTTAGTTATTGTAATGCCTCCCAAACACTTCGTATGTAATATATTAAACTATTTTAGCAACTCACTTTTACAAGGTAAAACAACAAATCCTTTGCAACAGTTTGAAATAAAAGACATGCTTTATGGCTTGATTTTGGGAGGCCAAAAAGTCAAAACTTGTCAGATTTTGAACACTATATTAAACAGGAAAATGTGTTACTGTAAAACAATATTTGGTTTCTTATTTAACCAAGGTGACAAAAGTCTACTAAAATAAAGGATGATAAAGTAAACAAACACCAACAAGGATATTATTCTGATATGATATAGAATTTTTTTCTTCTAGGCAGAATACTCAGATGCTTAAGAAAATTTTTATAAACTTTCAAGAGTTGGCTAACAATATGCATTATTTTACCAGAGAGAAAACTAAACTTCAGTTTTGTATAAATACACAGATTGACACAAAAAGCTCTTACAAAATATTATAAACAAGCCAACTAAATTTTGGTCAACATGGACTACAACAAACAGAATTCACCTTCACAACCCATCTATAACTTTCCATATCTGCTCAGGTCTTGTCTTGCACATTAAAACTAGTCATTTTACTTTAGGGCAAAACTACACCCCCTTAGAGAAGCTTATCAAATTCTCAGTTAGCATTGACTACAACAAACAAAATTAACTTCCACAAACCTCCACAATTTTCCATATTCACCCAGGCTTTGTCCTACACATTCTCAAGGACAAAACTTCACCCTTTCTTTAACAAAGCACTTCCTGTATACTTTACATACCTTAAGTTGCCAAAAAGATTTTTAAACATCCTACAAAAATAATTTTTAAAATAGGTTTGCAAAATAATAATTTGATTTCATTAAGGAAAAAGTTACATCTTTCACCAACTTAAAGATCTAATAGATGTAATGCTAGCTTATTTTATCAGTAAACATGTATAAATCTATGAAGAACCAAATTTACCCAACTCAAATAAAATTGCATTTGTTTGGTTGAAAAGTCATCATAAAAACAGAAATAGCACTGGATTTTCTCACTTCATTTGTGCAGTTGTGTTTTACTTTTTTCTTTTGGAGGTTAAAAAAATCTCTTCATTTTTGGGATATTCTAAAATTATGAACAACCTCAAAAGAACAAACTCTGGAAAATATACAATTGTTTAATTTGTCCCAAGTGTAAATCCAGGAAAACTTTTTCATAGCTCTCAAGGACATTTTTTTTTTTTTTACTTACTGAAATTTGGCAATTAGATCTTATTCAATTACACTTATCATGGCTCTTACGTTTTAATTAAAATTTGATTTTTGTGGTGACCATTGGAAAAGTATTGTTGGAAAAATATTAATTGGGGAATACCTTCAGGACAAACATGGCCTATTCCACAATATTTCCTCTGTGCCTAACATTTCTAATTTCCAGGCCCAGTAGAAAAAATTCTGAACAAAATCCACCCTCCCCCATCATTCTGCACCCAACCCTTCCCCCTTAACTGCCTTAGCTGGTCCATTCATATTTGGCCAAATTTTAAGAGGCCCTGTTGGCAGCAATAGGTGTGAAAGAAAGAATGAGGCCTGGTTTTAAAAGTTTTAAATGAGGGTTGTGGGATTTAAGACCCCTAAGGTGGCCTTAGAGTTGATGAGAGTTCCTATGCCCTTCTTTTAATTGTTTCCAATTATTAGATCTATTTCTTCTAAAGCTGTGTCTTTGTCATTTCCTGAGGCAGCCCTCTGGCAGCTCTTTGCTGCCTTAGGAAATTCCAAAGGGTGGTTTCTTTCTAATGTCCAGGTTTGTTTACAGAGATTACAGGTACTAATGCTTTGATCTCTGGTGCCTAGAAGGTTTTTACATTTTTTTTCTTTTTGGGACTCCAGGAGTAGTAATTTACACACACACACATGCAGACACACACACATACACAGACACACACACGAAGGCTTATTTATCTTTAAGCAATTAGAATAGAGCTACTTAAGAATTTTTGTTTGCCAATTTGGTATTACCATCCAGCGGTAGGAAAATATACATTGCAAAAATGGACACAAATAGAAAGTTAGAAAGACACACAGAAAAAAACAGAAATGTAGAAATATAAAACTCACTAATTTGAGCCCTACCTTTTTATCCATTTCTGGTATGCTTGAATATTAATCCAAATTGGATTATAGGTTGAACTAAATTTTCTATTATTTTGGGCCTTCCATATAAAGTAAATTATTTTCCCAATTACATGTATCTGATGTGCAGAATGGGATATGCACATATACAAATCCTCTTGGGCTTCCCTGTTCATCTACTCCTACAGGCAGTTTCCAAGAGGGTAGAAGTTTTACTAATGGGTCTGCTGCAGGTTTTAGAGAGCAGCCCTGGTTAATTGAGTACACTGGCAGGTATGGGATGGGGAGACCATTATCTCATGTTCTTTTACCTGAGGGATATGGAGGAAGTGGAGGTAGTGGAGCTTCCTCTGTTCTTTGTTTATTGGCCCCTCAGTTATAGGGTAGAGGTGGAGCACATGAAGGACTTAATAAAGGTTCCATTTGATCCTCCAGATTTGAAATAGGAAGGGCATTTTTCTTTGCTCTGATAATCTTTGCAGGTAAAATTTTACATTTTATCATTAACATTAATTGCTGGGAGAGACAAATAAAGGCTTGAACATACTAATACACCAACTATCAAATTTAAACAGACACTTGACACCTACCATATATTTAAGTAATACACCAATTAATAACTAGACCAAATACATGAATTAACAATTACACAGACATTAGACACTTACTTAATTTCATGAAATACCAATTAATTGTTGAATTAAATATTTCCAGGAGTATACCCTTGTTCCAGCCCAGATTAGCCCCAAGACCAAAGAACAAGCCTGGCACAGAGTTACCATGATTTTAATTAGGGACTTACAAAACAGGAGATGATTTTTCCCAATGATGGCAGGTCAGGAGGAGTCATCATTCATCAGGGAGAGAAGAGTGCCAATGAGGGGGTTGCTTATAAAGGTTTGTGACAATGGAATTTCTCATGAGATTTGGTTGTAACAGGATCTCCCAAGATTTGATTGCAACAAGGTCTCCCAAGATTTCATCACTAAGAGTGATTAGGGGAGGGAATTTTAATGTTTACCTCTGGGGGAGGGGCCTGTGGCCTGGTCATGTAAGCACCCACTTGTATCTCAGTAATGAAGGAGGGGGTGTGGCCCCAGGCTCTGGGCCCTCAAAATGCACCCCCACACAGCAGAATATTTTGACCACAGGACAGACATTGCAGGGTAAGAGACAACAGCACACAAGTGGTCCCCAACTATACAGAAATAATCCCACAAAGAGATGCTACTGACAATTGATAAAATCTGTGTTTATTTTCCAATGCATTGAATTCTGCCAGGGCAGCAGGGTGTTCTACACAGTTCAATTCACAGGGGTTTCAGTCCAAGAAAGGCCTGCAACACCTAAAGTTGGCAAGCCCATGCTAACACAACATTGGGTTCCATTGTGGGCATGAGTTAATGCTGAGGACCCTAGAGTGCTATGGGTGAAAATAAAGATGCTTATGGAGAACAATAAGTGGTAATTCCTAATGTTATATGTGCTGGTATGGATGTATTATGTCCCCCAAAATGCAGTTATCTTTGATGAAGTCTTGAGTGGGCAGGAAATGTTTTGGTGTTGATTAGGTTGGAGACTTTTTTTTATTTTATTTTGAAATAAATTCAAACTTACAGGAACAGTTGCAAAAACAATACGAACCCTATACACAGAGCTCCAGCATACTCCAACCCCCTCCCCCGATACCCCAATCCACTAACTTTAACATGCTGTCACACCACCATTTTCTTTCCCACCCTCCCTCCCTCCCTATCATCCATTATCTATTACTCTGTCTTCTGAACATATGAGAACAAGCTGCACACATCCTTGAACAAACAATATAATTCATATATACATTTCCCATGAATGAGAACATCCTTTTATGCAATCCCATTAAGTGCAGCTAAGAAGTACAAGAAATTCAACACTGATACAAAGCTTACATTCTATATTTCCTTTTTTTTCCTTATTTCCCATCTGTGTCCCTTTGAGCCTCATCTCCTCCATCCTCAGATCCCATCCAGGATCATCCTTGGCATTTAATTGTCATCTATTTAGACTGTCTTTTTTTTCTCACTTGTGGAAACATATATACAGCCTAAATCTTCCCATTCCAACCCCTGTCTAGCATTCCATTAGTGGGATTAATCGCATTCTCTGATACTTTCTTTGTGTTCACTGTGGGGCTTAAATTTAACCTTTTAAATCTATAACAATCTTGTTTTTCTTTGATTCCAACTTAACATCAATAGGACACATAAACCATGTTCCTATACTCCTTCATTCCCCTACCTTTATGTAGTTCTTGTCAAAAATTACATTTTTTACATTGAGTCCAAAACCACTGATTTATCATTACAGTTTATGTATTTTAGATCCTGTAGGAAGTAAATAGTAGAGTTACAAATCAAAAATACAGTAGTATTGGTATTTATATTTACCATGTGATCTTTACCGGAAATCTTTATTTCTTCATGTGGTTTCAGTCAATTGTTTAGTGTCCCTTCCTTTCAGCCTGCTCAACTTCCTTTAGCATTTCTTACAGGACTGATCTACTGGTGATGAAGTCCCTCAGCTTTTGATTATCTGGGAATGTTTTCATCTCCCCCTTATTTTTACCCTCCAAGTGTTGATGAATTCTCCAAATCTTTGATGGTTATTGACTTCTATTTGTATTCCATTGCGGTCAGAGATTTTAAAATTTATTGAGGCTGGTTTTGTGCCCCAGCATATGGTCCATTCTGGAAAAAGATCTGTGATCACTAGAGAAGAATGTGTGTCCTGGTGACCTGGGATGTAATGTTCCATATATGTCTGTTAAATTTCTCCATATCTCTCTCTCCTTTCTTTGTTTCTCTGTCAGTAGGGCTCCCTTTAGTATCTAAAGTAGGGAAGGTCTTTTATTAGCAAAATCTCTCAGCATTTGTTTACCTGTGAGAAATTTAAGCTCTCCCTCAAATTTGAAGGAGAGTTTTGCTGGATAAAGTAATCTTGGTTGGAAATTTTTCTCTCTCAGAATTTTAAATATGTCATGCCACTGCCTTCTTGCCTCCATGGTGGCCCCTAAGTAGTCACTACTTAGTCTTATGTTGTTTCCTTTGTATGTGGTGAATTGCCTTTCTCTTGCTGCTTTCAGAACTTGCTCCTTCTCTTCAGTATTTGACAGTCTGATCAGAATATGTCTTGGAGTGGGTTTATTTGGATTTATTCTATTTGGAGTTTGCTGGGCATTTATGCTTTGTGTATTTATATTGTGTAGAAGGTTTGGGAAGTTTTCCCCAACAATTTCTTTGAATACTCTTTCTAGACCTTTACCCTTCTCTTCCCCTTCTGGGACACCAATGAGTCTTAAATTTGGATGTTTTATTTTATCTATCATATCCCTGAGATCCATTTTGATTTTTTTCAGTTTTTTCCCCATTCTTTCTTTTCTTCTTTCATTTTCTGTTCTGTTGTCCACTAGGACACTGAGTCATTGTTCAACTTCCTCTAATCTTGTATTATGAGTATCCAGAGTCTTTTTAATTTGCCCAACAGTTTCTTTTATTTCCATAAGATCTTCTGTTTTTTTATTTACTGTTGCAATTTCTTCTTTATGTTCTTCTAGGGTCTTCTTTATGTCCTTTATAGCCTGTGCCATGCTCTTCTTCATGTCCTTTATATCCTCTGCCATGTTCTCATTGTTTGTCTTTAGCTCTTTGATTAATTGTGCCAAGTACTGTATCTCTTTTGATCTTCTGATTTGGGTGTTTGGGATTGGGTTCTCCAATTGGTTTTATCATATGCTTTAAGATTTCCTGTTGTTTTTGGCCTCTTGGCATTTGCTTTACTTGTTAGGGTTCTTTCAGATTATAAGAAATACCGATCTCTAATTTGCCAGATCTGCAGCTTGGTGGTGTACACTTTAACTAACCAGCAGATGGTGTCCGTGAGTCACCTGTTCCCCTCAAGTCAGTTCTCCCCAAATTTGTCTTTGTGATGTGTGGGGATCTGATAATTGTGGGGTACAATTGATGCACTAAGTTTGGGTGTGTTGTTGGTACTATCCGCCCTGAATGTGGGGTGTGTGTCTGGGTGGCTAGGGAGGCAGGGCAGCTTTAATAATCAAACCTCCCAGGTGTTCCTGGAGATTTAAGGCTGTTGTAAGAGTCTAAGCCTTCATTTCAGTCTTGCCACAGATTGTCTCTGCTGCTGACCACAAGTCCTTGGTATTGGCATAAGGTCCCTGGGATTTCCGAGCTGGTCCCCCTTCTCAGCTGTGCTCCTCCAGGACCTCTGCTGAGGGAAGGTTGTGCCATGACACAAGTGTGTGCCACCCCTCCAGGGAAGCCCTGGGCCACAAGGCTATGCAGGGGCATTTCCAGCCTGCTGTAAAGATGGTTGAATGGGTCATGTTAATTTCCCATTTTCACACAGCTCCACCTTCCCAGCTCTGGGACAATTAGCTCTGGGTGCACTAAAGGCCACTGTCTATGGCTGATATTGTGACATGTGCATGGTGCTGTGGGAAATACTCCCCATAACACTGGATTTCTTGGCATGGCTCTGGGCTGTGGGTCTGACCCCAGGCCAGGGCATCCCCAACCCACCTGGGAGATGGCTGCAAGTGGTGTAGTTTCTTTCTCCTTTTGGCTCCCCTCTGCCCCCTGGCCCCAAGACAATCAGCAGCAGGTGTGGGAAGTGCTATCCTCCATGCCAGGTACTGAGTCATTGTACAGCCTTCTCCTGCTGTGCTTCACTATGCAGTTCTGCCCATCATATCTGCAGCCACTCCCAGGTTTTTTTTTTTTTTAAAGAACTAGTCTATCCCCAAATGCTAAACCATGGTTTCTCCACACCACAGCATGGCTACTGGATTTTCAGCTGGCTCACTCACTCATTTCAGAATGCAGACTCCCAGTTTCACCAAATGCATGGTCCCTGTGGATTTAGCAGACCTTGTCCACCTGGTGCATTGCTGGAACTGATGATCTGGGTCACTTTCTGGTTTTTATCTAGTATTTTTCATGGAGGTGTTTTTTGCCCTGTTTCACGTAGCCACCATATTAGGTTCAGGTTGAAGACTTTTGATTGGAAGTTTCTGTGGAGATGTGATCACTCAACTGTGTGTGAGAACTTTCATTGGATAATTTCCATAGAGGTGTGGCCCCATCCATTAGCATGGGCCTTGATTAGTTTACTGGAACACTATATAAGCTCAGACAGAAGGAGTGAGCTTGCTACAGCCAAGAGGGACACCTTGAAGAATGCACAGGATCTGAGAGAGGAAATGCAGCTTACAGAGACATTTTGGAGATGGCTTTTGAAAGCAGACTTTTGCTCCAGAGAAGCTAAGAGAGGACAAATGCCCCAAGAGCAACTGAGAGTGACATTTTGAAGAGAAGCTGAAGCCTAGAGAGGAGCATCCTGGGAGAAAGCCATTTTGAAACCAGAACTCTGAAGCAGATGGCAGCCACATGCCTTCCCAGCTAACAGAGGTTTTCTGGACACCATTGGCCATCCTCTAGTGGAGGCACCCTATTGTTTATGACTTACCTTGGACACTTTATGGCCTTAAGACTGTAACTTTGTAACCAAATAAACCCCTTTTATAAAAGCCAATCCTTTTCTGGTGTTTTGCATTCTGGCAGCCTTAGCAAACTAGAACAATATGCAAGCTAACTTTTCATTAGTGAACAGAAGAGTTCCTGGGGAAGGGGTGTGAGCCATTTTGAGTGTTTTATGTCCCACAAAATGCCATGTTTTTAATTAAATCTTGTCAGGGCAGATGTATTAGAGTTGACTAGGTTGGAATCCTTTGAGTATTTCCATACAGATGTGGCTCAATCAACTGGGCAAGAACTTTGATTGGATAATTTCCATGGAGGTGTTACACCACTCATTCAAGGTGGGTATTAGTTGAGTCACTGGAGTCCTGTAAAAGAATTAACAGAGAGAAGGAGTTGCTCCAGCCAAGAGAGACACTTTAAAGAATGCACAGAAGCTGACAGTGGAGTTGGAATGCAACTTGGGATCAGCAGACATGAGCCACATGCCTTTCCAGCTAACAGAGGTTTTCTGGATGACATTGGCCTTCCTTTGGTGAAGGTAACCTCTTGTTAGTGTCTTATCTTGTACATTTTCATGGCCATCAGAATTTAAATTTGTAACTTAATAAATCCCCTTTTAAAAAGCCAATCCATTTCTGGTATTTTGCAAAATGGCAGGATTAGCAACCTGGAACAGGGTGCTTTGAGGGGGTTTTACATATAGTTAAATCTATGATTGGCTTAGGCATAATGTGTCCACAAACTCATACATATGGTACCTTGAGGAATGGGAGATCCTGGGTTGGTTGTATATGTATGTGTGTGTGTGTGTGCATATGTGTGTGTGAGTATCTTAAATCTTAGGTGACCCCAATCCCCATGGGCTTAGGTTTCCCAACACAGTTTATTTGCTGTATTTTTTATCCTCCCTTGTATGAGCATGACAGTGTGCAATGATACAGGGCATTGTGGAGTTAGTCCTTCAACTTGCAGCAGGGCATTAAAGGCAGCACACGGTTGTTTTTCTAAAGGACTGTACTGCAGTTCAGACCCTTTCCAGAGCTGAGACCAAAAGCCCATGGGAGCTAACTTTGCCTGTTGCCTTTGCTTCAAGCCCCACCCAAAGCCAATATCAGTACTATGCCTAATTTGCAAGGCACATCTGAGTCCAACCCCTGTAAAACAAGAGTCTGTGCAATAGCCAATTTGGCTTTTTCAAAAGCAGCCTGCTGTGAGACATCCCACTCCCATGTTTTTCCTTTCCTAACTATGATATACAAAGGTTTTAGAATCTGCATTAAATGGGGAATAATTTGTCTCCAATAACCCAGCAAACCAAGGAAAGCCATGAGCTGTTTAGGAGTATGTGGAGAGGGGTAATTTTTCACTTTATCAACTACAGCAGAGGGAATAGTCTTAGCAGCAGTTTCCAAATCTGCAAGAGAGTTACCTGTCAACATAACATCTTCAATGTAAGGAACAAGAGTGACCTCTTCCAGAGATTTCTACATTTTTAAATCTTGAGCTACCAAACCATGGCAAATAGTGGAACCATAAAGATATCCTTGTGGTAGCATGGTAAATACCCATTGTTGTCTTTCCCTCAAGAGAGTGAATACAGGCTGACTGGAGTAGTCCAAGGAGATACTAAAAAAAGCATTAGCAAGTTCTAACACAAAATGAAACTGGCCTAATTGCATACTTATGTCCTATAACAAAGTAGCTATATTTAGTACAGTGCAAACGAAGGAGTCACTTTGTTACGCTCTCTACAATTAATAGTCATTCACCTGGTCTCACTGGTTTTTCCTACTGTCCCAACTGGACTATTAAATGGGCTATGAGTAGGGATTATCATGCCCACTCTAATTCCTTTATGGTAGCAGTAATTTCTTGATGTCCTCTTGGAAACTTAGATTGATGCACAGCTACTGTGTGTGGGGGGGAGGGTATCTTTACTGATGATGACTTAGCATATCCTCCTTGGGCTGTTTTGACCACTTGGCACCAGAGATGGAATTCACATGCTGTAGTTTGCCCAGTGATATCTCATAAAATTTAAATTCCTAATAGGTATTCTGGAATAGGAGATATGTATACTTTTGAGGTATACATATGTACAACTCTTTTGAGGTGGTGGCTGACCAATCTGCATTAGTAATTGTTGTGTTGCTTTAATACTTTGGCTTCTATACCTGGCCCTCTGGGCTGTGGTTGTTTTCTGTATATTGGAGTGCATTTTGCTCCAGTATTCACTAGTGCTGAAATTTATGTTCATTAGTAAGGGTACAGAAAATAGCTCAATATGTGGCCTCTGATCCCCAGTGTCCCTATATATAGCTTTTTTGGGGATCTTGACCTGTCCCCTGTGTGAGGAAAAGTGGCTTGCCATGCCTCCTTGGCAGGGGGAGTCAGAAGCCAGAAGCTCTTTATACTGTAAAGACTGAGTTTTGTGGCCAGAGATCATTTCTCCCTCTGGTGACCTGGTTATAAATTTGGTGTATCTCTGCCCTTTTGGTAACTTACTCTGTAACCTCACCTGCACAGGGTTTGGCTTTCTATTGATATCTTCACTTTTAGTGCTGGCAGCTATTAGGTCAGCTCACATCTGACTGTTTGGACCATCATGTCTTTTGGGGCATGACCTAAAGCCCTGACTCCAGCCCCTTTTCACCTCAGCCATTCAGATTCTCCTAGATCTGCTACTAATTGGGCAGCCCTGAAGATAGGTTGCCTCACCAATGTGCTAAGAATGAACACCAGTGTCCTGTTCCATTGATATGGGGCACTTTGTAAGATTGCAATCTTTATGGTACTGGTAAAAGTTTTGTTTCCTGGTCCCACAAAGTTAGCAGCATAAACTGTGTGTTTCATTCCTTGCCCCATTATTATATCTTGTAATTCAACAAGTGTGCTCCAATGGGGGGTGACCTGGGGCATGTCCCTTATATTGGGCCAAGTTTCTTCACACTCAGTCAGTATCCATTCACTATCCAATTTAATAGCAAGCTGGACTCAGATCAGGTGGCTATGAAATATATACATTGGCAGAGGGAAAGGTGAATGGTAATAGAGGCCAATTTGCTTATTTCATGCCCTGAAATTAGTATTCCCTCTATGCCAGTGTCCCACAGAAGCAGCAATTTAGTAAATAATTTTAGGTTTTTGTCTCTATTGATTCCCATAATTCAGTGGCAGTATATTCCTGCATTGTAGCAAGCACTTTTTGATGAGGAGGTGCTTCTAGAGCAGTGGCAGCTGCAGTGCCATCACCCCCACCCCCTTCCTGGGCATCAGAGAGCTTTATTTGCTCCATTTTGATCTTTTGTTGGACCAGAGGACAAACATGCTTACTTTCCTCAATTTCAGCATCACAGTCAGATGGGGGTTCCTCCTCATCTGAAGAAAAATCAATGGAGTCCCACACTTTGGGATCCTAGTCAGAAGAATTCATAATATGCCTGACTTGCCCTTTGGGCAGGTTGCACCCTCTTACTCTAGTATACTGGCATGCTCATGTCTCTAAACTTTTATCTTAATGGTGCAGCCTCTCATTTAATGCATCCTTCAAATCTGCTTGGGCTATCTGCATGTTTCTTTCTAACTTAAATTCACCTTCTAGAAAGCAAACCTCAGTTTGAGCATCAGAGCCTCTTCTGCAGCTGAGTGCACAGCACCTAACAGAGGCCATGCAATAGTCATGGTGGCCTGATGGCTCTTCCTCTTCTTATGAAATCTTAACTGTCCTGCTGCCTGTGGCAGAACAAGCAATCCAGCTGGGGTGCTCTGGGCATTGTCATACTCCCTCAGCAGTCCCCACTCACCCAGGAGGGCCACCACACTTCACAATATGGATATTTCAGGCCATCCTATGACTGGCCCTGAACTCATCATGCCCATTACAAGTATTCCAACCCGGATTAGCCCCAAGACCAAAGAGAACACCTGGTGCAGATTTATGCATAAGTTTAATTAGGGACTTACAAAACAAGAGACAATTTTTCCAGAGGGTGGCAGGTCAGGAGAGTGAAGTCAGCATTCCTCCATTCCACAGAGAGAGAGGAGTCCCAAGGGGGTTGGTGATGCTTATAAAGGTTTGTGACAATGGAGTTTAACATGAGATTTGGTTACAACAGGATCTCCTGAGATTTGGTTACAAGGTCTCCTGAGATTCATTTACTAACAATGATCAGGGGAGAGAAGTTTCAATATTTACCCCTTTGGGGGGAGTGGCCTATTGCCTGATCATGTAGGCAGCTGTGTATATCTCAGTAAAGGAGGAGGGGCTGAGGCCCCAGGCCCTGGGCCCTCAGAAGCCTGTACCAACAAACACAGGTCAGGGCCTCAAATCCTGTACAAACACAGCTCAGGTCTTTGAACCCCACACAGACCAACACAGGTCAGGGCCTCAAATTTCATGTAGAATAGTACCCAGAAAACAGAAAGGTGTAGAGGCCAGAGCAAAGGGGGGTCATCCTGGAAGTGGGAACCTGGGTTTCAAACCCAGGTCCAGGGGACTCAAACTTCCATACTAACTTTCAAATCCACTTTTATCTTGGTGGCCCACTCACTCAGAAATCCAGACTTGGACCTGGAAACTGTTTCTCCCTTTGAAGCATTTTAAGGTGCTAAGGGTCTGGCATACCAGCAGAGCAGAGAAAAACCTGTTTGCTGAATCTTGAGACTACAAGCATCTAGCAGCCACAAAAAGCTTGATTACTATGTTTATTTGTCCTTATGGGGCTCCAGAATTTTGGGCAATGAGACTCCTTGTTTCTTAGGAACCTTTGTCCCTTCTGGGTCATCAATTTGATACCAAACAAATGTGGGGTTCTCTGCCTGATATCCAGAAGAGCCAATCTATGACACCAAGGTTTCAAATGGAGAGAGAGTTTAATATGAAACAGGAGATCAGATGCCCCCACCCCCAAAATCCAAGGAGTTCAGCATTTTTATGGATTCAAACAAAGGGAGATGGAGTTGTCACAATTACAATAAAAATATACATAAGTACTCACCAGGCTAAAATAACCATTATAATAGTAAGTATAAACAAAGGTGAGACTAGGCAGGAATAATCATTTCAATAGTAACTGTAAACAGGGCTGAGACTAGTTGAGTTTCAGTAATTTCAGGCATTAACTTCTGCCTATTCTATTATATAGAAGGCAAAACACATCTATATAATAATTCTGTAATCATAATCACTAGTTAATTCTTAATTTCTTGGTTACAAAAAAAGAAGTGGAAAGATCCTAAGGCTGCAACTGTCTTTACTGTGTTCCATGAATAGGCAGAATGTCAGTGCACTGAAAGCAAAGTAAGATGCAGGAAATAGTAAGAGATGAGGAAAAGTAGAAAGTAAGTCCTTATAAGGTGTTTCAGAAACTTGGATTTCACTCTGAAAGAGAAGAAATATGTTGGAGGGCTTTGACTATATAGGTGGCATGAACTGACTTCTGATATAATATCACTCTATTTCCTGTGCAATGAGTAGACTTGAGGAGATACAAGGGATTTAGAAGGGACACCCTTCTTTTGTTTTTATTATAATTCTGGTGATAGACAATAGTGTCTTGGACAATATTGAAAGAGCAGGGAA
This sequence comes from Choloepus didactylus, assembly GCF_015220235.1. Taxonomy (NCBI): domain Eukaryota; kingdom Metazoa; phylum Chordata; class Mammalia; order Pilosa; family Megalonychidae; genus Choloepus; species Choloepus didactylus. Next base: position 104,081,118 of record NC_051334.1, on the reverse strand, counting down.
GTGGCAAGAAGTGGTTGGATATTAGAACTATTTTGAAAATAGACCCAAAAGGATTTTTTGATGCATCCAATGTGGGCTGTAAGAGACAGAGAAGAGTTAAGAACGTCTTCAAGGTCTTTGGCATGAACAATTGAGGTGGGAAAAATGTGGGAAGACTGTGTTTATGGGGGGAAGATCTAGAGTTTGTTTTGTAAAGAAAAAATATTAATATGCCCATTAGATATAAAAGCAAGCAGTTTGATTTACAAGTGCCTAGTTCTAGGCATAGCTCTTGGATAGAGACATAAATTTGGGAATCCTTAGAATATAAATGATATTTAGATGCATGAGACTGCATGTAAATATCAATGAAGTGACTTAAGAGAAGGAAATATATCCAATATTTGAGCACCAGGATACTCCATTATTAAGAAGTCAGCTTCAACTAAGGGGATTGAATATTCCAGCTTTCTGGTTGTAGAAAGCTGAAAAGAGCATTATTTCTATACTTATAAGAAGAAAGAAGAGAAGGAGAATGAGTAGGAAGAGCATGAAGAGGAAGAGGAAGAGAAGGAAGAAGAGGACATGGAGGAGGAAGAGGGAAAGGGGCATGAGGAATGGGAGGAAGGGGAGGAGAAAAAGCTGGATAATCAACAAATTCAAAACTCTTCCTGAGCACATAAGGCTGAACATGCAAGAAACAAAATAACCTGAAATCTAAGAAAACACAAGAGACTTTCTTATCTGCATAAGGGAAAATACTAATTTAAAAAATACAGAAGATTTTACTTCTCCCTGTTGAACATAAGGGGAGAGACTTCCTCCTCCTTCTCTTAGAATTTACTTTAGAAAACATGTAATTGTAAGTTCTCTTTCTTTGTCCTTTAAAAATATATTTAAATTTGAAATGTATGTAAAGGTTTGTTACACCTTTTCAAAATTTCACCACATAAGTTCTCCTCAAGGAACGAAGCCATTTCTTTGAAATATAATCAAGGAAGTTCTGCCTCAGTTTCTTGGGAAGAGATGAGCTTAACTTCAGACGAGCTCTTGGCTCCAAATTGTAAACTTACCTCTATGAAAAATATCTTGACAATGTGTATACAATGGGTTGTATACACTTAGCCAAACAAAATGAGTGTGTTTTCTTTCTGTATTTACAATAATCTTTGTGGATTAACTGTGATGCTTCACATTCTGGTTTAATGCTTATTCAGTAGTAAAATTATTTTTCTTTTCTACACTTTTGGAGATGGTTTCTGTGTTGAAAGAGTTTGTTTTTAATTATATTTCTGCAACACATGGAGCAAATGCCCCCAGATATTCTTTAAAAATTTCAGCTAAAAATTTTAATGAGTTGGTGAAGGCTGAGTATAGACTAGAAAGTGAATATAGAACACCTAGGGTATTCAGAAACATGGAGAATCTGCATCCTCTCACATGCTTTTCTCTACTGACCTCACTTGGTGTTCACAACAGGTTTCAGTACAGGGTAAGAGTCCTCAGGAAGTATCTTTCTTGGTGCAGGACTAGGAGAGGGCAACAGCAGTTGCTGTGGTAAAGGCACAAAGCTTCATCTATATCCTTCTTCCCTAATTCCCTTATGGAAAAAAATCCTTAAGCCACTGGGAGGACGGTAAAATCCTTGCCCTTTGGAGCACTGGTGAAAATGCTTTGCATTGGGGGACTGGAAAATAAAATAAAATAAGTAAAATAAGATAAAATAAAATCCTCTATTCTTTTTGGAAGTACAGGAATATGTGCTGGGCCCCAATCTATAGCTTGTTCCAGGGAAGAAACACTTAAAATCTACACCATCAAGGCCGGGGACACAATGCCTGCCTTGAGGCTTCTTGAGAGCAACAACATTCCCCTCTTTCCCATAACTCCAACCTAATATGCATACAGTAACAAATAGCAGCAATCTACTGTTTGGATAGGAACAGTATTGGAAGAGTTATTTCCTCTCTGAGGCACAGTATAAAAGGAACACATGGAACTGAAGATGGAACATATATATTTTTTTAAAAAATCCCCTGGAAAACCAGCCATCCTAAAAGCAAGTCAACATTAGAGAATTTGAAGCGTGTAGTGTAATGAAGGCAACTATAGCAACAATAAAATGGAAATCCAGCTCAATTCCTGACTAGATTGACTCAAGTCTCTGCACTAAAGTCCTAGCAGAGGGAGAGGAGTGCCAATTTCCAGGCATAAAATCTAATTAACTCTTTCACAACTTTCCTACATAGATGTTCAACTTTTCAACAATGACAAAAAAAGATGTTACATAAACAAGTAAGAAAAAAACACATTGTCAAAATGAAAGCAATTAAATTGACAAGGTTTAGATATGAAATACTTGTTTGAACTATTAAACAGGGAATTTAATATAATTATAATTAATGTGCTATAGGCTGTAGTGGAAAAGTGGACAGCATACATGATCAGATGGGTAATTTCAACAGATAGACTGAAAGTGCGAGAAAGAATCAAATGGAAATGCACGACATGAAAAATATTGTAACAAAGATGAAGAACTGCCTGCAATGAGCTTTCTTTGAAGGCTTAACACAACCAAAGACCAAGTCAGTGGACTGGATGATAAATTAGTGGAAATCACTCAAACAAAAACAAAGTGAAAAAAACAGTGAACCCAAAAGAAAACCAGAACAGATAATCCATTGTGAGAACATATAAAAGTAGCTAACATACCAGTAATTGGAATCTCACAAAAATAAGAAAATGGGACATCAGAAATATTTTTTTAAAATCCTGACTGAGAAATTTCTAAAACTAATGACAGATATCAAATCAAGATCCAAGAATCTCAGAGAACATTGAACAAGATAAATACAAGCACACACACACACACACACACACACACACACACACACACGCAGAATCCTGAAGATTGCCAGCAGTTGGTACCAGAAAGCTACAGTCTTTGGGGAGAAAGAAGGCCTTGTCCATATCTTGATCTTGGACTTCTTCCAGCCTCAAAAGCATGAGCCAATACTTACCACTGTTTAAGCCAAAGCCATTTTGTGGTATTTTGGATAGCAACTCAGGCAAACTAATACTGTTTTTGATACTGGTACATGGGGAGCTGCTATTACAAATACTTAAAAATGTGGAGGCAGTTTTGGAATTGAGTATTGGATAGAGGTTCAAAGAATTGTGAGATGGTTGATAGAAAAAATCCAGATTGCTTTGAAGGGCTAGTGGGAGAAATATGGACATTAAAGATACTTCTGGTGAGGACTTAGAAGGAAATGATGAATGTGTTATTGGAAACTGGAAGAAAGGCAATCTTTTTTATAAAGTAGCAGAGAATTTGGCTGAACTACATCATAATGTTGGATTGAAAGTGAAACATTTCAGCAATGAACTTAGATACTTAGCTGATGAATCTTCCCAGCTAAATATAGAAGGTGCAGCCTGGTTTCTCCTTGCAACTTACAGTAAAATGATAGAGGAAAGGAATAAGCTGAGAAAAAAACTCTTAAGCACAAAGGAACAATCAATTGATGATTTTAAAATTCTAAGCTTATCCAGATAGCACGCTCGGAGATTAGGGCCAGAAGTGGCTCTCTCAGTACCATCCCTGAGTTTCTGGGAAGTGAGTCTCCAGAGAACAGGCATCCTCATGAGGGTTTAACTAAACAGCACTTTGCTAAAAAATGTGTAGTCAACATTTCAGAGGATGTCAAGATTGAATTTCAGTTATGTAGGAATGTTCTGTGGAGAGTCCTTTTGTCTGATAGCTTGTACTCCCCTTGAACTGCATGCAAAGCCAAAAAGGGTCTTGTGAAATTTCTATGAACAGAAACACTGACAGGGGTAAAAATGAATGAAATGAAAGAAGAATGACTTCAAGGGCAGAACCATGGAAGCTGAGGTTTGGATCAAAGATATCTCCTTGGGACAAGAAAGCAGGCCCACCCATGTGTGTGGAAAGGGGGTGGTCTGTCCGTACACTTGGAAGGAACATGACTTGCATCCTATTGCTCAGGAAGAGTGCTGCCATCCCAATGCTTGGAGATTGGTCTGGCTGAAAAGACATTCTTGGGTCAAGAGAGAGGGCCCCCCCACATGTGTAGAAAGGGTGAGCTCACCCCTATGATTGGAGGGCACAGACCATCTGCACAGATATATGAAGAGAGTGGGGCTTCTGACTTGATGTTCATCAAGAGTTCAGCCAACACCCCAAAGTTCAGACAGGATGAGGGTATCTGTCCAGCAGTTCAGAGAGAGTTTGGCTAACTTTCCAATGCTTGGAGAAGGTGGGGCCTACACTCCAATTTTTGGGCACAACAAGGCCACTACACCAATGCTTAGAGAAGGTGGGACCTAAGTCCCAGACTATAGGGAGAGCCCAAGGGCAAGAAAAGATGGGGCTGCCCCTCCAGCAGGCCCAGAAGCCAAAGCATCAATTCACAGGTGTCTGTCAGACCTTAAAATCTAATGAAATTTGCCATGCTGGGTTTCTGACTTGCTTGGGACCTGTAATCCCTTCTTTCCTTCCCATTTCTCCCTTCTGTAATTGGAATGTCTATCCTATGCCTGTTGCACCATTGTATTTTGGAAGCTGATAACTAGGTTTCACAGGTCCACAGTCAAAGAAGAATTTTAACTGATTCTGATGTGGCTCTGGACTAGAGATTTTACTGAAATTATTTAGGCTTTTGGAATATTGGGATAGAGTCAATTGTATTCTGCATGTGAAAAGAATCTGTCTTTTTGGTGGTCCAGAGGGCAGACTGTAGTAGGTTGAATTATGTACCCCTACAAATAAAAGCCATTAATATTAATCCACATTCCTGTGGGTGTGAACCCATTGTAATTGGATCTCTTGGAGATGTTATATTTAGATAAGATAAGATGTGGCAAACCAAAGCAGGGTGGGCCTTAATCTGAATAATTAAAGGCCTTAGAAACAAAACCCTGAAGTTACAGGAGCAGGAAAGGAGAGGATATCACAATATCACAGGCAGCAGACATATAAATGAAGAAACTCCAAGGATTTATGGCAGCCAACAACAGAATGCTGCATTCACAGTATTGTGTAATATCACCAACATCCATTAAAACAACTTTTACATACCTCAAATAAACTCTGCACTGATTAAGCAGTAATTCTCCCTACCCCTTGCACCTGGTAACCTATAATCTACTGCTTGTCTTGTGAAATTTGCTAATTCTAAGTATTTCATATGAGCAGGATCATGTAATATTTGTCTTTTTGCATCTGGCTTATTTCAATCAACAGGATGTCTTCAAGGTTCATCCATGTTGTGGCATGTATCAGATCTTCACTCCTTTTTATGGCTGAATAACATTCCATTGTGTATATATACCATATTTTGTTTGCCCATTCATCTGTTGATGGACTCTTGGATTGCTTCCACTTTTTGGCTATTGTGAATAGAGAAGTAGAATTTCTGGGTCATATGGCAGTTCTGTATTCAATCCTCTGAGGAACCACCAAACTGATTTCCAGAGACTGAACTCTTTTACAATAATACAAACTGTAAATGGGGTTCTAATTTATCCACATCTTGGTCAACCACTGTTATTTTCTATTTTTTCTTTAAAGAATCTACATCCTAATGGTTATGAAGTGGTATCTCCTGCTTTTGATTTGTACTTTCCTGATGACACATGATTTTGAGCATCTTCTCATATACTTATTGGTTATTTGTGTATGGTTTTTGGAAAAATGTCTATTCAAGTTCTTTTCCCATTTTTAAATTGTATTATATGTCTTTTGGTTGTTGAGTTGTATCAGTTCTTTATATGTATATATATGTATATCATATATATGGTGGGCAATTATTATCTACCATTCTGTATGTTGTATTTTCATTTTCTTGTTAGTGTCAGTTCACATATAAAAGTGTTTTTTTTTTTTTTCTTATTTTGATGAAGTCCATTTTATCTATGTTTTCTTTAGTTACTTGTACTTTTGGTGCCACATCTGAGAAATCATTACCAAATCCAAGGTTTTGAAGCTTTCCACCTCTTTTTATCTGAGTTTTATGGTTTTAACTGTTGTTTTGGTCTGTGATTCTTTTAGAGTGAGTTTTTGTATATGGTATGTGGTAGGGGGTATAACTTCATTCTGTTGCAAGTGGATGTCCAGTTTCCTGAGCACCATTTGTTGAAGAGGACATTCTTTCCCCAGTTAATGTACTTGGTGCTCTTGTCACAATCAGTTGACCACAGATGTATAGGTTTATTTCTGAACTCTCAATTCTATTCCACTGGCCTATGTGTCTATCTATATGCCAATGCCACATTGTGTTCAATATGATGGCTTTGTAGTATGATTTGAAATCAGAAAATTTGAAACCTCCAACATTGTCCTCTTTTGCAGTATTGATTTGGCTATTCAGAGCCCTTTGCAATTTCATATGAATTTGAGGAACAATTTTCCATTTCTGCAAAAAGAGCTGCTGGGGATTTTGATAGGTATTGTGTTGAATGTGTAGATTACTTTGGTCGGTATAGAAATCTTAATCATATTAAATCTTCCTAGCCATTAACATGAAATGTCTTGCCACATACTAAGGTCTTCTTTAAGTTCTTTCAAGAGCATTCTGTAGCTCTCAGTGTACAAGTAAGTCCTTCACCTCCTTGGCCAAGTTTATTCCTAGGCAATTTGTTCTCTTAGAAGGAATTGTGAATGGATTTTTTAAAATTTCCATTTCAGAATATTCTTTGCTGGTGTATAGAAACACAACTGATATTTGCATATTAGTCCTATGGACTGCAACTTCACTGAATTCATTTATAAATTATAATAGTTTTCCTGTGGATTCTTTGAAATTTTCTGCATAAAGGATCATGTCTTCTACGAGTATAGATGGTTTGGCTTCTTCCATGGCAATTTGGATGCCTCTTATTTCTTATTCTTGTCTATTTTCTTTGTCAAAGAATTCCAGTATTTGTGGAATAGCAGTGGTGAAAATGGGCATACTTTTCTTGCTCCTGACCTAAAGGAAAAAGTTTTAAGTCTTTCACCATTGAGTATGTTATCTATGACTTTTTTACATATACCCTTTATCAAGTTGAGGACATTAATGTCTATTCCTGTTTTTCTGAGCATTTTTATCAAGACAAGGTACTGGATTTCATCGAATGCCTTTCTGCATCAATTGAGGTGATAGTATCATTTTTTCCTTCATTTTGTTAATGCAGTGTGTTACACTGATTGATTTTCTTATGTTGAGACACCTTTGAGTTTCTGGGATAAATCCCACTTGGTTATGGTTTACAGTCCTTTCAACATGCTGTTTTGTTTGATTTACTAGGATTTTATTCAGTATTTTTGTATCCATATTCATAAGGGAAATTGGTGCAGTTTCTTATCTTTTGATGGCTTTATCTGGCTTTGGCTTTGGGATAAGATTGGCCTCCTTGAGTGCATTAAAAAGAGTTTCCTTCTCTTCAGTTTTTTGGAAAAGTTTGAGGGTTGGTGCTCATTCTTCTTTGAATGCTTGGTAGAATTCACCAATGAAACTGTTTGGCCCTGGACTTTCCTTTCTTAGGAAATTTTGATTACTGATTCCATGTTTTTACTTCTTATAGTTCTGTTGATATCTTCTATTTCTTCTTGAGTAAGATTAGGCACATTGTGTGTTCTAGGAATTTGTACATTTCCTCTAAATTATCTAATTTGTTGATTTACAAGTGTTCATAGTATTCTCTTGTAATTATTTGATCTCTGTAATATCAGCAGTGATGTCCCCTCTTTCATTTTGGATTTAATTATTTGCATCTTTTACCTTTTTTTCTTTGTGAATGTGGCTAAAGGTTTGCCAATTTTATTGATCTTTGCAAAGAACAAAATTTTAATTTCATTGATTCTCCTGATTGATTTTTTCTTCTTCATTCCATTTATCTCTGCTCCAATCTTCATTATCTCTTTCCCTCTAGTAACTTTAGGTTTAGTTTGCTCTTCTTTTTCCAGTTGTTCCAGATGTTTTTCCAGTTGTTCCCATATATTTTTAATATAGGCATTCACAGCTATACATTTCTCTTTGGCCACTGTCTTCACTGCATCCTATCAGTTTTGGTATACTGTGTTTTCATATTTTGTGACCTAACATATGCTCTATTCTGGAGAAGGATATAAGTGCGTGATCTTAATATGTTTATTAGGTCCATTAGGTCCAGTTCATTTATCATATTTTTCAAGCCCTCTGTTTCCTTATTGATCATCTTTCTATGTGTTCTGTTCATTATTGAAATTGGTGTATTGAAGTCTCCAACTATTATTGTAGAACTGTGTATTTCTCCTTTCAGTTATGTCAATATTTGCCTCATGCAATTTGGGGTTCTGTGGTTAAATGCATATGTGTTTATAATTGTTACATTTTCTGTATGGATTTACCCTTGTGTTAATATATAGTGCCCTTATTTGTCTATTGCAGCAAATTTTTACTTAACCTATATTTTACATAATTTTAGTATCTCTACTCCAGCTCTCTTTTATTTACTATTTGCATGGAATATTTTTTCCATCCTTTCACTTTTAACTTTTTGTGTCTTTGGGTTTAAGCTGAGTCTTTTATAAACTCTACGTGGATGATCACACCTTTTTATCCATTTTGCCAATCTCTGTCTTTTGTTTGGAGAGTTTAATCCATTTACATTCAAAGTAATTACTGATAAAGTAGGACTTACTTTAGTTATTTTGCCCTTTATTTCTTGTATTTCTTGCACCTTTTTTTCCTATTTTACTCCATTACTGCTTTCTTTTCTGTGTAGTTATCTTTTATAGTGAAACAAATTCATTCCCATCTCATTTCCTTTACTGTATATATTTTATATATATTTTTATTATAATGGAGTTTATACTTACGTTAAATGTATAATAAACTAGTTTAAAATGATGCTGACTTAACTTGAATAGAATAAGCAATCTTTGCTCCTATAATACTCTGTCTCACCTCTTTATGTTGTTCTAGTCACACATTATATCTTTATATTCTGCTTGCTGAATAACATAGAAATATGATTATTTCTTATGCAAATGTATTCTAAATCTTGTAAGAAATAAAAAGTAAAGTTATATACAGAGAATTCAATAATACTAATATTTGTACTTATCCATGTGTTACCTCTTTGGGAGATGTTTATTTCTTCATATGGCTCCAAGCTTTTATCTACTGTCTTTCCCTTTCAACTTGAGGAACTCCCTTTAGCATTTCTTGTAGGGCAGTTCTAGTGGTAATGAACTCTCTCAGCTGTTCTTTATCTGAGAATATCTTCAACTTTCCTTCATTTTTGAAGGCTAGTTTGCTGGATATAGAATTTTTGCTTGGAAATTTTTCTCTTTCAGTACTTTAAATATGTTACCCCACTGCCTTTGACCCATCATTGTTTCTGATGAGCAATTAACACTTAATCTTATTGAGGATCCTTTGTACATGATGATTCACTTCTCTGTTGCTCTTTCCAGAATTCTTTCTTTATCTTTGCCATTTGACACTTTGGTTATGATAACTCTCAGAGTAGTTCTATTTTGGTTAATCCTACTTGGAGTTTGTTGGGCTACTTGGGTGTTTATATTCATGTATTTTGTCAGATGGGGATATTTTTGGCCATTATTTCTTTAAATGTTATTTTGCCCTTTTCTCTTTCTCTCTTCTATCTGTGACTTCTATAATGCCTATGTTGGTAAGCTTTCATGATGTCACACGTGTCCCTTGGGCTCTGTTCACATTTTCCTTTCTTTTATTTCTTTCTGTCTTTCATGCTGAATTATTTCAATTACCCTGTTTTTAGCTTGCTGATTGCTTCTTCTGCCTGTTTAAATTTGCTTTTGAATGTCTGCAGTATACTGTTCATCTCCATTATTATCTTTTTTATCCTCAAACATTCTGTTGTGTTCCTTTTAAAAATTTCTATTTACTCTTTTGTTTATGTATCACCTTCTTGATTCCCTTTTGTTCTATATCTATTTTCCTTTAGCTCATTGGACTTATTGATATGAGTTGGTTTAACATCTTTGTTTAGTTTTTCCAATGTCTGTGCTTCCTCTGTTGTTTTATTGTGTTACTTTAATGACTATGGCTTCCTATATATTTGTATGTCTTGTAATCTTTTGTTGAAGTCTGGGTATTTGATTATTTCATGTGCTAATTCTGGAAGTCAGAATTTCCCTTTTACCTAAGGTTTTAGTGTAGATTGGCTGAGTGTCAAAGTTCTATTTCATCACTTAGCACAGTTTATGCTGAACCTTTAGAACAGCCAGCAGTTAACAGTTAGGTATTTCTCAAGTTTCTTTGAGTCTGTGTCATGCCATGGACATATGCACTAGCTTGCAAGAATTCTCCAATATGTGCAACTGTTTCCCATCCAAAGAGGAGTTTCTTTCATCAGCTTTTGCTCTGAGGGCACTGGGATGTGTTCTTTTTCTTAATTACAGCTTTTCCTCCTTGACATCTGCAGTTAGCTCAGTGCCTCTCACATGATATGGTTTACATTTACACTTTGGCTTTCAACACTGGGTCCACTCTGTGGCTCAGCAGACCCCTTTTGGTACTGCTTTTCTGTGCATGGTACCTTCCATGTTTGGAGACCCAGACCTGTGCCCTGAGTCAGTCTTTCACAGAGCAGGTTGGGACTGATGTCCAAAAACAATCAATATTTTCATTTAGTTGCAACAGTTATCAGGCCCCAGCCACATGCACTAGAATGTTCTCAGGCCCCCAAGCCACCACTGTAGGTCAATTGGGCCTCAGGGTCCTGTACTTGAATGCATGTGGCCCATCTGACTGCTGCTAATGTCTTTCAGGTCCCAGAGACCCACACTTGAATGCCCACAAGCTTCCAAGCCATCACTGTGTGTTATATAAAAACTGCTGCAGTAATATGAGGATTGGGGGGGGCCAGGACAAGTACTCTGGTCCCATATCTCTTACATAGCTTTTAGGCATTTTTGTTTACTTAGCATTCAATTGAGTTATTCTCTAATCTTGATCATCTTCCATATTTTGAAAAAGTTGATTTTGATATTTCTAAGGGAGAACATTCACCATCATTTCTTAGTATGTCATTTTGCTGGTATCAGTTAATTTACATAATTGTTGAAATATCTAAAACTATTACAAGTGTAATGTTTGAGAGAATACATGTGCATCAAGAAGATAAATTTCCAAGGACACCTAGTGACTAGTAAATATGCTTTATCATGATTCTTAATACATTAATACTATGCTGCTTTCTAGTAAATAGTTAATTGATCTTTACCTCCTTTACAGTCACAATCCTACATCTTTCATTTTATAAGTTCTTGTTAGGTTTGCCTTCCAAAAAGACCTATCTCACCAGCACTAAATATTTAAATAACTACAAGCATATTCCACAGCATCCTTATTTGTGCTTAGTATTAAGGAATTCATGCTGACTTCTGAAAGGATGGAATGAGCCTTTACTGCAGTACAAGTTTTTTCTTTAACCTCTTTGTAATTACTGTTTTCTTTCAATGTGTTAACTAACTTTCACACTTTGTCTTGCATACTAGCCAAGCTGAATAGGATTTTTAAAAATTATTAGTCTTTAATCCATTATAGAAGTTAACACTTTGTTTTAACCATAAATGGATTTTGTTCCTGTGAATGAACTGAATAGCATATTACGCAGTAACCAATCACTAACAAACTTTGAAAGAGGTGATATTATTTCTGACTAATCATGATGTGCCTCCCATATTTATGTAGAAATTTGTTGTCTGAAGAGCTAACAGCAAAGTTTGTATAAATACTCACAATTAGTATATCCTAGTAATTGAAATATGAACTATGTTGGGGGAACAGGACTTGTATTATTTAATTAAATCTGTTAACTGAAATCTGTTCATGTAAGAACACTGCAAAGTGAGGACCACCTGACTAAACGTACAGCCATCCATGGTTCTAGTTATGTTCACCTAGAGTAAACATTGGGAAGGAATTTGGGAGATGTTTCTAACACAAAGAGATATTGAAGAAAATTTGAGTCATTTATACTACCTAGGATAATGTTATGTTCTTGTAAAAAATCAGTCCACCAAATTTCAGTGGCTTAACAAAATAGAAGTGCATTCATCACTCATCTAACAGTGCACTGCTAGCATAACTGATTGGGTTGTGGGGCAAGTTGCTCTGCTACATGCAGTCATTCAAGAGCCAGAAGCTCTTCCTTCAACAAATGATTTTTAAGTTCCTTCTAAGAAGAGACATTCAACCATCAAAGGGGAAGAAGCATTCTCACATGAGAGGTTTTAATGGGGCAGGCATAGAAGTGACACACATCACATTTCCTCAAATACCATTGGTTAGAACACAGTTGCATGTCCAATTCTAACTGAAGGCAAATTGGAATGTGAGGTCACTGACTGAAAATAATTCTTCCCAGCAACAACTCTATATTATAAAAGATGAGCAGGATTTCTGCAGAATGTTTAGCCAACTCTGACATGGTTATAAACTGGTGAATTTGAACTTGCATGCTTAAAAGGGCTTCTGGATATTGTCTACCTATTATTCTCAGATGATTTTAGTCAGATCATGGTAGGTAATACAGTATTACTAGGATAGTTGTGTTATTTTATTCTGTTCAGTTTATAGCTGTGCTACATGGATGCAGCCAGGGACTAAGAAAACTTTTGAAACCTATTTCCAAACAAACCTGGGTAAGTTTACATGGTGTTGTAACCATATAGAATGGGGATATGATCAAGAATTAAACATTAAATTGAAAGAATAAACAACCAATAAAAAGGTTTAAAGGACATGCAAATACAAGTTGCTAAAAAGTTACAAGGGACAATATATGCATGAAGAAAATATTCAATTTCATTAATAAAGAAATAAATATTAAATTGACATACCAATTTTATAACATCAGAAAAATAATTAAAGATTTTTAAATGATCATGTCCAATATTTGCTAATGTCTAGATGAAATGGGATTTTTAAAAATTACTTTGAATGAGGTTATACTTTGATACAAATTTTCTAAGAGAAAATTTAAGACTTTGAAAAATCTGAAAATAGCATTCTCCTTGACTTATTTATTCCACTTTAATTGGGGTTACTTAATGAAATGGTTGAGACTGTGGTAAAGGATTAACTTGGAAAGTATTTCCTCAGTGTTATATTTACATAATAAAGTTATAAATATCCTAAGTATATAACATTAAGGGAGGAGTTACAATAATAAGGAATATATCCCATTAAATGGATTATTATATTATCTCCAATCATGTTTTCAAAACATTTCCTGACATTGCAATACTCATGATAATATTCAGTGGATTAAGAAAACTATAAAATTATGTGTATACTGTAATACAAATCAAATTAAAATGTAAAATAAAAAGACCAAAAGTTAAACTAAAATAAATATTAATCTTCAGTCTTCTCAAGTGATGGAAATATGAATGATTTTAAAAACACTTGCTTGTGCATTTGGCTCACATATGTTCAGCTTATAATAGTTTTGTTAGCCTGATGTACCAGAAACAAAGGTGCCAATCAAGTTTATGTTTCTATTTGATGTTGTAATGTTTAAATTATGATGGCCACATTTTGAGAGTGAGTGAGCAGGTATTTAAACACAGATTCTATTTTATTTAGTTAATGAGATAAATGTTGGTAAAGAAAATTAAGACTTTACCAAAAATACTGTTTTTTTTTCTAGAAAGCTAGCAGTAGCAGTCTTTCTAGAATCACAGAAGCATAGTCAGGTTATACGATAAATATTAAAAAAAAAAAATATATATATATATATATATATATGTTCAATCTCTTCTACCAAAGACTTCTAGATGAACCATTAATATTGAAAACATGCACTATACAAATGCTGGAATTGAAAATATAGTCCAATTTTATACCTTGTATGAGAAATAGACACAAATAGTAATTTTTACTTGGGAGTGTCATTAACATGTATTATATTTATTTCTTGAGTAAATTATAATATAATGATAAGTCACCAGGATGATTTTTAGAATAGAACATGAGATCAGAATAATGAAGACTGGGTAGATGAAAAACAAAAATATTTGCATTATTCAAAGTTAACTATAAGACACAATAGAGCTTGGCTATTCTATAAGCCAGATTTGTAATCATCAGGTTTTTTTACATTGATTATTGTGAAATGTTTTTAATGGAAATAATCTGCAAAATTATAAACTAACATGGCATACAATAAAATTAATCTCTCACTAACTTTTCTCTTCCTAGATAATCTAAATCATTTCTATATGACATGGATAATTAAAATACTTTTAATATTAAGATTTTGTATGAACACCTTTTCATATCACCTGCACATTTTGTATTTTAAAGATTTTGTAAGTTTGCTTTGTTTCTATCAATGTGTCTTCCTTATGAAATCTGTAGTTAAGTAATTAAAACTTAGATTTTGTCCTTAAAAAGATACACAAATAGCATTATGAAGTTCAAGGGATATGTAGAATTGTGAAAACTCACTAAGAAATACTTGCGGTTTTTTATGCTATATACCAGGCATCATTCTAGCATTGGGATAGGGTGAGGTATTAACACTAATAAAAAACAGTGATAATATGTGTTTCCAGAGATTGAATTCTTAATATGCTGGACACTGTCCTAAGCACTTTACCTATATTAACTCATTTGACCTGCAAACATCTTTTCTTGAAGCTGATCTAGGTCAAGTTTCCTTAACTTTCTGAGCCTCAGTACCTTTACCTATACTGTACGTGTAATGTTAACTTCCTTATTGATTAGATGTATTCCCCAAAGAGAATTCACCTTCTTTCTTGATTCCCTGACATCAGAATCTTGTATAAAGTTTCTGATTTTTTTCTTACACTAAACTTGAAGTTTCTGTTGACTATCAAACTTGTAATTCAAAATTATAATATCTAAGACACATTCCTTTTTGACAAGAGGAAGATAATGAGAGGAAATTTTTTTCATCATGGCCAGAGAAGAAGCATTTAGAAATCAGCCAAACTCTATATTGAACTATGTAATAACAAGAGAAAAACATGCCTAATCTTCTCACACTCATATAACAAATTAGACTCTTTGATCAAATGTATTTCTTGTTTGTTAAAAGATCCATCCCTTGAATAAGTAAAAGTAAATACCTGAAACTGCCAATCTCCAATCCAGTAGCCTTGACTCTTGAAGATGACTTCATAACAATGTAGATTACAAGAGCTGACAGTGTGATCATGAAAACCTTGTGGCCTGCACATTGCACTCCCTTTACCCAGTGTATGGATGGATGAGTAGATAAATGGGGACAAAAACTAAATGAAAAATGGGGTGGGATGGGGGGAATGATTTGGGTGTTATTTTTTATTTTTTTTTTTTATTCTTATTCTGATTCTTGTATAAGGAAAATATTCAAAAATAGATTGAGGTGATGAATGCACAACTATATGATGGTACCGTGAACAGTTGATTGTACACCATGGATGATTGTATGGCATGTGAATATATCTCAATTGAAAAAAAAGATCCATCCATTGGACTTCCATAGTCAACATAATTTTTTCTGCCACCCAGCTCCTATTTTTTTTACTACCTTTCATTCTTTCCCACACCTTTAAACATCCAAAGCATTCATTAGATCCTGTTCCTAACTGTGTGTTCAGACTCTCTGGAGGTAAGTTTTGCCACAATAAGCATTGGTTTCTAAAAATCTCTATCTCCTCATTTTCCTGTCTTCACCTTCTGCCTCCCTCTCACCTCCCCAAAAACATCAGAGTTCATGTAAGATATACAGAATTAGGTCTCAGATTGTTATTCAATTCTTAGAGTACCTCAAATCTATTTTCTTGATTTCTGTAAATGGTGCATGGCTGCTTTAGAATTTAGTAGACTCTCACATATAATCAAGATGAGTATTTCTTTAAAATGGATAAATGTACATAGAACAAATCAAAATTTACTAAATAATTGTGCACAAACACTTGTAAGTGTGCACTTCTAGTTACTGCATAAGTTGCATTAATGAGAGCTAGAGGTAATAGTTCCTTTGTTCTCCAGATTAAAAAAAAATCATTCTCAGGTTAAGTTTTTTTTACCTTTTTATATGGGAACATAATAGGGGAGGCTGGAGAAAGGTTAGTAAATTTTCATTTACCACTCTTAAAGGGCCAAAACTTGAAAGATATTTGAACAATACTTTTCAAAAGTCTACATTTTAAAACTATATTATTCCTCCTCTTATTTTTTACTACTACAGTGAGCTCAATTTTAGTAATCTGAGATGTGGTCATTTTTTTTCTGAAAGATTTACATAACTAGATGTTGGATAATCTGAAATACAGGATGATTTAGTAGGATGAGAACTAGATACTTTCTAACAAAAATTCTCCCAGCTGTACACTTTCCAATTGGCTGTGGGAGGTTCCCTTTTCCTCTGGTTCTATGTTATATATGAGGTTATCAGTTAGTTGGTTTTAATTTCAATGCCAGAATTCTGGCACATGCTACTTATTGCTTTTCTATTTCAAATAAAAATTCTATTACACTTTTACATGAACAGGAAATTTATTACACTACTTCCTACCAGGTAAGCATTTCAACTCTAGGCTGAATGTGTAAATAGTTTTAAATAAGATGGGACAATCTTTACAAAAGGAATTATTTCCTTTTTGTGAACCAGAGGCTCATTTTTCTTAATTTTTAAAAATTTTTCCCATCACAGCTATACTTTACATTTTCAGACTACCAAAATCATTAACTAGTTTCCTTTAAAATGGATGTAAATTTTGAAAGATGACTTCCCTATAATTATTTCTGTCCCCTAAAGAAAAATGTATTGTTCAGAATGTCATGAATTCTTTAAGAAAAAGAGTTTGCACATAGTCAATTCTACCATGAGTAATGCAACTTTTATGAATAACTCCCTGAAGAACTTGCAGAAATTGAATAAATCCAATTATTAACATATCAAGACTAATTTGGCTCTAAAAGGCTTGAGTGCCATTTTCAGAGAAAAGCAAATTTTTTAAATAATGACATAATAAGTTGAATTTTAAATTTAGTAAGATAAAAAATCATTCTCAGATTATATGTTTTTTTTTTACCTTTTTATAAGGGAACATAACTAATAGGGGAGTTGGTGCAGGCTGACAAATTAGATAGAAATTTTCAAGCAGATATAGCAGAAGTAATTTGTGATTGTCATTTTAGTTTTGCTGGGGTTTTTATTGTTCATTTCCTTGTTCATTATGTATGTAATTTTGTTCTGCTTTGTTTTGATCCAGGCTAGCAAAGTCAAGGGACAAAATGACATTAAAAGATGTGTAATGAATGAATAAGGGATAATTTGAGTAGGTTTCTCAAAATTTTTATATTTTATATTATCTGTATTGTCCAGATTTTTTATTATATTTCATAAAGTAATTTTTTAAATGCTCTCTCTGCTAATAATCTATTTCTCTTCTTCATAGAGTTTTACTTCTGATATTCTTAATATAGAGCTATGCAGTTTTGGAATGAAAAAGTGTTTATAGTTCATGATTTTTTTAAAAAAAATCCTTTCTTACCATAAGGCTGCATGGCTGTCAAATTGACTCTACTGCCACTGCAATTTGATAATTTTAACACTAACTACATTCAATTAGGCTTCTTACTTAAGAAAGACATTCTTGTGAGCATGTAAAATGATCTGATTCCTTTCTAACTGAAATGAAATTTGGTGTTGTCAACCTAGAATTGGTCCAAAGAAAATGAGCATATGTACAACTTTAGATACTGGAAAACATTTCCTCAGTTTTAGTAGGTTCATTTCTAAACACTGGCTCTTTATAAGTTCTTATGTTTTTCAAATACCAATTTTTCAAAGGACTCAAGCTGCCTACAGATTTCAAAATATTTCTAGTCATTCTTAGTTTTTCCTTTTCCTTATTTACTGTCATGAGAAGAGGGTAGGATAATCAGTTACGATGTCACTGTTTCAGATACAATGCCTTCATAAGATTTTAAAGGATTTTACTTTTCTGTGCATTTCATATTATTTGGATTTTGGATTTTGATGTCAAACCAATGTTTGCATCCTTGCTGAGTAAGATGACAGAAATTCAAGGTCATGCATCCTAATTCCTTGTGAATTTGATTGAACAGACAGATATAGAACATTACATCCCAAATCACCAGGATACATATTCTTCTCTGGTGCTCATGGAACTTTCTCCAGAATAGATCATATGCTGGGACATAAAACAAGCCTCAATAAATTTAAAAAAATTGAAATTTTTCAAAGCACGTTCTCTGACCACAGTGGGATATAATTAGAAGTCAATAACCATCAGAGACTCCGAAAATTCACAAATACCTGGAGGTTAAATAACACACTCCTAAACAGTCAGTGGGTTAAAGAAGAAATAGCAAGAGAAATTGCTAAATATATAGAGATGAATGAAAATGAGAACACAACGTATAAAACCTATGGAATGCAGCAAAAATGGTACTGAGGGGGAAATTTATAGCACTAAATGCAGACATTAAAAAGGAAGAAAGAGCTAAAATCAAAGAACTAATGGAGCAATGGAAGAAGCTAGAAATTAACAGCAAACCAATCCTAAACCAAGTAGAAGAAAACAAATAACAAGGATTAAAGCAGAAATAAATGACATAGAGAACAACAAAAAACAATAATGAGAATAAATAACACCAAAGTTGGTTCTTTGAGAAGATCAACAAGAATAGCAAGCCCTTTGCTAGACTGACAAAAAAAAAGACCCATATAAACAAAATAATGAATGAAAAGGGTGACATTACTGTGGATCCCAAAGAAATTAAAAAAAATTATAAGAGGATACTATGAACAGCTCTATGCCAACAAATTGGATAATGTAGAGGAAATGCACAATTACATGGAAACATATGCACAACCTAGACTAACCAGAGAAGAAATAGAAGACCTTAACCAAAGAAACACAAGCAAAGAGATCAAACCAGCAATCAAAAAACTTCCCAAAATTTAATGCCCATGGCTTCACAGGGGAATTCTACCAAACTTGCCAAAAGGAAGTGACACCAATCTTACTTAAACTCTTTCAAAACATTGAAGAAAATAGAATACTATCTAACACATTTTATGATGCTAACATCAATCTAATACTAAAACCAGGCAAAGATGCTACAAAAAAGGAAAACTATAGGCCAATCTCCCTAATGAATACAGATGCAAAAATTCTCAACAAAATACTTGCAAATCAAATCCAAAGACACATTTAAAAAAATCATACACCATGACCAAGTGGAGTTCATTCCAGGCATGAAAGGATGGTTCAACATAAGAAAATCAATGTATTACAAACATTAACAAATCAAAAGGGAAAACTCAAATGATCATCTCAACAGATGCTGAAAAAGCATTTGACAAAATTCAACATTCCTTTTTGATAAAAACACTTCAAAAGATAGGAATTGAAGGAAACTTCCTCAATGTGATAAAGAGCATATATGAAAAACCCACAGCCAGCATAGTACACAATGGTGAGAGACCGAAAGCCTTCCCTCTTAGATAAGGAATGAGACAAGGATGCCCACTGTCACCACTGTTATTCATCATTGTGCTACAAGTGCTAACCAGGGCAATCCAACAAGGTAAAGAAATAAAAGCCATCAAAATTGGAAAAGAAGAAGTAAAACTGTCATTATTGGCAGATGATATGATCTTATATCTGGAAAACACTGAGAAATTGACAATATGGCTAATAGAGCTAATAAACAAATCCAGCAAATTAGCAGGACACAAGATTAATGCATATAAGTCAGTAATGTTTCTATATGCTAGAAATGAACAAAGTGAAAAGACACTCAAGAAAAAGATACCATTTTCAAAAGCAACTAAAAAAATCAAGTACCTAGGAATAAACTTAACCAAAGATGTAAAAGATCTATACAAAGAAAACAACATAACTCTACTAAAAGAAATAGAAAGGGACCTTAAAAGATGGAATAATATTCCATGTTCATGGATAGGAAGGCTAAATGTCATTAAGATATCAACTCTACCCAAACTCATCTACAGATTCAATGCAATCTGAATCAAAATTCCAACAACCTACTTTGCACACTTGGAAAAGCTAGTTATCAAATTTATTTGTAAAGGGGAGATGCCTCAAATTGCTAAAAACATTCAAAAAAAGAAAAAGGAAGTGGGAGGAGTTACACTCCTTGACTTTGAAGCTTATTAAAAAGCCACAGTAGTCAAAACAGCATGGTACTGGCACAAAGATAGACATATTGATCAATGGAATCAAATTGAGAATTCAGAGTTAGACCCTTAGGTCTATGGCTGACTGATATTTGATAAGGCCCACAAAGCCACTGAAATGGGAAATAACAGTCTTTTCAACAAATGGGGCTGGGAGAGTTGGATATCCATATCCAAAAGAATGAAAGAGGACACCTACCTCACACACTACACAAAAATTTACTCAGAGCAGACCAAAGACATCAATATAAAAGACAGTACCATAAAACTCCTAGAAGTTAATGTAGGGAAACATCTTCAAGACCTTGTATTAGGTGGTCACTTCCTAGACCTTACATCCAAAGCACAAGCAACAAAAGAAAAAATAGATAAATGGGAACTCCTCAAGCTTAGAATTTCTGTACCTCAAAGGAATTTGTCAAAATGGTGAAGAGGCAGCCAACTCAATGGGAAAAATTTTTGGAAACCACATATCTGACAAAAGACTGATATCTTGCATATATAAAGAAATCCTACAACTCAATGACAATAATACAGACAGCTCAATTATAAAATGGGCAAAAGATATGAAAAGACAGTTTTCTGAATGAGGGAATACAAGTGTCCAAGAAACACATGAAAAAATATTCAGCTTCACTAGCTATTAGAGAGATGCAAGTTAAGACCACAACAAGATACCATCTCACACCAATTAGAATGGCTGCCATTAAACAAACAGGAAACTACAAAAGCTGGAGAGGATGTAGAGAAATTGGAACTCTTATTCATTGTTGGTGGGACTGTATAATGGTTCAGCCACTCTGGAAGTCAGTCTGGCAGTTCCTTAGAAAATTAGATATAGAGTTACCCTTCAATCCAACAATTGCAGTTCTCGCTATATACCCAGAAGACCTGAAAGCAGTGGCACAAACAGACATCTGCACACCAACATTCATAGCAGTATTATTCACAATTGCCAAGTGATGGAAACAACCCAAATGTCCTTCAACAGATGAGTGGATAAATGAAATGTGGTACATACCCATGATGGAATACTATGCGGCAGTAAGAAAGAACAATGTTGTGAATCATATGACAACATGGACAAACCTTGAAGACATAATGCTGAGTGAAATAAGCCAGACACAAAAAGAGAAACATTATTTGCTACCACTGATGTGAACATTGAAAAATGTGAAATAAATGGTTTACAGTGTAGAATGTAGGGGAACTAGCGATAGAGAGGAATTAATGAAGGGGGAACGATAACCCAGTAACAACAGATAAGCTGCTGTTGGTAAATTTAACATTCTGGGAATGTCCAGGAATGACTATGGTTTGTTAATTTCTGGTGGGTATGGTGGGAACAAGTTCACAGAAATGTTGCTATATTAGGTTATTTTCTTGGAGTATGGTAGGAACATGTTGGAAGTAAAGTAGTTATTTTAGATTAGTTGTCTTTTTCTAACTCCCTTGTTATGGTTTGTTTAAAACTTTTTTATTGCATGTTTTTCTTTAATTTTTTTTGTTATACTTAATAGTTAATTTAAAAAAAAAGAATTAATTTAAAAAAATGAAAGATAAGCAGAAAAAAAGATTTGGGGGATCAAGGGTTCCATTTTCTGGCCAGGTTGATCCACTATTTTGGCCATGCAGAATTGTTAGGGTAAGGAGAAATTCCAGCTCTTAAGCTTAGGAACAATCAAGAGGACATCCCCTCTTGAGAATTCTGAAACCCCAAGTCAGATGGAGGAGTGGATTGAGGCATCCCACCATCCTACTCACTCCTAGGGTCCAGGACCTGGCAGAGGCAGCTCTCACCTAGTGCTAGGATTTCAGTGAATGTTGTCCCAGACAACAGAGAAAGAGAGTGCCAGAGGGGAGAAAGAGTGGGCACTTTCTCCTTACCCAGAGGTGATCCAACAGTTTGGGTGCTGAAGTCAGACAAGTGGGTTCCAAACCTTCTCATGGAGATTGTGTCTCTTTTCTCAATTCCCAGATTTTGGCACCAAAATGTTAGGTTTTTTGATTGGGAGGAGAGGAAATCAAAACTTGATCTAAAGAGCGTTATTGTGTGGGCATGCACAGGCAGGCTGAAGCCTAAGATGGTGACAGCCCCAAGTGAGGAGAACCGTAAGTCTTATATAGGTTGGTTGGTGGGAAGTTCTTTTTCCAGGGAGAGGGAGCTAGTAGGTCTAGGTTGGCAGTTTCTCAGTGGGTACTTTGAGGAAGGGGGGGGGGTAGCTGGCAGGCTTCCATTGGTTGGTTTGAGTGTGGGAGCTTGGGGAGTGGGAACTGAGGTGTAAGGACTTGGGAGTGGGAAAGTTTAAAATTTTAAACATGATCACAAACTTGCAGGATTCCTGAGCATGGGCGTTGGTGGCTCATCGTGGTCTTGCAGAATTTCTAAGGGCGTGGGGGGGGGGGGTACTGCCTAACAATAAATTTTCTCTCTCCAGCTGGAGTAAAATGGATTGCATTGTGGTATTGGTTAGAATTTTCTGATTACTATTGAGTTAAATATATATTCATATGTTTATTAGTGATATATGTATTATCTTCTGTGGCATGCCTATCCCAGTCCTTTGTCCATTTTTTTATTAGTTTGGTTAACTTTCTTATTGATTCCTAAGAATATGTGTATGTATGTAGGTATGTATGTGTTTGTTTGTTTGTGTGTGTGTTCTGCCTACAAATCCTCTGTCCATTATATGTATTGCACGTATGTTTATATATCTTTTCTGAATTTGAAGATTTTATGTTAAATTCCTTTGAGGTACTTTTCAATTAAGCTAAAAAATATTTCCCATATTTTCATAAAACCATACAACACAAAAACACAAAAAAGTTTTTATTGATAATAAACTCCTCAATCCATCTTAAACATAAAATAAAATGGATTATTTTAATATAGAGTGGCAGAGATCCAAATTCCTTTTTCTTTCACATGGAAAATTATATTTTCCAGCTCCATTTAATTGACTCATTTCAAATTTTGTCACTAATTCTGGGCTTGCAATTCTGTTCTGTTGTTACATTTGTCTAGCAGTCAAAAATAGCCCACTACTACTTGCTGTCGTTTTATAAAGTAAGTTAACTCTTATGGTGAGTCTTATCTCCTTATTCCCCTTATTGTCATAAATGTCCTTATATTACTTTTTGCTTTATTCCTCTATATAGATTTTAGTTTCACCTTGTAAAATGTAATGAAAAATTCCATTATGAATCATATTTGGAGTTGCATTGAAATTACAGATCATTTGGAAGAAAATTGACATTTTTATCATCAATATTTTTAAAGATTTTTTCACATATTTGCCATTTTCTGTGCATATGATTTCATTTTGCACCTTAAGTTTTATGTCTGGTTCCAGTTACCTTCTGTCTGAGGTAAATCCTTTAGACTTTCCTTCAGAGATGGTCTAAATTGGGTGCAAAGTTTCTTAGTTTTATTTTTTTATTGTTGCTGTGGTCTAAAAGCATTTAATTAAAGCATTGTATTCAAATGTTTTTCCTACTTATTACATCCCGGTTCAATGATATTATTCCACATACTTATGATTCCCAATTTTGATATTAAGAAAGTTTTCTTACCCTTATTTTCAAAGCAGTTTCTTTTCTCTCCAGCTGCTTATAAGGTATTTTCTGTTTGGTGTTCTGTAGCATCAGTGTCGTATTTTGAGACATTGATTTATTTGTATTTATCAACTTGAGATTCATTTGCCTTCCTGAGTGAATTAGCATTTTTCTTTAGCTATAGAAAATTCTAAACCATTTTTGCTTTGGATACTGGCTTTGCTCCTTTCTAAATTTTCCATTTAATCTTATAACCATTCATTCTTACTTCTTTGTCTCTCTGTGCTTTATTTTAGATAATGTATTTGTGCTACTTCTAGTTTACTGATTTTCCCACTGCTGTGACTTATATGCTGGTAAACCCATTCCTTTACTTTAAAATTGCAAATATTTTACTTTTCATTTCTAGAAAGAGTACAGATTCTTTTTGCAAATCTGCTGGTGATTCTGTATTGTTTCTTATTCTCTTCTTGTATTATTTAGATTGTCTTATTTCTTTAAACATGTTAAACATGGTTATTTTCTAATATGTCCTGTAATTCTATTATCTATAGTCTTTGAATAGCTGTAGCTTCTGTAGGCTCCCACTACTGTTGCTTTGCATATTTCCTTTTTTATTTATTGTGGAGACAGTAAGATTTCAGGATCATTCTAAATTATTTTTGACTTGAGGCTTTTTTTGGATCAGTCATTGTGAATTGGACTACAAACTCAGATAAAGTCCAGTTTATTGTTACAAATACTCAGTGACATTTAGTTGTCTCTCTGCTTAATGCCAAGGTTGAGATATTTGATCTTCCTTATATCCCATGAGCTGAGATTCTGCATACACTGCATGCAGTACCCCTGATCCTGAAGGTTGACCACATTTATTTCCAGTTTATTCTTACTTTGGGGATGCTGTCTTTTTGATCCCATATTTATGAAGGGGATGGGGCAATTCTCCTATGTGATTCTTATATAATCTGACTCCAAGGAAATGTAAGCTGAAAGCCACCAATTTTGGTAAATATCTCATGTTGAAAGCCAGTTTCAGTGGTGTGATGATGACTTTCTGCATTAATTTATTGTCTTTATAGTTAATTAGAGTGCATGTATGTGTATATGTTTGTGTGTATTTGTAGACTGATAGCTAGATTTAAATATAGATATATATGGTACTGGATAAAAGCAGTGGGTTCTCTGCCCTATGCACATAACAGCCAATCCATGACATTGGGGTTGCAAAAAGAGAAAGAGTTTATTGATAGGTGAGAAGCAGGAGATCAGATGGCCTATCAGCCTAAAAATCTGTCTCCCCAGAGATTAAGAAATTCAAGGTTTTAATAATTCAAAATAGGGGAGGTGGAGTTGTTACCATTTCAATAACGAGTATAAATAGAAACAAGGGTCAATGGATGTTACTATTTCAATAACAAATATAAGCAGAAATGAAGGGAGATGGAGTTGTTACCATCTCAGTAGCAAATATAAGTAGAAACAATTTACAATGTAAAGGAGGTGGATCTATGCTAGAACCAAGCTAACCATAACAAGAACAAGTCAATGATTAGTTCTGAGCTGATTCAAGTTCCTGCATTAACATTAGGGGGTTGGCTTTATGATTATAAGTTAAAGAAAGAACCAGATAAAGGGGGTCCAAGTGAGGTTTTCACAATCACAAGGGCACAAGATAAATGCTATAAAGTCATTATCAGAGATAAAGGCAGCTGGATTACAATTCAGAGATTTCAGGTATTTCCCTCTGTCTACTCTAATATACCAGAAAGTAAAAAAAGAATATCTATATAATGATCCAATACTCATAATCATTCCCTAAACTTTTTTTAATTTTATTTTGAAATAAATTCAAAGTTATAGGAACAGTTGCAAAAATAATACAAACCCCATACACAGAATTCCAGCATACCCTGACCCCCCTCCCCCGATACCCCGATCCACCAACTTTAACATGCTGTCACACCGCCATTTATTTCTTTCCCTAACTCCCTCCCTATCATCCATCATCTATTGCTCTGTCTTCTGAACGTATGAGAGCAAGCTGCACACATCCTTGAACAAGCACTATAATTCACATATACAATTCCCATGAACAAGAACATTCTTTTATGCAATCCCATTAACTGCAGTTAAAAAGTTCAAGAAATTCAACATTGATACAAAGCTTGCATTCTATATTTTCTTTTTTTTTCTTATGTCCCAACTGTGTCCCTTTGAGCCTCCTGTCCATCCTCAGATCCCATCCAGGATGATCCTTGGCATTCAATTGTCATCTATTTAGACTGTCTTTTTTTTTTTTTTTAATTGTGGAAACATATATACAGCCTAAATCTTCCCATTCCAACCCCTCCCTAGCATTCTATTAGTGGGATTAATCACATTAAGAATGTTATAATGCTATCACCTTCCCACCATTCATTACTAGAAATTTCCCTTCACCTCAAACAGCAATCCTACACTCATTTCTTAACTCTCCATTGCCTCTTCCCCCACTTCTCATAACCCATACTCTAGTTTTCATCTCTATGGTCATATTCTCTGACAATTTCTTTGTGTTTACTGTGGGGCTTAAATTTAACCTTTTAAAACCATAACAATCTTGTTTTTCTTTGATACCAACTTAACTTCAATAGGACACATAAATTATGTTCCTATACTCCTCCATTCCCCCACCTTTAGGTAGTTCTTGTCAGAAATTACCTATCACACATTGAGTCCAAAGCCACTGACTTGTCATTAGAGTTTGTGTATTTTAATTCCTGTAGAAAGTAAATAGTGGAGTTACAAATCAAAAATTATTGACTTCTATTTGTATTCCACTGTGGTCAGAGAATGTGCTTTGAATATTTTCAATTGTTTTGTTTGTTTTTTTTTTTTTTAATTTATTGAGGCTTGTTTTATGTCCCAGCATATGGTCTATTCTGGAGAAAGATCCATGATCACTAGAGAAAAATGTGTGCCCTGGTGATTTGGGATGTAAGGTTCTATATAAGTCTGTTAAAATTCTCTATATCTCTCTCTCCTTACTTTGTTTCTCTGTTGGTAGGGCTCCTTTTAGTATCTGAAGTAGGGAAGGTCTTTTATTGGCAAAATCCCTCAGCATTTGTCTGTGAAATATTTAAGCTCTCACTCAAATTTGAAGGTGAGTTTTGCTGGATAAAGTATTCTTGGTTGGAAAATTTTCTCTCTCAGAATTTTAAATATGTCATGCCACTGCCTTCTCACCTCCATGGTGGCCACTGAGTAGTCACTACTTAGTCTTATGTTGCTTCCTTTGTATGTGGTGAATTGCTTTTCTCTTGCTGATTTCAGAACTTGCTCCTTCTCTTCAGTATTTGACAGTTTGATCAGAATATGTCTTGGGGTGGGTTTATTTGGATTTATTCTATTTGGAGTTTACTGGGCATTTATGCTTTGTGTATTTATATTGTGTAGAAGTTTTGGGAAGTTTTCCCCAACAATTTCTTTGAATACTCTTTCTAGACCTTTACCCTTCTCTTCCCCTTCTGGGACACCAATGAGTCTTAGATTTGGACCTTTTATTTTATCTATCATATCCCTGAGATCCATTTTGATTTTTTCAATTTTTTTCTCCATTCTTTCTTTTGTTCATTCATTTTCTGTTCTGTGTTCCTCTAGGACACTGAGTCATTGTTCAGCTTCCTCTAATCTTGTATTATGAGTATCCAGAGTCTTTTTAATTTGTCCAACAGCTTCTTTTATTTCCGTAAGATCTTCTGTTTTTTTATTTACTTTTGCAATTTCTTCTTTATGCTCTTCTAGCATCTTCTTTATGTCCTTTATATCCTGTACCATGTTCTTCTTCATGTCCTTTATATCCTGTGTCATGCTCTCATTCTTTATTGTAGTTCTTTGATTAATTGTGCCAAGTACTGTGTCTCTTCTGATATTTTGATTTGGGTGTTTGGGATTGGGTTCTCCATATTGTCTGGTTTTATCATATGCTTTAAGATTTTCTGTTGTTTTGGGCCTCTTAGCATTTGCTTTGCTTGATAGGGTTCTTTCAAGTTATAAAAAATACCAATCTAATTTTTCAGATCTACAACTTGGTGGCATACACTTTAACTAACCAGCAGATGGCATCTGCGAGTCACCTATTCCTCTCAAGACAGTTCTCTTCAACTTTGTCTTTGTGGTGTGTGGGAAAACGATTCTTGTGGGGTTCAATTGGTGCACTCAGTTTGGGTGTGCTGGTGTTGTCCACCCTGAATGTGGGGCATGTGTCTTGGTGGTTAGGGAGGCAGGGCAGCTTTAGTAATCAAACCTCCTCCCAGGTGTTCCTGGAGATTCAAGGCTGTTGCAAGAGTCTAAGCCTTCCTTTCAGTTTTGCCTCAGAATGTCTCTGCCACTGACCCACAAGTTCCCAGCATTGATGTAGGGTCCCCAGGTTTTCCAAGTGGGCCCCCCTTCTCAGCTGTGATCTTCCAGAACCTCTGCTGAGGGAAGGCTGTGCTACATCACAAGTGCATGCCATCCCTCAAGGGAAGCCCCAGGCCACCAGGCCATGTAGGGGCACTCCCAGCCTGATGCAAAGATGGTGAATTGGGCATCTCATCCCCCCTTTTTCACACAGCTCTGTCTTCCCAGCTCCAGGACAACTAGCTGTGTGTGCACCCAAGGTCACTGTCCACAGCTGATAATGTGGCATGTGTGTGGTGCTGTGGGATACACTCCCTGTCACACTGGGTTTCCTGGCACAGCTCTGGGCTGTGGGTCTGGCCCCTGGCAGGATTGTCCACAGCCTGCCAGGGAGCCAGCTGCAAGTGGTGCAGTTTCTTTCTGCTTTTGGCTCTCCTTTCTGCCCCCTGGCCCTGAGGGAATCAGCAGTGGTCTATCCTCCACACCAGACACCAAGAGGTTGGCACAGCCCACTCCTGCCATGCTTCACTGCATGGTTCTCACTGTCATAACTGCAGCTGCTCCTGGGTTTTTTTTTAAAGAACTAGTCCATCTCCAAACACCAACTCATGGTTTCCCCACACTGAAGTGTGGCTGTGGGACTTTCAGCTGGCTTACTCACTTGTTTCAGAACTCAGACTCCCAGATTCACCAAGTGCACGGTCCCTGTGGGTTTAGCAGACCTTGTCCAGCTGGTGCATCACTGGAACTGATGTTCTGGGTCACTTTCTGGTTTTTATCTAGTATTTTTCATGGAGGTGTTTTTTTTTTTTTTCCCTGTCTCACCTAGCCGCCATCTTAGGTTCTCTCCATCCCCTAAATCTTAAATTCTTGGTTACACATACATAGATGAGTTTTCATTTTCTTCAGTGATACTGTTGAATACACATAAATTGTATTACTATCTTACTAGAAATGGAAGTCAATTTGACTTTATAAAGAATTAATAATTTGAGTATTTAATTTAACTTCATAAGTAAAATGTGGAAAATTAATTTTAATATACATATATAAGTAGACAGATCAAATAAATTTCTTCTAATCATAATTCTGAAAATTATAGTAGATAATTTGAAGATTAACATAACAGATTGTAAGTAACTTGCATATACATATATATAAGTGGTGGAGGAAGAAAAAATATCTTAATGTCCCCAAATAATGAGAACTTTAAGCATAGACTGGAGGTGGAGTTTAAGCATAGACTGAAGTTAGTATGACTAGTTTTGGTAGTATGACAGTTTTGGAAAATTGATAAATAATCTTTAATATGAAATTTCAAGGATTGAAAATGTAATTTTCAATTACATATTTTTGTTTTAATCTAATAATGTGCTTTTATTCTTTTGCATTTTCATCTAAAGTTATATTATTTCTTGTTCATCTGCATCAGAGGAGATGAAAAGGAGAGTTTTGGTATTATAATTGAAAAAAAACTAAAAAAAAAGGAAAGAGCTAATATTCAACTGTTGACACTCAAAATAAAATCTGTAGAAAGAGAAATGATGCTTCACAGCTTGGCTTTCCCAGGAGATAAAAGGATTTTGTGAATTTCTTGATCTCTGCTTTTAACTATCAAAAGACACATGTGATCAACTGGTCTTTCACCAGCTGCTTTCTTGGAAGCTGAAAGAAGAAAGCAGCAGGATTACAGTTCAGAGATTTCAGGTATTTCCCTCTATAGGAAGAAGAAAGCAGCTGGTGGAAGAACAGTTTAAGAGCTGATCTTTGCCCTTTCAGCTGAAGTCTGAGAGGAGGAGGTGTGTTAGCTAGTTTGAAAGTAACTCCAAGGGCAAGTGACATTTGATCTACTTAACTTTTAGGGCTCTGTGAAGGGATGATTGCAAAGAGTTGCCCCATGGTAATGTGGAGAGGTCAAACAGACTAAATAGAGTGGGGCAACCAGATCAAGTATAGATGGTTAATTGGTACTCTCAGCTTTTATTTTTATTTTTTTATTTAAAGAGCATTTACAAAAAAATCATGTAGAAATTAGAGTTGCCATATACCATCCTCCCACCTCACATGCATGTTGCATTAGTGTGGTACCTTGTTACAATTCATGAAACAATATTATTGTAATTATACCTTAACTAGTCCATAGTTTATATTATGGTCATTTGTTTATGTTGTATGGTTCTGTGATTTTTCAAAATTTTGATTCTGATATATATACAACCTGAAATGTCCCATTTCAATGACTTTCAAATATATAATTCAGAGGTGTTCATTACATTCATGATTTTGTGCTACAATCACCATCATCCATCACTAAAAATTTCCGTAACCCCAAAGAGAAATTCTGTACCAACTAAGCATTGAGACCACATTCCATTCACCAAACATGGTCTCCAGTAATCTGGTTTATAGAGTTTCTGACCCTATGAGTTTTCATATTCTAACTATTTCAAGTGAGATTATGGAAAATTTGTCCTTTGTGGCTAGTTTATTTCACTCAACATGAGGTTTTCAAGGTTCATCCATCTTGTAGCATGCATCAGAACTTCAGTCATTTTCATGGAATTGGCTGAATAATAATCCATTGTATGTATATACCACATTTTGTATATCAGTATGTTTAGTTATATAAATTTTTTTAGTATCCTTTTTGGAACTGTTTATTTGTTCTGGGTTTGCCCATTGTCACTCTGTGATAGTGAGGTTCATGTGACAACTTTGCCAGGTGATGGTATCCAGCTGTCTGGCCAAGCAAGAATTGACCTAACAATGGCTGCAAGGATGTTTGTAGCTGGTTAATAAACCAACAGGCTGGTTAAGTAAATCATCAGTCAATTGGCTGCAGCTGTGACTGATGACATCCCCAAAGGGCATGTGTTCAACAATGAGAGAATGCAGTCACCTGGATTTAATCCAAACAGTTGAAGACTGTTAAGTGAGACAGATAGAGGACTTCCACTTCTTCCTCAGCTGACAAGCAAAGCATTTCCTGAGGAGTTCATCAAAGTTGCCTGTTTGTTTCCTGAGGAGTTCATCAAACATCTTCATTGAAGTTGCCAGTTTGCTGCCTACCCTACAGAATTTGGACTCATGCATACCTACAGTTTCATGAGACATTTTTATAGATCTTATATTTATAGATATATCTTGTTGATTCTGTTTCCCTAGAGAACTCTAACTAATACAGCTTGGTACCAGGAGTGGTTCTTGAGAAACATAATCCTAAAATGGGCTTTTACAATTTGTTTTCTACTCTGATTAGATTCAAAGGCACTAATGACTCCATTTCCAATAATAGAGATGGCACTGAGAGTCCATGGTGTGAGTTGGCAAAGGAGATATGCAAAATAAAACATTTCGATTCTCCTAATCATACTCTTGTATGAAGCAAGGCTCTGGGTGGCAGTGTTTTTTACACCTTCACAGAGATTTGCAGAGTTAAGAAGTATAATGTTGGCTGGTTGCTCTTAGATATGCTGGATAAATTTATAAGAGAAAGGGACCAGCTAAAAGCTTCAAATTTGAAACTTAGGTGCTGTATGACAGATGTAAATGTTTCTCTGTGTGCCCTGAAAGAAAATCTTATTTTCTGTGGCTGCAGACTTGAAATTTCTGAAAACCAGACCCAAAGTCTCATTGTGTGAGTAGCAGATTTACAGTGTAAACTAAAATCTCAACTTTGCAGGGTGTCTGCTGTTAAAGTAAAGGCATTGATTGTAAAAGAATGGGATCCTGAAACTTGGGATGGGGACATATGGATTGATAATGATGGCAATGAGGACCTTGGAACTCTGGATTGTGCTGAGTCATTGTTAGATACACCTGTAGTGGTCTGTCCTGAGGAAAGAGAGCCCCGCTCCCCATGCATCCAGTCTGCCCTGAGGAAAGAGCTTCTCCACCTCCAGTCTGCCTGAAGAAGACTGCCATCCAAAATCCACCTAAAGAAACTAACCATTCAGTGCCTGCAAATCCTGTAATCACCTCCCCTGAGGAAGCAGCCCTCACTCCTCTGTCTGGAGAGATTAATCCTGTTTTACAAGATGAAAATGCAAAAGAATGTCCTGAGGTAAATGGCTTGAGGGATACTTCTAATTCTTTTCATGACCCATCCCCACCACCAGCCTTGCTTCAAGACCTATAACTAGACTAAAGTCCCAACAGACCCTGAAGGGTGAGGTACAAACTGTGACCCATGAGGAAGTATGCTATACTCCAAAAGAACTGTATGAGCTTTCTAACTTATACAGACAGAAACCAGGGGAATCTGTGTGTGAATGGATATTAAGGGTTTAGGATAATGGTGGAAGGAATATAAGGTTGGATCAGGCTGATATAGGCCCACTAAGCAGAGATTCTGCATTCAATGTTGTAGCTTGAGGGGTTAGAAAGGGTGTTAACAGTTTGTGTGGTTGGCTGAAACAAGGATCAAAAGGTGGCCAGCACTACCGGAGGTTGAAATGCCAGAACTGCCCTGGTATAATATAGAGGAAGGGATTCAAAGGCTTAGAGAGATTGGAATGTTAGAGTGGATTTATCATGAAAGACCTGCTCACACACCCCTGGAATGTCCAGAGGAGTAGGACTGTGAGGAATAAATTTGTGAGACAAGCTCCATCATCCCTGAAGAGCTCTGTAGTCACCCTTCACTGTAGGTCAGATATTACTGTAGGAACTGCTGTCACTGGGCTTGAATCTTTAAACACAATGGGGATAATCAGATCCTAAGTCAACAGAAGCCAAGTGGCTGCAGTTAATCACCATAGACAAGGTGAGCATGACTACCATAATGGAAAAGAGGCTCAAAGCAGCAATCAAAATAATCTTTCTCACAGACCCTTATGGCATTGGCTAGAAAATCATGGAGTACCAAGTAGTAAAATAGATGGGCAATTGACTAAATTCTTGTTTGAACTATATAAGCAGAAGTATTCTAGGTCAAGTGAACAAAAGTCTCCCTTGAATTACAAAAACAGAGAGTCACAGCCCCTTAATCAATTCCCAGAATTCAGACAGTTTACACATCCAGAGCCCCTTGAATGAGTGAAAGGCTGGGCATGCTTGGGGAAGGACCCATTACACTGCCAAAAATTTACACCCTTAATCTTCCTCCCAGCCTTCCCTGGGGGGACCTAGAGCATTTTACCAGGGTAACTGTGCATTGGGGAAAAGGAAATGATAAGTTATTTCATGAATTATTAGATTCTGGTTCAGAAGTGACATTAGTTCCAGGAGACCCAAAATGTCACTCTGGTCCACCAGTCAGAGTTGGGGCTTATGGAGGACAGGTGATCAATGAAGTTTTAGCTCAGATCCATTTCACAGTGAGTCCAGTGTGTCCCCAGACACATTCTGTGGTTATTTCCCCAGAGCCAGATTGCATAATTGGCATAGACATACTCAGCAACTGGCAGAATCCTCATGTTCATTCCCTGACTCATGGAGTGAGGGCTATTATGATGGGAAAGGCCACATAGAAGCCACTAGAACTGCCCCTGCCTGGCAAAATAATAAACCAGGAGCAATAATGGATTTCTGGAGTGATAGCAGAGATTAATGCCCTTCTTAAGGACTTGAAAGATGCAGGGGTGGTGACTCCAATGGCATCCCCATTCAACACTCCTATTTTTCCTGTGCAGAAAGCAGGTCTTCAAGGATGACAGTGGATTATCATAAGCTTTACCAGGTGGTGACTCCAATTGCAGCTGCTTTTCCAGATGTGGTATCATTGCTTGAGCAAATCAACACATCCACTGCTACTTGGTATGCAGTTATTAAGCTGGCAAATGTTTTTTTCTCAATAGCTGTTAGTAAGGACCACCAGAAACAGTTTGTTTTCAGGTGGCAAGGCCAGCAGTTTACATTCACTGTGTTACCTCAGGATTATATCAAATCTCCAGCCCTATGTCTTAATATTGTCTGCAGGAAACTTGATCATTTCTCCCTCCCACATGACATCACACTGGTCCATTATATTGGTGATATGTTGATTGGATGTAGTGAGCCAGAAGTAGCAACCACTCTATATTTGTTGGTAAAGTATTTGCATGGAAGAGGATGGGAGATAAATCGAACAAAAATACAGGGGCCTTCCACCTCAGTAAAATTTCTAGGTGTCCAGTGGTGTGGGGCATGTTGAGAAATCCCTTCTAAGGTGAAGGATAAGCTGTTGCATCTGGCCCCTCCTAAACCAAAAAAGAGGCACAGCACTTAGTTGCCCTCTTTGGATTTTGGAGACAACATATTCCTCATTTGGCTGTGCTACTCCAGCCCATTTACCAAGTGACCAGAAAAGCTTCTTGTCTTGAGTGGGTACCAGAACAAGATGAGGCTCTGGGACAGGTCCAGGCTGCTGTGCAAGCTTCTCTGCCACTTGGACCATATGATCCAGCTGACCCAATGGTGCTGAAAGTGTCAGTGGCAAATAGAGATGCTTTTTTAGCCTTTGGCAGGCTCCTATAGGAGAATCACAATGCAGACCCTTAGGATTTTGGAGTTAAGCCTTAACAGCCTCTGCAGATAGCTACTCTCCACTTGAGAAACAGCTTTTGGCCTGCTATTGGACCTTAGTAGATACAGAATATTTAACCATGGCCACCAAGTTACCATGAGACCTGAGTTACCTTTAATATGCTGGGTGTTTTCCAACCCATGAAGCCATAAAGTTGGGCACACACAGCAGCACTCCCTCATAAGATGGAAATTGTATATACAAGATAGGTCCTGAATGCACAAGCAAGTTAAATGAGGAAGTAGCCCAAATGCCCATGGCCACTACTCCTTTCAGCTTACCTTCTCTTTCCCAGCCCAGAGCTATGGCATCTTGGGGAGTTCCTTACCATCAGTTGACTGAGGAAGAGAAAACTCAGGCTGGTTTATAGATGGTTCTGCACGATATGCAGGCACCACCCAAAAGTGGAAAACTGCAGCTCTGCAGCCCCTTTCTGGAATGTCCCTGAAGGACAGTGGTGAAGGGAAATCCTCCCAAAGGGCAGAACTTTGAATAGTGCACCTGGTTGCTCACTTTGCTTGGAAGGAGAACTGGCCAGAGGTGTATTTGTATACTGAGTCATGGGCTGTTGCTAATGGTTTGGCTGGATGGTCAGGGACTTGGAAGGAACATGATTGGGTGATTGTTGACAAAGAAGTCTGGGGAAGGGGTATGGGGATAGAACTTTCTGAGAGGGCAAAAAACATGAAGATATTTGTGTCCCATGTGAATGCTGACTGGAGGGTGACTTCAGCAGAATATTTTAATAACCAAGTGGATAAGATGACCCATTTGGTGGATACCAGTCAGCCTCTTTCCCCAACCACTCCTGTCATTGCCCAATGGGCTAATGAGCAAAGTGGTCATGCTGGTAGGGATGGAGTGTTTGCATGGGCTCAGCAACATGGACTTCCACTCACCAAGGCTGACCTGGCAACAGTCACTGCTGAGTGCCCAATCAGCAAGCAGCAGAGACCCACACTAAGTCCCTGATATGGCACCATTCCCCAAGGTGATCAGCCTGCTACCCGGTGCCAGGTTGATTATATTGGACTACTTCAATCATGCAAGGGGCAGTGATTTTTTCTTACTGGAATAGGCACATACTCCAGATATGGTTTTGCCTCCCCTGCATGAAATGCTTTTGCAAAAACTACCATCCATGGACTTACAAAATGCCTTATCCATCATCATGGTATTCCACACAGCATTGCTTCTTACTAAGGAACCCACTTCACAGCAAATGAAGTGAGGGAATGGGCACATGCTCATGGAATTCTCTGGTCTTACCATGTTCCCTATCATCCAAAGGCAGCTGGGTTGATAGAATAGTGGAATGGCCTATTGAAGACTCAATTATGGTGCCAATTAGATGGCAGTACCTTGCAGGGATGGTGCAGTGTTCTCCAGGAGGCTGTGTATGCTTTGAATCAGCATCCACTCTATGGTGCTGTTTCTCCCATAGCCAGGATTCATGAGTCCAGGAATCAAGGGGTGGAAACAGGACTGGCACCACTCACTATCACTCCTAGTGACCCACTAGGTAAATTTTTGCTTCCTGTCCCTGCAAGCTTAAGCTCTGCTGGTCTACAGGTCTTTGTTACAAAAAGAGGTGTGCTTCCACCAGGAAATACAACAATAATTCCTTTGAACTGGAAGTTAAGACTGCCACCTGACCACTTTTGGCTTATTATGCCTCTGAATCAACAGGCAAGGAAGGGGAATACTGTGGTGGCTTTGGTGATTGATCCACACTATCAAGGGAAAATAGCACTGCAACTACACAATGGAAGTTAAGAAGAGATTGCCTGGAATACAAAAGATCCCCTAGGATGTCCCTTAGTACTTCCATGCCCTGTGATTAAAGTCAATGGAAACCTCTAAGCTCATGGTGGGGCTGCTAGTGGTCCCTGGCTGAGTCATGCAGCCTCCAGATTGTCACTTTTGGCATTTCTTGTGTCACAGATTCAAGCTTTGGGGCCCTGCTGAGCTGACTGTGAGAGTCTGCCCAAGGAAGCTCTCTGTGTGTTGAGAGGAGGTGTGGTGGTGCTTGGGGCTCACAGGGAAGCCAGGACCTCAGCACAGCCATGCTGCCACCCCTGAGGTCATCTGGGCCTTGGTCAAAGGGCCACAGAGACCCCACACACCCCTTGCAGCCAGGGCCTGTTTCTTGGAAGTCCTTAGCATTCATGTTTGCTATTGGAGAAGCTTTACTGGCTGGAATGAAATACTTCAAGAAAGAAAAGGCAGAAAAGCTGGAGAAGGAATGGCAGGAAAGCCTAGGAAAGCCTTTACTTGGGGGACCATTTTCCCTCACCACTCATATTGGAGAGCCTAAAACTGACAAGGACTACCTAGGCCAGTGGTTATTGATTTATTTTGGCTTCACCCATTGCCCTGATATCTGTTCAGAAGAACTAGAAAAAATGATTCAAGTAATGGATGGAATAGATAGTATTCCATCTCTGCCAAATTTAACCCCATTTTTCATCACTACTGACCCAGAGAGGGACACAAAAGAAGCCATTGCAACTTATGTGAAAGAATTTTCTCCCAAGCTGATTGGCTTGACTTGGACAAAAGAAGAGATTGATCAAGTAGCCTGAGCATACAGAATATATTACAGTCCAGGACCCAAGGATGAGGACGAGGACTACATAGTGGATCACACAATAATAATGTACTTGATTGGACCAGATGGTGAGTTCCTAGATTATTTGGGACAGAACAAGAAGAACACAAAAATAGCTGGTTTGATTGCTGTGCACATGAGAGAGCAATGGAAGAAGAGTTAGCTGGGTGGTGTTGCCAGAGGTAGTGCTGCCAGAGGCAGTGCACTCTCACTAAAGAGGACGGTGGCTTTGTGTCTCCCAGAGGAGCTGATATATGTGTGTGCCGGTTTGAATGTATTATGTCCCCCAGAAAAAGCCATATTCTTTGATGCAATCTTGTGGGGCAGACATAATAGTGGGGATTAAGTTGGAATGTTTGGATTCGGAGATACGCCCCACCCAACTGTAGATGATAACTGATGGGATATTTCCATGGAGGTGTGGCCCCGCCCATTCGGGGTGGGCCTTGATCAGTGGAGCCATATAAATGTGCTGACTCAAAGAGACTGAACGGAGTGCAGCTATGAGTGACGATTTTAAGAGGAGCAAGCTTGCTAGAGAGGAACATCCCGGGAGAAAGCCATTTTGAAACCAGAACTTTGGAGCAGACGCCAGCCATGTGCCTTCCCAGCTAACAGAGGTTTTCCGGACGCCATTGGCCATCTCCAGTGAAGGTACCCGATTACTGATGTGTTACCTTGGATGTTTTGTGGCCTTAAGACTGTAACTGTGTAGTGAAATAAACCCCCATTTTATAAAAGCCTATCCATCTCTGGTGTTTTGCATTCTGCAGCATTAGCAAACTAGAACAGACTTTGGTACCAGAAGTGGGGTGCTTTTTGCTGCTGAGTTTGCAAATACCAAACATGTTGGAACGGCTTTTTAAATGGATAATGGGGAGTTTCTGGAAGAATTGTGAGGAGCTTGATAGAAAAGGCCAAAACTGCTTTAAAGAGACTGTTTGTGGAAATATGGACTCTAAAGATACTTCTGATGAGGACTTGAGCAGAAATGATGAATATGTTGTTGTAAACTGGAAGAAAGGCGATCCTTGTTTTAAGGTGGCAGAGAATTTGGCAAAATTGAGTCCTGGTGTCAGATGGAAGGAAGAATTTAAAAGTGACAACCTGGAATACTTAGCTGAGGAGATCTCCAGGCTACCTGTGGAGGATGTAACCTGGCTTCTCCTTGCAGCTTATAGTAAAATGCGAGCGGAGAGAGATAAACTTAGAACTGAACTCTTGGGTTCAAAGAAACCAGAAGCTGATGGCTTGGAAAGTTACAAGCTTCCAGGGGGTGGAATCCCAGAAGCTACAGCCCAACGTGAGGATGTAACCAAATATGGAACCCAGCTGCCATTTCACTACAAGCCAAGATTGGAAAAGGAGTTAAGCAGAAAGGATTTGTGGAAAGTCCTATTGTCTGATGGCTTTGACCCCTGCATGCTTCATGCAAAGCCAACAGAATTTTTGCGAGATCTTTATAGACAGAGCCATTGCCTGTCTGGACTGGAGGAGACAGACAAGGAAAAAATTAAAGGAAAAATCTCTTCAAAGACAGAGTCATGGAGGTTGAGGTCTGGAGTCAGGAGGTCTCGGGCTGGGAGAGCGGAGCAGCCCACATGCATGGAAAGGGTGAGTTTGCCCTGGAGGTCGAGGGTGGGCATTCCACCTCGATGCTCTGGAAGAGTTTTGCCACCTCAGGTCCCAAAGAGGTTGAAGCACATTCCCAGGGAATTGGGGAGAGCCTGGCTGCCACCCCACTGTTCTGAACGGGTTGAGCGTGTGCCCCGGAGATGGAAGGGAATCCGGGAGCTGCCCCGATGTTTGAGGAGGGTGGGGCCGAGAAGGTGGTCTCCCCAATGTGTGGGTATGTTGGAGCACTCACCTAAGCGTTTGGAGAGGAAAGGGCTGCCGAAAAGGCCCTTAGGAAGGGTTAGACTCCCGCTCTCTCAAGCCCCAAGGATGCAACGTTGTTTTGTTAGTGACTCTCAGACTTTGAAATCTAATGGAGTTTGTCCTGCGGGTTTTAGGAACTGTTTTGCTCCTGTTAACCCTGTTTTCCTTACTGTTTCTCCTTATGGCAATGGAAATGTTTATCCTATGAATGTCCCTCCTTTGTATATTGGAAGCATATAACTTGTTCTAAGTCCACAGATCCAAAGCTAAAGGAAAAGTATGCCTTAGGACTGACCACGCCTGTATTTGATTTTGATGGGATTTTGTACTTAACTTTTGCTACTGAAATGGTTTAAGTTTTTGTGATATTGTGATGAAATGAATGTATTTTGTATTTGGAAAGAATATGTTTTTCTGGGGTCCAGGGGGTGGAATGTGCCGGTCTGAATGTATTATGTCCCCCAGAAAAAGCCATATTCTTTGATGCAATCTTGTGGGGCAGACATAATAGTGGGGATTAAGTTGGAATGTTTGGATTCGGAGATACGCCCCACCCAACTGTAGATGATAACTGATGGGATATTTCCACGGAGGTGTGGCCCCGCCCATTCAGGGTGGGCCTTGATCAGTGGAGCCATATAAATGTGCTGACTCAAAGAGACTGAACGGAGTGCAGCTATGAGTGACATTTTTAAGAGGAGCAAGCTTGCTAGAGAGGAACATCCCGGGAGAAAGCCATTTTGAAACCAGAACTTTGGAGCAGACGCCAGCCATGTGCCTTCCCAGCTAACAGAGGTTTTCCGGACGCCATTGGCCATCTCCAGTGAAGGTACCCGATTACTGATGTGTTACCTTGGACGTTTTGTGGCCTTAAGACTGTAACTGTGTAGTGAAATAAACCCCCATTTTATAAAAGCCTATCCATCTCTGGTGTTTTGCATTCTGCAGCATTAGCAAACTAGAACAATGTGCAACCTACAGAATGGCCTTTGTAACATGAGAACATCTGTATATTTTGGGCAGGGCATCCTGCCCTGGGGTTCATCCAAACTACATTCTTGGCACCATAAAGGTTACAACCAAAAGTCTCCCAGGTAGCTGCCATCAGACCAGAGGACCAAGATGATGTGAAGCCAGTGAGGAGTGGCCCTCATGGGGGAAAGAGCAGAACACAGCACATTCAATGACTTCACCATGTAAACAGGGCCCCCCACTTATCTCTGCTGCCCCTCCTGTATCTTGGACCCTTGCTTAAACAGATTATGGGACTTAATTTCCACAAAAAGAGGATAATCTCTATAGTGCTCTTGCTTTCCTCTTCAAGTTCTTAGTGGCTGATTTGGAAAAACAGTCAAATTAGGCTCTGCCATTCAGAGTTAATTTTTATACCTGGGAGCATAAGTGCAGTCTTCTTTGTTAATGGGCATCAGTGTCAGGCTCACATTTCATTTCACTGTCAGCAAAGTGCTGATTTGACTAATGAAGAGAAAATGGATAGTTTGGGAAAACTCCTGGACAAATTTTGGGGGCCTTTTATATGATTTTTAGTGAAATGATAGGCCAGGTTTTCAGTGACATACAAAATGGAAATATGAGGGTACTGATCATGAGTGTGATACAGAATACTCCCAGGTATACTGGATTGCACTGTTTGGAAAATAAAGGTGTCTTCAATTTTGTAAAAAAAAAAATAATAATAATAATAAAATCAATGGAAAACTGCAACAACCCAATTCAGGCAGGACTACCAATGGCCAAGAAACTTCAGGAATGAAGGTTTGGGTCACCCCACCAGGTAAAGAACCATGGCCAGCTGAAGTGCTTGCTGAGGGTAAAGGGAACATGGAATGGGTAGTGGAAGAAGGTAGTGATAAATATGAACTATGGCCACATGACAAATTACATAAATAAGGACTATGATGTCATGACTATTTCTTCCTTGTTTTGTTATGAGTATGTTTGTATTTGTCTGTAAAGCAAATATATTTGCATTCTTCTCTGTCTTATCCCCTTATCATGTGACATAAGCTGTGTTATTCACTTTGCTGTATCAAGCTAAAGGAAATCAATTTTAAGTGTTAATGTTACTCAAGGACTTGCATCCTATTCTGGAGAGATTTAGTGAATTTCCAGTTGTATGCTGCACAGCAGAGTATTGTTAGGTGAAATATATGTCTGTCATCGTTCTCTACTTGATAAAGTATGGTTTTTAGTGATATATATAAATGCCAAGTTGACAAGGGGTGGACTGTGATGGTTAGGTTCATGTGTCAACTTGGCCAGGTGATGGTACCCAGCTGTCTAGTCAAGGAAGCACTGGCCTAACCATTGCTGCAAGGACATTTGTGGCTGGTTAATAAACCAACAGGCTGGTTTATTAAATCATCAGTCAATTGGCTGCAGCTGTGACTGATGACATCAACAAAGGGCATATCTTCAACAATGAGAGAAAGCAGTCACCTGGATTTAATTCAAACAGTTGAAGACTTTTAAGTGAGACAGATAGAGGACCTTCACTTCTTCTTCAGCTGACCAGTGAAGCATTTCCTGAAGAGTTCATCGAAGTTGCCAGTTCATTGCCTGAGGAGTTCATTGAACATCTTCATTTGAGTTACCAGTTTGCTGCCTGCCCTATGAAATTTGGACTTGTGCATACCCACAGTTGCATGAGACAGTTTTATAAATCTTATACTTATAGATATCTCTTGTTGATTCTGCTTCCCTAGAGAGCCCTAACTAATATGCACTCTAATAATGAATCTGCCATTTGTGCACTTGATTTTCTGGAGACCTCCTAATTCAAAGATTAAGACCATTGCTAAAGCCTTTGAGAATGTAGAGGAATATGTACATTATGCTATGAAATGTTTTGCAATTATAGAGCAAACTGCAGCATACCAAAAGTGTAAAGGCAATATACACCTTCAGAAATACCTTAAGGATGTGCTTCCTAAACCTTTTGTCTTTTTTCTTAATTTTAAAGTTTTATTGATATATATATACATATATATTCACATATCATACAATTCATTCAAAGTGTACAATTATTTGCAGTGTCATCATATAGCTGTGCATTCATCACCACAGTCATTTTAGAACATTTTCATTGCTCAAAAAAAAATCTTTGCCTCTCACCTCTGACCTTTCTTTTCCTTCCAAGAATTCCTGCCTGTTCCCCTTACATGTGTTCTCAATAAATTTTCTGCCTGCTTGCTCTATGCTGTTCTGTGCCCTTGGATTCTTTCTCATGACATATCCAAGAACCTAGGAAGCTGAATCTGGCAACATATTTTGGCAAGCCAGGCAAGACAACTTCTCTGTCTGGACTGGCAGTAATCTAGGGTTGAATTTAAAAGCACAGACACCCAGGATAGGGAGACATTCCATGGCACCAAGGGATCAGCTCTCAGAATGGCAGGCCAGTTATCCATGACACCAGGCACCTGTATGGAAATCTGCATTTTTATTTTCTCTCTTCTCCTTAAAAATGGTGGTGCTTCCAGTATTTCAGCTGACAGTCTTCCAACCACAGAGCTAAAAAGGAAAAAGAGCTTATTTTCTACTGCAATACTGCCTGGCCACAATTTCAATTAAAGGAGAGACAATGCTGGCCCACAAATGGGGTAGTCAACTACAAGCCTATTATACAATTAGATCTCTTTTGTGAAAAGGAGAGAAGCTGGCAAGAAATTCCTTACAATCAGCTTTCTATGGCTTTATATCAGGATAAATCCATAAAGGGCTATTGAAAATTATGTTATCTCCAGGAGGACTGTCAAGAACTTCCTTCTTATGATGCTTCTTCACAGAAGGAACACAGATACTGTAGATGACCCTCTTTAAAGTGGCCATCTCCACTACAATCCTGTCCCAGAACCTGAAGCACCTCTAGATCCCCCTATGGTCAAG
This sequence comes from Choloepus didactylus, assembly GCF_015220235.1. Lineage (NCBI taxonomy): Eukaryota > Metazoa > Chordata > Mammalia > Pilosa > Megalonychidae > Choloepus > Choloepus didactylus. Next base: position 104,038,072 of record NC_051334.1, on the reverse strand, counting down.
ACCCTGGCCCCTTTCAGCACCTCTTCACCTCTACCCTACCCTAGCCCAACAGGCCATACTTGCAATGGGGCCCCATATCACCCAATGGAAAAAAAAATGGAAAGAGGATGGTATGTTTCCAATTTGGAAAGTAGCAAACAAGGAAACAGGAACCATCTGTGTTCATGTTCCTCTTCCTATGGCTGATCTGGCACTGTGTAAGAAACAGGGAGGTTCTCAGAGGACCCCTCAAAATTTATTAAAGAATTTAAAAACTTTGTATTAGCCTTAGAATTCACCTGGAGGGATGTGCAAGTCATTCATTCCTCTTGTTGCACTCCTGAGAAGAAACATTGAATTTGGACTGAAGCACATGGCCACACAGACCAACTTGCAGGTCAGCAACCTGTTCCAAGTGCTGATCCAAACTGGAACTTTCAGAGGGGTCAGGTGGACTTGAAAGTCAGGGACCGCATGATAACTTGTTTAATAGAGGGAATGAAAAATGTACCATTGAACCAGTAAATTGCAATATGTTACAAAGTATAAACTCAGAAGGGTAAAGAGAACGGTTTCCCATTTCAGGGAGGGCTGGTGGAGGCTATGAAAAAATATACCCAAGTAGACCCTGACTCCCCAGAAGGGCAAAAAAAAAAAAATGCTTAAAACCTATTTTATTTGTCAGTCAGCTATAAGTCAAAACTTCATCTTCAACAAAAAAGATTTTAGAAGAAAAACAAGGAAGTATATAAATTATGTTTTACTTATTAATTAACACAACCCTAGTAAATGTGTAAAGGTAAAACAGGGCAAAACTTCTACTATAGTTTATCAAATGTTCTTATTTTCAAAAGTATTTTCATTAACCAAAAAGCAAAGAAAGCAAAATATGCTATAGCCAAACAAGAGTGAAGCCAAAGTCCTGCCCACAAGGACTTTAGCTAAAAATTAATTGCCCTCACTTAAGCTCTAGAACTATGAAAAGGGAAAAGACTATGCCTTCTAGTCCTGCATGCTCATGCAGCAGTACAGAAAGGGTGAGGCTTTCTTCCAATTAAACACCACCAAGAAATACTCAATCTCTTAAATGCTGTGCTCTTGTTGAGAGAAATATCTGTAATTCTTTACCCTGACCATCAAAAATAATGTTAACATCTCTCAAGGAAATAACGAGGCCAACATGACAACCAAAGCCATAACCTTATCAATCAAGCCCCAATGAAATCTCATTCCTGCACCCCTTAAATTACTACATGCCCCCTCTTATTCCCTTGTTGAATAAGAAGGGGATCATGTAGGAATTTAAGGCATGTAGGAATAAGAGGGGGCATGTAGGAATCCAGCTAGGATTCACTCTTGGACCTAAAGGATGGTTGTTCCCTTCCCTCTTCCCCAGTCTCTGTTGACTAAAGGTTCACCAAGGCCCACTCACTTCTATCTTCCTCCTACTATTAATTAGCCCTTGTGTTTTTAAACTTTCACCAAGTTTATTTCTTCCAGACTAGAAGCCTTTCACACCAAACCAGTGCTGATGTGAGGATTTTCAGCCTTTCCAACTGCCCCTCCAGAAACCTCCCCCCTCAACTTAAATAAGATAGGCAGCTATTTCTACATTCTACCATGCAATGTCTACAACCCCTACCAAGCAAGAAGCAGCTACAGAATACAGACCCTCATCCCTCAACAACCCTTAAGATTAAGTGGTGAAATCTCTCTGAGGTAGAGGTTGAAGCAGGCTAGAACAGGGAGAGAGGGGAGAGAAGAAACTCTGAAGGAACCCTTGAGCAAGGACAATTAATCAAGCTCAGGAGGGCATGCCCTGGACAGACAACCTACCAGGGCCTCCCCACTTACAGGAAACACCTGGCACCAACCAACACACCCAAATGCACTATTTACCACCAGGCACCACCCTGGAGAGAAGGGAGGGTAGGAGAAGGAGCCTTGGCAAGGAAGCAGAGGTGAGGGGAGTAAGTAAAGCTAAACTACATAAGGAAATGGCCCCACATTTCTGGAGCCTCTTGCCTCTGACTTTTGTTTTCTTTGTGAGAATACCTGCATGTTCCTCTAACATGCATTTTAAATAATTTTCTACCTGCTTACTCTAAAACAAACAAACAAACAAAAAAGACCTCTCATACCCCTTATCTCACACTATTATTGACCTTAGCATTGGTGTGGTATATTTGGTATATTTGTTACTGTTGATGAAAGAATAGTAAAATATTACTGGTAACTATAGTCCATAGTTTGCAATAGGTGCAATTTTCTCATATATCACTCAATTATTAACATCTTGTACTAGTGGCATACATTTGTTCTAGTTCATGAAAGAACATTTTTTATTTTTACTATTAATCACCATCATCATCCATGCAGGGTTTCCTGTGTTATCCAGTCCCATGTTTTGTCCTCTAGCTTTCTTTCTAGTGACATACAAGACTCTAAGCATCCCCTTTCAACCACAATCACATGCATAATTCAGTGCACTTAATTCCACTTACCATATTGTGCTACCATCACCTCTATACATTTCCAAACATTTAAATTCAACCTAGTTTAAAAATTTTGCAAACATTAAGCATCTACTCCTCATTCTCTACCCTCATTCTATTTCCTGGTAGCCTATATTCTAGATTTTAACTCCATGAGTTTACTTACTATAAATAGTTCATATTACAGAGATCATACAATATTTATCCTTTTGCATCTGGCTTATTTCACCCAATGTAAGGTCCTCAATTTTCATCCATGTTGCCACATGCATCAGGACTTCATTTCTTCTTACTGTTGTATAATATTCCAATGTATGTATATACCACATTTTTTACCCATTCCTTGTTGATGGACATGGTTTCCTTCTTTTGGCAATTGTGAATAGTACTGTTATGAACATTGTTGTGGAATGTTTGTTTGCATCCCTGCTTTCAGCTCTTCTATTAAAGGGATTGCTGTATCCCATGGAAATTTTATACTTAGCTTCCTGAGGAACTTACGAACTGCCTCCCAAAGTGGTTGCACCAAGTTATATTCCCACTAGCAGTAAGTGTTCCTGTTTCTCCACATCCTCTCCAACAATTGTAGTTTTCTGTGTTTTTGATAATGGCCATTCTAGTTGGTGTGAAATGATTTCTCACTGTGGCTTTGATTTACATTTCACTGATATGTAGTGATGTTGAGCACAGTTTCACGTGCTTTTTAGCCATTTGTATATCCTCTTTGGAAAAGTATCTATTCAAATCTTTTGTTCTTTTTTTAATTGGGCTGTTGGTCTTTTCATTGTTGAGTCATAAGATTTCTTTATATATTCTGGATATTAAACACTTATTGGATATATGGTTGCCAAATATTTTCTCCCATGGAATAAGCTGCTTTTTCACCTTTTTGACACAGTCCTTTGATACACCAAATACTCAATTTTGAGGAGGTCTAATTTGTCTATTTTTTCTTTCACTTCTTGTGGTTTGGGTGGTACTCCCAGCTTTGCTAGGCTTCTGTGTGATGTGGAGAGACTAGAAATTTCTATATATCTTCTGATTAACATAGAAAGACCTGGGAAACAGAAAACCTGAAATAGTGGTTATGTTACTCAGGATTAAGTTACCACTGTATCAGAGGCAGCAGAGTAAAAATTGTAAGAGAGAAAAAACAGAAGACTTAGTAAAGATATTTACTGAAGGAAGGTAGTCTTCCCTTCAGGCTGAAATAGCATGGCCCAAATAGCAGACATACAAACAGCAGAGTTGGCTTATGATCCTTTTGAGCCAGAGCCTTGAGGAGATACTGTGTCTGGAATGGAGCTGTCATATTCAGGAGAGAGCAAGGTTAAGTCATCTAAATATTGAAGCAGGGTGGAATCTTATGAGAATTTTAAGTCCCTTAGGCTTGCATTCAGAGTTTGTGAGAAGTAGTTAGGGTCTTCCTTGAATCCTTGGGGCATAACAGTCCAGGTGTAGTGTTGGAATCCCCATGGAAAGGCAAACAGATATGGGAATCTTGGTGAAGAGGGATGCTAAAGAAAGCTGAACACAATTCTGTCATTGTAAAATAATGGGTAGTGGAGGAAATGTGGGGCAGGATTGCATTAAGATTGAGTACTAAGGGAAATCTTGGGCTTAATAACCCTGTTAATAAACCATAAGTCTTGCATTAGTTGACATCCCTTCTTATTTGATTTGTTTATTGCTAAGGTTGGAGTATTATAAGGGCTATACATGAAAATAAGAATAGTTTCTAATAACTCTTGATTTTTAGGGTAAAGACCCTCAAGTCCTTCTTGTTTAATATGCTATTGAAGGATGTTAGAAAGAGGCCATGATGGGTTTATTTCTACTTTTAATGTGCTCTCCATCCCATGTATATCCAATATCAGTGGAATATTTCCTCATAGGGAAGGGGAAATCCTGTCTAATAGACTGCTTAGGTCCTCAGTTAGGTGGGTGCTAAACTGGTGAGGACTGAGAGGACAGAGAAAATCCAGAAAATCAGATAAAGCTGTTAAAGTACATATATGCAATGGAGGTGAGTTTGGAACTTGTAAAATGAGTCCTTTGATGGCACAATTGATTTTTACACCCTGATTCATGAGAAGCTGTCTCCCTAATAAATGTATTCAGGTAGTAGTACTGAGAAGAAAGTTATGTTGCACCTTGAAAGGACCCATGGAAATAGCAAGTGGTTTAAACAGAGGTAAATCTTGGGTAAATTGACAAAGCCCACCACAAGTAAGGTTTGATGACTCTGAAGAAGGGTGGCAGGGAATGAAGTGGTGTTCAGTGTGGAATGAGTTGCTTCTGTGTCAATTTTTCCTTGGGAATTCTGAAGACTTTGGATAATTACTTTCTCAGAGGGAATCAATATTCCTCTAAAGAGAGATAGATTTTATCCATTTCTTTTCCCTTAAGGGATGGGCATTCTCTGACACAGTGGTCTCTTTCTTTGCAGTAGTGACATGTGTCCCAATCAGTGGGGACCAACTACTTAGGTGCTTGTCTTCAGTTAAATATCTCAGGCTCTCAAAATTGTTTTAATTGTAAAGTCATGAGTTTGTATTGTGTATTTTCTATTTTCTTGTAGATATTATCTTCATAATGTTGGGTTAGAGTTTGAAGTTCAGGCATTTCTGTATTTTACCAGTTAACCTTATTTTAAATGTGTCGTAAAGCTCTGGTTTAAGACTATTTTTAAAGCTCATGGCAGAGCAGAGGGTGACAGATGATTTAGTTCCAGTTCTGAGAGCCCCTTCCAGATAATTTCTAATTGTTGGCATAAATTTGCCAAAGTTTCATCTTTTGTTTTGAAAGCATGATCAATCAATTTTAGTAAGATTAACTTGGGGAACAGTTTCTATTTTTTCCTTAATTCTCTCACTTTCTGATAGGATTCAGAAGTGGTTTTGGACCCTTTGATGTCCTCTTTGAATTTGATACCTTTAGCTTTTTCAAACCATAGGGTACCATCTCTAGGTCTCACTAATATGTGAATGAGTTGATATAAATCAGGACTCCTGGATAATATAACCCTAAGACAATTCTAAATTGATTAATATTTTTTCCTTATTCTTTTAAGTGTTTGGGAAGCCTTAACTTCTGAGAAATATGAGCTCAGATTTAGAAAAGAATCACAAAACACAGAAATAGAACAAATGACAGGCAGTAGAAAGAGATCTGCAAAAAATCATTAGGTAAGAGAATAATCATAAATATAAAACAAATATATTTACTGCATCAATAAAATTCTTTGAAAAAAATGCTAAAAACAATATTTAAAGAGTAAGGGACATCTTTATCTCCAATAGTGTTTATAAGCAGTACCATACTTAAGTTCAAATTGTCATGCACTCTATTTTTATATAACAGACAACTATTATTCAATCATTTTACTATATTACACCTTCATAAAAATGCAAACAGAAAACCCATTAATCACTAAATCTCTTATTTATATAAAGTGCTTCATTTCAATAAGTCCTATGAACTCAAACAAAACTAGCAATAAGTCAAAAGGGAAATATCATACAACCTTATAAGAACTGAATTTTGTTAAAATCCACATTAATTAAGAAAATGGGGAGTATCTTGATATGATCAATTCCTATCCCAAATCAATAGTAACCTTAATAGGAAAGCATTAACATTTAACAGTTTTAGTAATTAGTAGCATTAACAGTAAATCCGCAGAATTTTATTTAAAGTAAACAACAAATTATGGACATTCACAGTTAAATATTATTTGGCAGCATGTTCCAAATAGTCAATTATAATAAGAAATATAAGGTAAAATGTATAATATATTAATTGTCTATTGTATAAATTATATATTATAAATATATAATATATAACATATGTGTAACATATATTAAAAATAATGAATGGTTCAAAACAGAAAAAGTGACAAAAGAAATAATTTTAAGATTATATCATTTTCTCCATAGAAAACCTCAGAGACTAAATAAAAACACAATTAGAAACAATATAAGAAGGCAGAAGTGTGGTCAGTTACAAAGTAAACACAAGCCAGTTAAACAATAAATGAGGAATAAATCTCAATCACAATATCAACAGTTTTATAAAGTTATCCAGATATAATGAGAGATGACAGGAAGCAATGGGACTGCAGCCCTAGCTCCTGGTGCATCTTGCCGGGCCAGGGTGGGATACAAAGACCTCATCCTCCAAATTCTGGGACTGTGTGTTTTGATACTGATCACTGCTTTATTTCAGTTACCTCAGATCCTTGGAGGCTGGTTCTGAGGGCAGCCATGGTTAAAAAGCTGTCAGGCAAAAGCTGCAGAGGAATCTTAATACTCTTTCTCAAAACTATGTGTGCTGGTTTGGAACTGTTATACAACCCAGAAAACACCATGTTCTTTTAATCCATTCTTGTGGATGCAGACATATTGTGTGGGGGACTTTTGGATAGGCTATTTCAATTGATATATGACAAAGCCCATCAAAGGTGGGTCTTAATCATTTACTGAAGACCTTTATGGGAAGATAAAAGGCAGAGACATTTTGGAGAGAGCTTAGAGAGAGCCTAGATGTTAAGCAAGGACCCACAGAAACTGAGAGAACCATTGAAACCAGAATTCAGGAGAAAAAGGCCATCAGACATCACCATGTGCCTTCCCACATGACAGAGGAATGCTAGATGCCAGCAGCCATTCCTCAGAGAAGGTATCTTTCTATTGATGCCAATATGTGGATATTTTCATGGCCTTAGAACTAAATTTGTGAACTAATAAATTCTCATTTAAAAAGCCACTCCACTTCTACTATATTGCATTCTGGCAGCTTTAGCAAATCAAAACAGATTTTGGTACCAGAAAAGTGGAGTGCTGCAATTTGCAAATAACAAAAATGCTTGAATGACTTTTTAAATGGGTAAGAGGAAGATTCTTGAAGAATTGTGATATGTTTGATATAAAAGGCCTAGATTGCTTTGAATAGACTGCTGGTAGAAATATGGATGCTAAAGGTACTTCCAATAAGGCCTTAGATAGAAATGATGAGTCATTGCCAACTGGAAGAAAGGTGATCCTTGTTTAAAGTGTCAGAGAACTGGCAAAATTGATTACTGGTGTTGGATGGAAGGCAGAATTTGAAAGCAATTAGCTCAGATATCTAGCTTAGGAAATTTCCAAACTAAATGTGGAAAGTTCAGCCTGGCTTCTCATTGCAGTACATAGTAAAATGTGAGAGGAAAGGAATAAGCTGACAACTGAACTCTTGGGTAAAAAGAAACCAGAAATTGTTACTTTGGAAAATTCTGAGTTTTTGTAAAATAAACCCTCAAAGGAAAGTGCTCCTTGTGAGGATTAAACTGAACATGGAAGAACCAGTCAGTCATTTCAGAGTGAGCCAGACTTGGAGATGGAGTTATTCAGAAAGGATTTATGGAAAGACCCATTGTCTGAGGTGTAGGATCCCTGTATGCTGCATGCTAAACTGACAAGTTTGTTGCAGGGTCTGTATAAATGGAATAACTGCCAGCCTGGAGTAAAAGGGACAGAAAGGGGACAGATTGAATGAAAAAGGACTTCAAAGGCAGATCCATGGAAACTGAGGTCTGAAGTCAAGAAACCTCAGGCAAGGAGAGCAGACCTACCCATGCATGAGGAGAGTGGGAGTTTGCCCTGAATTTTGTGGAGGATGGGTCTTCCTCCCTGTTGTTCAGAAAGAGTGTCACCACCCCAGAGTTCTCAGATGCCTAGGGATTTGAGGGGAGCTTGGCTTCCCCAATGTTCAGGAAAAACACTGACACCTCAGGCCTCAGAGAGGGTGGATCACATTCCATAGGGATTGGAGAGAGCCTGGTCATGACCCGATGGTTCAGAGAGGGGTGAACCTGTGCCCCAGAGATGGCAAAGTGTCCAGCTGCCAACCAGATGCTTGAAGATGGTGGACCCAAGAATAAGGTGGTATTCCCAATTCTTGGAGATGTTGGAACCCTCACCCCAGTGTTGTGAGAGTACAGGGCTTCTGCATAAGCCCTTGGAGAGGGTGACACTGCCACTCTCTCAAGCCCCATGGATAAAACATCTTTCTGTAGATGACTCTCAGACTTAGAAATCTAATGGAGTATGCTCTGTAGGTTTTTGAAACTGGGAACTTTGACCCCTGATTTCCTTCCAATTTCTTCCTATGGAAATGGGAAAACTTATCCTATGACTGTTATTCATTTGTATATTGGAAGGAGATAACTTGTGAGTTTCACAGGTCCACAACTGGAGAAGAATTTTGCCTTAGGATATATCACACTTGTAACTGATTTTGAAAATACTTTGTACTTAATATTGTTAATGAAATGATTTAAAGTTTTTGTGATATTGTGATGGAGTGAATGTATTTTGCATATGGAAATATAATCCTTTTTGGGGTCCAGAGGGTGGAGTGTGCTAGTTTGGAACTGATATGTACCCTAGAAAAGGCCATGTTCCTTTTATCCATTCTTGTGGGTTTAGACCTATTGTGGATGGGACCTTTTGGTTAGGATAGTTCAATTGAGATGTGACCTAGCCCAATAAAAGTGGGTCTTAATCATTCACTTGAGTCCTTTATGAGATGATAAAAGGCAGTTAAAGCAGGAGAGCATAAAGGGAAACACCCAGAGACATTTGGAGGCAGTCATTGAAACCAGAAACCTTATGTGGGACATGACTCCCAGGGACCAGCAGACATCACCATGTGCCTTCCCATGTGACAGAGGAACTCCAGATGCCATCAGCCTTTCCTCAGAGAAGGCATCTTCCTCTTGATGCCTTAATTTGGACATTTTCATGGCCTTAGAACTGTAAATTTGTAAACAAATAAAAGACCATTGAAAAAGCCCACTCATTTCTGCTATATTGCATTCTGGTAGCTTCAGCAAACCAAAACACTATGGGAAACAGTTAAAGAGCTGCAGTGACTGAGAAAGGGCTTAATAAAAAACAAAAGTTCAAAAGCCATAGGAGAAGCTCCTAGTGAATTCAATGGCCTCTGCCCTGCCTTCACAAAACTGCTAAGTGGACCTGAGAATCAGACTTAGATTACTGCAACTCTGAAAGTCAGCATTACTCCATACAGCAAATGTTAAAGAAGCTGAAAAAGATATCAGACTACAGTTCAAGTTATGAATGAAGTGGACTTGATTAGGACCAAGGTAAATTAGAACACAAGGTAAAGGATTATATTTACTCAATTTTAAAAATTCAACTTCTGTTTGAGACCAAAGAAAGACGATTATTTGGTACAAAATATATTTTCTGTAGCACACTATCTAGCCTTACCTGTTTGGTCAGTTTCTTTAAACAATATAATTCCATGGATCCTAAAATAGGGAATGAGATCTTATTGTTCTGTACAGGCTAATATAATACCTCAATATACCCAAGAATATTTGGACATAAAATAAAAAAGTATTTGCAAATGGGGAAATGGGGAAATGGGGAAAAATGTGGAAACATTAAACTTCCCCATCTGGGGAATTTCTGCTATTATCTTAAGCAATGGGAGCTCCCAATTTATTAAGCCAAACCCTAGATCTAGAGGCTTAACCTTATGAAACTTCTCTCTCCAATGATGAATCTTAGCCTTCTTTTATCTATGTCTAACAGTCACCACCAAGACCCTCTTTTGTTGCTCAGATATAGCCTTTCTCTCTCAGGCATTTCTGCAAGTAAACTTACTATCCTCCCCCCTATGTAGGACATGACTCCCAGGGTGTAAGTCTCCCTGACAATGTGGGACATGACTCCCAAGGATGAGCTTGGCCCTGACATCATGGGACTGAGTATGTTTTCTTGACCAAAAGAGGGAAAAGAAATGAAACAAAATACAGATTCAGTGGCTACAAGATTCCAAATAGAGTTGAGTGGTCATTCTGGAGGTTATTATTATTCATTATATAGATATCCCTTTAATGTTCTACTGTATTAGAATAGCTAGCAGGAAATACCTGAAACTGTTGAACTGTAATGCAGTAGACTTGATTGTTGATTCTGATTATATAACTATATAGTTTTTATCATGTGACCATGTGATTGTGAAAACCTTGTGACTGACACTCCCTGGTTCCAGTGTATAGGCAGACGAGTAATAAAATAACCACAAAAATATATAAATAACATAGGGGATAAGGGGTATGGGGTGATTTGGATGTTCATTTTTATTTTTATTTGAAATTTTTTTTGATTAATGAAAATGTTCTAAAACTGATTGTTGTGATGAATGCACAACTATATGATGATACTGTGAGCCATTGATTGTCTACTTTGGATAGATTATATGCTGTGTGAAAACAGCATAATACAATTCTATTTATTTAAAAAAAAATACTGTGTGGTGCCAGCTTGCAGTCTCATTGTGGATCCATGGTTCTGTTCCAAAGGGAGGTGAATAACCTTTAGGCACACTAGGGTACCTGTACATCAGTCCCAATCTATCAGGTATAAGTCTGAAATACTGAATCAGGATACTTGTTGTGGGCTCCCCTTCCCATGATTTGTCCTAATGCAGAGAAGCAGCTTACAGACAGCTAAAGCAGTGTAAGAAACAATGAAGTTGAAACAGAATGGGGCAAAATTCTACCTGCATTAACTCACACAATAGAGCACCCAGAATCAGATGAAAGTCTTTTTCAAAGGGAGATGAAGGGGCATTTGAACTCCTGTAAACTGTAAATGGGTGTGCCAGTTTGAATGTATTATGTCCCCCAGAAAAAGCCATATTCTTTCATGCAATCTTGTGGGCAGACATTTTAGAGCTGATTAGATTGGAATTCTTTGAGTGTTTCCATAGAGATGTGTCCCACCCAACTGTAGGTGATAACTCTGATGAGATAATTTCCATGGAAGTGTGGCCCCATCCATTCAGCATGGGCCTTGAATACTGGAGCAGTATATAAGCTCAGACAGAAGGAGCCAGCTTGCTACAGCCAAGAGGGACACTTTGAAGAAGGCACAGGATCTGCAGATGAGAGACATTTTGAAGATAGCTGTTGGCAGCAGACTCTTGCTCTGGAGAAGCTAAGAGAGGACAAATACCCCAAGTGCAACTAAGAGTGACATTTTTGAGGAACTGCAGCCCAGAGAGGAACATCCTGGGAGAAAGCCATTTTGAAACCAGAACTTTGGAGCAGATGCCAGCCACATGCCTTCCCAGCTAACAGAGGTTTTCCAGACACCACTGACCATCCTCTAGTGAAGGTACCTGATTGTTGATGTCTTACTTTGGACACTTTATGGCCTTAAGACTGTAACTGTGTAACCAAATAAACCCCCTTTATAAAAGCCAATCTATCTCTGGTGTTTTGCATTCTGGCAGCATTAGCAAACTAGAACATGGGGGAATTCCTAAAGCCAATAGCAATCATGAGAACATGAAAAGAAGAAAACTTTGTATCTCTACACAGGCTTAGATAAGACAGATCACTCTGAACTTTGCATTCATCATGGGCTGAACTTTTAGGAAGCAGAGCCAGCATGCAAAGACTGTGAAAAGTGCTTTTTGAACTGGTTCACTTGTTTTTGTTTACCTTCTGACACTCAAGAAAATCTTTGTCATATCACTAGCTGGATACAAACTTAAGGAAAAGACAGCCGAGAGGTAAATCCCAGATCTGACACTTTAAAATATTAAAATGTACAGTGTTACATGAAAAAGTACAAGACAAACATAAGACAGGAAATGATGACATATCCAAAAGAAAAAGATAACACTCCAGAAACCATCAATGAAGAGTACCAAATTTTGGACATAATAGACAAAGACTAAAAAAAAAATCCACAATATGCTTCAGAAGACAAAGGAAAACACAGAGAAAGAAATAAAGGATATGAGGAAAGTATAAATGAACAATATGGGAAATTCTTTTAGATTCTCAATAGGAAAAAAAAAAAAAAAAAACAGCAACACTGGAGTTGAAGACCACAATAACTGAAATGAGAAATTCTGTAGAGGATTTCAATAGAAGATGGGACTGGCAGAAGAATCAGTGATTTTGAAGATAAGGCAAATGAAATAATTCAAGATGAGGACCAAAAAATAAAAATAACAGAGAGGACAAAGCCTAAGATACCTGTGGAACACTATCAATTGTACCAGGATATGAATTAAGGGAGTCCCAGGAGATGCAAGGGAGAAAGGGGCAGAAGGATTATTCAAATAAATATTGTCAGGAAACTCCCCAAGTTTCATGAAAGACATGAATATGAACATTTGAAGTCCAAAGAATCCCAAAATGGATAAATTAAAAAAAGAACCACATCCAGACACATAGTAATCAAACTACCCAATGCCAAGGACAAGGAGAGAGTTCTGAAATCTGCAAGAGAGAAGCCAAGGGTTATGTACAAGTGAATCTCAGTAATATTAATTTCCAATTTCTCATTAGAATCCATGGAGGCAAGAAGGCAGTGCTATGAAATGTTTATAAGATTGAATAGAAAAAAATTGCCAACAAAGAACTTTATAGCCAGCAAGACATTCCTTCAAAACTGAGAGAGAGATTAAAGCATCTCCAGACAAACACAAAGTGAGGAAGTCCAATAGATTAGAAATCAATAGGCTTATTCAATAAGCCCAATGACTTCAAATAGGGTAAACTTTAAGAGCCATGCCCAGACATACAGTAGTGAAAATATTAAAGGCTAACAATAATCAGAATGTTCTGATAGCTGCCAAAGAAAAGCAGCATGTTATGCAAAAGGGAGTCATAGTAAGATTAAGTTCCAATTTCTCATCAGAAATGATACAGGTAAGAAGGCAGTGGGACAACATATTTTAACTGCTAAAAGTAAAGAATTGCTAATCCCAAATTTTATATCTGGCATGTCTGTCTTTCAGAAATGATGGAGATGAAGAAATTCCTAGATAAACAAAATCTGTGGGAGTTCACCACCACTACTCTTGCCCCACAAGCAATGCTAAAGGCAGTTCTTCAGACTGAAGGGTAAGGACACTAGATAGTGGGTCAAAGTGAGATAAATAAATGAATACTTCCAGTAAAGGTAACCAATTCAATAATTATAAATTCCAGTACTATTGTACTGTATTTTATGAGATGTTACTTCACTTCTTATTTCTTATAGGTGCTGATATTCAAATGCATAAAGAGTAATGATAAATCTATGGTTTGGAACATATAATGTACAAAGATATAATTTCTAAAAAGTACAAGAAAAAGTTGGGGGACTGAAGGTATAGGAACAGTGTATATTTGTGCTATTGATGCTAAGTTGGTATCAAATAAAATATAATTGTTATAGATTGAAAATGTTAAATTTAACTCCATGATAACCACAAATAACAAATATGAAAACATATTCAGAAAAGAATTAGAGGGAAATTGTGGGAATATGGCAGAGAAGGTAGTTACAGGACTCAGTCCTTCCACCAGAACAACTACTAAATAAGCAGGAACTGTCTGAAATAGTTATTGTGAAACTAGAGGCCAGAAGAACACTATACAGCATCCAGTGATAAGCAGGAGGAAAAAGATGATAAATTGCTGTTTAGAAGAGTAAATTGCCCTTTCTACATGGTGGCTACCAGCACCCTTTCCCCACTCTTTTCACAGACCACTGTGTGGTTCAGTCCCTGACTAGGTCACTGGTGAGAAAAAGGGACATAAAAATCCTCTTCCCCAAGACCAGTGGTGGGCACAGCAGATCACTAATCACAGCTTTTATTAGCAACTTGGGATCACTGGGGTCTGGCTCAGAGAGCAGCCATTATTTCACCTGCTCTGGACTAAGGAAGTGGCCACAATTATTTCAACCACACAGACAAGTGGAGCATCCACAATTGTTTCAAACTGCCTCAGACAGGGGTAGTGGTGTTAGACTTAAGTATGCTGTACTTTCTCAAGTCTCAGGGGACAGTTAAAGGACTGCATTTACTAGGCAGGCCAAGAAAGCTCAGCTTTGGGGAACCATGGAGAAGCTCTTTTCATCCATCCTGATTCCCCACTCACAGCATGATAGAGATGGTCTGCACTACCTTGTGGGTCCTGGGCCCTGTGTTCACTGGTAAAATCTGATTGATTGGAGAAAGTCCTCTAAGGCATGCCTCTTCCCCTGGGATATGCCCTCTGGGCAAAAGCAGCTTGAGACAATGAAAGGTGTTTAAGAAACCACATAGGTGGAAAGTCTGGGGCAAAGCCTTACCAGCTTCCATCCCGGTATATTGATGCTTGTCTCCAGGGAAAGAGAGGGGACAACTATACTCCTGTAAATAGGGGAACCCCCCAAAAAATAAAAATCAAATGCCTAGGATGAGGCAGAGGCCCAGAGAAATAGGGGAATCCCTTCACACTGCATTCACCTTGGGAAGGCCTTCCAGATAGAAGGGCTGAAGCTCAAGAAAATCTCTGTCTTATCACCAGATGGTTACAAAACCAAGAAAGAGACATCTCAGGGAATAAATCCCAGAGTTAACAGTTTAAAACATTGAAATGTACAGTATGCAACAACAGTACAAGACAGACAAAGAAAAGGGAAACAATGGCCCATATACAGGAAGTTGATAAAAATTAAGAAAGCACCAATGAAAAAGACAAGAATGTAGACATACTGAACAAAGCCCTTTTAAAAAATGATCTTAAAAATACTATTTTCATCATGGTTACCATAGAAATTAAGGAAAATATGGAGAATGAACTACAGGATATCAAGTAAACAATAAGTGAGCAAGATGAGAATCTTGGTATAAAGATAGAAATTTTAAAAAGGAACCAAACAGAACTACTGGAGTTGAGGACAACAATAACTGAAATAAAAATTGCCCAGGAGAGTTTCAAGAGCAGATTGGAGCTGCAAGAAGAAAAAATAGGTAACTCATGGATAATACAATTGAAACGATGATGAGGAGTAGAGAGGAAAAAGAATTATATACAGGAAAGAGCCTAAGAGAACTCAGGGACACCATCAAATGTACCAATATATGCATTATGGGAGTACAAAAAGGAGAAGAAAAAGACAAGGGGGAAGAAGAAATATTCGAAGAAATAATGAAAGAGAACTTCCCAAACTTAGCAAAAAACATGAATATTCACATCCAAGAAGTCCAGAAAACACCAAGCAAGGTAAACATGAAGAAAAATATACTCTGTTATGTATTAGTCAGGTTTTCAAATTCAAAGAGCAAAGAGAGTGTTCTGAAAGCTTCCAGAGAAAAACAACATGTTACATACAAGGGAGTCCCAATTAGTTTGAATGCTGATTTATCATCAGAAACCATTGAGGTAAGAATGTAGTGGGTTGAAATAATTAAAGAGCTGAAGGCAAACAGCTGCCAGCCATGATTATAACTGGAGAGACTTTCTTTTAAAACTGAGGGGAAGATTAAGAAAATCTAGATAAACCAAAGATGAGGAAGTTCACACCACTAGAACTTCCCTTCAAGTAATACTAAGAGGATTTCCTCAGAGAAATGAAAGAACACTGGACAGTGGTTCAAAGAAACATAAAGATATAAAAACCCGTAGTAAAGCTATCCATGTGTGCAATCACAAATATAAGTGTTATTGTGGTATATTGCTCAGTATGTAACTCAATTTCTTACTTCCTATAGGAGCTAAAATGCAAATGCATAAAAAGAATTGATAAATCTGTGGTTTTGGGATAATGTACAATGATGTAACCGGTGACAAGTACAAGGAAAAGTGGGGGCACAGAAGGGTACAGAAAATGTATATTTGCATGATGTTGATATTAAGTTGGTATCAAACCAAATGTGATTGATATATATTTATGATGTTAAATTTTAACCTCATGGTAATCACAATGATAACAGATGAAAAATATATCCAGATAGTAAAGAAAAGGAAATCAATATGGTACAATACATAAAATCAAATAAATATAAAAGTAGGCATTAAAGGAGGAAATGAAGGACAAAAATTGATTGTGTTAGACATACAAAGGGTAAATAACAAAATGGCAGAAGAAAATTTGGTAGTTTCATTAGTGACTTTAAATGTAAATGACTTAAACTCTCAACTGAAAAGGAAGAGATGGTAAAATGGATGCAAAAACGTGTCTCATCTATATGCTGTTTGCAAGAAGCTCACTTTTTTGGTCTGTTAAAGCTGCCAAAATGCAATATACCAGAAATGGGTTGGCTTTTAGTAATGGGGATTTATTATGTTACAAGTTACAATACTTAAGGTGTGAAAATGCACAAATTATGGCATCAACAAGAGGATACCTTCTCTGAAGAAAGGCTTTAGGTACCCAGGGTTCCTCTGTCAGATAGCAAGGCACATGGCAAGTGTCTGCTGGTCCTTCATTCCTGGGTTCCCCTGTCAGATAGCAAGGCATATGGTCAGTGTCTACTGGTACTCCACTCCCAGGTTTTGTTGCCTTCAGATTCTGGCTTCAGTGGCTTTCTCTCTGAGTGTCTGTGGGTTCTCTCTTAACATCTCTGAGGTGTTTCTATCTCTTTAGCCTCTCTCCAAATGCTTCTGCCTTTTATCCTCTCATAAATGATTCCAGTAGAAGACTAAGACCCAACCTGAATGGGCTGGGTCACATCTCAATTGAAACAACCATATCAAAATGTTCCACCCACAATAGATCTGTCCCCAAAAGAATGGATTAAAAGAAAAAGGCCTTTTCTGAGGTATATAACAGCTCCAAATACCACACTTACCTTAAGTTAAAAGACTCAAGTAGGCTGAAAGTGAAAGGTGGGAAAATATACCATGCAATTACTAATCAAAAGAGAGCTTGAGTAGATATACTAATATCACATAAAATCGACTTAAAGTCAAAAATGGTTATGAGGGATGATAATCATTATATTCTGATAAAAGGGGGAAATTCAATAAGAAGATGTAACAATTAAAAATATATGCATACCTAAAAGCAGAACCCCAAAATATATGAAGCAAATAATGACAGATATGAAGGGAGAAATTGATGGTTCTATCTTAATAGTCAGATACCTTAAAATTCCACTTTCAATCTTCAGTTAATCATAAAGAAATGCAAAACTTGAACTATACTCTAAAACCAACTACAACTTATAGAAATATATAGAATACTTCACCCAACACCAACAAAATACACATTCTTCTTGAGTGCACATGGATCATTCTCCAGGATAGACCATTTGTTAGGTCACAAAAAAGCCTGCATAAATTCAAAAACATTGAAATTGTGTGCTGTATCCTAACAAGCCACAATGGAATGAAGCTAGAAATCAGCAATGGAGAGAGAACTAGAAAATACATGATCACATGGAGATTAAACAACTTACTCTTCTTTTAAAAAATGTTTTATTGAGATATATTCACATACCATACAATCAACCACAGTGTACAATCAGTTGTTCACAGTACCATCATATGATTATGCATTCATCACCACAGTCAATTTTTGAACATATTCATTACTCAGAAAAAGAATAAAATAAAACTAAAAAAGAACACCTAAAACAGCTCATCCCCCCATAACCCCCATTTCATTTTTGTCATCATTTTTCCACTCATCTTTCCATATGCAGGATAAAGGGAGTGTGAGCCACAATGATCACACAGTCACACCATGTAAGATTTATAGCTATACAATCATCTTCAGGAATCAAGACTACTGGGTTGCAGTTTAACAATTTTGGGTAATTCCTACTAGCTATTCCAATACACTAAAAACTAAAAAAGGATATCTGCATAATGCATTTGAAAACTCCATTTGAAATATCTCAGCCACTGAAACTTAAGTTTTTTCATTTCTCTTCCACTTTTTGGTCAAGAAGTCTTTCTCAATCCCATGATGTCAGGTCCAGGCTCATCCCAAGAAGTCATGTCCACATTGCCAGGGAGATTTACACCTCTGTGAATCATGTCCCATGCAGGGGAGAGGGCAGTAAGTTTACCTGCCAAGTTGGCATAGATAAGAGAGGCTACATCTGAGCCACAAAAGAGGCTCTCTGGGGATGACCCTTAGGAAGAATAATAAGACTTAGCTTTTCCTTTGCAGTAAAAATCTTCATAAGGGCAAGCCCCAAGATAGAAGGCTCAGCCTTCTAAGTTGGTAGCCCTGACTGACTGTGAGAATATCAGTAATTCCCCAGGTGGGGAAGTTTAATATCCACAATTTTCCCCAGTCCCTCAAGGGGGCTTTGTGAATACAGTTTTACTCTCTGCCCAAATTACTTTGGGATGTAGTCCAGCTTCAAAGTAATCTGTAAAACCCAGCAAGATCTCACTCCTATTCAAAGTCCCATGTAATTATGGTGTTTCTTTTTAAATTTTATTTTGAAATAAATTCAAACTTACAAGAAAAGTTGCAAAAACAATACAAACCACATACACAGAACTCCAGCATACTTCAACCCCTCTCCCCCGATACCCCAATCCACCAACTTTAACATCCTGTCACTTCACCATTTCTTTCTTTCCCTCCCTGCCTCCCTCCTCCCTCACTATCTATCATCCATCATCTATTGCTCTGTCTTCTGAACATATGAGAGCAGGCTGCACACATCCTTGAACAAACAATATAATTCACATATACATTTCCCATGAACAAGAACATTCTTTTATGCATTCCCATTAAGTGCAGCTAAGAAGTTCAAGAAATTCAACATTGATACAAAGCTTAAATTCTATATTTCCTTTTTTATTACTTATGTCCCAACTGTGTCCCTTTGAGCCTCCTCTCCTCCATCCTCAGATCCCATCCAGGATCATCCTTGGCATTTAATTGTCATTATCTATTTAGACTGTCTTTTTTTTTTCACTTGTGGAAACATATATACAGCCTAAATCTTCCCCTTCCAACCCCTCCCTAGCATTCGATTAGTGGGATTAATCACATTTAGAATGTTGCAATGTTATTACCTTTCCACCATCCATTACTAAAAATTTCCCTCACCTCAAACAGAAACCCTACACTCATTTCTTAACTCCCATTGCCCCTTCCCCCACTTCTCATAACCCATATTCCACTTTTCATCTCTATGGTCATATTCTCTGATACTTTCTTTGTGTTTACCATGGGGCTTAAATTTAACCTCTTAAGTCTATAACAATCTTGTTTTTCTTTAATGTCAACTTAACTTCAATATGACACATAAACTATGTTCCTTTACTCCTCCATTCCCCCACCTTTATGTAGTTCTTGTCAAAAATTACATTTTTTACATTGAGTCCAAAACCACTGATTTATCATTACAGTTTATGTATTTTAGATCCTGTAGGAAGTAAATAGTGGAGTTACAAATCAAAAATGCAGTAGTATTGGTATTTATATTTACCATGTGATCTTACTGGAAATCTTTATTTCTTCATGTGGTTTCAGTCAATTGTTTAGTGTCCCTTCCTTTCAGCCTGCTCAAGTCCTTTAGCATTTCTTATAGGGCTGATCCACTGGTGATGAATTCCCTCAGCTTTTGATTATCCGGGAATGTTTTCATCTTCCCCTCATTTTTACCCTCTAGGTGTTTGTGAATTTTCTAAGTCTCTGATGGTTATTGACTTCTATTTGTATTTCATTGTGGTCAGAGAATGTGCTTTGAATAAATACAATTTTTTTTTTTAATTTTTTGAGGCTTGTTTTATGTCCCAGCATATAGTCTATTCTGGAGAAAGATCTGTGATCACTAGAGAAGAACGTGTGTCTTGGTGATTTGGGATGTAATGTTCTATATATGTCTGTTAAATTTCTCTGTATCTCTCTCTCCCTTCCTTGCACCCCCATTGGCAGGGCTCCCCCTAGTATCCAAAGCAGGGCAGGTCCTCTACTAGCAAAATCTCTCAGCATTTGTTTGTCTGTGAAAATTTTAAGCTCTCCCTCAAATTTGAAGGAGAGTTTTGCTGGATAAAGTATCCCCAGTTGGAAAGTCCTCTCTCTCAGAATTTCAAACATGCCATGCCACCACCCCCTCACCTCCATGTGGCCACTGAGCAGTCACCACTCAGTTCCATGGTGTTTCCTTTGTATGTGGTGAATTGCCCCTCTCCTGCTGCCCCCAGAACTTGCTCCCTCCCCTCAGCACCTGACAGCCTGATCAGAACATGTCCTGGAGTGGGTTCACTTGGACCTACTCTATTTGGAGTTCACTGGGCATCCATGCTCCATGTAACCATATTGTGTAGAAGGTTTGGGAAGTCCCCCCAAACAATTTCCCTGAACACTCCCTCCAGACCTCCACCCCTCTCCTCCTCCTCTGGGACACCGAGTCCTAAACTTGGACACTCTACTTCATTTATCACATTCCTGAGATCCACTTTGATTCCTTTGACCCTTTTCCCCATTCTTTCCTCCATTCCCTCATTTTCCATTCTGCAGTCTACGAGGATGCTGAGTCACCATTTAACTTCCTCTAATCCTGTACCATGAGTATCCAGTGTCTCTTCAACTTGGCCAACAGTTTCCTTTACCTCCATAAGATCTATTTTTTCCATTCACTCTTGCAATTTCTTCTCCATGCTCCTCTAGGGCCCTCCTCATATTCCCTATATCCCATGCCATGCTCTTCTTCATGTCCTTTATATCCTGTGACATGCTCTCATGTTTGACTTTAGTTCCTTAATTAATTAATCAGTTCTTTAATTAATTGTCTCTCTTCTGATCTTTAGATTTGGGTGTTTGGGTTTGGGTTCTCCATCTCATCTGGTTTTATCATATGCTTTAAGATTTTCTGTTGTTTTTGGCCTCTTGGCATTTGCTTTACTTGATGGGGTTCTTTCAGGGTGTATAAAATACCAATCTCTAATTTGTCAGATCCACAGCCTGGTGGTGCACACCCTCTCCAACTAACCAGCAGATGGCATCTGTGAATCACCCATTCCCCTCAAGTCAGCTCTCTCCAACTCCATCTCCGTGGTGTGTCGTGGTCTGATTCCTGTGGGGTTCAACTGGTGCACCAAGCCCGGGTGTGCTGCTGATGCCATCCACCTTGAATGTGGGGCATGCACCCAAGCAGCCAGGGAGGCAGGGCAGCTTCAATAGTCAAACCTCCCAGGTGTTCCCAGTGATCCAAGGCTGTTGCAAGAGTCCAAGCCTTCACCTCAGTCCCACCACAGATCATCTCCGCCACTGACCCACAAGTCCCCAGCACTGACATAGGGTCCCTGGGATTTCCAAATGTGTCCCCCTTCTCAGCCATGCTCTTCCAGGACCCCTGCCAAGGGAAGGCTGTGCCACACCACAAGTGTGTGCTGGCCCTCCAGGGAAGCCCTGGGCCACTGGGCTGTGCTGGGGCACTCCCAGATTGTTTCAGAATGCAGACTCCTGACCCCACCAAATGAATGGTCCCTGCAGATCCAGCAGACCCTGTCCAGCTGGTGCATCACTGGAACTGGTGCTCTGGGTCACCTTCTGGCCTCTATCCAGTATCCTTCATGAAGGCGTTCCTTTGCCCTGTCCCACCCAGCTGCCATCCTGGGTTCTCTCAATTATGTTGTGTTCATATACTAACCATACAAGTTATATAGTGTGCTATAGAAAACATAGATTTTGCCCCAAATAAACATATATTCCTTTGATCTTACACAAAAGTTGAAGTTTTAAAACATTGTCGATAACATACATTACCCTTTAGTCTAATTTGCCTAGTCCTAACCAGGTCAGCTTCACTCATATCTCTAATTGAAGCCTGAATGCTTTTTCAGCTTTTTAACAATTGCTGTTGAACTCCAGCTCTGAATCTCAGGTGTCACACAGTTACTCAAAGTTGCAGGGACTGACCAGTTTATACACAAAGGGCTCACCATCTCAGAATTTAGAGTTGACAATTACAACTCAAGAATAAGTGTGACTGCTCTGAGAGCTTACAATCTGGGGACTTTTACAATAAGCTTTCCCATGACAGCCTATGCTATAAGATTCAATTCTCAGAGTTTACACATTATGGTTAGTCCAAATCAATGAGGTGTTATAATGTTTGTCTTTTCATTTCTGCCTTATTTCACTCAAAATGCTGTCCTCAAGATCCATTCACAGAGTTGCATTCCTCACAACTTCATACCTTCTTGCAGCTGCTCAGTATCTATTGTATGTATACACCACAGTTCACCATTCCATTCATCAGTTTATGTACCCTTATGCCACCTCCATCCATTGTGAATTGTGAATACTGCCACCATAAACACCACTGTGCAAATGTCCATTCATATCTCTACTCTCAATTCTTCCAACTATTACCCAATAATGGGGTTGAAAGGACCTTATGGCAACCCCATACTTAGTTTCTTGTGGAACCACTACACTGGCCTGCAGATGGGCTGCAACATTTTACACCCCCACTAATAGCAAATAGTTAAATCTTTCTCTGCACATTTTCTCCAGTGTTGTGTCTTTCTGTTTATTTTTCCCTGCATTTTTAATGAGACATATTCACACACCATACAGTCATCCATAGTGTACCATCAATTGCTCACAGTATCATTGTATAGTTGTGCATTCATCACCACAATCAGCCCTTGAAGACATTCATTACTCCAAAAAAAATAATAAGTAAAATAAAAATAAAATAAAATAAAGTAAAATAAAATAAAAAGGTCAGACACCACCACCACCACCAAGAATCCCATTCCCCTCCCTTATATCCCTCTCTTATAGACATTTGGACTTGGTATATTGCCTTTGTTACAATTAATGGAAGCATATTACCAGGTTACTGTTAACTATAGATTCTAGATTGCATTGATTATACTTTTCTTGAATACTATCCCATTTTCAACACCTTACAAAGTTGACATTCATTTGTTCTACCTCACATAAAAACATTTTTATATTTGTACATTTAGCCACAATCATTAACCACTCTAGTTTTCACTAAGTTACACAGTCCCAGTCTTTATTGCCTATCTTTCCTTCTGGTGTCATACATGCCCCAAGTTTTACTTTCAGCTGTACTCATAGTCATCTTTATTCAGTGTACTAACAATATTGTGGTAACACCAAACAGCATTGTGTTATCCATTTCTGGATCTATACAAACAATCCTGTTGAACATTCTATACTCCTTCAGCATCAAATGCCCAATCTCTACCCTCTTTCTATCTCCTTACAACCTGTATTCTCAGCTTTAACTTTCAGTTTGCTTGTTAACGTTAGTTCATAATAGTGAGACCATAGAGTATTTGTCCTTGGTTTCTGGCTAATTTTGCTCAACATAACATCCTCAAGGTTCATCCACATTATTATATTCTCCATGACTTTATTCTGTCGTATAGCTGTATAATATTCCTTTGTATGTATTTACCACAGTTTATACACTCACCAATTGATGGACATTTAGACTGCTTCCAACTCTTGGCAATCACAAATAATACCACTATAAACATTTGTTTACAAATTTCCTTTTGTGTCATAGCATTTATTTCCACCAAATGCATACCTTATAATGGAATTGCTGGGTCATATGGCAATTTTATACTTAGCTTCCTGAGGAACCACCACATTGTATTCCAGAGTGGTTGCACCATTCTACATTCCCACCAACATTGAATAACTGTCTCTTTCTCCACATCCCCTCCAGCACTTGTAGTTTTCTCTTTTTTTTTAATAATAGCCTAGTAGGTGTGAGATTATATCTTATTGTCATTTTGGTTTCCATTTCCCTAATAGCCAGTGAAGTTGAGCACTTCTTTCAAATGTTTTTGAGCCTTTTGTATTTTCTCTTCAAAAAAGTGTCTTTTCCCCATTTTTTCAATTGGGTTATTTGTCTTTTTGTTGTTGAGCTGTAGGATCTCTTTATATATTCTGGTTATTAAACCCATATCTGATGTGTGGGTTCCAAATATTTTCCCTAATTGTGTAGGCTGCATTTTTACTTTTCTGACAAAGCTCTTTGATGCCCAAATATGTTTAATTTTGAGGAGATCCTGTATACCTATTTATCATTGCTAGTGCTTTGAGTGTAAGTCTAGGAAACCACCTCCTATCACAATATCTTTATGATATTTCCCTATATTTTCTTCTAAAAGTTTTATGGTTTTAGCTCTAATGTTCAGGTCTTTGATGTATTTTGAGTTAATTTTTGTATCAGGTTTGAGATAGGAGTCCTTTTTTATTCTTTTGGATATGGATAACCAATTATCCCAACACCATTTATTGAAGAGGCTGCACTGTCCCAGTTGCATTAGTTTGACCACCTTTTCAAAGATCAATTTTCCATAGATGGGAGGACCTATTTCTGAACACACAATTCAATTCCATTAATTAGTATAGCTGCCTTTATGCCAGTACATGCTGTTTTGACCACTGTAAGTTTGTAATATGCTTTAATGTCATGTAGTGTGATACCTACCACTTCATTCCTCTTTCTCAAGATATTTTTAGCTATTTGGGGCACCATGACTTTCCAAATAAATTTCATTATTGTTTTTTCTATATCTGCAAAGTAAATTGTTGGAAGTCTAATTGATATCATATTGAATCTATAAATCAATTTGGGTAGAATTGACATCTTAACAATATTTAGTCTTCCAATCCATGAACACAGTATATCCTTCCATTTATTTCATTCCTCTGTGGATCCTTTTAGCAATTTCTTGTAGCTATCTGTGCAAAGGTCTTTTGTGACCTTGATGACATTTATTCATAAATATTTTATTCTTTTGGTTGCTATTGTAAATCAATTTTTTCTTGAGTTTTTCCTCATGTTACTAATTTCTAATGTATAGGAACAATACAGATTTTTGCTTGTTGATCTTATTCCCTGCCTATTTGCTCTATTCATTTTTTAACTCTAGTAGCTTCTTGTCATTTTTTCTGGATTTTCTACATATGGCATCAGGTCATCTGCAAACAGTTGAAGTTTTGCTTCTTCCTCTCCAATTTAGAAGTCTTTTATTTCTTTTTCTTGCTCTAATGATCTAGCTAGAATTTCAAGCATTATTTTGAATAAGTATGGTGACAGTGGGCATCCTTGTCTTGTTTTTGATCTTAAGAGGGAAAGGTTTCAGTCTTTCCCCATTGAGTATGATGCTATTTGTGAGTTTTTCATATATTGCCTTTATCATGTTGACAATGGCCCTTCTAATCCTATCCTTTTGAGTGTTCTCTTCATGAAAGTATGTTGAATTTTGTTAAATGCCTTTTCTGCGTCAATTGAGAAAATCATGTGTTTTTCCCACTTTTGTTTAATGTGGTAGATTACATTAATTGATTTTCTTGTATTGAAACAGCCTTGCATAACTGGAATAAATCCCACTTGTTCATGGTGTATAATTCTTTTAATATATTGCTGGATTTGATTTTTGAGTATTTTACTGAGTATTTTTGCATCTATATTCATTAAAGAGATTTGACTCTAATTTTCTTTTCTTTTTTTTTGCAGCATCTTTGTTTAGCTTTGGTATTAGGGTGATGCTAGCTTCATAGAATGGGCTGGATAGCTTTTTTTTCTTTGAAGATTTTGAGCAGGATTAGTATTAATTCTTTCTTGACTGCTTGGTAAAATTCATATGTGAAGCCATATGGTCCTGGACTTTTCTTTTTTGGGAGCATTTTGATGACTGACTTGATCTCTTTACTTGAGATTGGTTTGTTGAGGTCATCTATTACTTCTTGCATCAATGTTGTTTGTTCATGCTAGTCTATGAAGTTATCCATTTTGTCTAATGTTTTGAATTTATTAGCATATTGTTGCTCATATAATCCTCTCATCACCTCCTTTATTTCTGCTGAATCAGTAGTTATCTCCCATTTCCATTTCAAATTTTATTTATTTGTATCCACTCTTTTTTTTGTTAGCCTAGATAAAGGTCCATTGACAATACAGATTTTCTCAAAGAACCAACTTCTGGTTTTATTGATTCTATTATTTTCATGTTCCCAATTTCATTTATTTATTCTCTACTCATTGTTATTTCTTTCCTTCTGTTTTCTCTTGGATTAGTTTGCTGTTCTTTCTCTAGTTCCTCCAGAATATCTCTTAATTCCTCAATTATTGCTGTTCTAGTTTGTTAATGCTGCAGGGATGCAAAACACCAGAAATGGATTGGCTTTTATAAAAGGGGATTTATTTGGTTACACAGTTACAGTCTTAAGGCTATAAAGTGTCCAAGGTAACAATTAACAGTCAAGTACCTTCACTGGAGGATGGTCAATGGCATCTGGAAAACCTCTGTTAGCTGAGAAGGCACATGGCTGGCATCTGCTCCACAGTTCTGGTTTCAAAATGGCTTTCTCCCAGGATGTCCCTCTCTAGGCTTCAGCTTCTCTTCAAAATGTCACTGTCAGTTGCTCTTGGAGTGTTGGTCCTCTCAGCCTCTTGGGAGCAAAAGTCTGCTTTCAAAGGCCATCTCCAAAATGTCTCTGTAAGCTGAAGCTCCTCTCTCCACCCCTGTGAATTCTTCAAAGTGTCCGTCTTTGCTGTAGCAAGCTCACTCCTTCTGTCTGAGCTTATATAGTGTTCCAGTAAACTAATCAAGGCCCATGTTGAATAGGCAGGGCCACACCTCCATGGAAATTATCTAATGAAATATCTCACCCACAGTTGAGTGATCACATCTCCACAGAAACATCCAATCAAAAGTCTCCAACCCTACCAACATCAATACATTTCCTGCATCAAAGATAATGGCATTTTGGGGGACATAATACATCCAAACCAGCACAATTGTTTTCTTCTTTTTTAATATAGGTGTTTAGGGCAATAAATTTCTCTCTCAGCACAACCTTTGCTACATCCCCTAAGTTTTGATATGTAGTGTTTTCATTTTCATTTGTCTCAAGATATTTACTGATTTATCTTGTAATTTTTTAAACTACTGGCTGTTTAACAGTGTGCTATTTAGCCTCCATATATTTGTGAATTTTCCAGTCTTCAGCATTTTATTGATCTCCAAATTCATTACATTATGGTCCAAGAAAGTGTTTTGTATAATATGAATATTTTTATATATATTGAGACTTGCTTTGTGACACAATATGTGGTCTATCATAGAGAAGGATCCATAAGCACTTGAGAAAAAAGTGTATCTTGCTGTTTTGGTGTAGTGTGGTATAAATGTCTGTTGTCTATTTCATGCATCATTTAAATCAATATCTGTGTTTCCTTATTGATCCTCTGTCTATCCATTGAGGAGAATGGTTGTATTAGTTAGGGTTCTCTAGCATAACAGAACCAACAGGAAATAACTGTAATTATGAGATTTTTATAAAAGAGTTTCATTCAACTGTGGAGATGCACAAGTCCAAATTCCTTGAGGCTGGATGCACAAGTCAAAATTCTGTAAGGCAGAGTTCATGAGTCCAAATTCTGTAGGGCAGGCAGCAAGATGTTAACCCCAATGTAGGTCTTAAATGAACTTCCAAGGAGAGGCTGGCTGGCTGAAGAAGATGTGAAAGTTCTCTCCCTTCTTCCTTATAACTCTTCAACTGATTGGATTAAATCCAGCCCATTGAATTCTCTCATTGTGGAAGACATGACTTCATTGATGTAATCAGCCACAGATGCAATCAACTGACTGATGATTTAATAAACCAGACTTGTGGTTTATTAACCAGCCACAAATGTCCTTGCAGTAATGGTTGGGCCAGTGCTTGCTTGACCAGACACCTGGGCACCATCACCTGGCCAAGTTGACACATGAACCTAACCATCACAGTCCACCCCTTGTCAATGTAGAAGCTACACGCATAACTACAAATGATACTTAAACTCTAAATAGAACACAATAACAGACATATGTATCACCTAACAATACTCAGTTGCCCTGCATACAACTGGAAACATGCTAAATCTTTCCAGAATAAGGTGTAAGTCCTTGGGTAACATTCACTCTTAAACTTGATACCCAAAACTTAAATACTATGAAAAGAACAGTACATATTATGTCATATGATAAGGGGATAAGTTAGATCAGAAAACCAAGTTATTTGTTTTATGGACAAATAGAACCATACTCATAACAAAACAAGGAGAAAATATTCATGCCATCATAATCCTTGTTTCTGTAACTGGTCAAGTGGTCATAGATCATATTTATCATTGCCTTCTTACACTACCCATTCCATGTTCCCTTTACCCTCAGCAAGCACTTCAGATGGCCATTTTTCTTTGCATGGTGACCCAAACCTTCATTCCTGAAGTCTCTGGGTAATTGGTAGTCCTGCCTAGATTGAGTTGCTGCAGTTTTCCTTTTACTTTAATCACAGGGCATGGTAGTATTAAGAGATGCCTTAGGGGATCTCCTGTATTCCAGGAAAACTCTTCTTTATCTCAACTGTGTAGTTGCCATCCTATTTCCCTTTGAAAGTCAGGATCAATCATGCCAGCCACTACAGTAATCTCCTTCATTGCCTATTGATTCAAGGCATGAGAAGTCCACAGTGGTCAGGTGGTAGTGTCAACTTCCAGTTCAAAGGAATTGTGTCTGCTGGTGGGAGCACTCCTCCTTTTGGAACTGACTTATAGACAAGCAGAGCTTAAGGTTGCAGGGACAGGAAGCAAAAACTTTCTTAGTGGATCACTATGAGTGAGAGTGTGTGATGCCTCTCCCACTTCCACCTCTTCATTCCTAGACCTATGAATCCTGGCTATGGGAGAAACAGCACTGTAGAGTGGATGCTGATTCAGAGCATACACAGCCTCCTGGAGAACACTGCCCCAGACCTGCAAGGTATTGCCACCTAGTTGGAGCTGCAATTGAGTCTTCAAAAGGTCATTCCACCATTTTATAAACCCAGGTGTCTCTGGATGGTGGGGAACAAGGTAAAATCAGATAATTCCATGAGAATGTGCCCCTTCCTGCACTTCATTTGCTATGAAGTATGTTCCTTAGTCAGAAACAATGCTGTGTGGAATACCATGATGGTAGATAAGGCATTCAGTCCATGGATGTTAGTTTTGGCAGAAACATTGCATACAGGGAAGACAAAACCATATTTGGAGTATGGGTCTATTCCAGTTAGAACAAATTGTAGTACCTTCCATGAGGGAAGTGGTCCAATGTAATCAACCTGCCACCAGGTAGGCTGATCACCTTGGGGAATGGAACCATATCAGAGACTGGGTGTGGGTCTCTGCTGCTGGCAGATTGGGCACTCAGCAGTGACTGTGCCCAGGTCAGCCTTGGTGAGTGGAAGTCCATGTTGCTGAGCCCACGCATAACCTCCATCATTACCACCATGACCACTTTGTTCATGAGCCCATGGGGCAATGACAGGAGAGACTAGGGAAAGAGGCTGATTGGTAGCCACCAAACAGGTCATCTTATCCACTTGATTATTAAAATCTACCTCTGCTGAAGTCACCCTCTGGTTAGCATTCACATGGGACACAAATATTATCATATATTTTGCCCACTCAGAAATGTCTATCCACATATCTCTTCCCAAGATTTTTTTGTCACCAATTTTCCAATGATGTTTCTTCCAATTCCCTGACCATCCAGCCAAATCATTAGCAACAGCCCATGAATCAGTATACAAACACACCTCTGACCAGTTTTCCTTCCTAGCAAAATGAACAAGGTGCACTGCTCAAAGTTCCACCCACTGGAAGAATTTCCTTTTACCACTGTCCTTTGGGCATATCCCAGAGAGGGGCTGCAGTGCTGCACCTTTTCAATTTAGAGTTTTATTTGCATACCATGCAGAACCATCTGTAAACCAGGCCTGAGTTTTCTCTTCCTCAGTTAATTGATTGTAAGGAACTCCACAAGAGGCCATAGCTCTTGGCAAATAGAAGATAATGTGGCAGGAGTGGGAGCCATGGGCATTTAGCCCACTTGCTCACATGACTTACTTGTTCCTTCAGGACCTCTCAAGCACTATTTCATGTATATTATTTCCATTTTATAATGGTGTGCTGCTGTTCATGCCCAAATTTATGGCTTGGTAGTCCAGATAACACCCAGCTCATGATAGGCAACTCAGGTCTCATGGTAACTTGGTGACCCATAGTTAAGGATTCTGTCTCTACTAAGGCCCAATAGCAGGCCAAAAGCTATCTCAGTAAGTGGGCCAGAGTAGCATACCCAAATGAGGAATATGTAGTCTTCAAAATCCAAAGAGTCCGACTAGTCATTGTGCCTCTTTTTAGGATCCAGATGCAACAACTTATCCTGCACCTTAGAAGGGATATATTGAAAAGCCCCACACCAGAGAACATGCAGAAATTTTACTGAGGTGGGAAGCCCCAGTATTTTTGTTGGATTTTTCTCCAATTCTCTGACAAGCAAATGACTTACCAATAAGACTAGAGTAGTTGCTACTTCTTGCTCACCAAGTCCAATCAACATGATATCATCAATAAAACAGACCAGTGTGATGTCTTGTAGGAGGTTAGAAATAATCAAGGTCTGTGTGGACAATATAATGACATAGGGCTGGAGAGTTGATATACCCCTGAGGTAAGTCACTGAAGGTATACTCCTGGCCTTGCCAGCTGAATGCAAACTGTTCTGGTGGTCCTTACTAACAGCAATTGAGAAAAAAGCATTTGCCAGATCAATAGCTGCATACCAGGTACCAGGGGATGTGTTGACTTGCTCAAGCAATGATACCACATCTGGAAGAGCAGCTTCAATTGGAGTCACCACCTTGTTAAGCTCATGATAATCCACTGCCATTGATTAAGGGGTCATGACTCTCTGTTAGGCTTTTGTTCAGTTGACCTAGAAATCTTCTGCTTATATAGCTCAAAAGAGAATTTAGTAGACTGCTCATCTATTTTACTTATAGGTACTGCACGACCTACTAGCTAATGTCTTAAGTCTCTGTGTGTCAGATTATTTTGACTGTTGCTTAGAGTCTGTTTTCCATTACGTGAGCCACACTCACCTTTGGCAATTAACTGCTGTCACATGTCTTCTGCCAACTTGGGATTTGATTATCCCCATTGTGTTTAAGGATTACAACTCAGTGACAGCAGTTCCCACAGTAATATCTGACTTACAGAGAAGGGTGACTAAAGAACTCTCCAGAGATGATGGATCTAGTCTCACAAATTTATTCCTCACAGTTCTGGTAAAAGGTGAGTCCTCTGGACATTCCATGGGTGTGTAAGCAGTTCTTCCATGATAAATCCACTCTAACATTTCAATCCCTCTTAGCCTTTGGATCCCCTCCTCTGTATTATATCAGAGAAATTCTGGCATTTTGACCTTAGGTAATTTTGGCCAGCTTTTGATCACTGTTTCAGCCAACCACACAAACAGTTAACACCCTTTCTAACCCCTTGAGCTACAACATTGATTGCAGGATCTCTGCTTAGTTTGCCCATATCAATAAATTCAGCTGGATCCAAGTTTATATTCATTCCACCATTTCCATACACCCTTAATATCCATCCTTACACATATTCCCCTGATTTCTATCTGTATAAATTGGAAAACTCATGCAGTTCTTTTGGAGTATAGTGTACTTCCTCATGGGTCACACATTGCACCGCACCTTTATGGACCTAGTTATAGGTCTTGAAGAAACAAGCAGTGGTGCAGCTGGGTCATGAAAAGAATTAGAAGTATCCTTAAAATCATTTACCTCAAGACATTCTGCTGCAGTTTCATCTGCTGAAACAGAAGTAATCTCTCCATACAGGAGAGTGAAGGCTGTTTCCTCAGGAAATGTGATTAGAAGTTTAGCAGGCACTGAAGGGTTAATCTCTTTAGGTGGAGGTAGGATGGCAGGCTCCTCAGGGCACACTAGAGGTCAGGAATCTTTTTCCTCAAGGCAGGCTGGAGGTTGTTTAGTAGTCTCCTTGGGGCAGACTGGAAATGAAGTGGTGTTTTCTCAGGGCAGATCATTATAGGCATATCAATCAAAGAGTCAGCAGGATCCTAAGTTCCAATGTACCCACTGCCATTATTATCATCCCATATGCCCACATCCCAATTTTCAGGACCCCATTCTTTTCCAATCAATGCCTTTACTTTAACAGCAGACACCCTGTGAGGTTGAGATTTTAGTTTACATTGTAAATCTGCTACCGTTTCCATGAAACTCTGGGTCTGATTTCCAGAGATCTCAAGTCTGTAGCCACAGGAAATATGACTTTCTTTCAGGGCACACATAGAAACCTTTACATCTGTTATATATGCACTTAAATTTCAAATTTGAAACTGTCAGCTCATTCATTTCTCTTATAAGTTTATCCAGCACATCCAAGAACAATCAGACAACATTGTTATGCCTCTTAAAGCCTCAAAACTCTGTTAAGGTGTCAAAAACACTACCACCCAGAGCCTTGCCTCATACAAGTATGATTAAGAAAATCAAACAGTAATATTTTGCATATTGCCATTGCCAACTCATGCCATGGACTGTCAGTACCATCTTGATTATTGGAAATGGAGTCAGTGCCTTTGAATCTAATCAAGGAATTAGAAAACCAATTGAAAAGCCCATTTAAGAATATGTTTCTCAACAACCACTCCTGGTACCAAGATGTATTAATTATGGTTCTATAGGGAAACAGAAGCAATAGGAAATACCTGTAAATATGAGATTGTATAAAAGTGTCTCACATAACTGTGGGAATGCATGAGTCCAAATTCTGTAGGGCAGGATGTTTGAGTCCAAATTCTATAGGGCAGGCAGCAAGCCGGCAACTCAGTGAAGTTCTTTGATGAACACCCAATGAGAGGCTGGCTGGCTGAAGAAGTGAAAGTTCTCTCTCTTCTCCCTTAAAAGTCTTCAACAGATTGGATTAAATCCAGCTGTTTGAATTCTCTCTTTGCAGACGGCACACCCTTTCTTGATGTAATCAACCACAGATGCATTCAATTGACTTATGATTTAATACCAGACTTCTGCTTTATTAACCAGCCACAAATGTTCTTGCAGTAATGGTTAGGCCAGTGCATGCTTGAACAGACACCTGGACACCATCACTTGGCCAAGTAGACAAATGAACATCAGCACCACAGTGATGTATTTAAGTCTACAAATAATAATGTGGATGTGTCCACTTTTCCCTTCAGTGTTGTCAGTGTTTGCCTCATGTATTTTGGGGCACCCTGGCTCAGTGAATAAATATTTATGACTTTTATGTCTTCTTGATGAATTGTTCCTTTTTAAATACTCATTGCTCATCTTTGTCTCTTTTTATTGTTACACATTTTGAGTCTAATTTGTCTTATGTTAATATAGCTACCCCTGCTCTTTTCTGTTCATTCTTTGTGTGAAATATCTTTTTCCAACTTTTCACTTTCAACCTATTTTTTCCTTGTGTCTTAACTAAGTCTCTTTTAGAGAGCACATAGATAAGTCCTGTTCTTTAATCCATTCTGCCAATATTGTCTTGATTTTGGAGTTTAATCCATTTACAATTAATGTTCTTACTGTAAGGGTGGTACTTTCTTCTACCATTTTGCTTTTGGATTTTATATGTTGTATCTTATTTTTAAATCTCTCTTCTTTCACCCTTCCTGACATTCATTTCTACACTCTTCTATAGACCTCTCTCTCTTGTGTTTTACTATCAGACTGTATCATTTCCTTTATTATTTCTTGTAGTGCAGGTCTCTTGTTCACAAACTCTCAGTGTCTGTTTGAAAATATTTTAAACTCTCCCTTATGTTTGAATCACAGTCTTAATGGATATAGAATTCTTGGTTGGCAGCTTTTCTCTTACAGTATCTTAAACATATCACACCACTGCCTTCTCATTTCCATGGTTTCTGTGGAGACATCTGAACACAGTCATATTGGGCTTCCCCTCTTTGTAATGGATCATTTTTCTCTTGCTGCTTTCAGAATTCTCTTTGTCTTTGACATTGGACAACCTGATTAGTAATTTCTTTGAGTAAATCTATTCAGATCTATTTTGTTTGGCATATGCTGCACTACTTGAATCTCTAATTTTACATCTTTCATAAGAGATGGGAAATTTTCCATCACTATTTTCTCCATTATTCTTTCTGCCACTTTTTCCTTCTGTTTTCCTTCTGGGGCACCCATACCATTTATATTCATGCACTTCATGCTGTTGCTCAGTTCCCTGTGACCCTTCTCATATTTTTCCATTCTTTTCCTATTTGTCCTTTTGTGTGTATGATTTCAGTTGTCCTGTCTTTCTAGTTAACTTATCCATTCCCTGCCTCTTCCAATCTGCTGTTTTATGTCACCATTCTGTTTTTCATCTCTTCTATTTTTACCTTTCATTCACATAATTTCTGCATTTGGGTTTTCAAGCCTACAAATTGTTCTTTATTGTCACCCAGTGTCTTCTTTATATCATTTATATTTTTGAGAGATTTTCCTTTAGCTCATTGATTTGATTTAGAATATTTGTTTGAACATTTTAAATTAGTTGTTTCAACTCCTGTGTCTGTGTTGAAGTGTTAGTTTATTCTTTGGCTGGTCCATACCTTTATGTTTCCTAGTATGACTTATGATTTTTTGCTATCTACAAAACTGATTTTCTTGATGAGTTTATTCTGGAGCTTGTTTTCACTCTTATACCTAGGGTTTTCTTGTTTGTTGGCTTTGTTGTCTATCTGTTCTTTTGCATTCAGTTCAACTTATTCTAGACCTCTAGCATACCTTTTGTTAACTTGATCAGTATTTTTCAGCTCTAGTTTTTTCTGGTTCATTTCCTTCTTCTATGTAACCTTTTAATGAGGGGGTCTCCCCAGGTACTATCTATGCCAGTCAGGTTTTCCCAGACCAGAGAGGCCCAAGTCTTGGGAGGAAGTTGTAATCTGTATCAAGTTTCCTTGAGAATGAGGCACAGCAGGTTGTTAGACCCTCCTGTGAAGCTGTAGACTCCGTGATTTTCCTATCCTGTTTAGCAGGTGGTGCTTGTCAGCTCACAGCTCTTCACTGGCATAAAGAGATGCAGTGCTAATTCTCAGCAGCCCATGTTCCTACCACACATGTGGCTGACTCAATTTCTTTCTGTTTTCCAGCCCCTGAGTCTGAGTTCTATGAAGGAAGGCCACCACTTGAGCCGGTCCCTGACCCCCTTTCCTTGGGGAAGATATGTTCTTTAGGGAGTTATCTCCCCCACTTGACTCATTGCTTCATCACTCAGATCACTATCTTAGCTCTTTCCTTTCCTGGGTCCATCTTCCAATTGAAAATATCTGAGGCTTTCTCTAATGAGCTACTTACAATAGTTTTTAAAAAGAAGAAAATATTAAAAATGAAAAGAAGAAAAGAAAAAAGAATGAGGAAAAGAAAAAAAAAATTTTCAGAGTTTTTCCCCAGCCCCTAAATTTTGCCAGTCAAGAGCTGGAGTTGGGACATGGCTCTGTGCATCCACCTCCTGGGGCAAAGCCTCTTTCTTGCACTCTGAACCTAGCTGATTCCAAAAGCCTCCATCTTTATCCTTTTTTATTTTATTTCATTTTATTTTTTCTGTCATCCCTCCCTTCCCTCTGCTGGGATTAAATCCACAGTTTTACCTTTTCTGAGCTACTTTCCCTTGCTTTTAGTAGAGACTACTTAACTATATATGCTGTAGGGTTTTATCTCTTTCACCTGACTAGTTAATCTCTGACACACTTTAATTCTGCCCTTGCCTGGGTCAGTCCTAAAACCTGAAATTTCTGGCAGTTCTAATGGACTGTTGAAAAGTAAAAATAATAATAGTCATAAACAATGGAAAGAAAGAAAAGGAAAAGAAAAGCCCCTTTTCAAATCTGGACCCAGATCCCTGGTTTTGCCAATCAAGAGCTGGAGTTGGTACCCATTTTTGTGTGCCTATTTTTATTAGGGCCCAATCTTTTCCCATTACTCTGAGATTTTCCAACTCCAAAAGTCTCTGTTTTTTTGATGTTGATGTTAGCCCTGCCTCCTCTCTGCAGGGGTGAAATCTCCTGGTTCCTGTCACTCTTTCTCTTGATTTATCTGTGCTCAGAACTTTTATTCAGCAGTCCAAATTTGTTAATCAATTCTGCAATTGTAGCCTGGTTGAGCCACCCTTTTGCTCTCAGCAGAGACTGTTTCTTTTTCCCTTGGGGATCCAGCTCCAAGACAGCCTGCCATGCCAATGGGGGAGGGTCACAAAACTTACAGTTTTTTGCTGTGATCTCAGCAGTTCCACCTGTTCCACACTGGTGTATGTTGTGTGCTCATTCACAGACATCCCCAAAACTTGTTCCAGATAGTTCATGGCTATTTGCCAGCTGCTTTAGAGGAGTATCTAAATTCCACACCTCATCATCTTGCTCCACCCTCAACAACATACTATTAAACAATAAATGTGTCACAGAAGAAACAAAGGACATTAAGAAATATCTTGGCCTGAAGGAAAATGAAACACAACATACCAAAGCCTGATGGTTATAGCAATGGCAGTTGTGAGAGGGGAATATGTAACTCTAAATGTTTCCATTATAAAAGAAGAAAGCTCTCAGATCAGCAACATAATCTCACAACTGTAGGATCTAGAAAAAGAACAAACTAAACCCAACTTGAGCTGTAGGAAGGAAATAAGAAAGATTTGAGTGGAAATCAATGAATTTGAGAAATAAAAAAATAGGGAGAATTAAAAAAAAAAAACCTGAAATTTCTTTCTTTGAAGAGATCAATAAAATTGACAAACTTTTAGCTAGACTGACAAAGTAAAAAATAGAGAAGATACAAATCAATAAATTCAGAAATTAAAGGGTGGCATTACTACTATCCCCAGTGAAATAAAAGTTTTATAAGAAGAAGAATATGAACAACAACATGCTGAGAAATCAGACAGCCTAGATTAAATGGTCAAATTCTGAGAAACACACAAACTACCTACACTGACTCAAGAAGAAGTAGAAGATCTCAGCAAATCAGTATCTAGTAGAGAGATTGAATCAGTAATTAAAAACCTTTGTCAAATAAAAGCAGATGATCAGAAGGATTTATGGTGAATTTTACCACATATTCCAAGAAAAATTAACACCAATTCTGTGCAAATCCTTCAAAAACATGTGAAGAGGAGGGAACACTCAATAACTCATTTTATGTTACCAACAGACATAATTAACAGAAAGAAAGAAAATTACAGACAAACATCCTTTATGTATTGATGCAAAAATCCTCAACCAAATATAAACTAAATCCAACAGAACATTGAAGAATTATACACCATGATCAATAGGATTAATCCCAGTTATGCAATAATTCTTCAACAAAAGAAAATCTATGAATGTACTACACCACATTGACAAAATGAAGGGGAAAAAAGAATATGATTATTTCAATTGATTCAGAAAAAGCATTTGGCAAAATCCTGTACCCCTTCTTTATAAAACACAGGAAACCAGGAATGGGTGCAAATTCCTCAATCAGATATGGAGAATTTATGAAAATCCCACACCTAACATCATGATCAATTGTGAAAGACTGAAGCAATCTGGAAAAAGACAAGAATTCATACTGAAACCACCCTTATTCACCATTTTACTGGAAGCTCTATCCAGAATATTTAGGCAAGAGAAAGAAATAAATGCATCCAAATTGGAAAGAGGTGAAAATTTTCCTATTTTCAGATGACAAGATCCTATATGCAAAAAATCCTGAAAAATAAACCACAAAAATACTAGAACAAATAAATGAACTCAGCAAAGTATCAGGTAGAAGATCAATGCGCAAAAGTCAGTAGTGATTCTATATTCTAGCAATGAACAACCTGAAAAGGAAATCAAGAAATTAAAGACATAAATAAATGGAAGGATATTCTGTGCTTATGGATTGGAAATTAAATATTTTAAGATGTCAACTCTACCCAAAAAAATTTACAGAAACTGTGCAATCCCAATCAAAATTCTAACATCCTTCTTGGTAGAAATGGAAAAGCAAATGTTCTGGTTTGCTAATGCTGCCAGAATGCAAAACACCAGAGATGGATTGGCTTTTATAAAAGGGGGTTTACTTAGTTACACAGTTACAGTCTCAAGGCCATAA
Organism: Choloepus didactylus; assembly: GCF_015220235.1. Lineage (NCBI taxonomy): Eukaryota > Metazoa > Chordata > Mammalia > Pilosa > Megalonychidae > Choloepus > Choloepus didactylus. The sequence continues at coordinate 103,999,815 of NC_051334.1, read as the reverse complement.
AGTGTCCAAGGTAACACATCAGCAATTGGGTACCTTCAGTGGAGGATGGCCAATGGTGTCTGGAAAACCTCTGTTAGCTGGGAAGGCACGTGGCTGGCATCTGCTCCAAGGTTCTGGTTTCAAAATGGCTTTCTCCCAGGACATTCATCTCTAGGCTGCAGTTCCTCAAAAATATCACTCTTAGTTGCACTTGGGGTATTTGTCCTCTCTTAGCTTCTCTGGAGCAAGAGTCTGCTTTCAATGGCTGTCTTTAAACTCTTTCACCTGCAGCTCCTGTGCTTTCTTCAAAGTGTCCCTCTTGGCTGTAGCTCCTCTTCAAAAGTTCACTCTCAGCTGCACTGAGTTCCTTCTGTTATGTCAGCTTATTTATATGGCTCCACTGATCAACTTAGACCCACCCTGAATGGGCAGAGCAACACCTCCATGATAATTATCCAATCAGAGTCATCACCCACAGCTGGGTGGGGCACATTCCAAAGAAACACTCAAAGAATTACAATCTAATCAACACTAATACATCTGCCCACACAAGATTACACCAAAGATAATGGTGTTTGGGGGTCACAATATACTCAAACTGGCACAGCAAATCTTCAAATTTACATGGAAAGGTAAGTGACCCTGAATACCCAATGTCATCTTGAAAGAGAACAAATTCGGAGGACTCACACTGCTGAATTATAAAACTTATTAAAAACCAGTGTAATCAATAGAGCATGATATGTGCACAAAGACAGACATAGATACAAATGGAATCAAATTGATAGTTCAGAAAAAACCCTCACATTTATGGCCCACTGATTTTTGACAAGGGAGCCAAGTCAACTCAATTGGGAAAGAATACTCTCTTCAAGAATGTGTGTTGACAAAAATAGCTTGAGAAAGAGGAATGAAGTGGGAGGTCTCACAATACCTGAGTTTGAAACATATTAGGAAGCTACAGTGGTCAAAACAGCATGGTACTGGCATAAGGATTGATATATTGACAAATGGAAAATAATTGAGTGTTCAGTAATAGACCCTTGCATTAATGGACAATTGATCTTTGATAAGAGATTCAATCCAAAGCAACTAGGACAGAGCAGCCTCTTCAATAAATGGTGTTTGGAGAAATGGATATCCATATCTGAAAGAATGAGAGAGGACTCCTATCTCACACCTTATACAAAAATTAACTCAAAATGGATCAAAGACCTAAACATTAGCACTGAGGCCATGAGACTCTTATGAGATAATGTAGGGCAATATCTTAAAAATTTGTGATAGAAGGTGGTTTCCAAGACCTTACACTCAAAGCACAAGCAACCAAAGAATAAATAGGATGTCCTCAAAATTAAACAGTTTTGTACATCAAAGGACTTTGCCAGAATAGTAAAAAGGCAGCCTACAAAATGGGAGACAATATTTGGAAGCCACATGTCAGATAAGGTTTTAATATTCCAAATATATGAAGGGATCCAACAACTCAACAACAGAAAGACAAACAGACCAGTTAAACAATGGGCAAAAGACATGGGCATACACTTTTCTGAAGAGGAAATATAAATGGCTCAAAAACATGAAAAAATGCTCAACTTCACTGGCTATTAGGGAAATGCAAATCAAAACTACAATGAGATATCTTCTAATACCTAACACAATAGCCATTACCCAAAAACAGAAAATTAGAAGTGTTGGAGATGATGTGGAGAAAGAGGCACACCTATTCACTGTTGGTGAGAATGTAGATTGGGGCAGCCACTCTAGAAGGCAGTGTGGCATTTTCTCAGGAAGCTAAGCATAGAATCACTTTATGATCCAGCAGTCCCATTACTAGGTATAAATTCAGAGGAACTGAAGGCAAGGACATGAACAACATTTGCACATCAATGTTTAAAGCAGCATTATTCATGATTGCCAAGAGATGGAAACATCCCAAATGTTCATCAACAGATGAATGGATAAACTAACTGTGGTATATACACATGATGGAATATTGCATAGCTCTAAGACAGAGCAAAATCATGAAAAATATAACAATGCGGATGAACCTTGATTATGTTATATTGAGCAAAGTTAGCCAGAAACAAAAGGACTAATACTGCATGGTGTCAAATATGAACTAACATTAATGAGCAAACTTTGAGAGTTAAAAGCTGAGAAAACAGGTTATCATGAGATAGAAAGAGGGAAGAGATCGGGCATTTGATGCTGAAGGAGTAAAGAATGTTCATCAGAATTGATTGTACTGATCCAGAAATTGATAGCCCAATAGTGTGTGGTGGTAGCACAATATTGTAAGTACGCTGAACAAAGATGCCTGTGAGTAAAGCTGAAAGAGGAGGGCTAGGGCATGCATGATACCAGAAGTGAAGATAGATGATGAAGGCTGGGACTTTATAACAGTGTAAATTAAAGTAGACAATGATTGTGACTAAATGTACAAATATAAAATTGTTTTTTCACGTGGGAAAACGAATGTGAACCTTGCAAAGATTTGTAAAAGGGATGGTATTGGGGAAAATATAATCAAAGTAACTGGAGTCATATACATTGTAATATGTTTCCATTAAATGCAACAAAGGTAATATACCAAAGCTAAACATGTATGAGAAGGGGATATAAGGGAGGGATATGGGATTCTTGATAGTGGTGTTGTTGTCTGACCTTATTATATTGTATCAGATGGTATTTTAATCTTTTTTATTATTCTTAAACAATTTTTTTCATAATGAATACTTTCAAGTGCTGATTGTGGTGATGATACAGTGAACAATTGATTGTACACTGAGGATGATTGTATGGTATGTGAATATATCTCTGTAAAATTGTAGGAAAAATATAAATAGGGACAAAAGTGCTGGAGAAAACATGGAGACAGGGATGTACCTATTTACTGTTAGAGAAGTAGAATGATATAGCCTATCTGGAGAAGAGTGTCATGGTTCCACAAGAAGCCAAGTATGTGGGTGCCATAAAGTCCTGCAACCTCATTATGGTATATATAATTAGAAGATCTGAGAACAGGGACATGAATGGACATTGGCACATTGGTGTGTATAGCGGCAGGATTCATGATTTGTAATGGGTGGAGGTGGCCTAAGGGTACATTGACTGATGAACAGAATGGTGAACTGTGGTGTATGTATACAATGGAATATTGAAAATCTGTGAGGAGTGAAGCTGTGAGGCATACAATGATGTGAATGGAACATGTAGACAGCATTTTGAGTGAAAATGTTAAGACATATACTGCTTCATCAAAAGACATTAAGAGAAATGTGCTTTTTTTAACTTCAAGAGTAAGGCAGTGAAGGATACTGTTAAGTTTTTTTGATCATGATGAGAAGAGGTGAAAACTTAATTAAAGGAGCTTTATTGTCCCACCATGCAGAGGTGAGCTGAAGCCTAAGATGGCCACAGCCCTGATCCAGGGGAACAGTAGGGCTTATAAAGGATGGTTGGTTGGAACTTCTTTGTCCAGGGTCAGGGAAGCTGGAAGGTCTAGGTTGGAAATTTCTCAGTTGCTACATTGGGGAAGGGGGATATTTGGCAAGTTTTCATTGGCTGGTTTCACAGTGGGAGCTTGGGGAGTAGGGACTGGGAGCAGGGTCTTGGGAGTTTAAAATTTTAAATGTTGTCAAAAACTTTCAGATTCCTGAGGGCAGGAGGGGTGGCTCATTGCAGATGTGAAGAGTTCCTAGGGTGTGGAGAAATGGCTCATTGCAGATGTGGAGAATTTCTGGGGCAGGGGATGGGGTACTGCCTAACAGATACTGTATTAGGGTTCTCCAATAAAACAGAACCAACAGGATGTATATGGTGCTGTATTAGTTAGGGTTCTCTAGGGAAACAGAATCAATGAGAATTATCTATGAATATAAGATTTATAAAAGTGACTCATGCAACTACAGGTATGCACGAGTCCAAATTCTGTAGGGCAGTCAGCAAACTTTCAACTCCAATGAAGATATCTGATGAACTCCTCAGGAAATGAACTGGCAAATTCAACAAATTCCTCAGGAAATGAACTGGGGTCTTTGATGAACATGTTCAATGAACTCCCCAGGAAACGCATGGGCAACTTCACCAAACTCCTCAGGAAACACTTTGCTGGTCAACACAAGAAGAAGTGAAGGTCCTCTATCTGTCTTGATTATAAGGCTTCAACTGATTAATTGGATTAAATCCAGCCAACTGAATTCTCTCATTGTGGAAGACATGCCCTTTGGTGAATCATCAGTCACAGCTGCAGCCAATTGACTAATAATTTAATAAACCAGCCTGTTGGTTTATTAAACAAGCACAAACATCCTCACAGCAATTGTTAGGCCAGTGCTTGCTTGACCAGACAGCTGGGTACTATCACCTGGCCAAGTTGACACATGAACCTAACCATCACAGTCAACCCCTTGTCAACTTGACAGTTATACACATCACCTAAAACCATATTTATCTCTAAGTAGATAACAATAACAGACATATATTTTGCCTAACAATACTCCACTGTGCAGTGTACAACTGGAAACACACTAAATCTCTCCAGAATAAGGGGCAAGTCCTTGGGTGACATTAGCTCTTAAAATTGATTTCCTTTGGCTTAAATACAGCAAAATGAACAGTACAGTTTATGCCATATGATAAGGGGATAAGAGAGAAGAAAGCAAAGATGTTTGCTTTACAGGCAAACACAAACATGCTCATAACAAAACAAAAAGGAAATATTCATGCCATCATAGTCCTCATTTCTGTAACTGGTCATGTGGCTGTAGTTCATGTGGCTGTAGTTCATATTTATCACTATCTTCTTCCACTACGCATTCCATGTTCCCTTTACCCTTGGCAAGCACTTCAGCTGGCCATGGTTCTTTGCATGCTAGCGTGACCCAAACCTTCATTCCTGAAGTTTCTTGGTCATTGGTAGTCCTGCCTGGATTGGGTTGTTGCAATTTTTCATTGACTTTAATCATAGGGCAAGGTAGTTTTAAAAGACACCCTAGGGGATCACCTGTATTCCAGGAAAACTCTTATTTACTTCCATTGTGTAGTTGCAGTGTTATTTCCCCTTGATAGTCAGGATCAATCACCCCAGCCAGTACAGTAATCCCCTTCCTTGCCTGTTGATTCAGAGGCATAAGAAGACCAAAGTGGCCAGGTCCCAGTCTTAACTTCCAGTTCAATGGGATTATTGTTGTGTTTCCTGGTGGAAACACTACTCTTTTGGAAAAAATATTTGTAGACAAGAAGAGCTTAAGCTTGGAGGGACAGGACACAAAAATTTACCTAGTGGATCACTAGGAGTGATAGTGAGTGGTGCCACTCCTGTTTCCACCCCTTGATTCCTGGACCCATGAATCCTGGCTATGGGAGAAATGGCACCATAGAGTGGATGCTGATTCAGAGCATACACAGCCCCCTGGAGAACACTGCACCAGCTCTGCAAGGTATTGCCACCTAGTTCATGCCATAATTGAGTCTTCAACAGGCCATTCCACTGTTCTATCAATCCAGCTGCCTCTGGCTGATGGGGAATATGGTAAGATCAGAAAATTCCATTAGCATGTGCCCATTCACTCACTTCATTTACTGTGAAGTGGGTTCCTTGGTCAGAAGCAGTGCTGTGTGGGATACCATGACAGTGGATAAGGCATTCTGTAAGACCACAGATGGTAGTTTTGGCAGAAGCATGTTGTGCAGGGAAGGCAAACCCATATCCAGAGTATGTGTCTATTCCAGTAAGAACAAATTGCTGCCCCTTTCATGATGGAAGTGGTCCAATTTAATCAACCTGCCACCAGGTAGCAGGCTGATCACCTCAGGGAATGGTGCCATATCAGAGACTGAGTGTGGGTCTCTGCTGCTGGCAGATTGGACACTCAGCAGCTGTGGCCAGGTCAGCCTTGGTGAGTGGAAGTCCATGTTGCTGAGCCCATGCATAACCTCCATCCCTACCACCAAGACCACTTTGTTCATGAGCCCATTGGGCAATGACACAAGTTGCTGGGGAAAGAGGCTGATTTGTATCCATCAAACGGGCCATTTTATCCACTTGGTTATTAATGTCTTCTTCTGCTGAAGTCACCCTCTGGTGAACATTCACATGGGATGAAAATATCTTCATGTTTTTTGCCCACTCAGAAAGGTCTATCTACATACCTCTTCCCCAGACTTCTTTGTCACCAATCTTCCAATCATGTTCCTTCCAAGTCCCTGACCATCCAGCCAAACCATGAGCAAAAGCCCATGAATCAGTATACAAATGCACCTCTGGCCGGTTCTCCTTTCAAGCAAAGTGAACAACCAGGTGCACTGCTTGAAATTCTGCCCACTGGGAGGATTTCCCCTCACCACTGTCTTTCAGGGACATCCCAGAAAGGGGCTGCAGTACTACAGCTGTCCACTTTTGGGTGGTGACTGCATATCATGCAGAACCATCTGTAAACCAGGCCCAAGTTTTCTCTTCCGCAGTCAACTAATTGTAAGGAACTTCCCAAGATTCCATAGCTCTGGGCTGGGAAAGAGAAGGTAAGTTGGAAGGAATGGGGGCCATGGGCATTTGGGCCACTTCCCCAAGTAACCTACTTCTACTTCAGGACCTGCTCAAGCTCTATCCCGCATTTACCATTTCCATTTTATGATGGAGTGCTGCATGCATGCCCAACTTTATAGCTTGGTGGGTCAGACAACACCCAGCTCATGACAGGTAACTCAAGTCTCATGGTAACTTGGTGGCCCATGGTTAAGCATTCTGTCTCTACTAAGGCTCAGTAGCAGGCCAAAAGCTGTTTCTCAAATGGAGAGTAGTTATCTGCAGAGGATGGTAAAGCTTTACTCCAAAATCCTAAGGGCCTGCATTGTGATTCTCCTATAGGAGCCTGCCAGAGACTCCAAACATCATCTCTATTTGCCATTGACACTTCCAGCACAATTGGGTCAGTGGGATCATATGGTTCAAGCGGCAGAGCAGCTTGCACAGCAGCCTGGACCTCTCACAGAGCCTCATTTTGTTCCAGTCCCCACTCAAAACAAGAAGTTTTTCTGGTCACTCAGTAAATGGGCCAGAGTAGCACACTTAAATGAGGAATATGTTGTCTCCAAAATTCAAAGAGGCCAACTAAGTGTTGTGCCTCTTTTTTGGTCATAGGAGGGGCCAGATGCAACAGCTTATCCTTCACCTTAGAAGGAATATCTGGACAGGCCACACACCACTGGACACCTAGAAATTTTACAGAGGTGGAAGTCCCCTGTATTTTTGTTGGATTTATCTCCCATCCTCTGCCATGCAAATACTTTACCAACAAATCTAGAGCAGTTGCTAATTCTTGCTCACTAGGTCCAATCAACATGATATCATCAATAAAATGGAACAGTGTGATGTCTTGTGAGAAGGAGAAATGATCAAGATCCCTGTGGACAATATTATGACATAGGGCTGGAGAGTTGATATAACCCTGAGGTAGCACAATGAATGTAAACTGCTGGCCTTGCCAGCTGAATGCAGACTGTTTCTGGTGGTCCTTACTACGAGCAATTGAGGAAAAGTCACTTGCCAGATCAATAGCTGCATACCAGGTACCATGGGATATGTGATTTGCTCAAGCAATGGTACCACATCTGGAACAGCAGCTGCAATTGGAGTCACCACCTGGTTAAGCTTACAATAATCCACTCTTATCCTCCAAGACCCATCTGTTTTCTGCACAGGCCAAATAGGAGAGTTGAATGGGGATGTGGTGGTTATCACCACCCCTGCATCCTTCAAGTCCTTAAGAGTGGCATTAATCTCTGCAATCCCTCCAGGAATCTGGTATTGCTTCTGGTTCACTATTTTGCTAGGCTGGGGCAGGTCTACCAGCTTCCACTTGGCCTTTCCCACCATAATAGCCCTCACTCCACGAGTCAGGGAACCAATGTGAAGATTCTGCCAGTTGCTGAGTATGTCTATTCCAATTATGCATTCTGGCACTGGGGAAATAACCATAGAATGGGTCAGGGGACCCACTGGACCCACTGTGAGATGGACCTGAGCTAAAACTCCATCAATCACCTGACCTCCATAAGCCCCAACTCTGACTGATGGACCAGAGTGATGTTTTGGGTCTCCTGGAATTAATGTCACTTCTGAACCAGTGTGTAATAATACATGAAATAGCTGATCATTTCCTTTTCCCCAATGCACAGTTACCTTGGTAAAAGGGCATAGGTCCCCCTGGGGAAGGCTGGGAGGAAGATTAACAGTATAAATTTTTGGCAGTGTAACAGGGTCCTTCCCCAAGGGTACTCAGACTTCCCTTTATTCAGGGGCTCTGGATCCATAAACTCTCTTAAATCTAGGAATTGATTAATGGGCCATGACTCACTGTTTTTGTAATTCAAGGGAGACTTTTGTTCATGTGACCTAGAATTCTTCTAAGTTCAATCTAGAATTTAGTTGATTGTCCATCTATTTTACTACTTGGCACTCCATGATCCACTAACCAATGCTATAAGTCCCTGTGTGTCACATTATTTTGATTGCTGCTTTGAGCCGGTTTTCCATTATGGTAGCCACCCCACCTTGCCTGTGGTGATTAACTGCAATCACTTGGCTTCTGTCAACTCAGGATCTGATTATCCCCATTGGGTTTAAGGACTCCAGCTCAGTGACAGCAGTTCTTTCAGTAATATCTGACCTACAGAGAAGGGCAACTACGGAGCTCTTCAGGGATGATGGCGCTAGTCTCACAAATTTGTTCCTCACAGCCCTGGTAAAAGGTGTGTCCTCTGGACATTCCAGGGGTGTGTGAGCAGGTCTTCCATGATAAATCCACTCTAACATTCCAATTTCTCTAAGCCTTTGAATCCCCTCCTCCACATTGTACCAGGGCAATTCTGGCATTTCAACCTCCAGTAATGCTGGCCACCTTTTTATCCATGTTTCAGCCAACCACCCAAATAGACTGTTAGCACCCTTTCTAACCCCTCAAGCTACAACATTGAATGCAGAATCTCTGCTTAGTGGGTCCACATCATTAAATTCAGCCTGATCCAATCTTATATTCCTTCTGCCATTATCCTACACCCTTAATGTCCATTCTCACACATATTTCCCCAGTTTCTGCCTGTATAAGTGGAAAACTCATACAGTTCTTTTGGAGTATAGTGTACTTCTTCATGGGTCACACTTTGTACCTCACCCTTTGGAGCCTGTTGGGACTTTAGTTTAGATACAGGTCTTGAAGCAAAGACTAATGGTGGGGGTGGGTCATGAAAAGATTTAGAATTATCCCTCAAGCCATTTATCTCAGGACATTCTGTTGTGTTTTCATCTCTTAAAACAGGATTAATATCTCCAGACAGAGGAGTGAGGGCTGCTTCCTCAGGGGAGATGATTACAGGATTAGCAGGCACTGAAGGGTTAATCTCTTCACGTGGAGGTTGGATGGCAAGCTCCTTAGGGCAGACTGTTGGTGGGGAAGCTGTTTCTTCAGGACAGCCCTCTACAGGTAAATCTAACAATGAATCATCAGAATCCAGGGTTCTGATGTCCTCACTGCCATTATTATCAATCCATATGTTCCCATCCCAAGTTTCAGGATCCCATTCTTTTCCAATCAATGCCTTTACTTTAACAGCAGACACCCTGAGAGGTTGAGATTTTCTTTCCATTGTAAATCTGCTACTCACACAGTGAGAGTCTGCATCTGGTTTCCAGAAACCTCAAGTCTGTGGGCACAGGAATTATGATTTTCTTTCAGGGCGTACATAGAAACCTTTACATCTGTCATACAGCATTTAAGTTTTGAATTTGAAGTCTTTAGCTCATCCCTGTCTCTTACAACTTTATCCAATATATCTAAGAGCAGCCAGCCAACATCATTATACCTCTTAATTCTGCAAAACTCTGTGAAGGTGTCAAAAACACCTGTACCCAGAGCCTTTCTTCATACAAGAGTATGATTAGGAGAATCAAACAGTGCTATTTTGCATATTTCCTTTGCCAACTCATGCCATGGACTGTCAGTGCCCTCTTGATTATTGGAAATAGAGTCATTAGTGCCTTTGAATCTAGTCAGAGTAGAAAACAAATTGTAAAAGCCTATTTTAGGATTCTGTTTCTCAAGAACCACTCCCAGTTCCAAGTTGTATTAGTTAGGGTTCTCTAGGGAAACAGAATCAATGAGAGGTATCTATGAATATGAGATTTATAAAAGTGACTCATGCAACTGTGGGTATGCATGAGTCCAAATTCTGTAGAGCTGTCAGCAAACTGTCAACTCCAATGAAGATGTCCAATGAACTCCCCAGGAAGTGAACTGGCAACATCGATGAATTCCTCAGGAAACACACTGTGATCCCCAATGAACATGTTTGATGAACTCCTCAGGAAAGGAACTGGCAACTTTAATGAACTCCTCAGGAATGCTTCACTGGTCAGCAGAAGAAGAAGTGAAGGTCCTCTATCTGTCTCACTTATAAGTCTTCAACTGATTAATTGGATTAAATCCAGCCAACTGCATTCTCTCATTGTGTAAGACATGCCCTTCGGTGAGTCATCAGTCACTGCTGCGGCCAATTGGCTGATAATTTTAAAAACCAGCCTGTTGGTTTATTAACCAGCCACAAATTTCCTCACAGCAATTGTTAGGCCAGTGCTTGCTTGACCAGGCAGCTGAGTACTATCACCTGGCCAAGTTGACATATGAACCTAACCATCACAGGCTCCATGTTGTGAAGACACTCAAGAAGCTTATGGTGATTACCATATGTTAAGGAATGGAGGCTTTGGCCAACAGCTAATGAGGAACTTAGGCTTATCAACAGACTTGTCAGTGAGCTTGGAAGTGGGCTTTTCAACCCAGTCAAGACTTGAGATTGACATAGCCTCATCTGACAGCCATACTGCAACATCATGAAGGATCCTGAGCCAAGACAATCCAGACAAGGCAATGGAAGAACAATGAGCAAAGGAATGAATTGGAACTATAATGGTTTGTTGTGTTATTCTGACTGGTGACACAGATATGTTGGCTAGGAAGTGGGGGTAGTGGGTACTGTGGGGAGATTATTGAGGATGTTGAAAGATTTACTAAATACTTGATGTGAAAGACAATAAAAAGCCATTGGGATCTCAAAAAAAAAAAAGAATGGGTACTGAGAAAACTAGATGTCCATATGCAAAAGAATGAACCTAGATGCCTACCTCATGCCACATACAAAACCAACTCAAATTAGATCAAAGATCTAAATATAAAATCCAGAAATATAAAACATCTAGAACAGGGAAGCATAGGGAAACCTCTTGAGGGCTTGTGTTAGGCAGTATTTTCTCAGATATTTAATGAAAAGCATTAGCAACAACAACAAAAAAATAGATAAATGGGACCTCATCTAAATTAATTTTTATATTGAAAACTTTATCATAAGTGTAAAAGGATAACCTACAAAATGAGAGAAAATATTTGGAAACCACTTATTCCATAAAGGTCTTAAATAACCAGAATATGTAAACAAATCCTACAACTCATCAAAAAATGACACCTCAATTTAAAAATGGGCAAAAGATTTGAACAGATATTTCTCCAAAGAAGATATACAAATTGCTAATAATAACATGAAAATATGATGAACATCAATAGCCATTGAGGAAATGCATATCAAAACCACAATGAGATACAATTTCACACTCACTAGAATGGCTGATAATTAATAAACAGGAAATTTCAAGTATAGCAGAGGACATGGAGATATAGCAGCACTCATTCATTGGTGGTGGGTATGTAAAATTGTGCAGCTTCTGTGGTATATAGTTTGGTCGTTCCTCATAAAGTTACATATGAAATTACCCGTATGACCCAGCAATCTCACTTCTAGGTATATACTCAAAATTATTGAAAGCAGGGACTCAGATACTTCCACATTGAAGTTCATAGCAGTATTATTCACAATTGTCAAAAGAAAGAATCAACCTGTGTACATGAACCAAGGAATGGATAAACAAAATTTTGTAAATATACACATGGGAATATTTGAAGCTTTATATACCCTAGAAAATTACATTCTTAAAGTTTATCCACTCCTATGAGTGTGGGCCCATTTTAAGTAGGATCATTTGGTGAGTAGGATCTTAATTTATGATGTAACACACCTCATTCAGGGTGGGTTTTAATTCTTTTTTAATGCAATTATACTGGTATATATTCACATACCAGATTACAAAACAAAATGTACAATCAGTGGTTTATTGTGTCATTGTGTACTTGAGCATTCATTACCACAATCAATTTTTGAGCAGTTTCATTACTCCAAAAAAAAACAGAGTAAAAATAAAAATAAAAAGAACACCCAATACATCCCATTCCCCTCATTCCCCCTTTTATTTATTTATTTTTTGCCTTTATTTTCTTACTCATCTGTCCAAACACTGTATAAAGGGGGGTGTGCGCCACAAGCTTTTCAAAATTATGTAGTCACACCATAAAAGCTATATAGTTATACAGCCATCTTCATGAATCAATGCTACTGGATTACACTTCAACAGTTTCAGGTATTTCTTTCTGGCTATTCTAGTACACTAAATACTAAAAAAGGATATCTATATAATGCATAAGAATAACCTCCAGAATGACTTTTTGACTCCATTTGAAATCTCCCAGATGCTATAACTTTATTTAGTTTCATTTTTCTTCCCTCTTTTTGTCCAAGAAGGCTTTCTCAATCTTATTGTGGCAGGGCCAGGCTCAACCCCGAGTCATGTTCCACATTGTCAGGGAGATTTACACCCTGAGGGTCATGTCCCATGTACAGGGGAGGGCAGTGAACTTACCTGCTGTGTTGGTTAAAGAGATAGGCCACATCTAATCACCAAAGAGGTTCTCTGGGGGTGAAAATTTGGCAAAATTATAAGTAGGCTTATCTTCTCTTTTGCAGGAATAGGTTTCATAAAGGCAAGCCACAAGGCCGAGGCTTCACCTCTTAAATTGGTAGTCCTCAATGCTTGTGAGGACTCCAGGAATTCCATATGTGGGGAAGTTTAATGTTTCCACATTTTCCCTGAGTCCCTCAAGGTGGCTTTGCAAATACTTTTTTTATTCTCTTCCCAAATTACTCTGGGATCTATCAGGGCATCACACTAGCCTGTACAAACCAACAAGATCTCACTCTCTATGCAAGGTTCTATGTAATTATGGTTTTCAAATAAAGTGGCCTTACCAGTTAAATTGGATAGTATGCTAGAGAAAATATAAATTTTTCACCCAATAAACATCTCTTCCTATTGTCTCACAAAGAAGTTGAAATTTTAAAACACAGGCAATAATAACACCCATATACAAAAGTAGACCTTGTTTGGAACCTGATTTGAACATATTAACTATTCAAAAAATTTTTTTCAACAATTGCAGAAAATTCAATACAGTAACCAGAAGGAATCAGTATAATAACAATAAGGAATTCTTAGGTTTGCTAGGTGCAAAACATCTCTTTTTTATTTTGAAATGCATTCTGAGGTATTTAGGAGTGAAATGGCCTGATACCTGGGTTAAGTATGCTAGCCAAAAAAAAAAGAGAAAAATAATAAAATATGGAGCACTGTTGAGGTGGGCAGACAGGTCCATGGGGATTCACTTTCTCTCTCTCCTTTTTTTTCAGATTTGGAAATTCTCTTTTAAAAAAGGTTTTGAAAGTCAAATTATCTTAAAATGAAAAGCAGTTCCCTTGACCTGTGCCAGAAGCCTTTCCCCAACTGGCTCTCCATAGAAGAAGCACTGTTAACCCCTTTCCTGGTTGTTTCTTAATAGTTACTTCCCTCTTTGAATAAGGTTATATTACTATGCCTTTGCTAAGCATTTTTTAACTTTTAATTTTTAAAAAAGGTACTCCCTTTAATTCCTGTTGCATCACCTACAGTAGGTTTTAATTGCCCAGTTTTGAGAATATTAGTCCCCTCCCCCTTTAGCTTTCCTCTTCTTTACATCTCTTACCATCTATTGTCTATATTTTTACTTTTAAAAACTGCAAGGTTGGTAAGCATTTATTGTTTTCTAAATATGGGCTTCCTGCTTTGTCTATATAATGACTCTGTGTTCACATTATAATAACCATTTAAATACTGTTCAATACATACCAAATAATGTAATATGAATACACTTCCTTATTAGTTCAGTTTTAGTTTCTCCTGGAGTTCCTAATTGCTTTTCTCTTTCTTGCACTACTTACCCTTAGTATATCCTCAAATGTCTTCAAACTCTATCATATCAAGCATTCTGTCAGCTGGGTTTAATTCCTATTAAGAGCCCCATCCCACCCCCATGCTTTCCCCATACTAAATCTGTCACATGGCAGTTAGAAGATATTCTCACTCAGGCACATCTATACCAAAGCATATTTTTCCAGTTTTTAAATTGAATTAAAAAGTTGACCATTTTGAAAACAGTCCAAACACTTTTACAAACTCATTCAGAGTGGGTGGAGGATATTCTTGTAGGAAAGAGAGGGAGAGAAAAAGCAGCAGCTTATGTGGTTGTAAAAAACCTTACTTTAAAACTAAAAAAAAAAAAAAAAAAAAAAACAGGCAATAGCATCCTTTACCTTTTAGACTGATTTGCCTTATTCCTAAAAATATCAGCTTCATTCATATCTCTAATTGAAGTCTGATCTCTTTTTCATCTTTTTTTTTAACAGTTGCTCTATGGGATAATGCTGACTTCCATAGCTTCAGAACTCTAATTCTGAGTCTCAGGTATCACACAGATACCCAAAGTTCCAAGGAATGACTAGGTTATACACAAAGAGCTCAGCATCTCAGAATTTAGAAATAACCATAACAACCCAGAAATAGATGTGACTGCTGTAACAAATCTACACCTTGATTTCTGTTTAGTATAGGTTCAATATCATTCCTCCCCAAAAGGATCTTTAGAGTTAAAGCAATACATACCAAATTTCCATTTATTTATTTTTAGTTTCCAAGATTTGAAAATTTATATGAACAAGTAAAGGGCCAAGAATAGCCAAGATTATCTCTTTGAGGAAGGAAAGTTGAAGAAGGAAAGTTGATAGGAATTATATGAAAAAAAATAAAGACTTACTATAAATGTACAGTGTGGTATTGTTGAAAGGATAGATAAATAAGCTAAGGCTCACAATACAGTCAAGAAACAGAGATACACATATATTGTTAGGTGACTTATTATAAACATATCTCAATAATGCAGTGGAGAAAGGGTAGGCCAGTTGGCTATCCATATGTAAAATATTAAGTGACTTCTCTATCAGATAATAAAGAAAAATAAATATAGAATATTTTAGATCTAAATATAAAATAATAAAGCTTTTAAAGGATAGCTGTGCTGGTTTGAATGTGTTATGTCTCCCAGAGAAAGCCATGTTCTTTGATACCATCCAGTGGGGCAGAAATTTTAGTGCTGATTAGATTGGAATTCTTTGAGTGTTTCCATGGAGATGTGTCCCAGCCAGCTGTGTGTGATGACTCTGATTGGATAATTTCCATGGAGGTGTTGGCTTGCCCATTCAGGGTGGGTGTGAATTAAATTACTGGAGCACTGTATAAGATCAGACAGAAGGAGCAAGCTGCTACAGCCAAGAGGGACACTTTGAAGAAACCACTGGAGCTGCAGATGAGAGAGAGTTTGAAGATGGCTGCTGAAAGCAGACTCTTGCTCTGGAGAAGCTGAGAGAGGACAAATACCCCAAGTGCAACTAAGACTGACATTTTTGAGGAACTGCAGCCTAGAGAGGAAAGTCCTGGGAGAAAGCAATTTTGAAAACAGAACTTTAGAGCAGACACCAGCCATGTGCCTTCCCAGCTAACAGAGGTTTTCTGGACACCATTGGCCATCCTCAAGGGAAGGTACCCAATGGCTGATGTGTTACCTTGGACACTTTATGGCCTTAAGACTGTGACTGTGTAACCAAATAATCCCCTTTTATAAAAGCCAATCCATTTATGGTGTTTTGCATTCTGGCAGCATTAGCAAACTAGAACAATAGCATAAGAAATCTACTTCTGGCATGGTAGTGTGAGGAGCTCCCCCTCTCCTGTGAAAGTTGATAATTATAAAAAAAAAAAAAAACAAGAAAAACCACCTTTTCAAAGCTTCTGAAAAATGGTGCAAACAACAGCAAATGAAGAAACATCTATTTAAGAAAATCTATTAGAATTTGGTGAGAAAGGCAAGAACCTGTGCTATTTGAACCAAGACCACTCCTTTCTCTGCATCTCATCTCTGCAATGCAGAGTCCACTGCAGATTGCTATACCCAAGAACATAGGACTCCCTCCCTGTTCCCAGCTATGAGCTCTAGAACTTTCTTCCTGGGAGGAGGACTTCAGATTTTCTCATCCTGCTTCCAAATGTCTGTTGCTGAGGCTAAGTCCCAGGCTAGTGTGTTTGAGAGGTGGGTGTTACTTTCTTTCACCCAGACCCCACTTGTAGAATTGAGACTCTACTTTGGGCATGACCAAGTGGTTTGTAGAAGCCCAGGTAAGAAATGATGGAAGGTTAAAACTTGAGTTTTGGTGGTAGAGAAGGAGAAGTGGACAGATTTTAATGATGTGATGGTTGGGTTCATGTGTCAACTTGGCTAGGTGGCCTAGCTGTCTGGTCAAGCGGGCACTGGCCTGACGATTGCTGTGAGGCTATTTGAGGCTGGTTAATAAACCAACAGGCTGGTTTGTCGGATCATCAGTCAATTGACTGAAGCTGACTGATGACTCATCAAGGGGCGTGCTTCCACAGTGAGAGAATGCAATTGGCTGGATTTGGTCCGGGTGATCAGTTGGAGGCTTATAAGCCGGACGGTTAGAGAAACCTTCACTTCTTCTTCAGCTGCTCAGTGAAGCTTTTCCTGGGGAGCTCGTCGAAGTTGCCAGTTCGTTTCCTGAGGAGTTCGTCAAAGTTGTCGGTTCGTTTCCTGAGGAGTTCGTCAAAGTTGCCGGTTCATTTCCTGAGGAGTTCGTCAAAGTTGTCGGTTTGTTTCCCGAGAAGTTCGTCGGATGTCTTCCTTGGAGTTGACAGCTTGTTGACGGCTCTGCAGAATTTGGACTCGTGCACTCCCGCAGTTGCGTGAGTCACTTTTACAATTTGATAATAAGAGACATCTCTCATTGATTCTGTTTCCAAGGAGAACCCTAACTAATACAACTTGGTACCGAGAGTGGTTCTTGAGAAACGGAATCTTAAAATGGGCTTTTACAACTTGTTTTCTACTCTGATTAGATTCAGAGGCACTAATGACTCTATTTCCAATAATCAAGAGGGTACTAAGAGTCCATGGCAGGAGTTGGCAAAGGAAATACGCAAAATAGCACCATTTGATTCTCCTAATTGTGCTCTAGTATGAAGCGAGGCTCTGGGTGACAGCGTTTTCGACACTTTCACGGAGTTTTGCAGTATTAAGAGGTATAATGATGTTGGCTGGCTGCTCTTAGATACTTTGGATACAGTTGTAAGAGAAAGGGATGAGCTAAAGGCTTCAAATTCAAAACTTGAATGCCGTATGACAGATGTAAAGGGTTCCATCTGTGCCCTGAAAGAAAATCTTATTTCCTGTGCCCGCAGACTGGAGGTTTCTGAAAATCAGACGCAGTCTCTTATTGTGCGAGTAGCACATTTACAGCGTAAACTAAAATCTCAACCTCTCAGGGTGTCTGCTGTTAAAGTAAAGGCATTGGTTGGAAAAGAATGGGACCCGGAAACTTGGGATGGGGACATATGGATTGATAATAATGACAGTGAGGACATTGGAACCCTGGATTCTGCTGGGTCATTGTTAGATTTACCTGTAGAGGGCTGTCCTGGGGAAACAGCTTCTCTGCCTCCAGTCTGCCCTAAGGAGCCTGCCACGTAACTCCCACCTAAGGAGATTAACCCTTCAATGCCTGCTAATCTTGTAATCACCTCCCCTGAGGAAGCAGCCCTCACTCCTCTGTCTGGAGAGACTAATCCTGTTTTAAGAGATGAAAATGCAACAGAGTGTCCTGAGGTGAATGGCTTGAGAGATAATTCTAACTCTTTTCATGACCCACCCCCACCACCAGTTTTTGCTTCAAGACCTATAACTAGGCTCAAGTCCCAACAAGCCCCAAAGGGTGAGGTACAATGAAGTGGGGTCCCTTTCTCTTAATCCTAAAACATCTGAAAAGCAACAGCGTTGTGTAAACGGCATTAGGCCATGGGGAGGGGGGAGTGAGGCTGGGCCTGTACCAGTTAAGGAAGCAAAACTTTACTGTTTAGGGGAGGCAAAGCTGCGGTTGCACGCATCAGCCAAGCGTAACTCTTCTAACAATAACTGCTCCAGGTCCAAGTGAAACTTTTTGTAACTCTTTTATAATCAATAGCTGCTCCAGCTCCAAGTGAAACTCTTTGTGAAATTGTTTTTGTGAAATTGTTTTTTATGATCAAGAGCTAAGCTGCCAACTCTGCTTCTGTTAGAATAGCTTGCTTGCTTGCGTTTCTAGGATACAGTTTCTGCCTATATAAGGCACCAGTGCACACAGGTGGGGGCTGCTTGCTGAACTCCCTGCGTGGAGTGAGAGTCAGCAGCCGCCTGCTAGCTGGCTAATAAAAAGCTCTTTAAATTCTGTTTGGCTGTCTTGTACTTTAACTCGCGGGCACCGTAACATTTGGAGGCCCCAGCGAGATTTCTCAGCATTTGCTGAGGCTTGTAGGTCGAGACAAAGGTCTGACTACCGGCCCTCCCCCAGGGGGCGCGCGCTGAGAGACGTTCCTCAGCCCCGGCGGAGTACCGAGTGGTCAAGCCTTGAAATTCAAAAATCCGCTTCTGGAGCCATCTGGACGTGGGCCCACAACGGTAAGAGATCTCTAATCTGGTCTGGTGGGGTACCCCTTTAGGGTCTTTAGGAGGGCTGGACGCAGCCATAACTCCGAGACCCGGCCTCGGACCACGACGGTGGCCGGTGGCTTCAGGTTCAGGTTTTGGTTAGTCTCTGTTTTGTGTTTTGCTGTTAGTGTCTTTGTTCTGTTCTGTTTCTGTTTTGTCAACCATTAGTCCTGTAATGGGTCAGTCTCGGTCTGCTTCTGCTTGCTCTCCGTTGCAGTGTTTCTTGAAAAATTTTCAGGACTTCCGCCGACGAGCTGCAGGGTCGGGGGCTACGGTCAACCCAGGAACCCTTCGGGCCCTTTGTGAGCTCGAATGGCCAACTTTTCCAGACTCTAACTGGCCACCAGAGGGCACTCTAAACTTGCCGATTGCTTTTCAGGTTCAAAAAGTCATTTGTGGGAAACCAGGACATCCGGATCAGATTCCCTACATTGAAACCTGGATCGACGTCCTCACTGACCGCCCCACATGGCTTAAAAATTGCTCACCACCTAAACCGTCCAAAGAGCGAGATGTGCTCGTTCTAAAGGGGCCACCCAAAAGGCCCCCGGTCCTCGACCCTCCACAGGATAGTCCCCCCTTAACACGGCCCCCACCTTATTCCGCAGGGCCCCCTGCCCTTCCCCCTAGCTCAGGGCCTTCTGCCCCCAGCCCAAGGCCCTCTCCTCCAAGTCCAGAACCCTCTGTTCTCAGCCAGGGACCCATTGCTTCAAGCTCGGGGCCCTCTACCTCAAGAACGGAGGGGCTCTCTACCTCAAGAATGGAGGAACCCCTTGTTCCCACTCCAGATTCCACTACAACTCTCTCCAGCCCCCCCCCCCCATACCCGTTCCGGAAGTTCGTACGGACCACATGGCCAGGTTTCTGTCCCTGCCCCCCTGAAGACCCAAAGCCCTTTATGGTTTATGTTCCTTTTTCCACCAGTGACCTGTACAACTGGAAGAATCAAAACCCTTCTTTCTCTCAAAACCCCCAAGGACTAATCTCTCTGTTAGAGTCCGTTTTCTTTACTCATCAGCCCACATGGGATGACTGTCAACAACTTCTGCAGACCCTTTTCACGTCAGAGGAGAGAGAGAGAATCCGTGCCCAGGGACGGAAACTAGTCGTGGGGCCAGACGGTCTGCCAACCACGGAAGTAGACCACCTTGAGGCTGTTTTTTCCCCTCACTCGACCCCGGTGGGACCCTAACACTGGTCAAGGTAAGGAGGCTCTCGAACAGTACCGCCAGACTCTAATGGGGGCTCTCCGAGCAGCAGCGCGGAGGCCTACAAATATGTCCAAGGTAACGGAGGTGACTCAGGGGGCCACCGAGTCCCCCGCTGCTTTTCTAGAGTGCCTCCAGGAGGCTTACCGGTTATATACCCCTATAGATCCGGAGGCGCCAGAGAACAGGCGGGCAATTAATATTGCCTTCATCGCCCAGTCAGCCCCAGATATAAGGAAAAAGTTACAGAAGTTAGAAGGCTTTGAGGGAAAGGTACTGAGCGAGTTGGTAGAGGTTGCTCAACGAGTCTTCAATAATAGGGAAAGTTCGGAAGACTTAAACCAAAAAATGGCAAAAGTCCTATTTGCCATGAGTGAGGACCAGACGCGGAATAAAAACCGAGGAGGAGGTCAGAAGTTTGGAGAAAAGCCAAGGGGAGGAAATAAACTGTCCGGCGGGAGAGGGGGGCGAAAAGGACCCCCTCTAGGCCAAAACCAATGTGCTTTCTGTAAGGAGCAGGGGCACTGGAAAAGCGAGTTCCCAAGAAAATCTTGTCGAGGACCGTCAAAGGTCCTCCTAGAGAAGGAAGACTGACGGGGCCGGGGCTCCGCCCTTAGCCCCCAGGAGCCCAGGGTCACTCTTAAAGTAGGGGGCCGAGACATTGACTTTTTAGTGGACACTGGGGCAACTTTTTCTGTGCTCCAGGAAGCAGAAGGCCCTCTATCGCAAAAACGGATCCCAGTTCAAGGGGCCACTGGAGGAATCAAGTCCTATCCATGGACACAGGCCCGGATAAGTAACTTAGGGGAAGGAACCGTTACTCACTCCTTCTTAGTCATGCCTGAGTGCCCTTACCCTCTAGTTGGCCGTGACTTGCTCCACAAGCTAAGAGCAACCATTTCCTTCCGAGACGAAGGGCCGGAAGTAAACTTTCCTAGACAGCCGAGTTCCATCTTAATTACCTGCCCCCTGTCTGAAGAGTACCTCCTCCTAACCGGGGAAGATGCTCATAAACAAGAGACTGAGCTCCTCATAAAGTGGCAGAAAGAAATTCCAGAAGTATGGGCAGAAACCAATCTCCCGGGACTGGCTGGCCACCAGCCCCCAATAGTTGTCCAGCTTCTAAGCCATGCCACACCTGTCCAGATTCGACAATATCCAATGAGTTACCAAGCTAAAAAAGGAATAGCTGTCCACATTAAGAGACTGAGGGAAGCGGGGATTCTTGTACCCTGCAAGTCCCCTTGGAATACCCCGCTCCTACCTGTCCAGAAACCGGGGGACCGAGGACTTCAGGCCAGTACAAGACCTAAGAGAGGTCAACAAGAGGGTTGAGATGATCCACCCAACGGTCCCTAACCCATATACCCTGCTTAGCTTGCTTCCTCCCGATCGGAAAGTGTACACTGTACTAGATTTAAAGGATGCTTTCTTTTCACTACCCCTGGCTCCGGTCAGCCAGCCTCTTTTTGCCTTTGAGTGGACAGACCCCGAAGTAGGGGATTCGGGACAATTAACCTGGACTAGGCTGCCCCAAGGTTTTAAAAACTCTCCTACTCTCTTTGATGAAGCCCTTAGCCGGGACTTACTAGAATTCCGGGAAAGACACCCCGAGGTTACTGTCCTCCAATATGTAGATGACATCCTCCTTGCAGCAAAATCCCCCGAGGAGTGCCAGAAGTCTACCAAAGAATTATTAAAAGCTCTTGGGCAGCTAGGATACTGGGTATCAGCAAGGAAAGCACAGCTATGCCTTCCCCAAGTCTCTTATCTTGGGTACAATATAACTGAAGGAAAGAGAGCACTGTCTAACAAACGCATCCAAGCCATCCTCCAAATTCCGACGCCCCAAACAAACGGCAAGTCCGGGAATTTTAGGAGCGGTCGGATATTGCCGGCTATGGATCCTTGGGTTTGCCGAAATAGCCCGCCCCCTTTATGCTAGCACCGGGGGAAAGGACATAGAACTAACTTGGACTGACAAGGAGGAGGGAGCTTTCCGGGCTCTAAAAAAGGCTCTTACCCAAGCCCCAGCCTTAGCACTCCCAGATCTCAGAAAACCATTCCAGCTGCATGTAGCTGAGGCACAAGGGGCAGCAAAGGGAGTGTTAACACAGCGCTTAGGACCATGGAAACGGGTCGTGGCTTATCTGTCAAAATGCCTTGATCCGGTTGCGGCAGGTTGGCCTAACTGCCTCCGGGCCATTGCAGCCACCGCCTTGCTAGTTAAAGAAGCCTCTAAACTCACCTTTGGGCAAGAATTGCAAATCATTGCCCCCCACGCAGTCGAAACCCTCCTCAAAAGCCCCCCAGACAGGTGGCTCTCTAACGCAAGAATTACTCAATACCAAGTTCTTCTCCTCGACCCATTCAGAATAAAGTTTCTTCAAACCTCAGCTTTAAACCCAGCTACTTTGCTGCCAGAAAATAATCCCAGCCAACCCATTCATGACTGTGTTGAAACCTTAGCAGCAACCACCAATCTGCGTGAGGACCTGACCCATCTGCCGCTCCAGGACCCAGACGAAACTCTCTATACTGACGGGAGCAGTTTCATTCAAGACGGGACTCGAGTCGCGGGAGCAGCAGTAGTGACGGCCTCTAAGGTAATATGGGCCCAAGCCCTAAACCATGGGACATCTGCACAAAAAGCTGAGCTAGTAGCTCTCACCCAAGCTCTCCGATGGGCCAAGGAAAAAGCGGTGAACATCTATACAGATAGCCGATATGCATTCGCCACTGCACACGTGCATGGGGCCATCTATCAGGAACGCGGCCTCCTAACCAGTGGGGGAAAGGACATTAAAAATGCCTCAGAAATACTAGAGCTTTTAACAGCCCTTTGGCTTCCTAGAGCAGTAGCCATAATCCACTGCAAAGGACATCAAACCTCAAATACGCCTGAAGCAAAGGGAAATGCTTTCGCCAACCAGATGGCCAAAGAAGCGGCCCTAAAACCAGTGGGGCCCCTTCAAGTCTTGCCCCTACTACCACCCCGGGTACTAAAAACTGCCCCAACTTACTCAGACTCTGACATTCATCTAAGTCAAGTGCTCCAAGCTAGAGATGATTCAAAAGGGTGGAAAGTCCTCCCCGACTCTAGAATCCTCCTACCAGAAGCACTGGGAAGAGACTTGATTTTACAAACGCATCAGAGTACACACTTAGGGGGGACAAAATTAGCTGAATTGCTAAGAACTGACTTTTACATACCTAAGCTTTTTCAGGTAGCAAAAGAGGTAAGCAGAAGATGCCACGTCTGCGCTCAAGTCAACCCAAGTCATGTAAGTACCCCTGCTGCCCCAGGCCACCGCCTAAGAGGTCAGCTCCCAGGAGAGCAATGGGAAATAGACTTCACGGAACTGCCTCCTGGACCAGGGGGATACAAGTACTTACTTGTGCTGGTGGACACCTTCTCAGGATGGGTTGAGGCCTATCCAACTCGGTCAGAGTCAGCCCAGGTAGTAGCTAAAAATTATTAGCTGAAATTATTCCCCGGTTTGGCCTACCGGTAACAATGGGGTCTGACAATGGTCCGGCTTTTATAGCCCAAGTTACCCAGAATTTGGTAAAAGCATTAGGAATCGAATGGAAACTACACTGCATCTATAGACCGCAAAGCTCAGGGCAGGTAGAAAGGATGAATCGGACACTTAAGGAAACCCTCACCAAACTTAAACTAGAGACTGGCGGAAACTGGGTGAGCCTCCTTCCGTTTGCCTTGCTCAAAGCTAGGTGCACCCCTTATGTAAAAGGTATTACTCCATATGAAGCCATGTTCGGCAGGCCACCCCCGCTCCTCCCCAAGCTAGGGGAGGAGCAGCTCGCCTCCCTGTCTAACTCTGAACTTCTCAAGTCCCTACAGGCTTTACACTGCAACTCCAAAGGCAATCCCAAAGCCTCTAAAGCCAATAGGCCCCCTGGTTCCCATTGCAATTGAAACACCCATAGCAACTCTTTCCAATACCATGAGCCGTCCCTTACCTCCAAAGGCAACCCCCCTTCCTTCACCTCCGAGCTTCCGCCAAAAGTCTGTACTCCATACACTTAAACTTATGTTCAAGTTCCTAAATCAGACTTCTCCCAACTTAAATGAAGACTGCTGGTTATGTCTAAACCCCGAACCACCCTACTATGCAGGTCTAGGAGCTAACAGACATATAGGAACAGCTGAAGATGATATCCGAAATATTTCCCTGTCAGATGATCGCCAAAACTCACACTATTGTCCCTGGGGCACTACCCCTAAGCTTACTTTAGGTGACTTTCAAGGACAAGGAACATGTTTCCTATCCCCCCAATTCCCTTTGTCAATATCTCCTTATGTTAACTCTTGTGCCTCAAAGACTACCTTTGGCAACAACTCTGCAAAGCATCATGAATATTACTTAGTAGCACCCCAGGGAACATGGTTTGCCTGCACCACAGGGCTAACTCCATGCTTATACCCCCCAGCTCTCATGCGACCAGGAGCCCCAGGGCTATGCATTCTTGCCCATGTCCTCCCCCAGGTATACTATTATTCTGGGGAAGGGGGTAGGGAACACCTTGGATTAACTAACTTAGAACCGGTCAAGCGAGCAGTGCCCATATTAGTGCCAGTGCTTCTCGGGATTGGTGTAGCCAGAGCAACCGCAGTAGGAACCACGGCACTAGCCACAGGAAACCAAAACTTCAAAAGTCTTAGCACCCAGATTGATCAAGATCTAAAAACCCTGGAGGAGAGTGTCACAAAATTTGAAGAGTCCCTAAGTTCTTTAGCTGAAGTAGTGCTCCAAAACTGACGGGGGCTTGACCTTCTATTCCTGAAGCAGGGAGGGCTCTGTTTAGCCCTAGGTGAAGCGTGTTGCTTCTATACTAACCACTCAGGTGTAATTAAAGAAAGTTTGAGCCAACTCCGAAAAAGACTACAAGATAGGGAAGAGCAAAGGAAAAAGGAGGCAAACTGTTTTGAAAATTTATTTTCTTGGTCCCCATGGTTAACTACCCTAGTGTCAGCAGTCGCTGGGCCCTTGATCCTCCTCACATTAGCCCTGATCATAGGTCCTTGTGTTATAAGGTGTTTAATTCAGTTCGTCCAGCGACGCATTCAAAGTGTAAAACTTATGGTTTTGCAGTCTCAATATCATCACCTGTCCTCAGAAGAAACAATGATTTGATTCTCCCTAAAAACCAGTGGGGAATGAAGTGGGGTCCCTTTCTCTTAATCCTAAAACATCTGAAAAGCAACAGCGTTGTGTAAACGGCATTAGGCCATGGGGAGGGGGGAGTGAGGCTGGGCCTGTACCAGTTAAGGAAGCAAAACTTTACTGTTTAGGGGAGGCAAAGCTGCGGTTGCACGCATCAGCCAAGCGTAACTCTTCTAACAATAACTGCTCCAGGTCCAAGTGAAACTTTTTGTAACTCTTTATAATCAATAGCTGCTCCAGCTCCAAGTGAAACTCTTTGTGAAATTGTTTTTGTGAAATTGTTTTTTATGATCAAGAGCTAAGCTGCCAACTCTGCTTCTGTTAGAATAGCTTGCTTGCTTGCGTTTCTAGGATACAGTTTCTGCCTATATAAGGCACCAGTGCACACAGGTGGGGGCTGCTTGCTGAACTCCCTGCGTGGAGTGAGAGTCAGCAGCCGCCTGCTAGCTGGCTAATAAAAAGCTCTTTAAATTCTGTTTGGCTGTCTTGTACTTTAACTCGCGGGCACCGTAACATTTGGAGGCCCCAGCGAGATTTCTCAGCATTTGCTGAGGCTTGTAGGTCGAGACAAAGGTCTGACTACCGGCCCTCCCCCAGGGGGCGCGCGCTGAGAGACGTTCCTCAGCCCCGGCGGAAAGTACCGAGTGGTCAAGCCTTGAAATTCAAAAATCCGCTTCTGGAGCCATCTGGACGTGGGCCCACAACGGTAAGAGATCTCTAATCTGGTCTGGTGGGGTACCCCTTTAGGGTCTTTAGGAGGGCTGGACGCAGCCATAACTCCGAGACCCGGCCTCGGACCACGACGGTGGCCGGTGGCTTCAGGTTCAGGTTTTGGTTAGTCTCTGTTTTGTGTTTTGCTGTTAGTGTCTTTGTTCTGTTCTGTTTCTGTTTTGTCAACCATTAGTCCTGTAATGGGTCAGTCTCGGTCTGC
Source organism: Choloepus didactylus (assembly GCF_015220235.1). NCBI lineage: Eukaryota > Metazoa > Chordata > Mammalia > Pilosa > Megalonychidae > Choloepus > Choloepus didactylus. The sequence goes on along the minus strand of NC_051334.1, from coordinate 103,973,666 downwards.
TTCTGCTTGCTCTCCGTTGCAGTGTTTCTTGAAAAATTTTCAGGACTTCCGCCGACGAGCTGCAGGGTCGGGGGCTACGGTCAACCCAGGAACCCTTCGGGCCCTTTGTGAGCTCGAATGGCCAACTTTTCCAGACTCTAACTGGCCACCAGAGGGCACTCTAAACTTGCCGATTGCTTTTCAGGTTCAAAAAGTCATTTGTGGGAAACCAGGACATCCGGATCAGATTCCCTACATTGAAACCTGGATCGACGTCCTCACTGACCGCCCCACATGGCTTAAAAATTGCTCACCACCTAAACCGTCCAAAGAGCGAGATGTGCTCGTTCTAAAGGGGCCACCCAAAAGGCCCCCGGTCCTCGACCCTCCACAGGATAGTCCCCCCCTTAACACGGCCCCCACCTTATTCCGCAGGGCCCCCTGCCCTTCCCCCTAGCTCAGGGCCTTCTGCCCCCAGCCCAAGGCCCTCTCCTCCAAGTCCAGAACCCTCTGTTCTCAGCCAGGGACCCATTGCTTCAAGCTCGGGGCCCTCTACCTCAAGAACGGAGGGGCTCTCTACCTCAAGAATGGAGGAACCCCTTGTTCCCACTCCAGATTCCACTACAACTCTCTCCAGCCCCCCCCCCCCCATACCCGTTCCGGAAGTTCGTACGGACCACATGGCCAGGTTTCTGTCCCTGCCCCCCTGAAGACCCAAAGCCCTTTATGGTTTATGTTCCTTTTTCCACCAGTGACCTGTACAACTGGAAGAATCAAAACCCTTCTTTCTCTCAAAACCCCCAAGGACTAATCTCTCTGTTAGAGTCCGTTTTCTTTACTCATCAGCCCACATGGGATGACTGTCAACAACTTCTGCAGACCCTTTTCACGTCAGAGGAGAGAGAGAGAATCCGTGCCCAGGGACGGAAACTAGTCGTGGGGCCAGACGGTCTGCCAACCACGGAAGTAGACCACCTTGAGGCTGTTTTTCCCCTCACTCGACCCCGGTGGGACCCTAACACTGGTCAAGGTAAGGAGGCTCTCGAACAGTACCGCCAGACTCTAATGGGGGCTCTCCGAGCAGCAGCGCGGAGGCCTACAAATATGTCCAAGGTAACGGAGGTGACTCAGGGGGCCACCGAGTCCCCCGCTGCTTTTCTAGAGTGCCTCCAGGAGGCTTACCGGTTATATACCCCTATAGATCCGGAGGCGCCAGAGAACAGGCGGGCAATTAATATTGCCTTCATCGCCCAGTCAGCCCCAGATATAAGGAAAAAGTTACAGAAGTTAGAAGGCTTTGAGGGAAAGGTACTGAGCGAGTTGGTAGAGGTTGCTCAACGAGTCTTCAATAATAGGGAAAGTTCAGAAGACTTAAACCAAAAAATGGCAAAAGTCCTATTTGCCATGAGTGAGGACCAGACGCGGAATAAAAACCGAGGAGGAGGTCAGAAGTTTGGAGAAAAGCCAAGGGGAGGAAATAAACTGTCCGGCGGGAGAGGGGGGCGAAAAGGACCCCCTCTAGGCCAAAACCAATGTGCTTTCTGTAAGGAGCAGGGGCACTGGAAAAGCGAGTTCCCAAGAAAATCTTGTCGAGGACCGTCAAAGGTCCTCCTAGAGAAGGAAGACTGACGGGGCCGGGGCTCCGCCCTTAGCCCCCAGGAGCCCAGGGTCACTCTTAAAGTAGGGGGCCGAGACATTGACTTTTTAGTGGACACTGGGGCAACTTTTTCTGTGCTCCAGGAAGCAGAAGGCCCTCTATCGCAAAAACGGATCCCAGTTCAAGGGGCCACTGGAGGAATCAAGTCCTATCCATGGACACAGGCCCGGATAAGTAACTTAGGGGAAGGAACCGTTACTCACTCCTTCTTAGTCATGCCTGAGTGCCCTTACCCTCTAGTTGGCCGTGACTTGCTCCACAAGCTAAGAGCAACCATTTCCTTCCGAGACGAAGGGCCGGAAGTAAACTTTCCTAGACAGCCGAGTTCCATCTTAATTACCTGCCCCCTGTCTGAAGAGTACCTCCTCCTAACCGGGGAAGATGCTCATAAACAAGAGACTGAGCTCCTCATAAAGTGGCAGAAAGAAATTCCAGAAGTATGGGCAGAAACCAATCTCCCGGGACTGGCTGGCCACCAGCCCCCAATAGTTGTCCAGCTTCTAAGCCATGCCACACCTGTCCAGATTCGACAATATCCAATGAGTTACCAAGCTAAAAAAGGAATAGCTGTCCACATTAAGAGACTGAGGGAAGCGGGGATTCTTGTACCCTGCAAGTCCCCTTGGAATACCCCGCTCCTACCTGTCCAGAAACCGGGGACCGAGGACTTCAGGCCAGTACAAGACCTAAGAGAGGTCAACAAGAGGGTTGAGATGATCCACCCAACGGTCCCTAACCCATATACCCTGCTTAGCTTGCTTCCTCCCGATCGGAAAGTGTACACTGTACTAGATTTAAAGGATGCTTTCTTTTCACTACCCCTGGCTCCGGTCAGCCAGCCTCTTTTTGCCTTTGAGTGGACAGACCCCGAAGTAGGGGATTCGGGACAATTAACCTGGACTAGGCTGCCCCAAGGTTTTAAAAACTCTCCTACTCTCTTTGATGAAGCCCTTAGCCGGGACTTACTAGAATTCCGGGAAAGACACCCCGAGGTTACTGTCCTCCAATATGTAGATGACATCCTCCTTGCAGCAAAATCCCCCGAGGAGTGCCAGAAGTCTACCAAAGAATTATTAAAAGCTCTTGGGCAGCTAGGATACTGGGTATCAGCAAGGAAAGCACAGCTATGCCTTCCCCAAGTCTCTTATCTTGGGTACAATATAACTGAAGGAAAGAGAGCACTGTCTAACAAACGCATCCAAGCCATCCTCCAAATTCCGACGCCCCAAACAAACGGCAAGTCCGGGAATTTTTAGGAGCGGTCGGATATTGCCGGCTATGGATCCTTGGGTTTGCCGAAATAGCCCGCCCCCTTTATGCTAGCACCGGGGGAAAGGACATAGAACTAACTTGGACTGACAAGGAGGAGGGAGCTTTCCGGGCTCTAAAAAAGGCTCTTACCCAAGCCCCAGCCTTAGCACTCCCAGATCTCAGAAAACCATTCCAGCTGCATGTAGCTGAGGCACAAGGGGCAGCAAAGGGAGTGTTAACACAGCGCTTAGGACCATGGAAACGGGTCGTGGCTTATCTGTCAAAATGCCTTGATCCGGTTGCGGCAGGTTGGCCTAACTGCCTCCGGGCCATTGCAGCCACCGCCTTGCTAGTTAAAGAAGCCTCTAAACTCACCTTTGGGCAAGAATTGCAAATCATTGCCCCCCACGCAGTCGAAACCCTCCTCAAAAGCCCCCCAGACAGGTGGCTCTCTAACGCAAGAATTACTCAATACCAAGTTCTTCTCCTCGACCCATTCAGAATAAAGTTTCTTCAAACCTCAGCTTTAAACCCAGCTACTTTGCTGCCAGAAAATAATCCCAGCCAACCCATTCATGACTGTGTTGAAACCTTAGCAGCAACCACCAATCTGCGTGAGGACCTGACCCATCTGCCGCTCCAGGACCCAGACGAAACTCTCTATACTGACGGGAGCAGTTTCATTCAAGACGGGACTCGAGTCGCGGGAGCAGCAGTAGTGACGGCCTCTAAGGTAATATGGGCCCAAGCCCTAAACCATGGGACATCTGCACAAAAAGCTGAGCTAGTAGCTCTCACCCAAGCTCTCCGATGGGCCAAGGAAAAAGCGGTGAACATCTATACAGATAGCCGATATGCATTCGCCACTGCACACGTGCATGGGGCCATCTATCAGGAACGCGGCCTCCTAACCAGTGGGGGAAAGGACATTAAAAATGCCTCAGAAATACTAGAGCTTTTAACAGCCCTTTGGCTTCCTAGAGCAGTAGCCATAATCCACTGCAAAGGACATCAAACCTCAAATACGCCTGAAGCAAAGGGAAATGCTTTCGCCAACCAGATGGCCAAAGAAGCGGCCCTAAAACCAGTGGGGCCCCTTCAAGTCTTGCCCCTACTACCACCCCGGGTACTAAAAACTGCCCCAACTTACTCAGACTCTGACATTCATCTAAGTCAAGTGCTCCAAGCTAGAGATGATTCAAAAGGGTGGAAAGTCCTCCCCGACTCTAGAATCCTCCTACCAGAAGCACTGGGAAGAGACTTGATTTTACAAACGCATCAGAGTACACACTTAGGGGGGACAAAATTAGCTGAATTGCTAAGAACTGACTTTTACATACCTAAGCTTTTTCAGGTAGCAAAAGAGGTAAGCAGAAGATGCCACGTCTGCGCTCAAGTCAACCCAAGTCATGTAAGTACCCCTGCTGCCCCAGGCCACCGCCTAAGAGGTCAGCTCCCAGGAGAGCAATGGGAAATAGACTTCACGGAACTGCCTCCTGGACCAGGGGGATACAAGTACTTACTTGTGCTGGTGGACACCTTCTCAGGATGGGTTGAGGCCTATCCAACTCGGTCAGAGTCAGCCCAGGTAGTAGCTAAAAAATTATTAGCTGAAATTATTCCCCGGTTTGGCCTACCGGTAACAATGGGGTCTGACAATGGTCCGGCTTTTATAGCCCAAGTTACCCAGAATTTGGTAAAAGCATTAGGAATCGAATGGAAACTACACTGCATCTATAGACCGCAAAGCTCAGGGCAGGTAGAAAGGATGAATCGGACACTTAAGGAAACCCTCACCAAACTTAAACTAGAGACTGGCGGAAACTGGGTGAGCCTCCTTCCGTTTGCCTTGCTCAAAGCTAGGTGCACCCCTTATGTAAAAGGTATTACTCCATATGAAGCCATGTTCGGCAGGCCACCCCCGCTCCTCCCCAAGCTAGGGGAGGAGCAGCTCGCCTCCCTGTCTAACTCTGAACTTCTCAAGTCCCTACAGGCTTTACACTGCAACTCCAAAGGCAATCCCAAAGCCTCTAAAGCCAATAGGCCCCCTGGTTCCCATTGCAATTGAAACACCCATAGCAACTCTTTCCAATACCATGAGCCGTCCCTTACCTCCAAAGGCAACCCCCCTTCCTTCACCTCCGAGCTTCCGCCAAAAGTCTGTACTCCATACACTTAAACTTATGTTCAAGTTCCTAAATCAGACTTCTCCCAACTTAAATGAAGACTGCTGGTTATGTCTAAACCCCGAACCACCCTACTATGCAGGTCTAGGAGCTAACAGACATATAGGAACAGCTGAAGATGATATCCGAAATATTTCCCTGTCAGATGATCGCCAAAACTCACACTATTGTCCCTGGGGCACTACCCCTAAGCTTACTTTAGGTGACTTTCAAGGACAAGGAACATGTTTCCTATCCCCCCAATTCCCTTTGTCAATATCTCCTTATGTTAACTCTTGTGCCTCAAAGACTACCTTTGGCAACAACTCTGCAAAGCATCATGAATATTACTTAGTAGCACCCCAGGGAACATGGTTTGCCTGCACCACAGGGCTAACTCCATGCTTATACCCCCCAGCTCTCATGCGACCAGGAGCCCCAGGGCTATGCATTCTTGCCCATGTCCTCCCCCAGGTATACTATTATTCTGGGGAAGGGGGTAGGGAACACCTTGGATTAACTAACTTAGAACCGGTCAAGCGAGCAGTGCCCATATTAGTGCCAGTGCTTCTCGGGATTGGTGTAGCCGGAGCAACCGCAGTAGGAACCACGGCACTAGCCACAGGAAACCAAAACTTCAAAAGTCTTAGCACCCAGATTGATCAAGATCTAAAAACCCTGGAGGAGAGTGTCACAAAATTTGAAGAGTCCCTAAGTTCTTTAGCTGAAGTAGTGCTCCAAAACTGACGGGGGCTTGACCTTCTATTCCTGAAGCAGGGAGGGCTCTGTTTAGCCCTAGGTGAAGCGTGTTGCTTCTATACTAACCACTCAGGTGTAATTAAAGAAAGTTTGAGCCAACTCCGAAAAAGACTACAAGATAGGGAAGAGCAAAGGAAAAAGGAGGCAAACTGTTTTGAAAATTTATTTTCTTGGTCCCCATGGTTAACTACCCTAGTGTCAGCAGTCGCTGGGCCCTTGATCCTCCTCACATTAGCCCTGATCATAGGTCCTTGTGTTATAAGGTGTTTAATTCAGTTCGTCCAGCGACGCATTCAAAGTGTAAAACTTATGGTTTTGCAGTCTCAATATCATCACCTGTCCTCAGAAGAAACAATGATTTGATTCTCCCTAAAAACCAGTGGGGAATGAAGTGGGGTCCCTTTCTCTTAATCCTAAAACATCTGAAAAGCAACAGCGTTGTGTAAACGGCATTAGGCCATGGGGAGGGGGGAGTGAGGCTGGGCCTGTACCAGTTAAGGAAGCAAAACTTTACTGTTTAGGGGAGGCAAAGCTGCGGTTGCACGCATCAGCCAAGCGTAACTCTTCTAACAATAACTGCTCCAGGTCCAAGTGAAACTTTTTGTAACTCTTTTATAATCAATAGCTGCTCCAGCTCCAAGTGAAACTCTTTGTGAAATTGTTTTTGTGAAATTGTTTTTTATGATCAAGAGCTAAGCTGCCAACTCTGCTTCTGTTAGAATAGCTTGCTTGCTTGCGTTTCTAGGATACAGTTTCTGCCTATATAAGGCACCAGTGCACACAGGTGGGGGCTGCTTGCTGAACTCCCTGTGTGGAGAGAGTCAGCAGCCGCCTGCTAGCTGGCTAATAAAAGGCTCTTTAAATTCTGTTTGGCTGTCTCGTACTTTAACTCGCGGGCACCGTAACATACAAAGTGTGACCCATGAGGAAGTATGCTATACTCCAAAAGAACTGTATGAGTTTTCCAACTTATACAGACAGAAACCAGGGGAATATGTGTGGGAATGGATATTGAGAGTGTGGGATAATGGTGGAAGGAATATAAGGTTGGATCAGGCTGAATTTACTGATATGGGCCCACTAAGCAGAGATTCTGCATTCAATGTTGTAGCTCGAGGGGTTAGAAAGGGTGTTAACAGTTTGTTTGGGTGGCTGGCTGAAACATGGATCAAAAGGTGGCCGGCATTACCAGAAGTTGAAATGCCAGAACTGCCCTGGTATAATGTGGAGGAGGGGATTCAAAGGCTTAGAGAGATTGGAATGTTAGAGTGGATTTATCATGGAAAACCTGCTCACACAGCCCTGGAATGTCCAGAGGACACACCTTTAACCAGGACTGTAAGGAATAAATTTGTGAAACTAGCTCCATCATCCCTGAAGAGCTCTGTAGTCGCCCTTCTCTGTAGGTCAGATATTACTGTAGGAACTGCTGTCACTGAACTGGAATCCTTAAACACAATGGGGATAATCGGGTCCCGAGTCAGCAGAAGCCAAGTGGCTGCAGTTAATTGCCACAGACAAGGTGGACAGGGCTACCATAATGTAAAACAGGCTCAAAGTAGCAATCAAAATAATATGACTCGCAGAGACTTATGGCGTTGGCTAGTGGATCATGGAGTACCAAGTAGTAAAATAGATGGGCAATCGACTAAATTCTTGTTTGAGCTATATAAGCAGAAGAATTCTAGGCCACGTGAACAAAAATCTCCCTTGAATTACAAAAACAGAGAGTCACGGCCCCTTAATCAATTCCCAGACTTGAGACAGTTTACAGATCCAGAGCCTCTTGAATGAAGGGAAGGCCAGGTACCCTTGGAGAAGGACCCTGTCACACTGCCAAAAATTTATACTGTTAATCTTCCTCCCAGCCTTCCCCAGGGGGACCTACGGCCTTTTACCAGGGTGACTGTGCATTGGGGAAAAGGAAATGATCAGATATTTCGTGGATTATTAGACACTGGGTCAGAAGTGACATTAATTCCCGGAGACCCAAAACGTCACTCTGGTCCACCAGTCAGAGTTGGGGCTTATGGAGGTCAGATGATTGATGGAGTTTTAGCCCAGGTCCATCTCACAGTGGGTCCAGTGGGTCCCCGGACCCATTCTGTGGTTATTTCCCCAGTGCCAGAATGCATAATTGGAATAGACATACTCAGCAACTGGCAGAATCCTCACATTGGTTCCTTGACTCCTGGAGTGAGGGCTATTATGGTGGGAAAGGCCAAGTGGAAGCCACTAGAGCTGCCCCTGCCTAGCAAAGTAGTGAACCAGAAGCAATACCGGATTCCTGGAGGGATTGCAGAGATTAATGCCACTCTTAAGGACTTGAAGGATGCAGGGGTGGTGATTCCCACCACATCCCCATTCAACTCTCCTATTTGGCCTGTGCAGAAAACAGATGGGTCTTGGAGGATGACTGTGGATTATCGTAAGCTTAATCAGGTGGTGACTCCAATTGCAGCTGCTGTCCCAGATGTGGTATCATTGCTTGAGCAAATCAACACATCCCCTGGTACCTGGTATGCAGCTATTGATCTGGCAAATGCTTTTTTCTCAATTGCTGTCAGCAAGGACCACCAGAAACAGTTTGCATTTAGCTGGCAAGGCCAGCAGTTTACATTCACTGTGCTACCTCAGGGTTATATCAACTCTCCAGCCCTATGTCATAATATTGTCAGCAGGGATCTTGATCATTTCTCCCTCCCACAAGACATCACACTGGTCCATTATATTGATGATATCATTTTGATTGGACCTAGTGAGCAAGAAGTAGCAACTACTCTAGATTTGTTGGTAAGGTATTTGCGTGGCAGAGGATGGGACATAAATCCAACAAAAATACAGGGGCCCTCCACCTCAGTAAAATTTCTAGGTGTCCAGTGGTGTGGGGCCTGTCGAGATATTCCTTCTAAGGTGAAGGATAAGCTGCTGCATCTGGCCCCTCCTACAACCAAAAAAGAGGCACAATGCTTAGTTGGCCTCTTTGGGTTTTGGAGACAACATATTCCTCATTTAGGTGTGCTACTCCGGCCCATTTACCGAGTGACTAGAAAAGCTTCTAGTTTTGAGTGGGGACCGGAGCAAGATGAGGCTCTGCAACAGGTCCAGGCTGCTGTGCAAGCTGCTCTGCCGCTTGGACCATATGATCCAGCTGATCCAATGGTGCTGGAAGTGTCAGTGGCAAATAGAGATGCTGTTTGGAGCCTTTGGCAGGCTCCTATAGGAGAATCACAATGCAGGCCCTTAGGATTTTGGAGTAAAGCTTTACCATCCTCTGCAGATAACTACTCTCCATTTGAGAAACAACTGTTGGCCTGCTACTGGGCCTTAGTAGAGACAGAACGCTTAACCATAGGCCACCAAGTTACCATGAGACCTGGGTTACCTATCATGAGCTGGGTGTTATCTGACCCACCAAGTCATAAAGTTGGGCGTGCACAGCAGCACTCCATCATAAAATGGAAATGGTATATACGAGATAGAGCTCGAGCAGGTCCTGAAGGTACAAGTAAGTTACATGAGGAAGTGGCCCAAATGCCCATGGCCCCCACTCCTTCCACCTTACCTTCTCTTTCCCAGCCCACAGCTATGGCATCTTGGGGAGTTCCTTACAGTCAGTTGACTGAGGAAGAGAAGACTCGGGCCTGGTTTACAGATGGTTCTGCACGATATGCAGGTACCACCCGAAAGTGGACAGCTGCAGCACTGCAGCCCCTTTCTGGGATATCCCTGAAGGACAGTGAGGGGAAATCCTCCCAGTGGGCAGAACTTTGAGCAGTGCACCTGGTTGTTCACTTTGCTTGGAAGGAGAACTGGCCAGAGGTGCGTCTGTATACTGATTCCTGGGCTGTTGCTAATGGTTTGGCTGGATGGTCAGGGACTTGGAAGGAACATGATTGGAAGATTGGTGACAAAGAAGTCTGGGGAAGGGGTATGTGGATAGACCTTTCTGAGTGGGCAAACAACATGAAGATATTTGTGTCCCATGTGAATGCTCACCAGAGGGTGACTTCAGCAGAAGAAGTGATCATTCCTCGGGGTGATCACCCTGCTACCTGGTGGCAGGTTGATTACATCAGACCACTTCCATCATGGAAAGGGCAGCGATTTGTTCTTACTGGAATAGACACATACTCCGGATATGGGTTTGCCTTCCCTGCACGACATGCTTCTGCCAAAACTACAATACGTGGACTTACAGAATGCCTCATCCACCGTCATGGTATTCCACACAGCATTGCTTCGGACCAAGGAACCCACTTCACAGCAAATGAAGTGAGGGGATGGGCACATGCTCATGGAATTCTGTGGTCTTACCATGTTCCCCATCATCCAGAAGCAGCTGGGTTGATAGAACGGTGGAATGGCCTATTGAAGACTCAATTACGGCGCCAACTAGGTGGCAATACCTTGCAGGGCTGGGGCAGTGTTCTCCAGGAGGCTGTGTATGCTCTGAATCAGCCTCCACTCTATGGTGCTGTTTCTCCCATAGCCAGGATTCATGGGTCCAGGAATCAAGGGGTGGAAACAGGAGTAGCACCACTCACTATCACTCCTAGTGATCCACTAGGGAAATTTTTGCTTCCTGTCCCTGCAAGTTTAAGCTCTGCTGGTCTACAAGTCTTGGTTCCAAAAGGAGGAGTGCTTCCACCAGGAAACACAACAATAATCCCATTGAACTGGAAGTTAAGGCTGCCACCTGGCCACTTTGCCCTTCTTATGCCTCTGAATCAACAGGCAAGTAAGGGGATTACTGTACTGGCTGGGGTGATTGATCCTGACTATCAAGGGGAAACAGCACTGCAACTGCACAATGGAAGTAAAGAAGAGCTTTCTTGGCATACAGGAGATCCCCTGGGGCGTCTCTTAGTACTACCATGCCCCGTGATTCAAGTCAATGGAAAACTGCAACAACCCAATCCAGGCAGGACTACCAATGGCCAAGAAACTTCAGGAATGAAGGTTTGGGTCACCCCACCAGGCAAAGAACCACGACCAGCTGAAGTGCTTGCTGAGGGTAAAGGGATCATGGAATGGGTAGTGGAAGAAGGTCGTGATAAATATGAACTACGGCTACGTGACCAGTTACAGAAACGAGGACTATGATGATATGAATATTTCCTCCTCGTTTTGTTATGATTATGTTTGTATTTGTCTGTGAAGAAAATATTTTTGCTTTCTTCTCTGTCTTATCCCCTTATCATATGGCATAAGCTGTAACGTTCATTTTGAAGATATGGTTTTAGGTGATGTGTACAACTGCCAAGTTGACAAGGGGTAGACTGTGATGGTTGGGTTCATGTGTCAACTTGGCTAGGTGGCCTAGCTGTCTGGTCAAGCGGGCACTGGCCTGACGATTGCTGTGAGGCTATTTGAGGCTGGTTAATAAACCAACGGGCTGGTTTGTCGGATCATCAGTCAATTGACTGCAGCTGACTGATGACTCATCAAGGGGCGTGCTTCCACAGTGAGAGAATGCAATTGGCTGGATTTGGTCCGGGTGATAAGTTGGAGGCTTATAAGCCGGACGGTTAGAGAAACCTTCACTTCTTCTTCAGCTGCTCAGTGAAGGTTTTCCTGGGGAGCTCGTCGAAGTTGCCAGTTCGTTTCCTGAGGAGTTCGTCAAAGTTGTCGGTTCATTTCCTGAGGAGTTCATCAAAGTTGCCAGTTCATTTCCTGAGGAGTTCGTCAAAGTTGTCGGTTCGTTTCCCGAGGAGTTCGTTGGACGTCTTCCTTGGAGTTGACAGCTTGTTGACGGCTCTGCAGAATTTGGACTCGTGCACTCCCGCAGTTGCGTGAGTCACTTTTACAATTTGATAATAAGAGACATCTCTCATTGATTCTGTTTCCAAGGAGAACCCTAACTAATACAAATGATATTAAAAAATTAAAGATGAGAGCACATCATAATGAACTTTATATGGTAGATGGAAAGGGATCTGTTAAGAATGATTTCTTGGTTTCTGGCATAGAAAATGCATGTATACTTCTGCTGTCACTGATATGGGGATCCCTGAAAAAATTATAAGGTTTAAAGATGCACATCATAAATTTGTCTTTGAACATATTGAGTTTGAGGTGTCTCAAGTGATCCAAGGTCAAATGAAAATAGGCAGTTGGATATACAGGTGTAGATTCAGAAGAATGCTTTCCTTTGTTTGCATAAATTTGGAAGTCATCAGCCTACATGTAATAATTGAAGTTTTTGTTATGGATGAGATTGTCCAAGGAAAAAATGTAAGATGAGAAGACAATCAGTCCTAAGAATAAATCTTTAGTAGTTCAATATGTAAGTGTTTTTCAGACGTGGATAAGATGTCAAAGTGGGCAGAGGAGTAGCCAGAGGGGAAGGAAGAAAGGAATAGCAGTGCTTACAGCTGCTGAGAGAGTGGATGCAGCATTTCAATTTAGTCAAATTAGATATTATATTCAGTGTCTAAACTCATGTTGATTTTAAGTGATGGTTTAGCTCTTGATTGTCAGACAAGGTAGTGATTCTGATTCCAAGCTTTTTATCTGTGTGACTGAGCAAATCACCCTCACTGAAATCCTCACCTACATAGGCTGGTTGTAAAGAATTAAAAGAAAGAATGTACCAAAAGCATTTAGCACAAGTCCAAATATACTTTACTCAATAAACAGTAGCTAGCATTACCTTTTAATGGGCTGTACTATTTTTAATCCTTTGGAAGGAATACAAATTTCGCAGGTAATAGAATGTAATGATTTGTATCATGTTGTTTGTAATCAGGAAGGCCTTGTTTCAAATCTCAGATCTGCCTTTTATAGCATTTGTGATGTTTGTATGTTGTTTAATTTCCTTGTGACTAGATTTCCTCATAAGGGGTGGCTGCTATTACATAAATATTAATATAAGGAGTACTCCTTAAAATGACATTTGTTTTCTTTAAGCTGAATTATATATGCTGATTATTAGAAATGTAGCTCTAGTTTCATGGTTCTATGTTTCACTAAACAAAATTTTTAGGAATTCTAGTTCTATCATTTATCTCTTTCCCCCAGTGGAAAGCTTGAAATCTGTGAAAACCAGAGCATCATTATCAGGTATTAGGATTCTTTTTTAAAACTGTACCATTACTTAAACATCAGGCCATAAGATGGCAATGTTACCCTTTTATATGTTTGTGAAAGATATCAAGGAAACTAAAAATTTAAGTTTACTTTGAATATTGTAGATTATTTTTTTCTAATTCTCCTATGTTAAACTTAAATTACATAATAAGCCTGTAGCTTAATTAATTGTCAATTAATTAATAAAGTGTTTTCTCATTATATATTGCTGGTGATTTTCAGTGTGTATTTATGAACTATATATTTTTGCATGTAACAAAGATTGACAAATTAAAACCACAAGATTCTGTTGTGCTGTAAAGTTATACTGTATATTAAGAGACAAGAAAACTGCAGTGTTATTAAATAAAATCAAATATCTTTTTCTAGATTATTGAAAAAATATACAGGAAACCATTCATTATCTATTCTTTGTGAAAATGTCTAAGCATGACCTATATGATTTCATTCTTCATCCCAGTGATGCATTTGGATATTTTGGTAACTATTTATAGAGAAAAATGTGATTAAACATCCTTGGGTCAACAGAGAGTTTTTGAAGTGGCTTTTTTTGACCAGTCCAGTCATTTACCAGAAAGATATAGTAATAAATAACTTATTGACCCAAACATCTTCCTACCAGGTGAGAATGGGTTTTCAACAATGTTATTAATTTCTATGGACACTAATTTCTAAACACATTAACTATGGGGCAAGTGCATTTTTAGGTTTCATATTGCTTGAAAATGATTCCAGTCACACTTTTTACATTACATTTAGACCATTTGAAAACACTGAATGTGTAGCACAGGTTTGTGATCCACAGAATGCCACAGAAAAGAATTAACAATACCATCTTAAACTTAAAGTAAGTAGTTGGGGCAATATTTTGAAGTATTGACCTTCATCTTCCTCCCTGGATTTCTCCTAAAAACATAACTACACACACATTAAAGTGAGGGCACATGGCCTTGGGGAAGATTTGTGCCCAAGTAGAAAACAAAAGATGCTAGCTAGAGGAAAGAGAGATTCAAAGCATAGACAGGGAGGAGGAAGATGGTGGCATAGAGGGTAGTGGAATTTAGTTAGTCCCCTGAAGCAACTAACAAACAAACAGGAACAACTAGTAAATGATCTGGAATAACTGCTGGGGGACAACTGTGACTGTCCACAAACCATACACCAATCTGGTATTGGTGGAATGGCTGAGACTGCAGCATAAAATCTGTAAGTAAAAACTGTGGAATCATGCAGGAAGCCCCCTCCCCCCACTGCAGGCTAAGCTGCAAAACCTCTCTGTGGGAGAAACCAGCAGTCCCTCTCAGGAGCAAGCAAATATAGCTCAGCCCAGCTCAACTGGGGTCTGAACTAACAAATGTGGACTGCTGAATACAAGGTAAAAACATAGATAAACCCCAACAAACAGAGAGAGGCTTTTAATGATGACTGACCTTAAGGAGCCAGAAAACTCCAGTGCCCCAGGAAAGGGAGCCCAGAAGAAAAGGTTTTCTCTCTGATGGGCAAAACTGGGGGCCATGGACTGGCTCTGAAAGTGGGCTTTCTTTCCCTCTTTTTTTCTTTCAACCCAGTAGAGAGCACTTCAGCCATTTTCAGTTTGCAGCACTCTGACCTAGACAGGTGTGGAGATAACAGAGTAAGAGAGACAAAGAAGTAATTTAAATGCAGAAGATACCTCCATAGGGAGTGTATCTTCCCTAAGAGAAAGGAAGTGGGACCCCAACTCTACTGCAGCCTTCCCTTCAGAACTCAGACCCCAGAGACTGGGGGAAAAGAGCCAAAACAGAAACTAAAGGGGCCACATCTCCTTAAACTAGTAGGGAATGAAAAGGTGACAGGTGCCACCTTCTTGGCAGGTTAGGAAAAGCACAACAGCTAGATACCTCTCAGGAAAGTCTGTAAATCTCTAAATCACACCCTAAGGGAGACTTGAAATTGAATATAAACCCATTATGAGATCTGAACCCATTCTGGTCTGGGAAAATATCATTGGGGTAACCAAGGAAACCGGATGTCTAGAAAACAGAAAACAATAAATGACACTAGGAAAAATAAAGATATGGCCCAGTCAAAGGAACAAACCTACACCTCAATCAAGATACATTTGAGATATTGTTTCACTTTAATGAAAAAATCAATTAAAATTTTTCAAAGAAATATGAATCAAATAAAAAACAAATCAAGTTCATGGAAGATATGGCAAAAGAGATGAATGCTATAAAGAAAACACTGGATGAACATAAGGTAGAAACTGACAGTTTGGAAAAAAACAACTGGCAGAATCTAAGAAAATGAAAGGCACAACACAAGAGATGAAAAACACAATGAAGACATTAACAGAAGACCTCAGGAGGCAAAAGAGAACACTCAGGAACTGGAGAACAAGACACCTGAAATCCTACACACAAAAGAACAGATAGGGAAAAGAGTGGAAAAATATGAGCAACATCTCAGGGTATTGAATGACAACATGAAGCACATGAATGTACTTGTCATGGGTGTCCAAGAAGGAGAAAAGAAGGGAAAAGGGGCAGAAGCAATAATAGAGAAAATAATAAATGAAAAATTTCCATCTGTTTTGAAAGGCATAAAATTACAGTTCCAAGAAGTGCAACATACCACAAACAGAATAGATCTGAATAAACCTACATGAAGACACTTAATAATCAGATTATCAAATGTCAAAGACAAAGAGAGAATCCCAAAAACAGCAAGAGAAAAGTGACCCATCAATACAAAGGAAGCTTGATAAAACTATGTGCGGATTTCTCAGTAGAAACCATGGAGGCAAGAAGGAAGTAGGGTGATATATTTAAGATACTGAAAGAGATAAACCACCAACCAAGAATCTTATATACAGCAAAACTACCCTTCATATATGAGGGAGAGCTTAAAATATTCTCTGGCAAACAGACTATGAAAGAGTTTGTGAACAAGATACCTGATCTACAGGGAATACTAAAGGAAGCACTAAAGAGTGATAGGTAAAGACAGGAGTGAGATGTTTGGAACACAATTTTGGGTGATGGTAGCACAGCAATGTAAGTACACAGAACAAAGATGACTGTGAGTATGATTGAAAGAGGAAGTTAGGAGCATGTGGGACACCAGAAGGAAAGAGGAAAGATAAAGACTGGGACTGTATATCTCAGTGAAACCTATAGTGCTCAACAATTGTGATAAAATTTACAAATATGTTTTTACATCAGGGAGAACAAATGAATGTCAAACTTGCAAGGTGTTAAAAATGAGGTGGCATTCAGGAAAAATACAATCAATGCAAAGTAGAAACTATAGTTAACAGAAACATTGTATTATGCTTCCTCTACTGTAACAAAAGCAATATACTAAAGCTAAATGCCTATAGGAGGGGGACATAAGGGAGGGGTATGGGACTCTTAGCATTGGTGATGTTGTCTCCTTTATTCTACTTCAGTTGAATGCTATCTTTCCTTTTGCTGCTTTTCAGCTGTCTTGGTTTTTCTTTCTTTTCCTTTTTCTTTTTTCTCTCTACCTTCTTCGACTCTTCCTACTTCTTTGTGGAAGAAATGGAGATGTCCTTATACAGATAGCAGTGATGGTGGTGAACACATAAATATATGACTATACAGGGAACCATTATTTGTTTCCTTAGGGTGGACTGTATTGTGGGGAAACAAAACTGCCTTCAAAAAAACATGGGTTGATGAAGAAACCCTGAGGGCACTATATTGAATGAAATAAGTCAGACACATAAGGACAAATATTGTATGGTCTCACTGATATGAACTAATTATTATATGCAAATTCATAGGCATGAATTATGTTACCAGGATATTTAACAAGGTTAAGAATTGGGACCAGTTGCTTATTAAGAGCAGAATGTTCAACTAGATTGAACTGAAGTGCTTGGAAATAGAGGTGATGGTAGCATGTTATTATGAGAATAACTAACAGGGCTGAATGGTGTGTGAATGTGGTGGAAAGGGGAAACTTAGAGTCATGTATGTCACCAGAAGGGAAGTTGGAGGTTAAAATATGGGAACATTATAAAACTGAATCCTGTGGTGAACAATGTGTGTGATTGACTTACAAATATTAGAAATCACTTTCTTGAACTAGAACAAATGTATGACACTATAACTAGAAATTAATAATAGAGGAGTATATAGGGAAAATATACCTTTTGCAAACTATGTACTACAGTTAGTAGTATTTTAACATTCTTTCATCAACAGTAACAAATTTACTATACCAAAACTATGAGTCAATAATGGAGGGAGGGTGGCTATGGGTATGGAAGGATTTGAGTTTTCTTTTTTTGTCTTTATTTCTTTTCTGGAGTAATGAAAATGTTCTAAAAATTGAAAAAAAATAATTTTGGTGATGGGTGCAGAGCTGTATGATGGTACCATGGGCAACTGTTTGTGTATTTTTGATCTTTGGATGATTGCATGTTATGTGAACAATCTTGATAAATTTAAACTTAAAAAGAAAACAAAGGAAAATTTCCTTGATCAAAAAGCTAAAGGTAGCCCACTTTTAGGTAAATTGAAGTAAATTAATCTTGCACCGGAACTAAAAAAGAGAACAGAGAGATTAAATGATGGTCTATGTGCCCTGATGAATCAGGGACCCATCCTTTGAGCATGCTTGGGAAGCTGCCAAATCTCAGAAAGAAATCTGTTTATGAGCCTATTTTATGTTTTCTAAGGTTCAGGAATTAAAGCACAACCTGAATATAGAGTAGGGGTTGGGAGAAAATCCTAAAAATGACAAAAATTAAAGTTTATATTGGGCTGCTTGAATTGTAGTAGAGAGAAAACAGTAATTTATGTTACAGTAAATAATGCATATTTCTTACATGCCTGACTTTGTGGACTGAACTTTAACCACACTGTAATTAATATAAGATATTAACTACAAGAAATCCTACACAGGAAGAATTATAAAGTAAAGTTTCTGATTTGCTAGGTTGGAGTAGGGCCCAGATATCTGAATTTTAACAGGTACCCTTGTATACATGTTAATGATTGGGAGACAAGTAGAGAAACCAGATTTTTCTTAGACTTCTCAACTGTTTATCTAAACTTAAGTTAACTGAGAATCACTCAAACTTAAACTCTTCAAGATGCCCTGTGTTATTTGACAAGTTATTAGTTTAGTTTCCAATATCTGCCTTTAAAACCATTCTCCTTTTAGGAGTTTGAGATTGATTTTTATTATTTTTTCTTATTTTTTCCTCTTTATTATTATTTTTTTAATTAGAAGAGTTGTAGTTTACAGAAGAGTCATGCAAAAACTACAGTGCTCCCATATACATCCCTATTGTTGACATTTAGCATTAGTTTGATACTTTTGTTACAATTGATAAAATAATATTAAAATGGTAGTATTAAGTATAGTCAATAGTTTATATTAGGTGTGTTTTTTTCCATAAACCACCTTATTATTAACAGCTTGTATTAGTGTCATATATTTGTTATAATCCATGAAAGAACATTCTTATACTTGTACTATTAACCCCAGTCCATCATCCACAACAGGTTACACTGGGTTATACACTCTCATGTTTTATCTCCTAACTTTTATTCTAGTAATACACAAGACCCAAGACATCCCCTTTCAACTACATTCACATACATAATTCAGCACTGTTAATTACACTCACAATAATGTGCTATCAACACCATCCATTTCAAAACCTTTATTGTAAACTAAATAGAAACTCTGTACTAATTAAATATTACCTCACAGTTCTCTACCCTCAATCTATCCTCTGGTAATTTATATTCTAGATTCTAAGTCTGTGAGTTTGCTTATTATAATTAGCTCATATCGGTGAAATCATATAATATTTCTCCTTTGGTGCCTAGCTTATTTCACTCAGCAGAATGTCCTCCAGGTTCACCAATGTTGTCACATGCATTGGGACTTCATTTCTTCTTACTGGTGAATAATATTCTATCATATGTATATACCACATTCGGTATATACATATCAGTTGATGGACACTTGGGTTTCTTCCATCTTTTGGCAATTGTGAATAATTCCAGTATAAACACCAGTGTACAAATATCTGTTCACATCACTGCTTTCAACTATTTTGGGCATATACCTAGTAACAGGATTGTTGAATCATATGACAATTCTATACTTAGCTTCCTGAGGAACCATCAACTTATGACAGAGAAGCTGCACCATTTTACATTCCCACCAGAGTGAATGAGTGTCACTATTTCTACACTTCCTTTCCAACACTTGTACTCTCTGTTTTTTAATAGTAGCCTTTACAATTTGGACATCTATTATTTCTTTTACTTGCCTAATTGTTCAGGCAAGAATTTCCAGTACAATGTTGAGTAACAGCAGTGACAGTGGTCATCTGTCTCTTTTTCCAGATCTTAGAGGGAAAGCTTTCAATCCCTCTCCATTGCATATGATGTTAACCATGCTGTTTGATATATGCCATTTATCATTGATGAAGTTTTCTTCTATTTCTATTTTCCTAAATGGTTTTAACAAGAAATGATGCTGAATTGCATACCTGGTATAAAAACCTCATGATCATTGTGCATAATTGTGTTAATGTGCTGTTGGATTCAATTTGCAAGTATTTTGTTGAGGATTTTTGCATCTATATTCCTAAGAGAAAATGGACTGTAATTTTCATTTCTTTTAGTACTTTTGTCTCACTTTGGTATTAGGGTGTTGTTGGCCTCATAGAATGAGTTAGGGTGTGTTCCCTCCACTTGAATTTTTTTTTTTTTGTAATAATCTGAGCAGGATTGATATTAATTCTTCTTGGAATGCTTGGTAGAATTCACTTATGAAGCCATCTGGCCATGGGCTTTTCTATGTTGGAAAGTGAGGACTGATTCAATCTCTTTACTTGCAATTGGTTTATTGAGGTCTTCCATTTCTTCTAGAGAAAGTGTACCCTGTTCATGTGTTTCAGGAATTTGTCCATTTCATCTAAGTTGTCTAATTTGTTTGCATACAGTTGTTTACAGAATCCTCATAGGATCCTTTTTATTTCTGTGAAGTTAATATAATGTTTTCCCACTCATTTTTGATTTTATTTGTATTTTCTGTTTTTTTTTTCTTTGTCAGTCTAGCTTAGGGATTGTCAAGTTTATTGATGTTTTCAAAGGATGAACTTTTAGCTTTGTTAATTCTCTATTTTCAAATTATCAATTTAATTTATTTCTGCTCTAATCTTTGTCATTTATTTCCTTCTCCATGCCTTGGGGTTAGTTTGCCATTCTTTTTCTAGCTCTTCCAGTTGTGCAGTTAGGTCTTTAATTTTTTTTTCTTTTTCTTCTTCTTGAATGTAATCATTTAAGGCTATAAGTTTCCTTCTCAGCAATGCCTTTGTTGCATTCCATAAGTTTCAATATGTTGTGCTCTTATTGTCTTTTTTCTTCTTTTTCTTTTTTAATGCAATTTTATTGAGATATAATCACAGAACATAAAATCGTTCAAAGTGTACAATCAGTTGTTAACAGTATTGTCATACAGTTGTGCATTTATCACCACAAAGTTTGAACACTTTCATTATCCAAAAAATAAACTAAATATTAAAGTAAAAAAGAACATCCCAATCCTCCCATTCCCTTCCTCCCCTCCATTGTTCATTTACTTTTTTTTTTTTTTTTTGGCCAATTTATTTTTGACAAGACTGCAAAGTCCACTCAATTGGGAAAGAATAATCTCTTCAACACATGGTACTAGGATAACTGGATATCCATATGCCAAAAAAAAAAAAAAAAAAAATGAATGAGGACCCCTCTCTCACACGAAACACAAAAACCAACTCAAAATAGATCAAAGACCTAAATATATAAACCAACACTACCAAACTCCAGAAAAAATATATAGGGAAACATCTTTAGGATCTTGTGTTAGACAATCGTTTCATAGACTTTACACTTAAACCACAAGCACCAAAAGAAAAAAAAAATAGTTATATGGGACCTCATCAAAATTAAAAACCTTTATGCATCAAAGGGCTTATCATGAAAGTGAAAAAAGAACCTACTCAATGGGAGAAAATATTTGGAAACTACATATCCAATAAGGGTTTAATAACCAGCATATATAAAGAAATCTTACAACTCAACAGTAAAAAGATAAAAAACTCAATTTAAAAATGTGCAAAAGATTTGAATAGACATTTCTCCAAAGGGGATACACAAATGGCCAAAAACCACTTGAAAAGATGCTCAATATCATTAGCTACTAGGGACATGCAAATCAAAACCACAGTGAGACACCATGTCACATCAATGAGAATGGCTACTAGTTAAAAACAAGAAAATTATAAGTGTTGGGGAGGATGTGGAGAAACAGGAACACTCAATCATTGTTGGTGGAAATGTAAAATGATGCAGCTACTGTGGAAGACAGTTTGACAGTTCCTCAGAAAACTAGATATAGAATTACCATGTGACCCAGCAGGAACTCGAACAGATATTTGTGCACTGATGTTCATAACAGCATCATTCACATTGCCAAAAATTGAAGCAACCCAAATGTCCATCAACTGATGAATGGGTATACAAAATGTGGTATATACATATAATGGAACACTACTCAGCAATAAAAAAGAATAAAGTTCTGATGCATGCAAGAATATGGATGAATCTTGAAGATGTCAGGTTGTGTGAAAAAAGCCAGTCACAAAAGTACAAATACTTTATGATCTCACTGATAAGAAATAATTAGAATAAACAAAATCATAGAATCAGAATGTAGAATACAGGTTACCAGGGGCTAGGTTGGAGGTAGGGAATGGAGAGTTAATGCTTAAATTGCACAAAGTTTCTCTTTGGGTCTATTGTAAAATTTTGGTAATAGGTGGTGGTGATGGTAACACAAAATTGCAAATGAAATTAATAGTACTGAAATGTATATGGAAAAAGGGGTGAATTTTAGGCCACATATATGTTATTTGAATAAAAATTAAAAGAAAAAATCGTCTAGGACCACATTAACCACAGGGCAATAAAATTACAGTTTAACAAAAAAAAATAAGGATGGTTTGAAACTATGCCCATGGAAATAAGGAAGGTGGGGCACTGCACTTTTAATCTGTTTAAGGAGAAATCAATTAAAATGGAAAATACAAACCATTGCAAAATGAAAAGCAATAAGAGCTCTACATATCAAAACCAGTGGGGTGTAGCCAAACTAGTACTCAAAGGAAAATGCATGGCCTTAAATGCATTTATTAGAAATCAAAATTGAAAACAAAGAAACCAAGCTTTCAAGAATCTAGGTGATAGTGCACAAAATAAGTTCAAATAAAAGTAAAAGGAAATAATTAATAAAGTCAGAAATCAATGAAAGAAGACACAAAAAATAGAGTTGAGCAATACATGAAAACTGCTTCTTTGCAATGACCAACAAATTAGACAAATGTTCTTTCTGATAAAGAAAAAGAGAAGGGAGAAATAAACAATGATAGGAATAAGCTTCAGCTCCAGATTAGATTTCTTAACAAATAAATTTTCAAAATAGAAACATAATTATTTGGTAGGCAATCATAAATTAACAAAATTGTGTAAGAAAAGATATAGGACTAGTGTGGACCAATAGCCACGGAAGAAAGTGGAAGGGTAGATGTTCTAGTTTGCTAATGCTGCAGAATGCAAAACACCAGAGATGGATGGGCTTTTATAAAAAGGGGGTTTATTTGGTTACACAGTTACAGTCTTAAGGCCATAAAGTGTCCAAGGTAACACATCAGGAATTGGGTACCTTCACTGGAGGATGCCCAATGGCGTCCAGAAAACCTCTGTTAGCTGGGAAGGCATGTGGCTGGTATCTGCTCCAAAGTTCTGGTTTCAAAATGGCTTTCTCCCAGGACGTTCCTCTCTAGGAAGCTTGCTCCTCTTCAAAATGTCACTCACAGCTGCACTGAGTTCCTTCTCTTTGAGTCAGCTCATTTATATGGCTCCACTGATGACGGCCCACCCTGAATGGGTGGGGCCATGCCTCCATGGGAATATCTCATCAGAGTCATCACCCACAGCTGGGTGGGGCACATTCCAAGCAAATCTAATCAGCACCAAAACATCTGCCCCACAAGACTACATCAAAGATAATGGCATTTGGGTGACACAATACATTCAAACCGGCACATTCCACCCCCAGACCCCAAAATGACATTATCTTTCCAAACACAAAATACATTCATTCCATCACAATATCACAAAAACTTAAATCATTTCAGTAACAAAAGTTAAGTACAAGATCCTATCAAAATCAATTACAGGCATGGTGGGTCCTAAGGCATAATTCTCCTTTAGCTTTGGATCTGTGGACTTAGAACAAGTTATATGCTTCCAATATACAAAGGAGAGACATTCATAGGATAAACATTCCCATTGCCATAAGGAGAAAGAGTAAGGAAAACAGGGTTAACAGGACCAAAACAGTTCCTAAAACCCACAGGACAAACTCCATTAGATTACAAAGTCTGAGAGTCATTTAGAGAACAACGTTGCATCCTTGGGGCTTGAGAGAGTGGGAGTCTAACCCTTCCTAAGGGCCTTTGTGGCAGCCCTTTCCTCTCCAAACACTTGGGTGAGTGCTCCAACATATCCACAAATTAGGGAGACCACCTTCTCATCCCCACCCTCCTGAAACATTGGGGCAGCTCCCGGATTCCCTTCCATCTCCAGGGCACATGCTTAACCCCTTCAGAACAGTGTGGTGGCAGCCAGGCTCTCCCCAATTCCCTGGAAATGTGCTCCACCCTCTTTGGGACATGGGGTGGCAAAACTCTTCCAGAGCATCGAGGTGGAATGCTCACCCTCGACCTCTGGGGCAAACTCACCTTTTCCATGCATGTGGGCCACTCTGCTCTCCCAGCCCAAGGCCTCTTGAGTCCAGACCTCAGCCTCCATGGCTCTGTCTTTGAAGAAATTTTTCCTTCAGTTTGTTCCTTGTCTGTCTTCTCCAGTCCAG
This sequence comes from Choloepus didactylus, assembly GCF_015220235.1. NCBI lineage: Eukaryota > Metazoa > Chordata > Mammalia > Pilosa > Megalonychidae > Choloepus > Choloepus didactylus. The sequence continues at coordinate 103,949,813 of NC_051334.1, read as the reverse complement.
ACTGGCAATGGCTCTGTCTGTAAAGATCTCTCAAAAATTCTGTTGGCTTTGCATGAAGCATGCAGGGGTCAAAGCCATCAGACAATAGGACTTTCCACAAATCCTTTCTGGATAATTCCATCTCCAATCTTGGCTTGTACTGAAATGGCAGCTGGGTTCCATGTTTGGTTACATCCTCACATTGGGCTGTAGCTTCTGGGATTCCACCCCCCTGGAAGCTCGTAATTTTCCAAGCCATCAGCTTCTGGTTTATTTGAACCCAAGAATTCAGTTCTAAGTTTATCTCTCTCCACTCGCATTTTACTATAAGCTGCAAGAAGAAGCCAAGGTACATCCTCCACATCTAGTCTGGAGATCTCCTCAGCTAAGTATTCCAGGTTGTCACTTTCAAATTCTTCCTTCCATCTGACACCAGGACTCAATTTTGCCAAATTCTCTGCCACTTTAAAACAAGGATCACCTTTCTTCCAGTTTGCAACAACACATTCATCATTTCTGCTCAAGTCCTCATCAGAAGTATCTTTAGAGTCCATATTTCCATGAACAGTCTCTTTAAAGCAGTTTTGGCCTTTTCTATCAGGCGCCTCACAATTCTTCCAGAATCTTCCCCTTATCCATTTGAAAAGCCGTTCCAACATGTTTGGTATTTGCAAACTCAGCAGCAAAGCACCCCACTCCTGGTACCAAAATCTGTTCTAGTTTGCTAATTCTGCAGAATGCAAAATACCAGAGATGGATGGGCTTTTATAAAAAGGGGGTTTATTTGGCTACACAGTTACAGTCTTAAGGCCATAAAGTGTCCAAGGTAACACATCAGGAATTGGGTACCTTCACTGGAGGATGCCCAATGGCATCTGGAAAACCTCTGTTAGCTGGGAAGGCACATGGCTGGTGTCTGCTCCAAAGTTCTGGTTTCAAAATGGCTTTCTCCCAGGATGTTCCTCTCTAGCAAGCTTGCTCCTCTTCAAAATGTCACTCACAGCTGCACTGAGTTCCTTCTCTTTGAGTCAGCTCATTTATATGGCTCCACTGATGAAGGCCCACCCTGAATGGGTGGGGCCATGCCTCCATGGGAATATCTCATCAGAGTCATCACCCACAGCTGGGTGGGGCACATTCCAAGCAAATGTAATCAGCGCCAAAGCATCTGCCCCACAAGACCACCAAAGATAATGGCATTTTGGGGACACAATACATTCAAACTGGCACAGTAGTCAAAGATCTACCTTTAAAATTTCTTGCAGGCAGCCTCTAAAATGACCCATAATAGCACCGACTGGTATTCACACCCTTGTGTAATCTCCTCCCTTTGAGGGTGGCTGGACTAGCAACTTGCTTCTTGTAGCCAATAGACTGCAGCAAAAGTGATGGGACATTACTTTCATGGTTAGGTTACAAAAGAGTCACTCCTGTTTTTCTACATGACTCTCTTCCTTAGTGAAGCCAGTTGCTGAGTTGTGAGCTTCCCTGGGGGGACTTCCATGTGTCAAGGAACTGAGGAGGCCTCTGGCCAGCAGCCAATGAAGAACTGAGGTCTTGAGTCAGAACCCACAGGAAACTGCATCTTGCCAACAGCCACGTGAGTGAGGATGGAAATGTATCATCCCCCTAGATAGCCCTAAGATGACTGAAATCCCAGCCAATACCTTGATTGAAGCCTGTGAGAAATCCATGCTTAGTTTCTTGATCTACAGAAATTATGAGGTAATAAATGTTTGTTGTTTTAAACTATTAAGTTTTAGGGGTAATTTGTTGCACAGCAATATATAACTAATACAAAAATAGGTCCCAGTCCCAGAAGATTTTCTATATTATGTAAACACTTCCTGAGCATAGAAAAAGATGGATGGCTATTCACCTCACTTTTGGAAGTTAGCTGAACCCTGATACCAAAGGTGGACAAGAACAGGATATATAAAGATGATAAGTGAATCACTTTACAAACACCAAAGAAAAGTCATAAACAAACACTTAACAAGTGAAATCTAACAACATGGTAATTGAATATTGAATTGTAACCATGTAGAATTTACTTCCAAGAAAGCAATATTTTAAAATATATATATTTAGTACTTATTATGTACTAGGTTCTGTCATAGGTGCTTTACATGTATTTAGTGGTTTAACCTGCCTAATAACCTAATCAGGTAGCACCTATTATTTAAACCCTGTTTTTCTACATGACTCTCTCCCTTAGTGAAGCCAGTTGCCGAGTTGTGAGCTGCCCCGGAGGGACTTCCATGTGTCAAGGAACTGAGGAAGCCTCTGGCCAGCAGCCAATGAAGAACTGAGGTCTTGAGTCACAACCCACAGGAAACTGCATCTTGCCAACAGCCACGTGAGTGAGGATGGAAATGTATCATCCCCCTAGATAGCCCTAAGATGACTGAAATTATATATTTGATGAAACTGAAGGGGAGAAGTTACACAAGTCCCAGCATTACCCTGATGATAAAACAAGATAAAGACATTACAAGAAAGGAAAACTGCAAATGAATATCTCTTATGAATATAGATGCTAAAATTCTCAACAAAATATTGGCAAATCAAATCCAGCAATATATTATTGAACATTTCCCCATCTCTCTCTCTCCTTTCTTTCTTTCTCTGTCAGTAGGGCTCCCTTTAGTATCTGAAGTAGGGCAGGACATTTGTTAGCAAAATCTCTCAGCATTTGTTTTCTGAAAAATTTAAGCTCTCCCTCAAATTTGAAGGAGAGCTTTGCTGGATAAGAATTCTTTGTTGGAAATTTTTCTCTCTCAGAATTTTAAATATGTCATGCCACTGCCTTCTCGCCTCCATGGTGGCTGCTGAGTAGTCACTACTTCGTCTTATGCTGTTTCCTTTGTATGTGGTGAATTGCTTTTCTCTTGCTGCTTTCAGAACTTGCTCCTTCTCTTCAGTGTTGAAAGTCTGATCAGAATATGTCTCAGAGTGCGTTTATTTGGATTTATTCTATTTGGAGTTTGCTGGGCATTTATGCTTTGTGTATTTATACTGTGTAGAAGGTTTGGGAAGTTTTCCCCAACAATTTCTTTGAATACTCTTTGTAGACCTTTACCCTTCTCTTCCCCTTCTGTGACACCAATGAATCTTAAATTTGGACATTTTATCTATCATATCCCTGAGATCCATTTCGATGTTTTTTATTTTTTTCTCCATTCTTTCTTTTGTTCTTTCATTTTCTGTTCTGTGGTCCTCTAGGACACAAGTCGTTGTTCAGCTTCCTCTAATCTTGTATTATGAGTATCCAGAGTGTTTTTAATTTGGCCAACAGTTTCTTTTATTTCCAGAAGATCTTCTATTTATTTTTTCTTGCAATTTCTTCCCTATGCTCTTCTGGGGTCTTCTTTATGTCCTTTATATCCTGTGCCATGTTCTTCTTCATGTCTTTTGTATCCTGTGCCATGCTCTCGTTCTTTGATTGTAATTCTTTGGTTAATTGCGCCAAGTACTGTGTCTCTTCTGATCATTTGATTTGGGTGTTTGGGATTGGGTTCTTCATATCATCTGGTTTTATCATATGCTTTAAGATTCTCTGTTGTTTTTGGCTTCTTGGCATTTGCTTTGCTTGATATGGTTCTTTCAAGTTATAAAAAATACCAATCTTATTTTTCAGATCTACAACTTGGTGGTGTACACTTTCTCTAACTAACCAGCAGACGGTGTCTGCGAGTCACCTATTCCCCTCAAGTCAGTTCTCCTCAACTTTTTCTTTGTGGTGTGTGGGGAAATGATTCTTATGGGGTTCAATAGGTGAACTCAGTTTGGGTATGTTGTTGGTGCTGTCCGCCCTGAATGTGGGGTGTGTGTCTGGGTGGTTAGGGAGGCAGGGCAGCTTTAATAATCAAACCTCCCAAGTGTTCCCGGAGATTCAAGGCTGTTGCAAGAGTCTAAGCTTTCATTTCAGTTTTGCCCCAGATTTTCTCTGCTGCTGACCCACGAGTCCCCGGCATTGATGTAGTGTCCCTGGGGTTTCTGAGCGTGCCCCCTTCTCAGCTGTGATCTTCCAGGACCTGTGCTGAGGGAAGGCTGTGCTACTTCACAAGTGCTGCCATCCCTCAAGGGAAGCCCCAGGCCACCGGGTCATGCAGGGGCGCTCCCAGGCTGATGCAAAGATGGCTGAATGGGGTGTCTTAACCCCACTCCCCCTTTTCACACAGCTCCACCTTCCCAGGTCTGGGACAACTAGCTGTGTGTGCACCCAAGGCCACTGTCCACGGCCAATATTGTGGTGTGTGCGCGGTGCCGTGGGATACATTCCCCATCACACTGGGTTTCCTGGGCAGCTCTGGGCTGTGGGTCCGGCCCTGGGCAGGAGTGTCTCCAGCCCGCCAGGGAGCCGGCTGCAAGCAGCACGGTTTCTTTCTCCTTTTGGCTCTCCCCTCTGCCCCCTGGCCCTGAGGGAATTAGCAGCAGTCTATCCTCCACGCCAGACACTGAGAGGTTGGCACAGCCCGCTCCTGCCGTGCTTCACTGTGCGGTTCTCGCCATTGTAACTGCAGTCGCTCCTGGGTTTTTTTTTTTTTTTTTAAACAACTAGTCAGTTTCCAAATGCCAGCCTGCAGTTTCCCCACACCACAGCGTGGCCACGGGACTTTCAGCCAGCTTACTCACTCGTTTCAGAATGCAGACTCCCAGTTTCACCAAGTGCATGGTCCCCGTGGTTTTAGCAGACCTTGTCCAGCTGGTGCATCGCTGGAATTGGTGTTCTGGGTCACTTTCTGGTTTTTGTCTAGTATTTTTCATGGAGGTGTTTTTTTTTGCTCTGTTTCACCTAGCTGCCATCTTAGGTTCTGACTTAATGTACTCTTAATTTAAGAAACTATGTATACAGTCTTAAATTTCAGCTTACTAAAATAGGATAGCTTCTATTTAACAACATAAGCTTTTGTTTCCCTGACAAAATATTCTAACCTTTTATTACATTCATGTTCCAAAATTGTTTACAGCCTTAAGTTTGTCACTGTTTTGTTCATGATGTAAGTAAATAAGTTTGATTACATGCAGAGAGTTTTACTACATTAATACATGATTTAGAGTTCAAGATCAAATACCATAAGCGGAGAATTCTTTAAATGTGCCTTATGAAAAGGAGTGGCTTTATTTTTCAATGGCAACAAAACCAAACCAAACCAACAAAAGGAACTTTTGGCTTAGAATGAGAAAAATTATTAGTCTACTTAATTAGAAGTTAACTGAGTAATCAACAACCTAAGAAACGAAACCAATTCTGATCTGCTGTCTAGTAACAAACTTTTCTTTGTGTGTATCAACAAGCACACATACATACCACTACAGTCAAAATACAATGATTTTGAAAATGATTAGAAAAGCTCATCCGACATTGTGTTAGCAAATACCAGTTTACAGGAATACTAACCCAAATATTTTACACATTTTTTCTGTTGACTGAGGACCTAGAAAAAAAGCTGGGGGTAATTAATTATTATGAAAATTCTAAATTTCTAAGAAACAGCTATCTTCTAGATTGGCATCAGCAAACCAGAAAACCAGCTGGCCTGTTTTTTTAATACATCTATGTTTTTTCATTTACAATTGTCTATGCCCTTTTTTTATACCACAGTTGCAGAGTTGAGCAGTTATTATAGACACGATACAGCCCACAAAGTGTAAATTATTTTCTTTCTAGCTTTTATGGAAAACGTTTGCTGACCTCTGTTCTAGATGCTTGCTTGATAAAAATGGTCTTAAGTGTAGAACTTTTGGAGAACAAAGTTCAATAGTCATCTAACATGGAACAAAATGAGATGTACAGGAAATACACAAATGTTCATTTAGCATATAACTCATAAGATAAAATCAGAAGATCCTTTTTAAAACAAATATTTAATATTTTAAAGAAATCAGTTTTACAGGAAAGATATAAATAATACATACTTATTTTTGCCGTTAAATTGATCATTTAACAAAGCTGACAAAAATATAGAAAGCAGTTCGAAGAAACTAAATGGAAAACATAACATTGGAAATTTTCTTCAGCTTTCCACTTTAGTGGCCGAAGATACCACACAGACTTGTGCAATGTCATCATATTCGTATGTTCTCTTTAGGAAAGTGTCTGTCAGTCTTAAGCCGGAAACACTTTGCAGTCCCTGTACTGAAGACAGCAGAGTAAGGGCAAGGCAGAGAGAGGAACTTGGATGTAGCTTTCCATGCTGTCTTCCTGAAACGCCACACCAGTGGATGGAATTGGTATTGCACATCTCCAAAACAAGATCCATAGTCCTTTCACTGCTGCAGTTTGTTATTTTACAGGTAATATGAAAAGGTTCTTCTAGGTTTACGATATCTGGGATTGCCTCCAAAGATAATCTAACATCTCCATAACCTGGAGCCATTCTTTGAAGTTGGCTGGTCTGTAACCTTCCTCTTTCACCCAGATTTGTTTTCCATACTATATCCAATTTTCCAATTACAGTTACTCCCTTAATGATGCCTGCCTTTTCTGCAAACTCTTTCTTGGGCTTTAGGCAGTATAAGTACTGGCGGGTATCCATTGGTTGAAAATAGGCTCTTGATCCAAATGTAGACGCACATTCTCCAGCTTGGTCCACAGAATTTAGTTCTGCTACATTGTACATTATAGATGGCTCCAATGAAACCTTCTCCATAAACATGGGTGAGGTTGTAATATTCTGAATCTGGGCTTCGAGAAATACTTCATCAGTCACAGAACTGAGGTCACTCTCTGCATTGTAAAATTTGGTTTTCACATCCAATGGTTTGAGAACCTGAAATTTGAAGAACTTTCTAAAATACATTTTTTCTCCACTTTGAGTTGTATAACTCACTGCACACACCAAGATGTGTGTTCCAATTTCCTTTACTTCATGATGTATTACATCATCAATACAACAATCAGGTTTAAGTTCAGCCACTGCAGCATTGGAGGCTGAAAGATTTAAAAGCTGAGAACTTGTCTGAAGATCAGCTTTTACCAATATATCCTTTACAACTTGGTTGCTATCATTATGAACGCTGATATAACTGGAAAAGGTCTCTCCCAAAAATATGTTCCCGAAATTCTGTGGTAAAGTCAACATTTCTCCCAACATTAAAATTTCTGCACCATTAACAGTCGAAGGATCATCTCTCATGAGTTGGTTAAAGAGATCTCCAGGTAAGTCTTTTTCTTCACAAGTCACTGGAATATTGGTGAATAAAGTAGGCTTAGTCAACCGCATCACGAGAACAGTCCGCACATCAGCTCCTGCGGTTAAATTCTGTCTGGTGATTGCACGAGCACTGATCAGAAAGAGTGATGTACCAGGTATCCATTCCATTCTAGAGCGCGGCTCTCAAACCTTTCAGCGCCAAGAGGTGCTCCTGTTTGAGAGGATTCACTTCCATCTTGAGCGGTACTATGGACCCACCGCCTACGGGGACTGAGGAGGTTCAGCCTGGACCACAAAACAGGAAAGCACTTGTTCCGGAAGACCTAGCGCTAAACACTTCTAATAACTTGTCTGCCAGTGGTGCCTTAAATTCTCTTTCTTCTTAGTCCTTTAAGGACCCAAAGGCTTCTTTTCACCAGTCATCACTTGTCTCATATATATCTACATATAAAATGCCTCTGCATGTTCCAGGTACACGCTCACATCGAGCTCTTCATGTTCTTTATATCCTGTGCCATGCTCTCATTGTTTGTCTTTAGTTCTTTGTTTAATTGCTCCAAGTACTGTGTCTTCTCTGATCTTTGGATTTGGGTGTTTGGGTTTGGGTTATCCATATCATCTGGTTTTCTCATACACTTTAAAATTTTCTGTTGTTTTTGGCATCTTGGCATTTGCTTAACTTGATAGGGCTCTTTTAAGATACGTAGGCTAATTCAAAGACTAACCTCTAATTTGTCAGATCTACAGCTTGGTGGCATACACTTTCTCTAACTAACCAGCAGGTGGCATCCGTGTGCCACCTATTCCCCTCAAGCTAGTTCTCCCCAACTTTGTCTTTGTGGTGTGTGGTGGTCTGATTCTTGTGGGGTTCCAATTGGTGCACAAAGTTTGGGTGTGTTGTCTGCCCTGAATTTGGCACATGTATCTGAGCAGATAGGGAGGGAGGGCAGCTTTAATAATCAAACCTCCCAGGTGTTTCTGGAGATTTAAGGCTGTTGCAAGAGTCTACACCTTCAGTTCAGTCTTGCCACAGACTGTCTCTGGCACTGACCCACAAGTCCTTGTATTTGCTTATGGTCCCTGGGATTTCTGAGTGGGTCCCTCTTCCAAGCCATGTCCTCCTAGGGCCTCTGCTGAGGGAAGGCTGTGCTACATCACAGGTGAGTGCCATCTCCCAAGGGAAGTTCTGGGCCACTGGCCATGTAGGGGTGTTCCCAGCCTGCTGCAAGGATGGCTATATGGGGCATGTTAATTTCCCCTTTTTGCACAGCTCCACCTTCCTAGCTCCAGGAAAATTAACTGTGGGTGCATGAAAGGCTGTTGTCCACACCCGATATTGTGACATTTGTGTGTTGCTGGGAACACTTCCTATCACACTGGGCTTTTTGGTGTGGCTCTGAGATGTGGTGCTGGCAGCAGGCAGGAGCATTACCAGACCACCAGGAAGATAGCTGTAAGGGGCATGGTTTTTCCCCCCTTTGGCTCCCCTCCACCTTTCTCACTCTGAGACAACTAACAGTGGTTGCATGAAAAGCTATTGTCCATGCCAGATATTGAGGCATTAGCACAGCCCATTCCTGCCACCCTTCACTGTGCAGTTCTCACTACTGTATCTGCAGCTGCATTTGGGTTTTTTAAAAAAGAACTAGTCCACCTCCAAATGCCAACCCATGGTTTCCCCACACTGCAGCATGGCTGCCAGATATTCAGCAAGCTTACTCACTCATTTCAGAAAGCAGACTCCCAATTTCAGCAATTGCACAGTCCCTGTGGATTTAGCAGACCTTGTCCAGCTGGTGCATTGCTGGAACTGGTGTTCTGGGTCACTTTCTGGCTTTTATCTAGTATTTTTCATGGAGGTGTTTTTTTTGCCCTGTCTCTCCTAGCTGCCATCTTCTGTATCCTCTCATTGTCTTTTGTATCAAGATATTTATTGATTTGCTTTGCAATTCCTTCTTTGACCCACTGACTGTTTAAGAGAGTGTTAACTTCCATATATTTGTGAGTTTTCCAGTTCTCCACATGTTATTGTCTTCCAGCTTCATTCCATTATGATCAGAGTAGAGGCTTTGTATAATCAATCATTCTAAATTTATTGAGGCTTGTTTTATGACCAAAAATGTGTTCTGTCCTGGAGAATGATTCATGTGCACTTGAGAAGAAATTATATCCTGCTCTTTTGCCATGAAATATTCTGTATATGTCTACTAGGTTTAGTTCTTGTATCATATTATTTGAGTCCTCTTTTTCCTTATTGATCTTCTGTCTATGTTTTCTATCTATTGATGAGATCGGTATAGTGAAGTCTCCAACTATTACTAAAGTTGTGCCAGAATTTGCCTCATGCATTTTTGGGCACTGTGGTTAGATGCATAAATATTTATGATTGATATATCTTTTTGGTGCATTTCCCATTTTATTAATATATATTTTCATTCTTTGTCTTTTATGACAGCTTTGACTATTTTGTCTGTTATTGGTATAGCTACCCCAGCACTTTTTTTGGTTACTATTTGCATGGAATATCTTTTTCCATCCTTTCACTTTCAATCTATTTGTTTCTGTGGGTGTAGATGAGTCTCATGTAAACCAAATACAGTTTTATTGTGTTTCTCTATCAATTCTGCCAACCTGTGTCTTTTGATTAGGGAATTAATTAACACTCAGTGTTATTACTGTAAAGGCAGTATTTACTTCAACTGTTCAATCCTTTAGTTTTTATATGTCATATCTTTTTTTCTGTCTCTCTTTTCTTTTATTTCTACCTCCTTTTCTGTATAGTTGACTTTTTCTGATGTATCTGACTGGTGCCTTTCTCATTTCTCTTTCTGTATATTTTTAAAATAATTTCTTTGTGTCTACCCTGGATTTTATCATGCACACCATATATCCCTAGCTTACTAATTTGAAAAGATACCAACTTAGCTTCAATAGCATATACATTATCTGCTTGCATATCTCCCTGTTTCCCCTCTTTATATTGTTTTTGTCCCACTTTACTACTTTATATTTTACACACCCCTTATCAGGAAGTATGTCTTTTTCTTGTTCAATTGTATTCTGATTCTTCTATAAATTACAGAGTGTGTATATATATATATTACTATTGGGTTTTGCATTTATCCATTTAGATATGTTTACTGATGATCTTCATTTCTTCACACTACTCCAAGCCACTCTTTATGGTCTTCTCCTTTCAACCAGCAGAACTCCCTTTAGTAATTCTTGTAGGGCAGGAGTTTTGTTGATGAACTCTTTCAGGTTCTGTTTATCTGTGAATATTTTAAACTCTCCCTCATTTTAGAAGGACTATTTTTTTCCAGTTGAAGTATTTTGGCTGTCAGTTTTTCTCTTTCAGTCCCTTAAATATATCATACCACTGTTTTTTCACCTCTGTAGTTTCTGATGAGAAACTGGAATTTAGCCTATTGAAGATCCCTTGTATGTGATGAATCACTTTTCTCTTGCTGCTTTCAGAAGTCTCTTTATCTTTGTCATTTGACATTATGAGTAGTACGTGTCTCAGAGTAGGTCTAGAAGGATTTATTCTGTTTGGAGTGTGCTGCACTTCTTGAACATGTATAATTATGTCTTTCATAAGAGTTGGGGAATTTTCAGCCATTATTTACTCAAATACTCATTCTGTCCCTTTGCCCTTCTCTTCTCCTTATGGGACACCCATGATGCATATGTTTGTATACTTCATGTATCACTCAGTTCCCTGAGTAACTGCTCAATTTTTCTATTCCTTTCTCTATTTGTTCTGACAGTATGATTTTTATTTTCCTGTCTTCTAGTTCACTTATTCTTTATTTTACCTTTCAAAATCTGCTGTTGTATGCCTGTAGTGTATTTTTAATCTCTACTATTGTGCTTTTCATTCCAATAGTTTCTGTTATTTTTTTATACTTACATAGTCTTCATGCTCACACATTTTCTTCTTAATATAATTTAGCTCTTCATCCATATATTCTTTATTTTCCTTGAATTGATTTAGGACATTTTTTGAACATCTTTGTTTTGTTGTTCCAACTTCTGAGTCTCCTCTGAAGATTTAATTTGTTCCCTTGACTGAACCCTCTCTTTTTGTTTCTTAGTATGGCTTGTAATTTTCTGCTGATTTTTAGACATTTGATTATCTTGATGTGTTAACTCTGCAGATCCAATTTTCCATCTTTGCTAGGGCTTTATTGTTGATTGGCTTTGTGTTAAGTACTTCATTGACATTTGGTCCAAATCATTCCAGACATTTAGAATACTCTGCATTTAACTTTCTAGATCTTTTCAGCTCTTCTTCACCCAGATCTTGCCATGAATATGTACTGCATCTTTTAAGATTGCACTCTTTGTGAGATTGATTTATCTCCAGGAAAAACCTTCATTTCCTTCTTTGGAAATCTTGTACTGTTCCATTTGTTTTTGTGCAGGATTTTCTCCCCAGCTCCTATGATTTGTTTAAATTCTCTCCCTTACTCAGTGCCCTATTTTCCTTATGCTTTTAAGTTCTGGAACTCATCCTTTCTTATAGCATTTCAGTTTAACCCCTTTTTTCTGTATTGCTTTTCTGCCTATGGTTTCTTCCCCATTAGGGTATCCTCAACCCAGGGAGTCAGATGAAGTTGATCCAGAAAAAAATGGGTCACTCTAGGAAAGTCCATTTTGTGTCTAGGTGGTCAAGCCATCTGAAACTGAATTTAATGTTAGCACAACAGTTCTTGCCAGCAGTCTATCACAGTCTCTCTTTTTTCCAACCCTGGAGGCCTTTATGTATGTGACATTCCTCAGCAGTTTGTGCTCCTCCCTGGGTCTATTCAGACTTAGGTCCCTGTGCCTGGATATGTGATGAGTTCTGCCTCACTGCTCTGTGTCACTCTATAGACTTTGTCCACAATGGGAGGGACTTGAGCCATGCTACCTCTCTGTGACTCCTAAGCTGCATGGTACCAAGTGAGGGAGAGGAGAATGGGAAATGACTGGTGATCTGGGATGGAATTTTCCTGTCTAATATGTTACTTTTCCTTTGATTCAGAATATATGGAGTACTTCTTCAGTCTCCATTGTCCTCCAGAGTCCTAAGCAAGTTGAGATTTGTCCTTTTATTCCCTAAATCTCTTGGGAACTTTTTCCACAGGATGTCTTTTGATGACATCATCATGTCTCATTATTATTTCTTGATAATGGTGCAATTTCCTCCTTGAAAGTCAATCATAAAAGAAGTGGGCAGGATGAATGATACTCCACTTATTTTAATTAAGAAATATAAAACATTTAACCTGTTGTCCTAGTTTGCTAATGCTGCAGAATGCAAAACACCAGAGATGGATAGGCTTTTATAAAATGGGGGTTTATTTCACTACACAGTTACAGTCTTAAGGCCACAAAGCATCCAAGCAATCAGGTACCTTCACTGGAGGATGGCCAATGGCGTCCGGAAAACTTCTACTAGCTAGGAAGGCAGCTGGCGTCTGCTCCAAAGCTCTGGCCTCAAAATGGCTTTCTCCCAGGATGTTCCTCTCCAGCAAGCTTGCTCCTCTTCAAAACATCACTCCCAGCTGCACTCCTTTTTCTCTCTTTGAGTCAGCTCATTTATACAGCTCCACCAATCAAGGCCCACCCCGAATGGGTGGGGCCATGCCTCCATGGGAACATCTCATCAAAATTGTCTCCCACAGCTGGGTGGGGCACACTCCAAGCAAATCTAACCAACACCAAAACTTCTGCCCCACACAAGACTACAAAGATAATGGCATTTGGGGGACACAATACACTCAAACCGGCACACCTGTGTTCTCATAAGTTACATATATGTATAGGAGAAATAATTTATTTAAGAAAGAGATGTTCTGAAAGATAGTTTATCTATCCTCTAACCTGGGAATAAGGAGTAAATGATATATTTGGGAAGCTTAATCAATCATTTAAAAATAATTTGAACTTGGGTTAAGTACCAAAAAAACTGTACATTTTCCTTAGTTTTTCCTTAATCTTTATTTTATTAAAATCTTTAAAGTTATTACATCTTTGATATCTTAGACCTAAAAAAACAAGGATACATTTCATGAAAAAAATCAGAAAAGGGTATTCCTTGACATAATACATTCATGGATCTGAATTTTTGAAAATACTGATTGTCCAATTTTGGTGAATAGATAAATAACTGCATATTGTTGCTGTATACCAATTTTGCTAAATATTTGGGTGACACATTTCAGAAGTTATCAGGAATCATATATATGATAGGGAATATTTGGAAAAGTCTAAATATTCAAAAAAATGTAGAAAAAGTATTTTATTTTCACTTTTTTATTAAATAATTGTAGGATAACTTCTTCAGACAGAAGAGAAAATAATACAAAATGTATTGAAGTAAAAAATATCTACCAAAAACCTAATTTGAAGAGATTATATAAGCTATATCAGGGTAGACTGGAGTATAGGTTAAATAAATTGCCTGTCAATTATTTTCTGATATAGCAGAAATGAAACAATAATTTTTTTAAAAAAAAATGCTTATGATGGTACCCAAAATGCTGAATAAGAAAAACAACAACCAAAAATGACAACTAGGTATAAATCTAACAAAATATGTGCAGGATCTAAATGCTGAAAACTACAAAAATTTTAAAACTGTAAATAAATGGAGTGATACACCTTTCTCATGGACTGGAAGACTAAATATAGTTAGGATGTCAAATGAAAGGCTGAAAGTTTTCCCTACAAAGATCAGTAACAAGACACAGATGCCCATTGTCACCACTGTTACTCAACATTGTACTGGAAGTTCTTGCCAGAGCAATTAGGCAAGAAAAAGAAATAAAATGCATCCAAGTTGGAAAAGAAGAAGTAAAACCTTCCTTATTTGCAGAAGAAATGTTCCCACATATAGAAGATCCTGAAAAATCTGCAAAAAAAAAAAAAGCCCCTAGTACTAATAAATGAATTCCAGTATGTGACAGGTTACAAGATCAATGCCCAATTGTCAATAATGTTTCTATACACAAGCAATGAAAAATTGGAAGAAGAAACCATAGAAAAAATTCCATTCACAATAGCAACTAAATGAATGATGTATCTAGGAATACATCTTATCAAGGATGTAAAGAATTTGTACACATAAATTGGCAAAACATGGGTAAAAAAATAAATAGTCCTAAATAAATGGAAAGACATTCCATGTTCATATATTGGAAGATTAAATATATTTCAGGTATCAATCCTTCCCATTTTAATTTATAGATTCAATGAATTCCAATCACAATTCCAACAACCATTTTTCCCAAATGGAAAGGCAAGTCATCAAATTTATATGGAAGGTGAGGGGCCTCAAATATCTAAAGCCATCTTGAAAAAAGAAGAATGAAGTTGGAAGACTCACATTTCTGGTCTTAAATTTTATTACAAATTCACAGTAATTAAAACATCATGGTATTGACACAAGGACAGACATATAGATCAATGGAATAGAATTGATATCTCAGATATCAATCCTCACATATATGGTCAACTGATTTTTAGCAAGAGTGTAAAGAGCACTCAATTGGGAAAGAATGAGTCTGGCTCTTAGTGATCTTTGGTTCCTCTGTCACAAGGCAAGGTGCATGGCAACATCTGCTTGTCTCTCCCTTCTCTTCCATGTTTCATTGATTTTAGCTTCTTGCTTCTTTGGCTTTCTCTTTCTCTCTGCATTCTTTCTATTTATAAAGGACTTCAGTAATAGTATTAAGATCCGTCCTGAATGAGGTGGGTCAAACTCTAATTGAAGTAACCTTCTCAAAAGATCTTGCTCACAATAGACTTATACCCACATGAATGGATTAGATGTAAGAGCATGTTTTCTTCTGGGGTATATACAGCTTCAAACCACCAGTTAAAAAATTACTAAAAATCATAACGTCAATTACCTCTGTCATTTTAGGAATTGTTTATAATATTATACAGCAAAAATCCTTTATTTTCACCTAGTTAATTTAAAATAGGAACTCAGAAAGACAATATTTCAACAGACCCATGATATTGTTAACTGCAATATGTCAGGAAGTATCATTCCCAGATATACACAGTATTTATATTTATATTAATTGTGACATTTCTCCTCAACAAGAAAGGTACTAGGAGAGAAGAATGAACATAGAGTTTTGGATGCAAATATTTTTATCTCTTCATCAATCTGGGTTTAAATAGTAAGATGACAGCCTATCGGTAGGGTCAACTTCAGAGATAAATGATGAAAATAGCCTGCATTGGAGCCAATGATTTGTGCAAGAATATTAATTTTTAAGAGGGTAAAACTTGGGAATTAACTTTATATGCATCACATTTATCACTGAACCCAGCAGCATCCATTATTAATATTCTGTTTTCTCTCTTCTAAATGCAAACAATATCTTAAAAAGATGAGTGCATAATATGTATTCAGCTATTATATCATAGCTCCTTCTTTATTTATTATTATATATTATTTTCATATATTATTCAAGCACTTCATAAAAATATTGTAATGCCTATAATATTCCATTCAAATAATGTTCCTGACTTATTTTATCACTTTCATTTAAAATTTTTAATATAAACAACATCACAAAGATCATTTCTTTGTATCCATGTATTCAAGACAATATCCTTAGGGACGAGTCAGAGAAACAAAACTATAGGAGAAAAGGATATGAACAATTTTAGAGTCTAGACAGATAAATGTCAAATTTCTTCTTATAATTTTTATATACGTTTCCATGAGCAGTGCAAACACTTTTCATCATTGGAGATTTTTTAATAGATTCTAATCTGGTATCTATTTGCTGTAGTTTTATATATTCACTTATTTACAAACAATTTTGTAAATGTTCTTCTCCCATCACAACAGATTTCAATATTCAGAAGTCATATCAGCTTATATTACATAGTTGATATTTTTTTGGGGATTATGTAAAAAACAATTTTCAAAAGCCATTACCCACTTTGAAGATCTTTCCCAAGTGATTCTGCTTCTAATTGTTTTTATAATGTTAAAGAGTCAATAGAGGTCTTTAACATGACTAGTTACTGGAGAAATATTTATAAAAATGAACAAATTTAAAGCAGAAAATTTCATATTGTCTTAATACTTCTATGTTGGCACAGCAGTTTCATATAACAAACAATGATCACCCACCAAGAGCAAGCCAATATGCAGTGAACAAGATAAATGAAATCCCTAACTTCATGTAACTTAGATTCTATTAGAATTTAATTTATATCTCCTTTGATTAGATGAAGTTAACTTTGAGATATCATACTGCTATAATTCCTTGAAATTGGATTCCATAATAGAATTTTTTAATTTGTTAGTTAAACATTAAAGTGTTTTACTAGCTCACTTATTGTATATGCATTTTAAGCTATACTTTGATTTCTTAAATTAATTTATTATATCTTGAGGTAAAATAATATTTTATGTTGGTGTAAGACAATGGAAATATTAATTTTGGTTTGCAAAATATTTTTACATGTACAGATTTTAAAGATTCTCTCTATCTAAATTCTTTCTGTTTAGAACATGTAACCAAGAAGACATCATGAAAAATGAGAAATTTGGGAGAGGAAATGCATATCTATTTATGCATTCTAATATGTACAATAATAAAGTTACATATTTTCATCATTTTTTTTCCTTATTAGAGAAGTTGTGGGTTTACAAAACAATCATGCATAAAATATAAAATTGTCATATACCACCATCTTATTAAAAATTGCATTGGTTTAGAACATTTGTTACAACAGATGATAGCATATTATTATAGTTGTACCATTAACTATAAACCATGGTTTTACTTAGGGTTCACTGTGTAGTGCAGTTGTGTGGATTTTTTTTTTTTTTTTTTTACTTTTTATTCTGTCACCATATACACAATCTAACATTTCCTCATTTAATCACATTCAGGTATATATTTCAGTGCTGTTAATTACATTCACAATGTTGTGCTACTATCAACCCCATCCATTACCAAAACATTTATATCATTCCAAATAAGAGCCCTGTACATTTTAAGCCTTAACTTCCCATTTCCTAACCCCAACCCATCATCTGTTAACCTATATTCTAGATTCTGACTCACTTATTTCACTTAACATGACGTCATCCAGGTTCCTCCATGTTGTCACATGTATCAGGGCTTCATTCCTGGTTAAAATTTAATAATATTCCATTGTATTATTTACTACATTTTATTTATCCATTCATAAGTTGATAGACACTTGAGCTGCTTCCATCTTTTGACAATTATGAATAGTGCCAATATGAATATCAGTGTGAAAGTATCTGTTTAATTCCCTGCTTTCAGTTCTTTTGGGTATACACTAAGTACCAGAATTGCCAGGTAGTATGATATTTCTATACTTAACATTCTGAGTAATTACCAGTCTTCCACAGTGACTGCACCATTATACATTGCTACCAGCATTGACTGAGTATTCTTATTTCTCTGCACCTCTCCAGCACTTTTCTTCAATTTTTTAATAGCAGCCATTCTAATTGCTGTGAAATGGTATCTCATGGTCATTTTGATTTGTACTTCCCAGATGGCTATAATGTTGAGCATCTTTACATGTGCTTTCTGGCCATTTGCATGTCTTCTTTGGAAAGCAGTGTATTCAAGACTTTTGCCCATTTTTTAAATTGGATTGTTTATCTTTTTGTTGTTAAGTTGAAGGTGTTCTTTGTATATTTTGGTTATTAAACTTCTATCACATATGTGGTTGTTCCAGTTTGATGATGCTGCTGCTATGCAAAATACCAGAAATGGATTGGCTTTTATAAGGAAGATTTATTTTGTTGAAAATTTATATCACTAAGGCCATAAAAGTGCTGAACTAAGGCATCAACAAGATGATCCCTTCACTGAAGAATGGTTGATGTAGTCTGGACCACCTCTGTCAGCTGGGAAGGCACATGGCTGGCTTCTGCTGTTCCTTTGCTCCCAGGTGTGTTTCAAAATGGCTTTCTCCAAAATGTCTCTGGGTCTCTCTTAGCTTCTTCAGCTCCTGTGCATATAAGCATTGGGACCCTCTCTTAGCTTCCCTGGAGCAAACTCTGGGCTAGCATCTCCAAACATCTCCAATTATCTCCAAGTATCAGTATCAGCAAACTGGAATAAATTTTGGTACCAGAGAAGTAGGGTGCTGCTGAGTTTGCAAATACCAATCATGTTGGAACAGCTTTTTAAATGGATAAGGGGAAGATTCTGGAAAAATTGTGAGGAGTTTGATAGAAAAGGCCTAGATTGCTTTGAAGAGACTGTTAGCAGAAATATGAACTCTAAAGATACCTCTGATGAGACCTTAAACAGGAATGTTGAATGTGTCATTGCAAACTGAAAGAAAGATGATCCTAGCTGTAAAGTGGCAGAGAATTTGGCAAAACTGAATCCTGGTGTCATATGGAAGACATAATTTGAAAGTGAAAACCTGGGATACTTAGCTGAGGAGATCTGCAAACTACATGTAGAAGATGTAGCCTGGTTTCTCCTTACAGCTAATTGTAAAATGTGAGAGGAAAGAGATAAGTTGAGAAATGAAAACTTGGATTCAAAGAAACCAGAAATTGATGATCTGGAAAACTCTGAGCTTCCAGAAAGTCAAACCCCAAAGGCTACAGGCCCACATGAAGATTTAATGAAACCTGGAACTGGCCAGCCATTTCAGTACAAGCCAGGATTGGAGATGGAGTTATACAGAAAGGATTTGTGGAAAATCCTATTGTCTGATGGTTTTCACCCCTGTAAGCTGTATGCCAAGCCAACAAATTTTTTTGTGAGATCTATATAGATGGAACCACTGTTGGTCTGGGCTGGAGAGGATGGAGAAGAAACAAATTGGGGGAAAAATTTATTCAAAGGCAGAACCACAGAAATTAAGGTCTGGAGTCAAGAAATCTCAGGCAAGGAGAGCAGAGCAACCCATGCAAGTGGAAAGGGTGAGTTTGCCATGGAGTCAGAGGGTGGGCTTCCACCTCAATGTCCAGGAAGAGTGCTTTCACCCCACTCCAGGCCTCAGAAAGGGTGGGGCATATTCCCTGGGGATTTGGGAGAGCCTTGCCACCACCCCAGTGTTAAGAGAGGGGAGAGCCTTTGCTCTGGAGAGGCAGAGTCTAGGTAGTGCCCCGATGTTTGAGGAGGGGGGACCAAGAAGTAGGTGGTCTCTCCAATGCCTAGATATGTTGAAACACTCATCCCAGTGTTTGGAGAGAAAAGGGATCCCATGAAGTCCCTTGGAAAGTGTTGGATTCCTGTTCCTTCAAGCCCCAAGGATAAACTTTTGTTTGATAAATGACTTTCTGACTTTGAAATCTAATGAAGTATGGCCTGTGGGTTTCAGGAACAGTTTTGGTCCTGTAAAACCTGTTTTCCTTTCAGTTTTTCCCTATGGCAATGGAAATGTTTGTCCTATTACTGTCTCTCTTTGCATATTGGAAGCACATAGCTTGTTATAAATCTCATAGGTCCACAGCCAGAGGGGAAGTTTGCCTTAGGACATGACAACACCTGTGACTGCTTTTGATAGGATCTTGTACTTACCTATTGTTAATGAAAGGAATTAAGCTTTTGTGATATTGTGATGGGATGAATGTATTTTGTATTTGGAAAGAATATGACTTTTTGGGGTCTAGGGTGTGTAATGTGCCAGTTTGGATATATTATGTCTCCCCAAAGCCATATTCTTTAATGCAATCTTGTGGGGGCAGACATATTAGTGTTGATTAGATTGGAATCTTTTGATTGTTTCCATGGAGATGTGACTCAATCAACTGTGGGCAAAAGGTTTGATTAAATTATATCCATGGAGATATAGAACTCACCCATTAAGGGTGTGTCTTGATTTAATCACTGGAGTCCTATAAAAGAGCTTACAAACAGAAGGAGCTCAGAGCAGCTGAGAGGGACATTTTGGAGAGAAGCTAACAGCTGACACTAATGCTTACTCTTGGAGATGCTTGGAGACATTTGGAGATGCTAGCCCAGTGTTTGCTCTGGAGAAGGTAAAAGAGGGCCCTGATGCCTAGATGTACAGGAGCTCAAGAATCTAAGAGAGACCAGAGATATTTTGGAGAAAGCCATTTTGAAACATAACCTGGGAGCAAAGGAACAGCAGATGCCAGCCACGTGATTTTGCCATTGACAGAGGGGTTCCAGATGCCATCATCCATTCTGCAGTGAAGGTATCTTCTTGTTGATGACTTAGTTTGGCCACTTTTATGGCCTTAGAACTGTAAATTTGTGGCCAACTAAACCTTCTTTATAAAATCCAATCCACTACTTTATTTTGCATAATGTCAGCATTAGCAAACAGGAATAGTAGTTTTCAAATATTTTCTCCATTGTATAGGCTGTCATTTTATTTTCATGGTAAATTACTTTGAGACAAAAATGTTTTTAATTTTGTTGGGGCCCCATTTATCTACTTTTGCTTAAGTTGTGCTTTCAGTGTAAATTCGAAGAAACTAATGCCTAACACAAGGTCCTGGAGACACTTTGCTAAATTTTCTTCTAGTATTTTGATTGTTTTAGCTCTTATATTATTATGTCTTTGATCCATTTTGAATTGATATTTGTATAAGGTGTGAGGTAGTGTTGCTTCTTTTTTTTCACAAGTGGAGATCCAGTTTTCCCAGCACCATTTGTTGGAGAGACTATTATTTACAAATTGAGTTGTCTTTGGGTCTTCATCAAAAATTCGTTAGCCATAAATGTGAGGATTGATTTCCGAGCTCTCCATTCTATTCCATTGGTTTATTTGTCTGTCTTTGTGCCAGTACCATGCTGCTTTGATTACTGTGACTTTGTAATAAGTTTTAGGATCAGGAAGAATGAGTCCTCCAAGTTCATTCTTCTCTTTCAAGGTTGCTTTGTCTTTTTGGTATACCTTAGCATTCCATATAAATTTGATGATTAGCTTTTCCATTTCTACAAAGAAGGTTGTTGGAATTTTCATTTGGAATGCATTAGATCTATAAATTTCTTTGAAGAGGACTGATATTTTAATGATATTCAGTCTTCCAATCCATAAACAAACATGGACTATCCTTCCATTTATTTAGGTCTTCTTTGATTTATTTTCACATTTTCTTGTAGTTTTCCGTGTTCAAGAACTTTATGCTCTTGTTTAGATGCATTCCTAGATATTTGATTTTGTAGTTGGTATTATGAATGTAATTTTGCTGAATTCATTTATTGGCCCTAGAAGCTCTGTTGTGTATTTTTGAAGATTTTATGTATATAGAATCATTTCATCTGCAAATAGGGAAAGTTTTACTTTTTCCTTTCCAACTTGGGTACCTTTTACTTCTTTTTCTTGCCTAATATTCTGGCAAAAACTTCCAGTACAATGTTGAATAACAGTGGTGACTGTGGGTATCCTTGTCTTGTTCCTGATCTTAGAAGGAAAGCTTTTAGTCCTTCACCATTAAGTAGGATGTTAGCTGTGGGCTTTTTCTATATGCCCTTTATCATATTGAGGAAGTTTATTTCAATTCCTAGTGTTCTAAGGTTTTTTTTTTTTATCACAATAAAGCATTGGATTTTGTTAAATGCCTTTTCTGCATCTATAGAAATGAACAGGTGTTTTTTTTTTCTTTCATTGTGATAATGTGGTTTATATCATTATTTGGTTTCCTTATATGAAACCAAACTTGTGTACCAGGATAAATCTCAACTGATCATGGTGTATAATTCTTTTAATATGCTGTTAAATTGAATTTCCTAGTATTTTATTGAGGATTTTTGCATCTATATTCATCAGAGATATTGGTCTGTAGTTTGCTTTTCTTGTGGTCTCTTTATTTGGTTTTGGTATGAGGGAGCTGTTGTAAGGTTTTGAGAAGTAGAGTTAAGTCTTTTCAGAATGTTTGGTACAATTCCCCTGTGAAGACATTTGGTTCTGGGCTTTTCTTTTTGGGGATGTTTTTGATTACTGATTCAATCTCCTTACTAGTAATTGGAATTTCATCTATGTTATCTAATTTCTTGGTGTACAGTTGTTCATAGTATCCACTCGTATTCCTTTTTCCTTAAGCAGTGTCAGTCATAATGTCCCCATTTTTATTTCTGATTTTTGTTATTTGTTTATCCTCTCTCTTTTTCTCTTGGTCATTCTGACTAAAAGTTTGCTGGTTTTATTAACCTTTTCAAAGAACCAACTTTTGGTTTTGTTGATTCCTCTACTGATTTTAGTTTTCTATTTCATTTATTGCTGTGTCCTTCCTTATGCTTCCTTTGGGTTTGATTTGCTTTTATTCTAGTTATTCCAGTTTTGATTTTACATCTCTGATTTTATGTCTTTCTTCTTTTTAATGTAAACATTTATAGCTATAAATTTTCCCCCTCAGCACTGCCTTGTCTGCAGTCCATAAATTATGGTGTATTTTAGTTTCATTTTCATTTGTCTCAATATATTTCATAATTTTAGTTCTAATTCCCTTTTTAACCCATTGGTTGTTTAAGAATGTGTTGTTTAGTGTCCATATATGTGTGAATTTCCCATTTCTCCCTCTCTTATTGATATCTGCTTCATTCCATTGTGGCCAAACAATACACATTGCATGATTTCAATATTTTTAATTTATTGAGACTTGTTTTGTGAGACAACATACATTCTAATCTAGAGAATGATCCTGTGCTCTCAAGAAGAATGTGTATTCTGCTTTTGTTGGGTAAATTGTTCTATATAAGTCTGTTAGGTCTAGTTTGTTTAGAGTATCATTCAAGTCTTGTATTATTTTATTAATCTTGTGACTGGATGTTCTATCCATTATTGAAAGTGTTGTATTAAAGCCTTTTACTAATACTGTAGAACTGTCAGTTTCTCCCTTCAAATCTGTGATTATTCACTTCATATACTTAGAAAATATGCTGTTAGTTACATATATATTTATATTTGTTACATTTTCTCATTGAATTTCCCCTTTATCAGGATATAATGACTGTCTTTGTCCCTTGTTACTGTTTTTTTCTTAAAGTCTCTTTTATCTGATATTAATATAGCTACCACAGCTCTCTTTTTGTTACTACTTGCATGGTATATCTTTTCCAACTTTTCACTTTCAACCTACTTGTATCTTTGAATTTAAGGTGAGTCTTCTGCAGACAGCCTGTAGATGGGTCATGTTTTTTATCCATTCAGCAATCTCTGTCCTTTGACTGGAGAGTTTAATCCATTGACATTTAAACTCGCTACTGAGAATATGGGATTTTCTTCTGTTATTTCTGTGTATGCCTACATTTATATTTATTCAATGTTTTGTTTGTTGTACCATATTGTCTTCTCTTTTCTGTCTTTGTATATTTTTCATCTCTTTTTCTTGTGATTACCATGGGGTTAAAATTTAACATCCTAAATACATAGCAGTATTATTTGGTTTGATACCAACTTAACTTCAATAGCATGCATATACACTTTTGCTATATCCATCTGCCCGCACCATTTTTTTGTACTTGTTACCATTTATATCTTTGTAGGTTTTATTTCCAAAACCATAGATTTATCATTCCTCTTTATGAATTTGCATCTTGGCACCATTGGAAGAAGTGGAGTTACATACCAAACAATACACTACAATAATACTGGCATTTATAATTACCCAAATGATAACCTTTACTGTTGGTCTTTATTTCTTTATGCCACTTTGGGCCACTTTATATTGTCCTTTCCTTTCATTCTGAAGAACTACTTTTAGCATTGCTTTCAAGGCATGACTAGTGGTGAACTCCCTTAGTTTATGTTTATCTGAGAATGTCTTAATCTTTCCTTCACTTTTGAAGGAAAGTCTTTCTGGATATAAAATTCTTGACTGGCCCTTGCTTTCTTTCAGCATGTTAAGTATTTAAACACATTGCCTTCTTGCCTCCATGGCTTCTGATGATAAATGAGCACCTAATGTAATTGGGACTCTCTTGTATGTAGCAGTTTGCTTTTCTCTTGCAGCTTTCAGAACTCTCTCCTAGTCATTTGCATTTGACAGTGTGATCAATATGTGATTGGATGCATTTTTCAAGTTTATCCCATTTGGTGTTTACAGGGCTTCTTGGTTGTGCATATTCATTACTTTTCCTAAGTTTGGGAAGTACACTCTAATTATTTATACTCCTTTTGCCCCTTTCTCTCTTCTCCTACTGGGAATCCCATAATGTGTATTTTAATATGCTTGATGGTGTCCCACAGATATCTTAGGCTAATTTCACTTGTAATAAATTGTTGTTCTTTCTGATCCTCAGTCAATCTCATTTCAAATGTTGTGTCACCTATTTTTTATTCTGCCAGCTCCAATCTGCTCTTGAAACTCTCCTGGTAATTTTTCATTTCAGTTTTCATGGTCTTCACAACCAGTAGTTTTACTTGGTTCCTTTTAAAAATTTCTATCTTTTAACTAACATTCTTATATTTCTCATTCATTGTGTTCTTGATATCCTTTAGTTCTTTCTCTCTACTTTCCATCATCTCCTTGAGCATTTTCAAGATCATATTTTAAAATGTTTTGTTTGGTATGTCCACATTTTTGTCTTCTTCATTGCTGTTTTCTGGATTTTTATCCACTTCCTTTGGATGGGCAATCATTTCTTATTTCCTCATTTGTCTTCTACTTTTGTTGCACACTGCACATTTTAATATTTTAAAATGTTAACTTGGGGATTTTTTCCCCAAGGTGCCTGTTTCTTGATTTTTTACACTGCTAGTGAAAAGAAAGAGATTTTCATGAGCTTCAGTCATCCTATCAGGGCAGTCTGCCCAAGTGAATGCAGTGTGCAGGGTTTCCCCCATATTTCTGGGCCTCTGTCTTGTCCTGGGGTTTGTTAGTTTTGTTAGTTTTGTTGGGGTTCCCCTGTTTAAAGGAGTTTGGTCATTCCCTCTTTTCCCCAGGAGTCAGGACTTCTCCCCAGTGTTTGAAGTTGGCAGGCCTTTGTCCCTGACTCTCTCCTTCTATTATTTTTACATTCCATTCATTGTCTCAAGTTGCTTTTTCTTGGAGAGCAAATTCTGTGAGGAGGAGTATGCTGGAGAAGACTTTCCCAAGACAGTCTTTTCCAACCAAAATAGGGTCAGGGGCCCATGAAGGGGACACACACCAGCTCCAAAGTGCCTTGGGGAGCAGTTCTCAAATGGCATCAATAGCTTCTCTGATGGATCCCCAAAACTGAGTTTTCCTGGCCTCCTCTGCAAATGCAACCCTTCAACTATCTGTTCCCTGAACTCTGAGGAAGCACATTGTCCTTAACTCTCCATTGCCACCACTCCTGTTAGGGGTGAGTTAAAACATTTGCTGTCATTGCCATTGTTAGAGGTGGATTGAACCAATGACTGCCCTCAGTGCCAGGCCTCTAGCAATATGAATTCACTCATAAATAGCTGTGTTCAATGTTCAGTTGTGCCCACCTATGTTCTTGGGGTAGAGGAATTTTTTAAATATTTCTGTTACTATTGAGGTAGCCAGGGGCAGAACCCCACTATTGCTTGCTGCAAGAGAGGGGTATGGGCACCAGTAGACACCTCATAGAGGGAGAAATTTATTTTTTACCATAATTTATCAACCTCTTCCTTTCACTCTTTCCTGGATTCTGTATAGTGTTCTTTTGGCCTCTGGAGTCTCAAAATATTTGTTTCAGAGAGTTCCTGCCTATTAATAGTTGTTTTGGTAGAAGGACTGAGTCCTGGGTTGCCCTACTCTGCCATCTTCCCACAATTCTTCACCTGAAGTTACATTTGTGACACCATAGTACAATGTTTCTCAAATGTCCCCTATTCCTAAATAATTGATATTTTCTCTTATGATTGCCTCCAAATAGTATATTGACAGATTTCTCTACAGAAATTTTTGAATTGAAAAAAGTTTAATTCTCATTTTATAAAAAAAAGGCATAAATTCACTGGAAGTTCTAAGTGGTATTTATCTCATCCACATTGTATTAAAACTTTCAACTGGATCAATCATGGAAGCTAAATTCTCTGAATTCTTGGAATGTAAAATTTTTCATACCTATAAATTGGTCTTGTTATGTTTAAAGAATTAAGGTTATTAAAAATAGTATCAATAGAGTCATTAAATTACTTAATCATTTAATAAACATTTATTGGTTGTCTACTTTGTGTTGGACAATATGCTAGGTATACATACTACTCTTACTAATCATTATTGCATCTATGTAAAGAAAACATCATGTCAATCTTACAGATAGCTTTTAAAAGTGATAAGTATACCAATTTAAAATATATTAAAATCATCAAACACCCTTTCCTGTTCGTTTTTGGATAGCTGCTAGCATCAAGGTTAGTAAAGCATGAGAAACTAGATTCCATAATTTGTAAAAATCAAGTGAATATGGATATGATAAATCCTGTTCTCAGATATCTAATATGTAGAGGAAGTTTATATTACTTAGCTTAAAGTGTATATACTAGAGCAGTGTCTCAATTACTCCTTACCCTGAATGCTCCAAATCTATGGAACATGAACTAATATTTAAATGACCTTGATGGGTAAGTCTGATTGACTGCACAATCCATTAACTGCAGAAACTTGTCATTAAAGGAATTAACAGGTATTATTGGATTCAAAAATAGGTAAGTCTATAAATGGAAGTTGGCAAGTTTTGTTTGAAGTTTTTTGTCTGCTATATATATTTTAAATTTTTATTGTGGTAACATATACAATAAAAAATTTCCAAGTTTAACCACTATCATGTGTATAATTCAGTGATGTTAGTCACATTCACAATATTGTGCTACCAACAACACCAATTATTAACACCTCAAACAGAAGCTCTATGCCCATTAAGCAATAACTCCCATACCCACTCTGCTGGTTTGGATATATTATGATCCCCAAAAAGTCATATTCTTCAATGCAATCTCATGGAGGCAGACTGATTAGTCTGTTGATTAGGGTGGAAAATTTGATTAAATTATTTCCTTGGGGATGTGGTCCAGCCCATTCAGGGTGGGTTTTAATTAAATCACTGTGCCCTATAAGAGAGCCCACAGACAGAAGGAGCTCAGAGCACCTGAGAAAGATGTTTGGAGAGATGCTTGGGAGCTGACAGAGATGCTCAGAGATGCTTGGAGTTGCAGTCAGAAGGACATTTGGAGATGCTGAGTTAAGGACCCACAGTAGCCAACAAAGTTGTTGAAACACAACCTGGGACCAGCAGACACCAGCCATTTGCCTTCCCAGCTGACATAGGTGTTCCAGAAGCCATCAACCATTCTTCAGTGAAGTTATCCTCTTGTTGATGCCCTAGTATGGACACTTTTATGGCTGTAGAACTGTAAATTTGTAGCCAAATAACCCCTTTATAAAAGCCAATCCATTTCTGGTATTTTGCATAATGGCAGCATTAGCAAACTGGAATACCCACCTATCCATAGCCCCTGGTAACCTGTAATCCACTCTCTGTCTCTGTATTTGTGAATTCCAGGTTTTTCATCTAAGTGGAATCATATTTGTCCTTTTGTGTTGGTTTATTTTACTCAATATGATGTCTTTAAGTTTCATCCAAGTTGTAACATGTAACAGTACTTCATTCCTTTTTATGGCTGAATAATATTTCATTGTTAGTAAATACCACATTTTCTTTATTCATCTGTTGATTGATGTACCTTGGTGTACATATAATTTTTATGTTCCTTCTTTCAATTCTTGGAGTGTACTTAACTTTCTGATGAACCAAAAATCTATTTTCCATATCAGCTGCCCCATTTTACATTTCCACCAGCAATACACAAGTTTCCTATTTCTCTGCATCTTTGCCAAAGCTTATTTTCTGTTTTTTTTTTTAAGGCATAGCCATCGTTGTGGGTGTGAAGTAGTATCTCACTGTGGTTTTGATTTGCATTTATCTAATGGCTAATAATGTTGAGCATCTTCTTATATTCTTCTTGGCCTTTCATGTGTCTTCTTTGGGGAAATGGCTATTCAAATCCTTTGCACATTTTAAAATTGTGTTGTTTTTCTTTTTGTTGAGTTGTGGTATTTCTTTATATATTCTGTATATTAACACCTTATCAGATACATGGTTTTCATGTATTTTCTCCCACTTTGTAGGTTGTCCTTTAATTTTCATGATGAAGACCTTTGTTGCAGAAAAAAAATTAATTTTGATGAAATCACATTTATTTATTTCATCATTTTTGCTCATGTTTTGGTGTGATGTCTAAGAAAATCACTGCCTCATGCAAGTTCCTAAAGATGTTCCCTATATTTTTTTTGGAGTTGTATAGTTTTGATTGTTGTATGTGGGTCTTTGATCAATTTTTAGTTAATTTTTGTTTATTGTGTGAGGTAAGTGGTCCAACTTCTTTTTTTACATCCTATTAAGCTCTTTCTTCCATATCTTTAACTTTTTTCCTGTTCGAATTAAATTCATGCATACATTTACTTTATTCCATTGTAAAGTCAAGCTGGTAGAAAAACCAGATAGAGGGAATGTTAGAAAAAGAACAGAAAAATGAAGTTTGAAATTTATTTCAGTCTAAACTTACACAGAATGCTTAGTGATATGTTTATCAATTGAATACTGCTGAGTTCATTGGGCTTTTTTTTTTAATTGAAGTTGTTTAAAGTGCTTTTAAAAATTACCTAATTTATATTCTGCCAAAATAAATAGTCTGGTAAAGTTGTGAGTTTTTTTTTTTTTTTTTTTTTTTTTTTTTTTTTTTTTTTTTTTGTATTGGTTTGGATTGGTTTTGGTTTTAAGTTTGTTTTTCACCTGCATCTTATTTTTCAGGGCTACTGTAATAGAGTACCAGAGAGTGGTTGGTTTAAACAACAGTGATTTATTCTCACCATCGTTGAGGCTAAATTCAAGGTGTCAGCTTTCTCTGAATCTGTAACAGCCTAGTGGTGGATTGCCAGCAATCCATAACTCAATCTGTTCCTCTGTAATATAGCCATCTCTCTCTTTCTGTTTGCTACACCTGTGTCCAAAATTCCTTTGATTATAAGGACTCCAGTCATATTGGATTAAGGTCCATTCTGTTTCAGTTTGGCTTCATATTAACTACTAGAACCTTTGAGGATCTTATTTAAAATGAGTTCATTCACAGGACTTGGGTTTAGGCCTTGAACATGTACTGGATTGGGCATGACTCAGTCCATAACATCCTGCAACATGGAGATAATGCATCTGTTCTCAAGATCAAATGAAATTACATATATGAAATTTTATAAATTGTAGAGTATTATGTACATGCACTGTATTCATTTATTATGTGGTAGGTTGTCTAAGCAACTTGAAAGTTCCCAATATCAAGGAAAAAAGAAATGTAAATTGATCTCAGAGCCTATCTAGATATTTTGAAACATAAGCATCTGATATTGTTTTCAGCTGTTATTCAAATTTTTCTCCTTTTAAAATCCAAGTGAAGAAATGTTCACAACAGTTCCAAGTGTCTGTCCCAGTTGATTGAAATCTATCAGCCTCACATTATGCAAGGGATTGATGTTTATTAATTTGTCTGAGAGAACAATAGCATTCACCTGTCTTAACAGTAATTAATCCTCTAACTGCTTCAGGCAGATCTTGTGGGGTAAATGAGACCATTCAAGTAATATCAATCAGTGTAGAAACTCAGTTTTTGAAGTTTTACTTATATAAATCATTATACTCCAATGACTAAAGAATTTAGAGTTTTCTGTTCTGTTAAGAATATTTCATAATTGGAGGCTTAAGATTCCATCTTGTCAAACAAGTTGAAGAAAAAGAAAATTAATATTTGAGTTACTATTGTGTGCATCCTCTTATAGACTGCAAGTTATATTTCATCAATGATAATCATCATTATGCTTTCTTAACATAGCCTCCATTTCTGCTGTATTTTCTGAAATTCATATTTAATTTCCTTTCTAAAAGTATATTTAACTTGCCACATTTTTCAAGTCCCTATGGAGATATTTTAAAATCTCATTTATTATCTCCCAAATTGATAGCATATTATTTGGCTTTTCCACATGTGTGTGTATATTATATATAAATATATACACATACTATATATATAAGTTTACATATGTGTATATATACATGATAAATATGTACATATATACATAGTTACAATAAACTATAATTAGAGGAGATATCATTCCATTTTCTTTGAACTATGATCCATATCAGTTGGGATAGGTTTGAGAAAACCATGTAGACTTTCTTCATTTGATAAATATTTTAAGTAAAAATATAATGTTAAACACATACAGCTTGAAATATTTAGGCTTAAAAATTTGTAACAAACTTTAAAAAAAACTGATTGATATTCTTTCAATCTATTGAAGAGCCCCACTGGGTAGTAAGTAATTTGGTGTGTCAAACTATAAATCATGCACTGTGTCCCATAAAAATTTTAAAACTGTTTAAAGTCATGGAATATATTTATTAATTGCACTTTTCCTTTTTAATTTTTAAAGTATATGAATGTGATACACATAACATCTTGCTTATATTCATGTAAAAATTAAGGAAAATGCCATTTATCTCTCATCTACATCTAAAGCATCCTGTTGGCACACTACAGATTTCACAAAATTGCTTAGGATGAAATTTTAAGAACATGCTGATACAATTCCTGTAATTTTATGAAACAAACACCTAAGTAGCATGAAATTACATGACTATTATAATATTTGAGGGGCAGGTAACCTCTCAATTTTAATGATTACTTCCTGAAAATTCACATAGTTCTACTTTCACTTTCTTTCCTGGGGTTCTTGTCACATTCCTGTATTCATACATACAACGTAATGAATAAGCTCCAACTATATGCCAGGCCCTGTGTTAGATGCTCATGATTTAACATTGAGCAAGACTATCCTAATCTTCACCCTCTGTGCACTTGTAACAAGTGGTATAGAATAAATTGTTAAGAAAATGAGACTTGAAGATAAACAGATATGAGTTCTCACTTATTAGTTGTGACTTGAGACTAAGTCACTTAACTTCTCCAAGCCTCAATTTCTTCATCTATAAAATGTGTAAAATAGAAGTGCTTATCTCACTCTGTGAAGTTTAAATGTAAAATTCCTGGAACTTTTGAAACACTCAATACAGTTAGTTATAAATATCATTATTAATATTTTAGACATATTCTACATTAACTACAGTCCAC
Organism: Choloepus didactylus; assembly: GCF_015220235.1. NCBI lineage: Eukaryota > Metazoa > Chordata > Mammalia > Pilosa > Megalonychidae > Choloepus > Choloepus didactylus. The sequence continues at coordinate 103,918,560 of NC_051334.1, read as the reverse complement.
CTGCTGTAAACAAGTTATTTACTTTCTTCCCACATGCAAAATACATTCACTCTGACTGAAGGCATCCCTTCAAAACAACTCTTCTTTTACACCATTAACTTGAAATCCTGATTTTGGCATCCAAATTGGATCCAGGTATGAATGAGCCACCTCAGGTGTAGTTTCTAATTAGTTCCTCACATGCAGATCATCATTTTTTAAAGATCTGTGTACTAGAGGAACAGTTATTTGACCCCCACATGCCCAAAATACAATAGTAGAGCAGACATATCTTCATTGAGCAATGATTTTCAAAAAGAAGGAAAATGAGATGCATGAAGTTGTCACTATTCTATAACAATTCTTAAATCCATCCATGCATGCATTGTAAGTTCCTTGATTAGGACTCAGTCCATACCCTGTGCAGGAATGATTTGACATGGATTGTGACACTGTTCTCTGGTGCATTCTTCCTACCAATAGAATTTTTGGGTCAAAAGACATCACTTCATTGAGCATTGTCTCTGACCATTTCAGTCCAAGCTGTGGAGATTTTCTGTCAAGCTAATTATTTTTTTAAAATGTGAGATTCCTGTGAATCTTATTGGGATCCACTACAGTGGACAAAAGCAAAAACTAGATTTTTTTCAAGATAAATCTTTCTCCTACTTGGCCTTCTGTTGACACTGCTGAGGAACAACAATCTTGAACATCCCTGAAGCCCTATCATTTGACTGAATTATTCTCAGAGACACCATCTTAAACCTTTCTCAAATTTTAAAAAAGAGTTTTACAGATACAGCCTTGGCTTTGTTTTTAGACCATGTTTTCTTGGGAGTGCCCTGGATTTGAAGTTTGTCCAGAAGCCATTCCATAATTTTATCATCAATTACCATCTTGAGAGGCTGGAAACAAATGCAGCAACTCTTAGCTCTGTTTTGCTTCACAGCCTTTCCTGCAATCTATCTAATCTGACCTATCACCCTGGTATCTCTGGGACTAAGGGATTTCCTGGAATGTGGGGCTTTCAGTGCTAAACCTGGGGCAGGCCTGGACAAACCAGGGTGGTTGGTCACCCAAAGCTTATTTTTTATTTTTATTTTTCTCCTTTTACATGGAAACATTAAGGAGAAAGAAAAAGCCAGGAGGTAACTTCAACACTTTCCCCAGGAAATCCCCTTAGCTAGACCACTCAGTTCATTACTTGCATTACTTGCATTTCTGACTTTCCACATTAATGCTGGTGTCATTGTTTCTAAACTTTTCCCCACTAAAGAACAATGGTTCCCTTTGTTCCAGCTTCTAATAACATTTACCTCACTTTTTTGCAAACCCTCTTCCATTGACTTGCCAAATGCCATCAGTGTCCTAACAGTTTTTTCAAGGCTTTTAATGCTTTCACTAATATGCTCTTCAAAGTCTTTCTACTTCTTCCCACTACCCAGTTCCAAATCCATTCCCTTATTTGTATTTGTTAGGGCAGTATTCCAATTCCAGGTATCAAAATTCATATTAATTATGTTGTGGAGCATTAAAAAAATCCTCAAATCATAGTAGATTAAAACAATAAACATTTATTATTTCACAGTTGCTATGGAATCAGGAATTTGAGACTGGTTTATCAGATGATTCTTCCCCAGGTTCTCCCATAAGATCGCAGTTAAGATGTTAGCTGGGGCTGAGGTCATCTTAAGGGTTGACTTGAAGTCATCTGGGGCTGTAGGATTCATTTCTGAGATGGCTCATTCCAATAGCTGTTGGCAATAACCCTCATTTCTTTGCTGGCTATGGGCAAGGAGGTCCAGTTTCTAACAATGTAAGAGAATATGTGGAAGGTGTATTATTTTCTGCAACACAACAAATCACTACAAAGTTAGCAGCTTTAAAATAAGCTCATTTATTATCTAACAGTTCTGTAGGTTAGAAACCTGTCACAGATCTTGCCATGCTAAAATCAAGGTATCAGCAAGACTGTATTGTTTACCAGAGGCTATGGGAAATAATCTGTTTCCAGGCTCATTCATGTTGTTGGGAGAACTGAATTCAATTCAGTTGTAGGAGGCAGGTCCCCTTTTCCTTGCTGACTGTCAGCTGGGATCTGCCCTTATCTCCTGGAAGACTCTCTCTAGCCCTTTCACATAATCTCTAAATCTCAGAACCAGCAATAATGCTTTGAATCCTTTTCACATTGCCACATCTCTTCTGCCTTCTTCTCTAGTGACATCTTTCTGACTGTTCTGTCTTCCTCTTCTACTTTGAAGAGCTCGAAGGGATTAAATAGGATGTGCCTAGATAATCCAAGAAAATCTCCCTATTTTAAGGACCATAACTTCAATCACAACTACAAAAGTCCCATTTCCATGTAACATACCATATCCACAACTTCTGGAAATTAGTGCATGGAAATCTTTGGGGGCCCATTATTCTGTCTATCACAGAAGACTTATTGGAAGAAGGTATATTTAAGCTGAGAGCTGAAGAATGCCTACTTTTATATACAGGTGATGGAATGGGGATAGATGTAGATAAAAGTGATTCATATTGGATTATACATAAGAAAAGTTCAAGTTTATTATTATTATTATTAAAGTCAATCTACAGTTTACAGTCATTGATGAAATGTAGGTTTCATCAAGGAACATGAAACATCAAGGAAGAATAAATTACAAATTAGAAGTTACTAGGGGTTAATACACATGATGAGAAATTCAGAAATGCATTAGCAAAGGATATTGAAAAATATCTCACATAATACAGTTTTTCACACATTGCTTAGATTGATACCCAAATCCTAACACTATTACAATATCTATTACATCCAGGGTATGTTTCAATATGTTGAGTTACTGACTATAACCATATGATGAAGGACTGTAATACATTGAAAATCACTGTTATTTTTAGATCTATTCACAATTCAAATATGATGGTATAAAAAATTAGTCACTGAAAATAAATCAAAAAATTACCTGAATCAAGAACCAGAAACCAGAGCCTGGGGGGAAACAGTCAAAACAGAAACTGAAGCCAAAACACATCTCCTTACACCAGTTGGGAGTGAGAGGCTGACAGGCATCACCTGCTGGGCAAGTTAGGAAAAGCACAGCAACTGGAGACCTCACAAGCAAATCAGTCATTCTTCTAAGATACACCCTGAATATAACCTCATTCTGAGACCTGAACCCATTCTGGTCTGGGAAAATCTGACTGGGTTAACCAAGGAAACCAGATGCTTAGACAACAGAAAACTGCCATCTATACTAAGAAAAATGAAGATATGGCCCAGTCAAAGGAACAAACTTACATCTCATTCAAGATACAGTTGAGATATTGTTTCACTTTAATGAAAAAATCTATTAAAGATTTTCAAAGAAATATGTTAATTCAAATCAAAAACCAAATCAATGCATTCAAGGAAGATATAACAAAAGAGTTGGAGGCTATAAAGGAAACACTGGGAGAATATAGGGTAAAAATCAAAAGTTTGAAAAAAAACTGGCAGAATCCATGAAAATGAAAGGTACAACACAAGAGATGAAAAACACAATGAAGACATACAACAACAGATCTCAAGAGGCAGAATAAAACACTCAGGAACTGGAGAACAAAATATCTGAAATCCTACACACAAAAGAACAGATAGGGTAAATAGTGGAAAAATATAAGCAATGTCTCAGGGAATTGAATGTACATATCATGGGTGTCCCAGAAGGAGAAAAGAAGGGAAAAGGGGCAGAAGCAATAATAGAGGAAATAATCAAGGAAAACTTCCCATCTCTTATAAAAGACATAAAATTACAAATCCAAGAAATGCAACATACCCCAAACAGAATAGATGTGAAAAGACCTATGCAAAGACACTTAATAATCAGTCTATCAAATGTCAAAGACAAAGAGAGAATTCTGAAAGCAGCAAGAGAAAAGTGATCCATCACATACAAAGGGACCTTGTAGGACTATGTGTGGATTTCTCATTAGAAACCATGGAGGCAAGAAGGAAGTGGTGTAATATATTTAAGATTCTGAAAGAGAAAAACCAGCAAACAAGAATCCTATATCCAGCAAAACTGTCCTTCAAATATGAGGGAGAGTTTAAAATATTCTCTAACAAACAGACAATGAGAGAGTTTGTGAACAAGATACCTGCACTACAGGAAATAATAAAGGAAGCACTACAGACAAATAGGAAAAGACAGGAATGAGAGGTCTGGAACCCAGTTCCGGGTGATGGTAGCACAGCAGTGTAAGTACACTGCACAAAGATGACTGTGAGTATGGTTGAAAGAGGAAGGCTAGGAGCATGTGGGAGAGCAGAAGGAAAGAGGAAAGATAAAGACTGGGGCTGTATAACTCAGTGAAACCTATAGTGCTCAACAATTTTGATAAAATGTACAATTATATTTTTACAAGAGGGAGAACAAATGAATGTCAATCTTGCAAGGTGTTAAAAGTGGAGTGGTATTGGGGAAAATACAATCAATGTAAACTAGAGACTATAGTTAACAGAAACATTGTATTATGCTTCCTTTAGTGTAACAAAGGCAATATACCAAAGCTAAATGCCTTTAAGAGGGGGACATAGGGAGGAGTATAGGATTTGGCTTTTGTGATGTGTCTGACTCTTTTATTCTACTTTTGGTTAACTCTTTCTGTTACTTTTTAGCTGCCATTTCTTTCCCTTTCTTTATCCCTTTTTTGTCTCTCTACCTTCTTTGACTCTTCCTCTTTCTTTGTGGAAGAAATGGAGATGTTCTTATATAGATAGTGGTGAATACATAACCATATGTCTATACAGGCAACCATTGATTGTCTACTTAGGGCAGAAAGTATAGTCGGTGACTTATACCATCTTTAAGAAAAAACAGATTGATGAAGAAACCTTGAAGGCAGTACATTGAGTGAAATAAGTCAGACACATAAGGATAACTATTGCATGGTCTCACTGATATGACCTAATTATAATATGCAACTCACAGATGTGAAATATAAGTTACCAGGATGTAAAATTAGATTAAAGAATGGGAAGCAGCTGCTTATTATGAGCAGAATGTTCAACTAGTTTGAACTTAAGTGTTTGGAAATGGACAGAGATCACAGTAGCACATTATTGTGAGAATAACTAACAGTGCTGAATGGTATGTGAATGTGGTGGAAAGGAGAAGCTTAGAGTCACGTATGTCACCAGAAGGAAAGTTAGAGGTTAAAAGATGGGAATGTATAAATCTGTGAGTCTTGTGGTGACAATCTCCATGATTAACTGTACAAGTATTAGAAATCTCTTTCATGAACTAGAACAAGTGTATGACACTATAACTAGAAGTTAATAATAGAGGGATATATAGGGAAAATATATACATATTGCAAACTATGTAATACAGTTAGTAGTATTTTAACATTATTTCATCAATAGTAACAAATATACTCTACCAATACTATGAGTCAATAATGGAGGGATGGTGGTTAGGCATAAAGGAGGATTTTAGCTTTCTTTTTATGTATTTACTTCTTTTCTGGAGCAATGAAAATGTTCTAAAAATTGAAAAAAAATTAATTTTGGTGATGGATGCACAGCTGTATGATGGTACCATGGGTAACTGATTGTGCACTTTGGATCTTTGGATAATTGTATGGTATGTGAACAATCTCAATAAAATTAAATTTAAAAAAAGATAAAAATACTTACTGAATCAACCCAAAATTCTGAATACAGTATAGGCACTTAATCCATTTAAATCCAAGTTAGTGATACTGATTAGGCTTAGCAAACATTTTTCCATTGAATTCATGATTAATTGCTCATCTCAGCTTAATTTTAATTAAATCTAGTAATATTTGCTGTATTAGTTAGGGTTCTCTTGGGAAACAGAATCAATGAGAGATGTCTCTGATTATCAAATTGTAAAAGTGACTCATGCAACTGTGGGTATGCACGAGTCCAAATTCTGCAGAGCCGTCAACAAACTGTCAACTCCAAGGAAGATGTCCAATGAACTCCTCGGGAAACGAACCGACAACTTCGACGAACTCAGGAAATGAACCGGCAACTTCGATGAACTCCTCAGGAAATGAACTGGGATCTTCGACGAACGTGCTCAATGAACTCCTCAGGAAACGAAACGGCAACTTCGACAAGCTCCCCAGGAAATGCTTCACTGGGCAGCCGAAGAAGTGAAGGTTCTCTAACCGTCCCGCTTATAAGCCTCCAACTGATCACCCGGACCAAATCCAGCCAATTGCATTCTCTCATTGTGGAAGGCATGCCCCTTGATGAGTCATCAGTCAGCTGCAGTCAATTGACTGATGATCCAGCAAACCGGCCCTTTGGTTTATTAACCAGCCTCAAATATCCTCACAGCAATCGTCAGGCCAGTGCCCGCTTGACCAGACAGCTGGGTCACCTAGCCAAGTTGACACATGAACCCAACCATCACATTTGCTTAAGAAAATCTACAGTAATGATTTTCAGATTATAAGGATGAAAAATACCATACCTGATTCACTGTGAATGCAGAAAAAGAGAATAAAAAGTTACAGTTCCTGTGTCATAAAAGAATTCTCAAATTGTCTTATAGTCTAGTTTTAAAGTGAAATGGATGAGGAGCACAAGTTAATTTATAATATGAGAATACTTAATAACATTGATAAAATTCCAAATGAGAATATGAGTGTTAATAGGAGATGATCTTTTTTATCCTTAAATGTCAAAGAATTTTGTATTTGTCCACAGTCTGAGTCACTGATACCCAGCTTTTTCTTTCATTTCTATAACTGCAACTAAAATACAGCCATTAGGGAAAAAGTAAGGCTTCTGTAAAGATGTTCTATTTCTTATCAGTGAAATGTGAAATGCCAAGATTTTTCAATTCAATGAAGATAAATAAAAATCTTAAAGCAATCAGTGGAGAAAAAATAAAAATTTCATATGAGGGAGCAATGACAAGAGTGACAAACTGATTTCTTCTCAGAAATAATGAAAGTAAGACCACAATAAAAAAAATCTTTAAGAAGTTGAAAAAGCAAACAATCTACAATTCTATATTCAATAAAGAAAAATTTAAGTTGAGAATGGAATATAGACAATTTAAAGTAAGTTCATGTTGAGAGAATCCCTAGCCAGCTGGCCAATACTACAAGAAATGCTTAAGGGAGTTCTTCAACATCAAGAAAAAAATTCTAGATGAAAGCCCAAATCTGCAGAAAGAAATTAAGTGCACCAGAAGGTGTAACCATGTGGGAAAATATATATATTTGTGAAAGACTTAGCATTTCAAGCAAATATGTAAGCAATATGTAAGCAATATATGTAAGCAAGTATGTAAGCAATATATATATTTGTAAAAGACTTAGCATTTCAAGCAAAAACAATATATGTTGTGGTTTTTAATGTATGGTGAAGTAAATTTTATGATTGGAATAAAAGTATGAAATATAATTGTAATATTCTAAGTTTTTGCATAGTGAAGTGGTAAAACATACTCTGATGGTAAACTATCATAAATTAAAATATATGTTGTAATCTCTAGAGAAACCAATAAGAACACAGATGCAAAGCAAGAATGTTGATAAAGGAGATAAAGTGGATTAATATACAATCTCAACTCACGCAAAAGAATTTAGGAAATGAAAATCAGAGAAACAAAGGAGAGACAAACAAATAGAAACCAATGCCAAAATTGTAGACTAAAAACAAAACATATCAGTAATTGCAATAAATTTAAAAGACCTAATACATCAATTAAAATACAAAGGATATATTGTTAAACTGTATGCATAAAGAAGCTGGTTTGGTTACATCAATTTTAGAAAATATAGACCTTGAGAAAGGGAGTGGTATACATCAAGGGGGTATTTCATAACATCAACAACACTCATCATCTTAAAGGTGAATGTACCTAATGACAGAGCTTCAAAATACATTAACAAAAACTGACATAAATAAGATGAGAAACAGAAAAATTCATATTTGGGGATCTGAGTCTTTCCATCAGTAATCAATGAAATAAGTGGAAAAACTAATAAAGATATAGAATATTTGAAAAATACTCTCAATCATCATGGCAACTGACATTTACAGACTATTACACTTAACAAATATAGAATAGATATTCTTTTTCTATTGCTTATAAAATACTTACAAAGATATTCCATGTTTGTCCATAAAAAAATCCTTAATCAATTTGAAAGGATTGAAGTCTATATATGCAGTTTGTTGTATGACTCCAATAGTATTAAATCAGATACATATGACAAGATATTAAAAATTCCCCACAATTTTAAATTAAACAATCTATTTCTAAATTAAACATGGGCCAAAAGATGAATCACAAGAGAAATTAAAAAGTACTTAAAATTAAATGATAGTAAAAAAGAACATAGAAAATTTAGTGCAAAGGAGCTAAAAATATTTAAAATAAATTTATAGCCTTAAATTCTTATATCAGGAAATAAAGTAATAAAATTATGTATTTAAGCTTCTATTTTAAGAAACTGGAAAATAGGATAGCAAATTAGACACCAATTAATCAGAAAAATATAAGTAACAGAGATTAGAGCAACAGTCAATAAAATGGGAGATTTTGAGTTTTAGTTCCAATATATAAAGAAGACATTGGAGTGAAATTTTTAAAGTGTTGAAAGAGACAAGAAAAAGAACAACCCAGAATTATATATCCAATGACATTTTACTTCAAAATTGAAGGCGAAATAAAGACCTTCTCATCCAAACAAAAACTGAGGAATTCAGCAGCAGCAGAACTACAATGCAAGACATATTATAATAAATTCTTCAGACAGAAGTTAAATGTTATAGGTAAGAGAACTGGGTATTCAGAAAGAAAGGAAAAACATCAAAGAAGGAATAAATGAAGATAAAATATATTTTTATTTTTATTGTTTTTAATTTATGTAAAGGATAATAGTGTAAAAATAATAATACTGAGGAAGTATTGTGGGAAGATGTTGGAGTAGGAAGCTCCAGGTCTCAGTTCTTCCACCACAACAATTAAGCAGGCAGGTACTATCTGAAACAACTATTTTGAAACTCCAGGGGCCAGAAGAACACTATAGAGCATCCAGAGAAAGTGGGAGGAAGAGGCAGAAGACTTATGGTAAAGAACAATAAATTGTTCTCTCCATGTGACAGCTACCAGAGCCCATCCTCCACTGTTGTGGCAGGCTACCATATAGTCCTGCCCCAAGCTAGCTCTCTGGTGACAGAAAGGGACTAAAAATCCTCTTCCCCAAGACCAGTGGTAAGCACAGCTGATCAGTGATCATGGCTTTTGATTAGCAAATTCAGATCACCGAGGGCTTAACTCTGAGGGCATCCATTGCTTTAATCCACTTTGGACAAAAGCAGCAGCAGCCATTGGTTCAACCTTACCAAACAAAGGGGAAGACAGCAGAGACTAAATGAGCTTCCTTGGGGCTCTGGGGAACAGTTAGTTGAAGGGTTGCATTTGCTGGGCAGCCAGGAAAGTTCAGCTTTGGGGAGCTGTGGGAGAAGCTCCTGGCACCCTTCCTGATCCCCTCTGTGAGGCACCTTGGAGCCAGTCTGCACCTCCTTGTGGATCCCTGACCCTGTTTCAGTTGAGAAAAAATTGACTTGGGGAAGTACTTTCCAGCATGCCACTCCTTATAAACTTGCTCTACACAAAAAACCAATTTGAGACAACAAAAAGAGTGTAAGAAGCTGTAGAGGTAAAGAAGATGGGGCAAAGTACTGCTGGCTTCAAACATCTGGCAGAGGTAGCTCTGAATCCTGGGAAAGAGAAGAGACAACCAAACTCCTGTAAACAGGGGAACTCCAAATCAAAAAACAAGCAAAAGCCCAGGACAAAACTGAGGCCCAGAAAGAGGAAAACTCTGCCCACTCTATTTCCCTTTGGTAGACCTTCCTGATAGGAGGCCTGAAATACAAAAATATCTGTCTTGTCACCAGCAGATTACAAAATTAAGAAACTGGTATCTCAGGAATAAATACCAGAGTTAACATTTTAAAACAATAAAATGTACAGCATGCAACAAAGAGTACAAAACAAAGAAACAGGAATGAATGCCCTATAAAGGAAGTGAGTAAAAATCCAGAAAACACCAACAAAGAAGACAAGAATGCAGGTATACTGAACAGATCCTTTAATAAAATGTACCTATAAATGCTCAAGGGATGAAGGAAGCTACAGAGAAAGAACTAAAAGATATAAGGAAAACAATGATGAACAATAAGAGAATCTAAGTAAAGAGACAGAGATTTTAAAAAAGGAAACAGAGCTACTGGAGTCGTAGACCACAAAAACTGAAATGAAAATTTTTCAAGAGAGTTTCAAGAGCAGATTGGAGCTGGCAGCAAGAAAATCAGTGAACTCAAAGACAAGACACTTGAGAAGAGTCAGGCTGAGGAGCAGAAAGAGAAAAAGAATTATTAAAAGCAAAAATAGCCTAAGACACTCTGGAAAATGAACAAGCATACAATATATGCATTATGTTATTCTCAGAATGAAGGAGAAGAAAGAGAAGGAGGAAAAGAAGTATTCAAATAAAGGCACTGTATTTCAGAAACTTAGCAAAAGAAGTGAAGAAGTTCGGAGGACACCAAACAGGATGAACAGGAAGAACAATGCACCCCATCACACAGTGATCACACTATCAGATACAAAAGACTAGGAAAGAGTTCTGAAAGCTGCAAGAGAAAAACAAAGTGTTACATACAAGGATGTCTTACTTACATTGGGTGCTGACTTATCATCAGAAACCATGAAGACAGGAAGGCAATGTGTTGAAATTCTTACAGTGCTGAAAGAAAGCAAGTGCCAGACAAGAATTTTATATCCAGCAAGACTTTCCTTCAAAAATGAGGGAGAAATTAAGACATTCTCAGATAAACAAAAGCTAAGGGAGTTCATCACCACTAGACTTGCCATGCAAGCAATGCTAAAGGGAGTTTTTCAGACTGAAAGGAAAGGACACTAGAAAGTGGTCCAAAACGGCATAAAGAAATAAAGACCTGCACTAAAGGTAACCATTGGAGTAATTATAAATGCCAGTATTATTTTAGTGTATTGTTTGATATGTAACTTCACTTTTTACATCTAGCAGTGCCAAGATGCAAATTCATAAAGAGGGATGAAAAATCTTTGGTTTGGATATACACCATACAAAGATGTAAGTGGTAATAAGTACACAAAAAAATGTGGGGTAAGAGGTTGGTATAGGAAAAGTATATGTGCATGCTATTGAAGTTAAGTTGGTATCAAACCAAATATGATTATATATTTATGATGTTAAATTTTAACATCGTGATTACCACAAGGAAAATAGATGAGAAATATATCCTGATAGAAATGAGATGTCACTCAATATGATACAACAGAAAATCAAATAAATATAAAAGTGTGCTTGAATGAAAGAGAGGAACTAAAAAGTTATAAATAGCAAAATGGCAGAAGAAAGTCCTATATTCTGTAGTGACTTTAAATATAAATGGATTAAACTCTCCAGTCAAAAGGCAGAGATTGGCAGAATGGATAAAAATGCATGACCCAGCTATGTGCTGTCTGGAAGAGACTTATCTTAAATTCAAGGATAAAATTAGATGGAAAGTGAATGGATGGAAAAAATATACAATGTAAATAGTAACCACAGAAGAAATGGGGTAACTATACTAATACCAGATAAATTAGACTTTAAGTTAAAACAGTTACAAGGGACCAAGTTAGGTATTATATGTAGATATGGGGGAAAATTCAAGATGTACAAATTATAAATATTTACTTAAAGTGTCCAGTTTTCAACAAAATAATGAGATGTGACAGAACAGGAAATTATGGCTTATACACAGAGAAAAAACAGTCTGTTAAACTGACTCTAAGAAGCACAAATGTTAGACATACCAAAGACTTTATATCACCTATTATAATTATAAAAATTTGTTGTTACTTAGACCTATGAGTAGACGGAATAGGGAGTGCCTGCTAATGGGTTTCTTTTAGGGGTGATGAAAATATTCTGGGATTAGATAGTGGTGATTTTTACACCCCTGTGTGAATGAGCTAAAAGCCACTTTAAAGGGGTGAAAATTATAGTATGTGCATTATTGCTTAATAAAGCTGTTATAAAAAGTACAAAGGAGGCTATCTACTCTTTAAACCAGAAATAATGAGAATGAATACATAAACATATAATCATATTTTTTATCATATGTAGAAGTAAAGTGTATGTCGTAAATAATGGAAATGGAGTAATTTGAATTGCATTGTTTCAGGTTCATATAATAATAATTAAAGGTGGACTGTGATTTTTTTCTTTTCAAAATATATTAGATTTGGTTTTTATTGTGAGCACACTGATATATCAGGGCAAAGTGCTGAGACTGTGATATATTAAGATTGCTTATTTTAACTTCCAGAATTGTCACAAAAATACAGGAATATATACCTGCAATATCAAGAGAGGAAAGAAAATGGAATATAAAAAACACTCAACCCAAAATAAATCAGGAAAGATGGAACAGAGAACTGGGAAAATGAATAGGCAGATGGAAGCCTTAAATACAAATATATGTGTAATTATGAAATAAAAGTACTAAAGTCTCCATTTAAAACCACTGTTAGAAGGAATTAAAATTCAAGGCTCAACTATGTGACATTTACAAGATTTTATGCACTTTAAATATGTGTAAAGACACAAACTATATTTGCATGTAAAGCTATAGAAAATTTATAGTATATAAACATTAATCTAATTTGAATCTTTTTATATCTGATCACAGAACCTCAGCTTTTATTATGGGGTCTATGTCAGCAATCAGATTATTGAAATGTTTACATATTAAATATGCTTAGTCTATTTACATAGCTTCATCAAAGGATACAGGACAGGAGACAAAGCAGATAGAACATATTTACCTCATTGGGAGTCTCTGCAGCTATACAAGTACACAGATTCATTGACATATGGTATGACAGCTGTCATTGTAAGAATCAATGTCTATTCAGGTCACCTTGACATAAAGAAACCATACCCTTAATTCCCCTTCAACATTTCTACTGCTTTTGAAATGCTTGTAAATTCATTGCACCCACCCCAGCCCAGGTATTTTCCCACAAAACAAACAATATACAAAATTTCTATTTATCATAACTTTGTGGTTTCCAAACAGTGCTATGGGAAGAAATACAATCAATGTGATATCCAGATGTTTAAGAAGCCCAAGACAGAGGAATACACTTATGGGAAAACTAAAGGCAATTAGATCATGGCAGGATGTTGCTGGATATATGGTGCATGACTTTATTCATTAAAATGATTGCTATGGATTATAAAGGACCCAATGTTACCTTTGGTAAAATTGGTAGAGTTTGGACAGGTTAAAAAATATTAATGCCATTAATATTTCCAGAGGACATTTCCAGAGAGGCCTGCATCAGCTCAGCCCTGATTTTAAACTTTTTCTCATATTCCATCCCCATGACCATGGGTCGATATTTTAGCATTCCATTTTATTAGTATGTTTTCCAAAAAAACGGCAGTCAATGAGGTGTGGAAGTAATGCTTAACATATCAAACATTTTTCAACATGCATTGCTATTTTCTCATGCTCCACAATAGAAACATACTTTATCCAAATACCACAAATGTCTATTGATTGGGGTGGTCACTAGATGCCACTGTTTGTAAGAGTAAGTGTTCCCTCTCACCCAGGAGCATACCACAAACACAAAAGATACCAGTTTTACTGACACCAATTCCTATATATTACCATGGAACATGGGCCATCTACATCTTAGAGAGACAAAATGGCATTAATATTTTTTAACCTGTCCAAACTCTACTAATTTTACCAAAGGTAACATTGGGTCCTTTATAATCCATAGCAATCATTTTAATGAATAAAGTCATGCACCATATATCCAGCAACATCCTGCCATGATTTAATTGCCTTTAGTTTTCCCATAAGTGTATTCCTCTGTCTTGGGCTTCTTAAATATCTGGATATCACCTTTTGAACATATCAGACATCATAATAGTTAGCAAAGCAGAGGGTTCTTCTTGGATGAGGGTACATGCCCTTTCTCAGTTTTTGGAAATATAATTTTCTCTCAGTAATACAAGTTGTTAATTCCCAAATTATTTGCTCATCCTTCTATTCTAACTGCCAGACTCAAAAATACATACTAGAAAACCAGTACCTGTATTATTGGTATACTTGATAGCAACATGATGGTGAGCTTCAAGGAAAAGTCACTGACCAGAAGGATCACGCAAAAATAAGTTCCTAAGATCCAAGAATCCTCTTGGACCATTGGCAGTAATGCTGATTAAGGAACTCCCTAAGTTGTTGTCATTGAATGTTTGTTGCCTATGTATCAAAGGGTTTACTGCTAAAAATATTGGCCTCTTTGTGACACTGCCAATTTAGCATATTCTATTCATAAATAGAGTTCTGTCTAGGTATGCAATAAGGTCTAAACTGGTATTAAATGTATTATACCAAGCTTATGATAGTGTTTTCATCTGTAGCTTCCATTAAAAGATAAGTGAAGACCAGGAGCCATGGGCTTTGCTCCTTTTATTTCACCTTCCAGATATAAGCCAGCTATTCTCCTCAGAGGATTCTCCTTCAAGGCAATATTCTGGCAGCTTTTTTCTTTATGATATTCAAAACAGTCTCTAGTGACTATGTCATCATTTCATGCTTTTACCTGGCCATGAGGCAAGACCATTGTCCATGAAGTCTGTCAATACCCAGATCTCACCCTGGATCATCATGTATACTGCTTACAATGAGTCCATTGTGGGGACTAACTTTTGCTCTCTTCTTGTACTGTTTTGCCTACATAGGCAGACAGTATCACCTTCAATAGGAGCTACTGCTCTATAATACACACTTTACCACTGAAGAATCAGATGGCCTGAAATGTTTCAGTAAGAAGAAAGTTATAATGCTTGAACTGTGTAGTAACAGGAGTGGACAGCTTCTCCAAGGTTTTTATGGTCAGTTCTAAGGGAAGAGAGGCTCCACTCACCAGGAATTTAGCTACTTCAACTCAGAGTTGGAGAAGATGAAAAATGTTGGAGGCATGTCTCTTCTGATGTGATACTCTACCCCTTGATGGGAAGCTGAGGTGAGAGTGAGCCTCATCTTAGACTCTCCAGCCTTGAATGGAGCTTCCATCAGGCTATACTGGAAGGAATAGGGAATGGTTTGTGGCTCAAGTACTGTAGACTCTTCCTATTCTTACCAAGATTTAATATATTTTCTTGAATAAATGTTTAATTTTCTGTGTGCCTTTATGAAAATTTCCAGAGACTTTAAATGTTTTTTTTTTTTTAATTTTATAATTTTCTGCATTTTTCTTGTTTCACTGGCAGGTGGTTCTGCAGTGTACCCCATGTTACCATTCTGGACAGGTAACCCCTCTCTCTATGTCTTTTTGTAATTTCATTTTTTAGTAATTTATTTTTTGTATTTTTCAAAATTGTCAGTTTGTGACAAGTTGGGAAAGATAAAACTGGCCTTCACTATATGGTTTGGGAAGCACTGCTCCAGAAGTCTCTGCCTTGCCACTCTCCAGTAACAACTCTTCCCACATGGTAAGGATTCTTCAAGATCAGGTGGATGCCCACACACATATCCCATCCCACATAGTAGACCATGTTATGGATAACAAACATCTAATATTCTCATTCCCAAAAACCCTAAGCCCACTTACTTGAATTCCATGATCACTTTCCAGAGTCTATCCTCTTAAGGATGGACTGTGTAACTGGTATTCAATCACTTAAAATTACAGAGATGATATGTATAGAACTGTGGACACAGGTTGAACTTGGAGGTTGGATTAGTCACAAAAGCATGCTTGAAGAATCTTGTATTTCCTTCATGGAAAATTAAAAGCATGATGGCAGTTGGGAGAAATATAGTGATAACTTATGGCCAGATGTTATCCCTCTTGGTTCATTGGTTGCTGCACTCAGATGCTTAAACTGGTAGGGACTGGGGGTACTGTTGATAGGGGAGCCAACAATTTTCAAGCATGGGTTATAGTGAAAGTGGTTATTTATCCTGTGATTTCCTGAGCTATTGGAAGAGAAGTCTGAGAACTTGGATTGACTGCTGCTATATCTCCCCAAAGCAAATCATGGTCCTTCTTGAAAAAGGAAATTAATTCTACATTTGTAGTTGCCACAATCATTTAATATGAACTATTGACTTGCAAATTATTGTCTATGACTTCTTTTGCAAATCTCCTGTACATCTAGCTTAACTGAAGACTTCTGCATTCACACTATTCTTATATATTATGTTAATTGGTTGATATGAAAAAAAATCTAGCCTCACACAATCACCTGTTTGAAAAAGGGAGCATTTTAATCACATTTCCATATAACTGTATATTCTTTTTGTATGATACACCATAACTCAATGTGACAGATTTTTTAAAATTTTTATTGAGATTGTTCACATACCATGTGTTCTAGTTTGCTAATGCTGCCAGAATGCAAAACACTGAGATGGATTGGCTTCTATAAAAGGGGATTTATTTGATTACACAGTTACAGACTTAAGGCCATAAAGTGTCCAAGGTAACACATAAGCAATTGGGTACCTTCACTGGAGGATGGCCAATGGTGTCCGGAAAACCTCTGTTAGCTGGGAAGACACATGGCTGGCATCTGCTCCAAAGTTCTGGTTTCAAAATGGCTTTCTCCCAAGATGTTCTCCTCTAGGGTGCAGTTCCTCAAAAATGTCACTCTTAGTTGCACTTGGGGTATTTTTCCTCTCTTAACTTCTCCGGAGCAAGAGTCTGCTTTCAACAGCTGTCTTCAAAATGTGTCTCATCTGCAGCTCCTGTACTTTCTTCAAAGTGTCCCTCTTGGCTGTAGCACCTCTTCAAAAGTTCATTCTCAGCTGCACTGTGTTGCCTCTGCCCATCAGCTCATTTATATGGCTCCATTGATCAAGGCCCCCTCAATGAGTGGGCCAACATTCCATGGAAACTATCCAATTAGAGTCATCACCCACAGTTGGTTGGGGTGCATCTCCACAGAAACACTCAAAGAATCACAATCTAATCAACACTGATAATGTCTGCCCACACAAGATTACATCAAAGATAATGGTGTTTGGGAGACACAATATACTCAAACTGGCACATTCCACCCCCTGGACCCCAAAATACATTATCTTTCCATATACAAAATGCATTCATCCCATGACAATATCACAGAAACTTAAATCATTTCAGTAACAATAGTTAAGTACAAGATTCCATCAAAATCAATTATAGGTGTGGTCAGTCCTAAGGCATAATTTTCCTTTAGCTGTGGATCTGTGAACTTAGAACAAGTTATGTGCTTCTAATATACAAAGGAGGGACATTCATAGGATAAACATTCCCGTTGACATAAGGAGAAACAGTAAGGAAAACAGGGTTTAAGGGACCAAAACAGCTCCTAAAACCTGCAGGACAAACTCCATTAGATTTCAAAGACTGAGAGTCATCAACAGAATGACGTTGCATCCTTGAGGCTTGAGAAAGCAGGAGTGTAACCCTTCCTAAGGGCCTTTGTGGCAGCCCTTTCCTCTCCAAATGCTTGGGTGAGTGCTCCAACATATCCACACATTGGGGAGACCACTTTCTTGGCCCCACCCTCCTCAAACATTGGGGCAGCTTCTGGATTCCCTTCCATCTCTGGGGCACACGCACAACCCCTTCAGAACAGTGTGGTGGCAGCCAGGCTCTCCCCAATTCCCTGGGAATGTGCTCTACCCTCTTTGGGGGTTGGGGTGGCAGAACATTTCCTGACCATCAAGGCAGAAGGCCTGCCCTCAACCTCCAGGGCAAACTCACCCTTTCCATGCATGTGGGCCACTACGCTCTCCCAGCCCAAGACCTCCTGACTCCAGACCTCAACCTCCATGGCTCTGTCTTTGAAGAAACTTTTCCTTCAATTTGTTCCTTCTCTGTCTCCTCCAGTCCAGACCAGCAGCATCTTTGTCTATAAAGATCTCACAAAAATTCTGTTGGCTTTGCATGAGGCACACAGGGGTCAATGCCATCAGACAATAGGACTTTCCACAAATCCTTTCTGCTTAACTCCTTTTCCAATCTTGGCTTGCACTGAAATGGCGGCTGGGCTCCATGTCTGGTTATATCCTCACATTGAGCTGTAGCTTCTGGGATTCCAACTCCTGGAAGCCTGTAATTTTACAAGCCATCAGCTTCCAGTTTCTTTGAACCCAAGAGTTCAGTTCTAAGTTTATGTCTCTCCACTCACATTTTACTATAAGCTGCAAGGAGAAGCCAGGATACATCCTCCACACATAGTCTGGAGATTTCCTCAGCTAAATATTCCAGGTCATTGCTTTCAAATTCTTCCTTCCATCTGACCCCATCACCCAATTTTGCCAACTTCTCTGCCACTTTAAAACAAGGATCACCTTTCTTCCAGTTTGCAACAACACATTCATCATTTCTCTTCAAGGCCTTGTCAGAAATATCTTTAGAGTCCATATTTCCACAAACAGTCTCTTCAAAGCAGTTTAGGCCTTTTCTATCAAGGTGTTCACAATTCTTCCAGAATCTTCCCCTTATCCATTTAAAAACCCATTTCAGCATGTTTGGTATTTGCAAACTCAGCAGCAAAAGCACCCCACTTCTCTGTTACCAAAATCTGTTCTAGTTTGCTAATGCTGCAGAATGCAAAACACCAGAGATGGATTGGCTTTTATAAAAGAGGTTTATTTGGTTACACAGTTGCAGTCTTAAGGCCATAAAGTGTCCAAAGTAACACATAAGCAATTGGGTACCTTCACTGGAGGATGGCCAATGGTGTCCGGAAAACCTCTGTTAGCTGGGAAGACACATGGCTGGCATCTGCTCCAAAGTTCTGGTTTCAAAATGGCTTTCTCCCAAGATGTTCTCCTCTAGGGTGCAGTTCCTCAAAAATGTCACTCTTAGTTGCACTTGGGGTATTTTTCCTCTCTTAACTTCTCCGGAGCAAGAGTCTGCTTTCAACAGCTGTCTTCAAAATGTGTCTCATCTGCAGCTCCTGTACTTTCTTCAAAGTGTCCCTCTTGGCTGTAGCTCCTCTTCAAAAGTTCATTCTCAGCTGCACTGTGCTCCCTCTGCCTGTCAGCTCATTTATATGGCTCCATTGATCAAGGCCCCCACAATGGGTGGGCCAACAGTCCATGGAAACTATCCAATTAGAGTCATCACCCACAGTTGGGTGGGGCACATCTCCACAGAAACACTCAAAGAATTACAATCTAATCAACACTGATAATGTCTGCCCACACAAGATTACATCAAATATAATGGCATTTGGGGGACACAATATATTCAAACTGCCACACCATGCAATTTTCCAAAGATCCAAAGTGCACAATCAATTGCCCACGTTACCATCATACAGCTGTGCATCCATCACCATTAGTTTTTTTTCCAATTTTTAGAACATTTTCCTTACTCCAGAAAAGAAATAAAGACAAAAAAGAAAACTCAGTTCCTCCCCTACCCCTAACCACCACTCCCTCTGTTATTGACTCATAGTATTGCTGTAGTACATTTGTTACTGTTGATGAAAGAATGTTAAAATACTACTAACTGTAGTAAGTAGTTTGCAATAGATATATTTTCCCTATATGCTCTGCTATTATTAACGTGTAGTTATAGTGTCATACATTTGTTCTAGTTCATGAAAGAGATTTCTAATATTTTTACAGTTAATCATGGACATTGTCCACCACAAGATTCACTGTTTTATACATTCCCATCTTTTAACCTCCAACTTTCCTTCTCATGACAAATGTGATGCTAAGCTTCCCCTTTCCACTGCATTCACACACCATTCAGCACTGTTAGTTATTCTCACAATAACATGCTACCATCACCTCTGCCCACTTCCAAACACAGGTTCAATATAGATGAACATTCTGCTCATAATAAGCAACCACTCCCCATCTTTAACCTTGTTCTATATCCTGTTAACTTATATTTCATGTCTATGTGCTTACATATTATAATTAGTTCATATCAGTGATGCCATGCAATATTTCTCCTTATATGTCTGACTTAGTTTCTTCATCAACCTGTTTTTAAGATGGTTTTATTCACCCACCATACTTTCCATCCTAAGTAAATAATGATGGTTCCCTGTATAGTTACATGTATATGTATTCATGACAATCACCACTATCTATATAAGAATATCTCCATTTCTTCCACAAAGAAGCAGGAAGAGTCAAAGAAGGTAGAGAAAGAAAAAGAAGAAGAAAGAAAGAAAAAAAAAACACAGCAGCTATAAAGCAATGAAAGGAGGAGGTGGGGTAAGATGGTGGAGTGGTGAGGTGTAGGTTTTAGTTACTTCTCCAGGACAGTAGGTAGAAAGTCAGGAACTGTGTGGACCAGACACCACAGAGCAATTTGACTTTGGGCATACTTCATATGAAACTCATGAACCCGTGGAACAGCTGAGATCAGCAAAATCTGTAAGTTCTCACAACAAGGGGACCTGTTCCCCTTTCTGTCAGGCTCAGTCTCATGGGAGGAGGGGCCATTGGTGCTGGGAACCAGGAGGGAGAATGAAAGCTGCAACCATAGATAAACTGAGAGCAGACACTGGAAAATCTGGGAGCAGTCAGCCCAGCAGAGAAGAGATAGGGCTAGCAAAACAGCAAAAAATAGAAAACAAAATAAAAACAGAGACTTTTTGGAGTCAAGTTAACATAATATGGAGAAGGGCAGAGCTCAAAGAGAATCAGGCTCATATGCAAATCCAGAGCATGACGTCCTTGTCTGAAGAGTTAGTTTCTCTGCTTTCCTGATTGTTCCTTAATGGCCCTAATCTCCTTGTCTCTTAGCACCTCAATAGCCCATTAGATCTGCAAGGAGGGCCCTTCTCTCTTGTTTTAAATCTTTTTCTCTTTTTCTAAAACAATTACTCTAAGAAGCCCATTACAGAAAGCCTCAAAGACTTGCAATTTGGCCCAGGCAAGAGCAGAGCTAAGATAGCTCTGAGAACCAAAGCAATAAGACTAGTGGCTGAGAAAATTCACTAAACACCAAAACTTCCCAAGAAAAGGTGGGTGTCCCCTTACAGCCATCTTCCCTGAGGGCATGGACAATAGCCTTTCACACCCCTGCAGCTAATTGTCCTAGAACGGGAAAGGCAGAGCAGTGAGAATAGGGGAAAATTAACGCACCCCATTCAGCCATTCTTTCATCAGACAGGGAATGCCCCTATGCAGCCCTGCAGCCCAGAACTTCCCTTGGGGGATGGCACTCACCAGTGATGTAGCACAATCTTCCCTCAGCAGAGGACCTAGGAGGGCACAGCTTGGAAGAGGGACCCACTTGTGTGTCCCAGGGACCATATGTCAATGCCAAGGACTTGTGGGTCAGCAGCAGAGACAAACTGTGGTGAGACTGTACTGAAGGATTAGACTCTTGCAACAGCTTTAAATCTTCAGGAACACCCAGGAGATTTGATTATTAAAGCTGTCCTCCCTCCCTAACTGCTCAGACACACATCCCACATTCAGGGCAGGCAAACTTGGTACATGAATTGGACCCCACAAGACTCAAACCCCCACTCACCAAAAAGACACATTTGGGGAGAGCTGGATTAAGGGGAATAGGTGGCTCACAGTTGCAATTTGGCCCAGGCAAGAGCAGAGCTAAGATAGCTCTGAGAACCAAAGCAATAAGACTAGAGGAAGCTGAACAGTAAATCAGTGAACTCGAGGATGACAGAATGGAAAATGAAAGAACAAAAGAAAGAATGGGGAAAAATTGAAAAAATCAAAATGGACCTGCTGGTTAGTAAGAGAAAGTGTACTCTATGAAGCTGTAGATCTGACAAATTGGAGATAAGTGTTTCAGTCAGTCTACATATCCTAAAAGAACCCTATCAAGTTAAGCAAATGCCAAGAGGCCAAAAACAAGGGAAAATTTTAAAGCATATGAAAAAAACAGATGATGTGGATAACCCAAACCCAAACGCCCAAATCAAAAGATCAGAGGACACACAGTTCTTGGAGCAATTAATCAAAGAACTAAAGACAAACAATGAAAGTATGGCACAGGATATAAAGGACATGAAAAAGACCCTAAAAGAGCATAAAGAAGAAACTGCAAGAATAAATAAAAAAATAGATGATCTTATAGAAATAAAAGAAACTGTTGGCCAAATAATAAGATTCTGAATACTCATAGTACAAGGCTGGAGGAAGCTGAACAGTAAATCAGTGAACTCGAGGATGACAGAATGGAAAATGAAAGAACAAAAGAAAGAATGGGGAAAAATTGAAAAAATCAAAATGGACCTCAGGGATATGATAGATAATATAAAATGTCCAAATATAAGACTCACTGGTGTTCCAGAAGGGGAAGAGAAGGGTAAAGATATAGGAAGAGTATTCAAAGAAATTTTGGGGGAAAACTTACCAAATCTTCTGAACACCTTAAATACACAAATCATAAATGCCCAGTGAACTCTAAATAGAATAAATCCAAATAAACCCACTCTGAGACATATTCTGATTAGATTGTCAAATACTGAAGAGAAGGAGCAATTTCTGAGAGCAGCAAGAGAAAAGCAATTCACTACTTACAAAGGAAACAGCATAAGACTAAGTAGTGACTATTCAGCAACCACCATGGAGGCAAGAAGGCAATGGCATGACATATTTAAAATTCTGAATGAGGAAAATGGCCAACGAAGAATTCTTTCTCTAGCAAAGATCTCCTTCAAATTTGAGAAAGAGCTTAAATTTTTTGGACAAACAATACTGAGAGAATTTGCTACAGGAGACCTGCCCTATTTGAGATTCTAAAGGGATACTTACTGACAGAGAAACAAAGAAAGGAGAGAGAGATATGGGGAAAGGTTCAGTACTAAAGAAAGTCAATATGGGTACATTAAAGACATTAAGAGAGAGAGCAAAAAATATATCTGAGAAACATAAACCAAAGGATAGGTTGGCTGATTGAAGAAATGCCTTCACAGTAATAACATTGAATGCAAATTCATTAAACTCCCCAATTAAAAGATATAGATTGGCAGAATGGATCAAAAAAAAATGAGCCATCAATATATTGCATACAAGAGACTCATCTTCAACACAGGGACACAAAAAGCAATGAAAGGAGAGATAGAATTAAGCTAAAGTTGAATAAATGACTCAGACATCATGACAAATGCCAAGAGTCCCATACCCCTTCCTTATGTCCCACTCCTATAGGCATTTAGCTTTGGTATATTGCCTTTGTTACACCAAAGGAAGCATAATACCATGTTTCTGTTAACTATAGTCTCTAGTTTTCATTGGTTGTATTTTTCCCCAATACCACCCTGTTTTTAACACCTTGCAAGGTTGATATTTATTTGTTCTCCCTCATGTAAAAACATATTTGTACATTTTATCACAATTGTTGAGCACTATAGGTTTCACTGAGTTATACAGTCCCAGTCTTTAGCTTTCCTTTTTCCTTCTGCTTTCCCACATTACTAACCTTCTTCTTTCAACCATACAGTCACCTTTGTTCAGTGTGCTTACATTGCTGGGCTTCCATCACCCAAAATTGTGTTCCAAGCCTTTCACTCACATCTTTTCCTATCTGCCTGTAGTACTCCCTTTAGTATTTCCTGTAGTGCAGCTATCTTGTTTACAAATTCTCTCATTGTCTGTTTGTCAGAGAATATTTTAAACTCTCCCTCATATTTGAAGGACAGTTTTGCTGGGTATAGGATTCTTGTTTTGTGGTTTTTCTCTTTCAGTATCTTAAATATATCACACCACTTCCTTCTTGCCTCCATGGTTTCTACTGGAAATCCACAC
Source organism: Choloepus didactylus (assembly GCF_015220235.1). Taxonomy (NCBI): domain Eukaryota; kingdom Metazoa; phylum Chordata; class Mammalia; order Pilosa; family Megalonychidae; genus Choloepus; species Choloepus didactylus. Next base: position 103,894,736 of record NC_051334.1, on the reverse strand, counting down.
ATAGTCTTATCAAGCTTTGTTTGTATGTGATGGATCACTTTTCTCTTGCTGCTTTCAGGATTCTGTCCTTGTCTTTGATATTTGATAGTCTGGTTATTAAGTGTCATAGCATATCTGTTCTGTTTGGGGTATGCTGTGCTTCTTGGATCTGTAATTTTATGCCTTTCATAATAGATGGGAAATTTCAGGTATTATTTTCTCTATTATTGCTTCTGCCCCTTTTCCCTTATCTTCTCCTTCTGGGACACCCATGACATGTATATTCATGTTTTTCATCTTGTCATTCAATTCACTGAGATGTTGCTCATATTTTTCCATTCTTTTCCCTATCTGTTCTTTTGTGTATAGGATTTCAGGTATCTTGTTCTCCAGTTCCTGAGTATTATCTTCTGCCTCTTGTGATCTGCTGTTGCATGTCTCCATTGTGTTTTTCATCTCTTGTGTTGTGCCTTTCATTTCCATAGATTCTGTGAGTTGTTTTTTCAAAATTTTGATTTCTACCTTGTTTGCCCAGTGTTTCCTTTATAGCTTTTGTCTATTTTTTTATATCTTCCCTGAATTCATTGATTTGGTTTTTGATTTGATTTAGCATATCTCTTTGAAAATCTTTAGTAGATTTTTTCATTAAAGTGAAACAATATCTCAACTGTATCTTGATTGAGGTGTAAGTTTGCTCCTTTGACTGGGCCATATCTTTGTTTTTCCTAGTATATATTGAAGTTTTCTGTTGTCTAGGCATCTGGTTTCCTTGGTTACCCCAGTCAGATTTTCCCAGACCAGCATGGGTTCAGGTCTCAGAATGGGGTTACATTCAGGGTGTATCTTAGAGGAATGACAGACTTTCCTGTGAGATTTTCCAGTTGCTGTGTTTTCCTAACCTGCCCAGCAGGTGGCACCTGTCAGCATGTCACTCCCAACTGGTTCAAGGAGGTGTGCCCCCTTAGTTTCTGTTTTGACTTTTTCCCCCCAGGCTCTGGGGTCTGGTTCTGAAGGGAAATCTGGGCCACACCCCCTTACTCTTAGGAAAGATACAGCCCCTAGGGATTCATCATCCACATTGAAATAGTCTCTCTGACTCTGTTATCTCCATCCCTGTCTGGGTCAGAGTGCTGCAAACTGAAAATGGCTGCAGCTCTCTCTTCAGAGCCCCTCAGGTTGAGAGGGAGAAAAGGGGACAGAAAGTCCCCTTTTTGAGCCAGTACATAGTCCCCCAGTTTCACTTGTCAGCCAGAGGTAGCACCCTGTCTTCTAGGTTCCCCCTCCCAGTACAAATGAGTCTTCTGTTTTTTTAAGGTCAGTCATCACTCAAAGTCTCTGTGTGCTTGTTGGGGGTTTGTAGCTTGTATTCAGCAGTCTATATTTTTTAATCAAAACCTCAGCTGGAGTTCAGCTGAGCTATATTGGCTCATTCAGAGAGTGCCACTCTCTACCACAGTGAGGTTTTGCAGCAAAGCCTTCCATGGGGAGAGGGGCTTTTGGCATGTTTCCACAGCTTTTACTTACAGATTGTATGCTATGATCTCAGGCATTCCAGACAGTCATGGTTGTTCCCCAGCAGTTATTCCAGATTATTTACTAGATGATCCTTGTTGTTTATTAGTTGTTCCAGGGGACTAACTAAATTCCACTCCCTCTATGCCCCCATCTTGCCCCTCCTCTGAAATGTGATGGCTTTTTGAGAGTTAGTTGCAATGTGAACACGTATCAATTAACTTTTCTTACTTTGTTACATTAAAATCTCTTACACTTTGAATGGATCTTTTACCTATGCATGAATTTTTAATATCATACATTAGAAATTTGGAAAATAGTTTCCTGAGTTATGCAGACTTTCTAAGTATTGTAACATTTCAGTATATACTATTTAAAGTGCATCCATTGATATCACTTACCATTAATCTCATTAAAAAATCTTTTTCAGTATTAGGAAGCTGTCAAATCATGGTGGCAGATACAAGTTATCCAAAATTCTAATTTTCACTTGAAAGCTGCAATGTCATCACTGGCAGCCAACTATGTATTTTTTTTTCCTCAAATGTCAGTCTCTTCACTTATTTTTCAGAAACTTTCTGCCAAATACCGAAGTCTGAATAACCATAGTTTTTCTGTTAGTCATTATTTCAAGAAAAAAATTGCAGTAATGAAAAATTGGCTCATTCAGATCACAATACATCACAGATTGTCTTTCCTTGAGACAAACATTTCACTTCTGTATGTAACAGGATTACTTTATTCATACTTTGCATTTCATTATACAAAATATTTAAATAACATGCACTTAGGGGTCAAGATTTGATAAAATAAATAATTGTTAATGATTTTTCTAGGATGTTTTAAAGTGAAATTGTTTTTTTTCTAACTCTTAAGTATGTGACTATGAAGAATATAAAGACCCCAAAACTCCTAATGGTGCTACACCCACTACCCTGATTCCTGCTAAAGCACTAGCAGTTTTACTTACTATATTAATTTCCTAGAACTACCATAAAATAATTATCACAGACTTGGTGAGTTAAAACAACAGATATTTTTTCTCTCACATTTCTGGAGGCTAGGCATCAGAAATGAAGGTGTCAGTGGGTCATGCTCTCTTTGAAGACTCTAGGGAAGAATTTTTCCTTGCCTCTTCCTAGCTTCTGTTAGCTTCTATTATTTGAGATTCCTTCTTGAATTGTAGCAAGCTGACACCACTTTTTGTCTCCATTTTCATATTGCCTTCTTCCCTTTGTCCTTGTGTCCTCTGCTTGTTGTAAGGATACCAATTATTGGATTTAAGGTCCACCATATCCAGAATGATTTCTTTTTGATTTTCTCAACTTATTACAACTGAAAAGGCCCTACTTCCAAAATAAGATAAAATTCTGAGGTTTCAGAGGTAATTGAATTGGGGAGACCAGCACCATTCAACTTACTATACTTATTTTGTACCATTAGTTTAAATGTCACCTTGTCACAGTGAAAAAGGCAAATAACATCTTGGTATTATGAATATAGTTTTGAACCTGGGACCACCTGATGTTCATTAGATGCACATTGAGGACAACTGCTTCAGAAGTTTCAAAAAGATGTGTGGATATCATGCCCTTAATTTGATCTCTGTTGCATAGTTGAGTTTAAATAGGCCTTTGGTTTTTATTCAAAGTTTCTCTAAATTTAATCTTCCATTGTTTGGCTTCTAAAATCAGTCAGCTTTTCCAACATTGTAACACTCTACTTCCAGTGCCAGTACCTGTAGTGTTCAGTATAATTCCAATACCAATGTCTATACATTTCAGGTGACTAAGTTGGGCTGCAGCAACAAATAACATAAAAATCTTGGTAGTTTATCAGAACCTCTGTTTGTAATATATATTCACATCATCTTCTGTGAGCCCATTTGACATCCCAGGCAACTCTTCTTCATCTGGTCACATAGCAATCCAAGATGATGTGATCACATGGCAACTCTATTTTGGTACTTCCATTATTAATATGAGAAGAAAGAGAGAGATATCAGAATTTCACATAGGCTTTTTTCTGCTTCTCCCATTTCTCTGGCCAGAATTAGACACATGAGCTCCCAACATGAAAGAATCTGTGTGCTCTGGAGGGAAACAGATTGGATATTGAACACTAATGTCTACCCAAGTTATATTTTTATACTAACTTTACTGTAAATGTTTCCTTTCAAAATTTAACTCATATGTTATACTTTAAGTTCAATTATTTCTATGTCCCTTAGAAGCAAAATACTCATCCATAAAAAGGGATAAAGTTATCATACATGCTGTAACATGGATGAACCTTGAAATCACTACACTGAATGAAATAAGCAAGGCACATGAGGACAAATGCAGTATGATTTCACTTATAGCAGCTCTAGTCACAATATCCAGAAGGCGGAAACAACACAAATGTGCATAATGGGTGAATGGATAGAGAAACTGTGGTTTACAACTACAAAGGAATATTATTCCACCATAAAAAGGAATGAAGTTGTGATACAAAATAAAAGAAATTTTTATTTAACACTTTATTTTTATTATCTGCTTTTAAAGACTGGAGATATAATTGTTGCTGGCATTACCAAATTAAGCCAGTTTATTCTGATAGAGACATCATAACAATGAAGTCACAATGTTATACATAATGAAGTGTCCTATTCTAAATATTAATATATTTGTATGAAGCTGCAGTAAATATTTATGAAAAGTGTTCTTCTGAACTTCCAAAATTTGTCCAAATTTGCTTGCTTATCTTTAAGAATTGTCCAGTGTTGATTATTTTCTTGAGTTGAGGGGTATAGGGGCAGATATGGAAGTTCACATTTGCATTTCTTCTTGCAAAGAGCCAGATGTAAGCTTAATCAGATAGGGATAGAAGGTGAGTTAAGCTTAGTATTAAAAAAAATTAAAATGTCAGCTCAGTTTCACACACAACATAGATTTGCCCTAGTTATAATTTATTAGACTTGGCACTATTGACTATAATTGTATTAATTATACTATTTCTTAATTAATAAATTAATTTCAGTTAGTTAAAACTGTAGTGTTTACATTTGACTACCACATATTGTGACTTAGGGAGCATAAGATAATAGCTATGTATAACCTGCATATATTGTTTATTGTAGACATATTTTCATTTAAAAGTTAATCTCTTTTAACCTCCTTCATGGCTTAGTTTATATGAACCCATAGTTATAATGCAAGACTACTCTTTCTTGCTGTGACCATGTTGGACAATTTGTTCCAATGCAATTTTCTATTAATAATATGTGAAATCTCCAAGAATGTGTGTGTGTGTATATATATATATATGGATGATGTACACTGTTAAGCTTAGGATATAAAATTATAAGTTTAGGGTTTTATTTAGCCTAGGGAAACACAACTTTAGATGCTTATTTATTAAATGAAAAATCTTCATGAGTGCAGAAAAAAGTGGTTCAGCCTGTATTAGTTTCTTAGTGCTGTGTAAAAATTTACCAGAAAATTAGCTGATTAAAACAACACAAATTTACTATGTCATAATTCCTCAGATCAGAAGTCTGTGTATGTTAGTACTGGATTCTTAGCTCAGTTTTTCACTAGGTTAAAATACAGTTATCAGCTGGCCTGGGCTCTTATCTAGAAGCTCTTGGGAATAATATGATTGCAGGCTCATCCAGGTTGTTAGCAAAATTCAGTTCTATGTGCAAAATTAGGTTCTACGTGACCGTGGGTCTGAAGTCATTGCTTGCTAACTTCTCACCAGGGTTCATTCTTAGCTTCTGAAGGCCATTAACACTTTTTGGCTTGTGGACTCCTCCATGTCCAAAGCTGGCAATAGCGTGTTGAATCCTTCTTGTGCTTTGATTTGCTCCTTCCCTTCTTTTCTACTGCATCTGTCTGACTTCCTCTTCTGCCTTTCTCTTCGGCTTTTAGCAGTTCATATGATTACATCAGGCCTACCCATTTAATCCAGTATAATTTCTCTATTCGAACATCAGCTGATTAGTAGTCTGCAAAGACCTTTTGATAGGTAATATAACACATTCTTGGGCATAACATCAGGGGGCAAAATTCATGAGAGTCCAAATTCTACCCATATTGGCTGTGATATAAAGTATACTCATTACTCTGCCATGTTTCCTGCACTGTCCATATTAATAATAGCTATTAAATAGGAAAGATATTTGAGGACAAATGATATACTGCCCTTTGGGAGGTCAAATATCAGATGTGTGATGAAATGGATTGCTTCAGATGGCATTCAGATTCTTCTCTCCCTGGATTATTCATGCAAAAGCTGCCAAAAACTTGATGTTGATGTTATTGAGAAGATTCAAACTGAAAGAGAGATTGGACTAGATTCATACCACTTGAAAAATTGTTCCAACTAAAGAGTAGAAGAGGATGTGGAACCCAGCCCTATAACTTTTTTCTCTTCTCTGATTTATATGAAAGGAACCTTTGTGTTTAAGGGGAGTGGAAGAATGAAAGACCATCTTTTAAATAAATTGTGCTGAGATAATTAGACATCCAACATAACCCCAAAAAGAATATTGACCTATCCTTCACAGCAAATGCTGAAATCAATTCCAAAAAGGTCATAGTCCTAAATTTGAAAGGCAAAACTTTGAATTGCCTATATGGTAACATAGGATAGAATCATTTTTGCATTGAGGTGGGCAAAGCTTTCTTGAACAGGCTAAGTAGCACTAACTATAAAGGAAAGGACAGATACATTTTAGTTCATGATCATAGGACACCACTGAGAGTGAAAAGACAAGCTACTTAGTGGTAGAAGACATTTGCAATTTGTTTATCCAGTGGAGGACATGTACAAAAACTATAAGAAGAACTCCTACAAATCAATAAAAATACAGAAAAATTCCAACAAAAATGGGCAAATGACTTGAAAAAATGCTTCACCAAAGAGGATATCCAAATAGCCAACATACATATGTAAACTTATTTATCTTTGTTAGTCATCAGGGGAATGCAAATTAAAACCAAAGTGTGATGCCACTACATATCCACAACAAAGACTAGAATGAAAAAGACAGAAAATACCAAGTGTTAGTGAGGATATAAAGCAAATAGAACACCTGTACATTGCTGGTGGGGGTGTAAATTAGTACAACTACTTTGGAAATACGTTTGATAGTACCTACTGAAGTTCAATATGTGCATATCTTATGATCAAGCAAATCTAATCCCAGGTTTAAACCCAACTTATTTACTTGCATGTGTGCACCAAAAGATATATACATGCAAACATTTTTATAGAAGTCTTAGTCATAAAAGTTAAAAACCCAAATATCCATCAACAACAAAATGTATGAATTAATTTTGGTGGAGCATGTAGTCAATGAAAAACTGGAGCAGAAAATTAGAGATTCAAGATGTACAGCATACCCCAAACAGAGTAGATCCTAATAGACCTACTCCAAGACGCTTACTGATCAGATTGTCCAATGTCAAAGACAAAGAGAGAATTCTGAAGGCAGCAGAAACCATGGAGGCAAGAAGATAGTGGCATGATAGATTTAAGATAGTGAAAGAGAAAAACTGCCAACCAAAAATTCTATATCTGGCAAAACTGTCCTTCAAAAATGAGGGTGAGATTAAAACATTTTCAGACAAAAAGATACTGAGAGAGTTTGTGAATAAAAGACCAGCACTACAAGAAATACTAAAGGGAGTGCCAGAGGCTGATAGGAAAATACAGGAGAGAGAGAGTTGGAGAAGAGTGCAGAAATGAAGATTACCAGGAAAGGTAAAAGGAGAGAGAGAGGAAAAAATATGATATGACATATAAAATCCAAAAGACAAAATGGTAGAAGAAATTACAGCCCTTACAGTAATAACACTAAATGTAAATAGATTAAACTCCCCAATAAAAAGACAGACTGGCAGAATGGATTAAAAAACAGGACCCATCTATATGCTGTCTACAAGAAACTCACCTTAGACACAAGGACAAAAATAGGCTGAAAGTGAAAGGTTGGAAAAAGATATTTCATGCTAACAACAACCAGAAAAAAGTGGGAGTAGCTATATTAATATCAGACAAATTAGACTTCAGAAATAACACAATTCAAAGAGACTAAGAGAGACATTATATATTAATAAAGGATCAATTCACCAAGAAAACATAACAATCATGAATATTTATGCACCAAGCCAGAATGCCCCAAAATTCATGAGGCAAACATTGAGATCACTGAAAGGAGAAGTAGACACCTCTACAATAATAGCTGGAGACTTCAATACACCACTCTCATCAATGGATAGAACATCTAGACAGAAGATCAATAAAGAAATGATGTTGAATTGTATGATAAATGAACTAGACTTCACAGACAATTATAGAACACTACATCCAACAACAGCAGGATACACTTTTTTTCTCAAATGCTCATGGAACATTCTCTAGGATAGACCACATGTTGGTCACAAAGCAAGTCTCAACAAATATAAAAATATTGATATTATACAAAACACTTTGTCAGACCATAATGGAATGAAGTTGGAAATAAAAGGCAGAAGGTCATAAAATTCACAAACATATGGAGGCTAAACAACACCCTCTTAGAAAACCAGTGAATAAAGGAAGAAATTACAAGAGAAATTAGTAAATACCTTGAGGCAAATGACAGTGAAAACACAGCATATCAAAACTTATGGGATGCAGCAAAAGTGGTGCTGAGAGGGAAATTTATGGCCCTAAATGCCTATATTAAAAGAGAAGAGAGAGCAAAAACTAAAGAATTAACAGTTCACCTGGAGTAATTAGAGAAAGAACAGCAAACTAACCCCAAAGCAAACAGAAGGGAAAAAGTAACAAAGATTAGATCAGAAATAAATGAAATTGAAAACAGGAAAACAACAGAGAGAATAAACAAAACCAGAAGTTGGTTCTTTGAGAAAATCAATAAAATTGATGGACCACTGGCTAGGCAAACAAAAAAAAAAAAAAAAAAAAAAAAGAGAGAGAGAGAGAGAGAGTGGATGCAAATAAATGCAATCAGAAATGGGAAAGGAAACATAACTACTGACCCTGCAGAAATTAAGGAGATATGAAAAGATATGATGAGCAACAGTATGCTAAAAAACTAGACAACTTAGACGAAATGGAGAACTTCCTAGAAAAGTGTAAACCATCAAAATTGACATAAGAAGAAATAGATGACCTCAACAAACCAATCAGAAGCAAAGAGATTGAGTCAGTCATCAAAAAGCCCCCAAAAAGGAAAAACGCAGGACCAGATGGCTTCACATGTGAATTCTACCAAGCATTCAAGAATTAGTACCAATCCTGCTCAAACTCTTCAAAAAAATTGAAGAAGGAAAGCTACCTAACTCATTCAATGAAGCTAACATCACCCTAATACCAAAAGCAGACAAAGATACTACAAAAAAAGAAAATTATAGACCAATCTCTTTAATGAGCAAAGATGCAAAAATCCTCAACAAAATACTTGCAAATTGAATCCAGCAACACATTAAAAGAATTATACACCATGACCAGGTGGGATTTATTGCAGGTATGTGAGGCTGGTTTAGCACAAGAAAATCAACTAATGTAATACACCACATCAATAAATCAAAGTAGAACCACATGATCATTTTGATTAATGCAGAAAAGGCATTTGACAAAATTCAACATCCTTTCCCGATGAAAACACTTCAAAGGATAGGAATAGAAGGGAACTTTTTCAATATGATAACAGTGATATATGAAAAACCCACAGCTAACATCGTACTCAATGGGGTGAGACTGAAAGCTTTCCCTCTAATATTGGGAACAAGAGAGGGATGCCCACTGTCACCATTGTTATTCAACATTGTTCTGGAAGTTCTAGCTAGAACAATTAGGCAAGAAAAAGAAATAAAATCATCCATATTGGAGAGGAAGAAGTAAAACTTTCACTATTTGCAGATGACATGATTCTATATTTAGAAAATCCAGAGAAATCTACAGCAAAGCTACTAGAACAATGAATACAGCAAAGTGGCAGTCTACAAGATCAACACAAACAAATCTGTAGTGTTCTTATACACAAGTAAAGTGCAACAAGAGGAGGAAATCAAGAAAAAATTCCATTAACAATAGCAACCAAAAGAATCAAGTGTTTAGGAATAAAATTAACCAAGGACACAAAAGACCTTTACACAGAAAACTATAAGAAACTGCTAAAAGAAATTGAATGCGACCTAAAAAAATGGAAGAACATACCATGATTATGAATTGGAAGACTAAATATAGATAAGATGGCAATTTTACCTAAACTGATTTATAGATTCAAGGCAATACCAGTTAAAATCCCAACAACTTATTTTAAAGAAATAGAAAAACCAATAACCAAATTTATTGGAAGGGCAAGGTGCCCCAAATGGCCAAAAATATCTTGAGAAAGAGGAATGAAGTGGGAGGTCTCACACTACCTGACTTTGAAACATATTACAAAGGTACAGTGCTCAAAACAGCATGGTACTGACATAAGGACAGATATACAGACAAATGGAATTGAATTGAGTGTTCAGAAGTAGACCCTCACAACTACAGACAATTGATCTTTGATAAGGCAGTCAAGCCAAATCAACTGAGACAGAGCAGCCTCTTCAATAAATGGTGTTTGAGAACTGGATATCCACTTCCAAAAGAATAAAAGAGGACACCTATCTAACACCTTATACAAAAATTAACTCAAAGTGGATCAAAGACCTAAACATTAGCACCAAGAACATAAGACTCTTAAAAGAAAATGTAGGGCAATATCTCAAAGATCTTGTGATAGGAGGTGGTTTCCTACACCTCACACACAAGGTGCAAGCAAGCAAAGAACAAATAGACAAATGGGAGCGCCTCAAAATTAAACACTTTTGTACATCAAAGGACTTTGTCAGAAAAGTAAAAAGGCAACCTAGGTAATGGGAGATATTTGGAAACCACATATTAGATAAGGGTTTAATACCTTGAATATATAAAGGGATCCTACAACTCAACAGCAGAAAAACAAACAACCCAATTACAAAATGGGCAAAACACATGGACAGACAATTTTCTGAAGAGGAAATACAAATGGTTCAAAAACATATGAAAAAATGCTCAACTTCACTGGCTATTAGGGAAATGCAAATCAAAACCACAATGAGATATCATCTCACACCTACCAGAATGGCCATTATACAGAAAACAGAAGATTACAAGTGCTGGAGAGGGTGTGGAGAAAGAGGCATACTTATTCATTGTTTTGGGGAATGTAGAATGGTGCAACCACTCTGGAAGACAGTCTTGAGGTTCCTCAGGAAGCTAAGTATAGATTTGCCATATGACCCAGCGATTCCATCGCTGGGTATATTCTCAGAGGAACTGAAACTTAAGACACAAATGGACATTTGTAAACCAATGTTTATTGCAGCATTACTCATGATTGCCAAAGCGTGGTAACAGCCCAAGTGTCCATCAACAGAAGAGTGGATAAACAAACTGTGATATATACATATGATGGATTATTAAGCAGCTGTAAGACAGGACAAAGTCATGGATCATATAGTAATGTGGAGGAACCTTGAGGACATTATGTTGAGTAAAGTTAGCCAGAAACAAAAGGACAGGTACTGTATGGTCTCACTAATATGAACAAATGTTAATGAACAAACTTTGAGAGTTAAAAGCTGATAACACAGGCCACCAGGATATTGAAAGAGGGTAGAGATCAGGCATTTGATGCTGAAGGACTACAGAATGTCTTGCAGGATTGATTGTATAGATCCAGAAATAGATATCATAATACTGTGTGATGGTAAAACAGTATTGTAAGTACACCAAATAAAGATGTTTGTGAGTAAAGCTGAAAGAGGTGGGATAGGAGAATGTATGACACCAGAGGTAAAGATAGATGATAAAGATGGACTGTATAACTTGGTAAAAACTGGAGTGGCTAATGACTGTTACTAAATGTACAAATATAAAAATGTTTTTGCATGTGGGAGAGCAAATGAATATCAACCATGCAGAGTGTTGAAAAAGGGATGGTATTTGGGAAAAAACATAATCAAAGCAAACTGGAGTCTATGGTCAACAGTAACATTGTAATATGTTTCCATTAAATGTAACAAAGGCAATATACCAATGCTAAGTGTGTTTGAAAGGGGGATATAGGGGAGGGATTTGGGATTCTTGGTAGTGGTGTTGCTTTCTCTCCTTACTATTATATTATATTGTATGACATGTTATTTTCCTTTTTATCATCTTTTTTATTATTCACTAAATAAAAACAACTTTTTTGTAGTCAATATGTTCAAGTGCTAATTGTGATGATAAATATACAACTTTATGATGATGCCATGAACAACTGACTCTACATGGTGGATAAATATATGGTATGTGAATATAACTCTATAAAATTGTAGGAAAAATATATATAGGAGTAAAAGTGTTGGAGAAAACATGGAGAGAGGGATGTACCTATCTACTCTTGATGAGCAGGCAAAATGGTGTAGACTTTCTGAAGGTCAGTGTGGTGGTTCCACAAAAAGCTAAGTATGTGGGGGCCATAATGTCCTTCAACCTCATAATGGGGTATATATTTGGAAGATCTGAGCAGAGACATTAATGGACATTTGTGCACTGGTGTTCATGGAGGCAGTATTCATGATTTGCAATGGGTGGAGGTGGCCAAAGGGTATGCTGACTGAGGAACAGAATGGTGAACTATGGTGTGCACGTACAATGGAATATTGAGCAACTACAAGGAGTGAAGCTGTGAGACATGCAAAGAGGTGAATGGATCCTGTGCACAGCATTCTGAGTGAAATATGCCAGAAATAAAGGAAAACACTATAATGCCTCACCAATATGGCCCAACTTCAATGTGTAAACTCAGAGTTGAATCTTAGAACACAGTCTGAGGGGAGTGATTATTGCAATGATCCCTAGGTTGTAAGTTCTTGCAGCAGTCATATCTATTCCTGAATTGTAATGGCTATCTCCAAACTTTGAGATGCTGATCCCTTAATGTATAACCTGATTTGCCCCTGAAATAATGGGTATCTCTGTGACACCTGAAACTCAGAGCTAGAGCTTGGCAGATATGGATGTTAGTATTAGCACATAGAGCAACTTTAAAAAAAAAAAAAAAGCTGAAAAAGTGTCCAGACTTCAATTATTGATATGAATGAAGCTGATCTGGTTAAGACTAGGGCAAACTGGGCCAAAGGGAAAAGGTTGAAACTGACTGTGTTTTAAAACTTCAATTTCCATATGAGACCAAGGGAAGAGATGTCTACTTGGTGCAGGATCTACATTTTCTAAACAGTGTAACTCTAAAGTCAGTTTGTTCAAACACCACAATTACATGGAACTTTGAATAGGAAGTGAGATGTGGTAGGCCAGTATAGGTTAGAGTGAAATAGTGACACATCTCAAAGTAATTTGGGCAGAGAATATATTTAGAGGACCTCCCTGAGGAGCTGGTGGAAGGTGTGGAAGTGTTGGATTTCCTCACTTGGAGTGATGCTGATGTTTTCAGAAACATTAGGACTGGTGGTTTGATGGGCTGAGCCCTCTATCACAGGACTTGCCCTTATGGAGCTTGTTACTGCAAAGGAGATGTTAAATTTGCATATAATTGTGCCTAAGAGTCTCCCCCTGAGTATCTCATTGTTGCTCACTTGTGGCCCTCTCTCTGTATAACTGAGCCACCTCAGCAGGTGAACTCACTGCCCTCCCCCCTATGTGGTACCCGACTGCCAAGGGTGTAAATGTCCCTGGCAATGCAGGATATGACTCCCAGGGATGAATCTGGACCTGACATCATGGGATTGAGAATATCTTTTTGACCAAAAGGGGGATGCAAAATGAAATGAAATAAAATTTCAGTGGATGAGATTTAAAATGGAGTCAAGAGGTCACTCTGGTGGACATTCTTATGCACTATATACATAACACCTCTTAGGTTTTAATGTGTTGGAATAGCTAGAAGTAAATACCTGAAACTATCAAACTCCAATCCAGTAGTCTGGACTCCTGTAGACAACTGTATAACACTGTACATTACAAGGGGGTGACAGTGTGATTGTGAAAACCTTGTGGATCACTATCCCTTTATCTACTGTTTGGATGGATGAGTAGAAAAATGGCAACAAAAACTAAATGAGAAATAGAGTGGGATTGGGGGGATGATTTTGGGGTTCTTTTTTACTTTTATTTTTTATTCTTATTCTGATTCTTTCTGATGTAGGGAAAACTTTCAGAAATAGATTGTGGTGATGAATGCATAACTATATGATGGTACTATGATTGTACACCATGGATGACTGTATAGTATGTGAATATATTTCAATAAAACTGAATTTAATGAAAAAATATGGATCAAAGGCCTAAATATAAGAACAAGTACCATGAAACTCCTAGAAGAAAATGTAGGAAAACATCTTCAAGATCTAGTAACAGGCAGTTGATTCTTAGACTTTACACCCACAGCAGAAGCAAAAGAAAAAAAAAGTTAAATGGGAACTCCTCAAAATCAAATACTTCAATCCTTCAAAGAACTTTGTCAAAAGAGTGAAAAAGCAACCAACTCAATGGAAGAAAATATTTGGAAACCGCATATCTGATAAGAGTTTGATGTCCAGATTATATAAAAAAATCACACAACTCATCAATAAAAAGACAATCAATGCAATTTAAAAATGGGCAAAAGACATAAATAGACGTGTTTTTTTTTTCCAGAAAGGAAATACAGATGTGTAAAAAGCATAGGAAAAGGTGCTCAACTTCACTAGCCATCAAGTGCACCAATATATGTATTATGGGTTTCCCAGAGGGAGAAGAAACAGAAAAGGGGGCAGAAGGGAAAATCAAAGAAATAATGACAGTGAACTTCCTGATACTAGCAAAGGGTATGATATGCATATCCAAGAAACCCAGAGAACACTGAACAGGATAAATATGAAGAAAAATAAAACCTGTCATATAGAATTATTATAATATTGAATGCTGAGACAAGGAGAGAGTTCTAAAGGCTGAAAAGAAAAGCAACATTTTGCTTACAATGGAGTCTCAATTAGATTGAGTTCCAATTTCTCATTAGAAACCAAAGAACCAAGAGAGCAGTGGTTTGAAATTCTTAAAATGCTAAAAGAAAACAACTTCCAAACAAGAGTTTCATATTCAGCAAGATTCTCTTTAACAGTGAGTGAGAGATAAATAAATTTTCAGATAAACAAAAGATGAGGGAGTTCATCATGACTAGGTTTGCCTTACAAGCCATACTAAAGAGAGTTCTTCACACAGTAATGAAAGGACACTAGACAGTGTTTCAAAGCAGCATAAAGAAATACAGCATAAAGAAAAAAATAAAGACCTCTGATGAAGGTGAGCCTGTTTGGATATATTTGTTTTTATATATGATTGTTTTTATTAAATTTAATTTTACTAAATTTAATTTTATTGAGATTGTTCACATACCATACAATTATCCAAAGATCCAAAGTGCACAATAAATTGCCCATGGTATCATACAGCTGTGCATCCATCATCACAATTAATTTTCTTGATGTTTAGAACATGTCCATTACTCCAGAAAAGAAATAAAGATGAACAAGAAAACTCAATTCTTCCCCTGCCCCTAACAACCCCCTCTCCATTATTGACTCATGGTATTGGTACAACACATTTGCTACTGTTGATGAAAGAATGTGAAAATACTGTGAACTGTACTATGTAGTTTGCAATGGGTATATGTTCCCCTATATACCCCCCTATTATTAGCTTCTAGTTATAGTGTCATACATTTGTTCTAGTTCATGAGAGGGATTTCTAATATTTGTGCAATTAATCACATTGTTCACCACAAGATTCACTGTCTTATATATTCCCCTCTTTTAACTTCCTACTTTCTTTCTGGTGAGATATGTGACTCTAAGCTTCCCCTTTCCACCACATTCACAAACCATTCAGCACTGTTAGTTATTCTCACAATAATGTGGTACCATCACCTCCCTCCACTTCCAAACATTTAGGTTCTACCTAGTTGAATATTCTGCTCATGATAAGCAACCACTCCCCATACTTTAGCCATATTCTATACCCTGTTAACTTATATTTCATGTCTGTGAGTTTATATATTATAATTACTTCATATCACTGAAACCATGCAATATTTGTCCTTATGTGTCTGACTTAATTCACTGTAGTGCTCTCAAGGTTTCTTCATCAACCTGTTTTCTTTAATACAGTTTTGTTCACCCACCATACTTTCCATCCTAAGTAAACAATCAATGGTTCCCTGTATAATTACATATTTATGTTTTCACCACCATCAACACTATCTGTATAAGGGCATCTCCATTTCTTTGACAAAGAAGGAGGAAGAGTCAAAGAAGGTAGAGAGACAAAAGAATAAAAAGAAAGAAAAAAAACATGACAGCTATAAAGCAACAAAAGAAAGATAGACAAATTAAGTAGAATAAAAGAGTCAGACAACATCACCAATGCCAAGAGTCCCATACTCCTCCCTTATATCCCCCTCTTATAGGAATTTGGCTTTGGTATATTGCCTTTGTTACATTAAAGGAAGCATAATACCAAGTTTCTGTTAACTGTAGCCTCTAATTTGTGTTAATTATATTTTTCCCCAATGCCACCCCATTTTTAACATGTTGCAAGGTTGATATTTATTTGTTCTCCCTCATGTAAAAACATAGTTGTACATTTTATCACAATTGTTGAGCACTCTAGGTTTTACTGAACTATACAGTCCCAGTCTTTATCTTTTCTCTTTCCTTCTGGTGTCCCACATGCTCCTAACCTTCTTCTTTCAACCATACTCACAGTCATCTTTGTTCATTGTACTTACAT
The DNA here is from genome assembly GCF_015220235.1 of Choloepus didactylus. Taxonomy (NCBI): domain Eukaryota; kingdom Metazoa; phylum Chordata; class Mammalia; order Pilosa; family Megalonychidae; genus Choloepus; species Choloepus didactylus. The sequence goes on along the minus strand of NC_051334.1, from coordinate 103,878,401 downwards.
TTCTGTGCTACCTCACCTAAAATTGTGTTCCAAACCTCTCACTCCTGTTTTTTCTTATCTGTCTGTTGTTCTCCCTTTAGTATTTCCTGTATCAAAGGTAAATTGTTCACAAACTCTCTCATTGTCCATTTGTCAGAGAATATTTTAAACTCTCCCTCATATTTAAGGGATATTTTTGCCAAAGTATTCTTGGTTGGCAGCTTTTCTCTTTCTTTATCTTAATTATACCACACCCTTCTTTCTTGCCTCTATGGCCTCTACTGAGAAATCCACACATAGTCTTGTCAAGCTTCCTTTGTATGTGATGGATCACTTTTCTCTTGCTGCTTTCAGGATTCTCTCTTTGCCTTTGATGTTTGATAATCTGATTATTAAGTCTGTTGGCATAGGTCTATTTAGATCTATTCTGTTTGGGGTATGCTGTGCTTCTTGGATCTGTAATTTTTGTCTTTCCTAAGAGATGGGAAATTGTCAGTGATTATTTCCTCTATTATTTCTTCTGCCCCCTTTCCTTTCACTTTTCCTTCTAGGATAGCCATGGCACATACATGCATGTGCTTCATGTTGTCATTTAATTCCATGAGATGTTGCTCATATTTTTCCATTCTTTTCCCTATCTGTTCTTTTGTGTGTAGGATTTCAGATGTCTTTTTCTCCAGTTCCTGAGTGTTATCTTATGCCTTTGAGATCTGCTGTTGTATGTCTCCATTGTATTTTTCATCTCTTGTGTTGTGCCTTTCATTTCCATAGATTCTGCCAGTTGTTTTTTCAAACTTTTGATTTCTACCTTATGTTCACCCAGTGTTTTCTTTATATCCTTCATCTCTTTTGTTATAACTTCCATGAACTTGTTGATTTGGTTTTTCATTTGCTTTAGCATATTTCTTTGAAGACCTTTGATAGATTGTTTCATTAACATGAAACTATATCTTAACTGTATCTTGATTGAAGTGTAAGTTTGTTCCTTTGACTGGATCATATATTCATTTTGCCTAGTATAGATTGTAGTTTTCTGTTGTCTATATATCTAGTTTACTTGGTTACCTGAGTCAGATTTTCACAGACCACAACAGGTTCATGTCTCAGAATGGGGCTATATTCAGGGTTTATCTTAGAGGAATGGCAGACTTTCCCATGAATTTTCCAGTCACTGTGCATTTCCTAACCTGCTCAGCAGGTGGAGACTGTCAGCCTGTCTCTCCCAACTGGTGTAAGGAGATGTGGCCTCCTTAGTTTCTGTTTTGACTGTTTCCCCCCATGCTCTAAGGTCTGGTTCTGAAGGGAAAGCTGGGCCCCACCTCTTTACTCTTAAAGAAGATACACCCCTTAGAGATTTATCATCTGCATTTGAATAGTCTCCCTGTGTTATCTCCACCCCTGTCTGGGTCAGAGTGTTGTGAATTGAAAATGGTTGTGGCTTTCTCTTATGAGCCCCTCAGGTTGAGAGAGAGAAAAAGGGACAGAAAGCACCCTTTTGGAGCCAGTGTATGGCCCCCCAGTTTCACTCATCAGCCAGTGGTAGCACTCAGTCTTCTGGGCTCCCCTCCCAGGACAGATGGTTCTTTAAATTTGGTCATCACTAAAAGCCTCTGTCTGCTCGTTGGGGGTTTGTAGCTTGTCATCAACAATCCACATTTGTTAATTAAAGCCCCAGTTGGAGGTCAGCTGAGCTATATTCACTTACTTGGAGAGTGCTGCTAGACTACTTACAGAGTCTATGCTGTGATCTCAGGCATTCCTCTCAATCCAGGTTGGTGTATGATGTGTGGACAGTCACAGTTGTCCCCAAGCAGTTATTCCAAATTATTTACTAGTTGTTCCTTGTTTATTAGTTGTTCCAGGGGACTGACTAAATTCCACCTCTCTGTATGCCACCAACTTGCCCCTCCTCTTTGAGCCATGATCTTTTAACCCAAACTTTTAGGGTGGAAACTTTTCCATGGAGATGTAACTCAATGAGCTCTGGGCTAGAACTCTGTTTAAATTATATCCATGGGCATCTGGACCCTGCCCATTCAGGGTGGGTCTTAATTAAATCACTAGAGTTCAATTAGAGGGCTCATAGACAGAAGAAGCTCAGAGCAGCTGAGAGAGACTTCTGTAGAGATGCTTAGGTGGTGATCCAGATGCTTGATGATGCTTAGAGATGGTTGGAGATATGGACAGAAGGACATCTGGAGATGCTAAGCTAAGAGATGTAGCCCAGAACTTGCCCCACAGAAGCTAAAAGAGACCAAGAGACATTTTGGAGAACACCATTTTGAAATGAAACCTGGAAGCAAAAAACAGCAAATGCCTTCCCAGGTGACAGAGATGTTCCAGACACCATCAACCATTCTTCAGTAAAGGTATCCTCTTATTGATGCCATGGTTTGGACACTTTTATGGCTTTAGAGCTCTAAATTTGTAACCAAATAAACCCCCTTTATAAAAGCCAGTCCATTTCTGGTGTTTTGCATAATGGTAGCATTAGCCAACAAGAAAACAGAAATGATGAGTGCATGATTTCCAACTGAAATAAAGGTTATCCTTGTTGTAAAGTGGCAGAGAATTTGGCAAAATTGAGACCTGGTATCAGATGGAAGGCAGAATTTGAAAGCAATGAGCTGGAGTACTTATCTGAAGATCTCTCCAAGCTAAATATGGAAAATGCAGCCTGGCCTCCCCTTAGAGCTTGTAGTAAAATGTGAGAGTAAAGAGATAAGCTGAGAACTGAACACTTTGATGCATCAAAACCAGAAACTGATGGTCTGGAAAATTCTGAACTTCCAGAAAGTGAAACCCAGAGGCTAAAGCCTCATGTGAACCAGCCATCCATTTCATTGTAATCCGGGATTGTAGATGGGGTTATCCAGAAAGGATCTGTGGAAAGTCCTATTGTCTGATGGTTTTGACCCTTGTATGCTGCATGCCAACCCAAAAAATTTTTGTGATATCTGTATAGACAGATGTGCTGCCAATCTGGACTAAAAGTGACAGAAAAGGGACAGATTGGAGGAAAAATTTCTCCAAGGTCTGAAGCCAAGAAATCTCAGGCACAGATTGCATAGCAACCCATGCATGGGGAAAGGTGAGTTTGCACTCAAGGCAGAAGACAGTTCTTCTGCCTTTATGCTCTGGAAGACTGCTGCCAATCCAGGCCTCAGAGATGGTGGAGCACACTCCCTGGGGATTACAGAGAGCCTGGCTACCACCCCACTATTCTGAAGGTGTTGAGAATGTGTTCCAATGATGGAAGAGTGTCTTGGTGGTGCCCTAATTTTTGAGGAGGGTGGGAGCAAGAAGAAGGTTGTCTCCCCAATGTGTGGATATGTTGGAGCACTCACCCCAATGTTTGGAGATAAAAGAACTGCCATGATGGCCCTTGGAAAGTGTTGGACTCCTGCTCTCTCAAGCTCCAAGGATAAAATGTCACTGTGTAAATGACTCTCAGACTTTGAAATCTAATGAAATTTGCCCTGCAGATTTTGGGAACTGTTTCAGATCTTTGAAACCTGTTTACCTTTCAATTTCTCCCTATGGCAATGGGAAGTTTTATCCTATGAATGCCCCCCCTTTGTATTTTGGCAGCAGATAACTTTTCTAAGTTTTACAGGTCCACAGCTAGAGGAGAATTTTGCCTTAGGACAGACCATGCCTGTAACTGATTGTGATAAGATCTTGAACTTTCCAATTGTTACTGAAGGGATTTAGTCTTTTGTGATATTGCAATGGAATGAATGTATTTTGCATATGGAGATAACATGTCTTTTTGGGGTCCAGGGGTAGAATGTGCCAGTTTGCATTTATTATTTCTCCCCAAAAGTCATGTTTTAATAGAATTTTGTGGGATATTTGGATTAGGTTGTTTCCTTGGAGATGTGACTCATCCAACTGTAGGTGAAACACTTTGACTAGATATTTTCATGGAAGTGTGGCCCCACACATTCAGGATAGGTCTTAATTAAATCACTGAGGTCCTTTAAGAATAACCAACACAGACCCAGTCATTTGCTGATGCAGAGAGATGGTTGGAAATGTGGACAAAAGGACATTTGAAGATGCTTTGTTAAGAGATGTAGCACAGAATTTGACCCAGAGAAACTAAGAGAGACCAACAGACATTTTAGAGAATGTCATTTTGAAACACAACCTTGGAGCAAAGGAACAGCAGACACCAGCCACATTCCTTTCCATCTGACAGAGGTGTTCTGGATGCCATTGGCTGTTCTTAAGTGAAGGTATCGTCTTGTTGATGCCTTAGTTTGGACCCTTTTGTGGCCTTAGAACTGTAAATTTGCAACCAAATAAACCCCATTTAATGAAAAGAATCCATTTCTGGTATTTTGCATAATGGCAGCATCAGTAAACCAGAAAAAAGTTAAACTATTAGGTAATTATAAATGCCAGTATTACTGTTTTGTTTTGTTTGATATAGAACTCCACTTCTTTCTTCCTACAAGTACTAAAATGCAAATGCATAAAAAGTGATAATTCTGTGTTTTTGGAAATACAATGTGCAAAGATATATGAGGTAAAAGTACAAAAAAATAGTTGGAGGGTTGAAGGGTATAGGGAAAAAATATGTGCATGCTATTGAAGTTAAGTTGGTATCAAACCAAATATGACAGTTATATATATAGGATGCTAAATTTTAACCATATCATAACCACAAAGGAAACATATGAAAATATATCCAGATAAAAATAAGAAGACACTTAATATTGTACAACACAAAAATGCAAATTAATATAAAAATGTCTTTAATGGTAGTGAGGGACAGAAAAGATATGACTTACAGAGACTTACAAAGACTGAAATATTTCTCTCTAACATCATGAACTAGACAAGGATGCCCACTGCCACCACTCTCAGTGGTGCAAAGTACTTGCTGGGGCAGTTAGACAAGGAATATAAATAAAGACACACAAATGGGAAAGGAAGAAAGTGAAATTATCCTATATAAAGAAATTCCTGAAAAATTCACTACAAAGATCTCAGAGCTGATAAATGGATTCAGAATGTAGTGGAGGACAATATCAACATGTAAATAGCAGTAGCATTTCTATATACAGGCAATAACAATCAGAAGAAGAAATCAAGAAAAAAATTCTGTTCATGATAGCAACTAAAAGAATCAATTATCTAGGAATAAATCTAATTAAGGATGTAAAGGACTTGAACTTTTACACAGAAAACTAAAATAATTGCTAAAAATTAAAGAAAACCTAAATAAGTGAAAGGACATTCCGAGTTCATCAATTAAAAGACTAAATATTGTCAAGATGTCAATCCTAATCAAAACAATTTATAGATTCAATGTAATCCCAATAAAAATTTTAACAACATTCTTCACAAAACTGGAAAATCCAATCATCAAATTTATATGGAAGAATGAAGGGTCCTAAATAGATACACCATCTTGAAAAAGAAAAATACATTTGGAATACTCACACTTTCTGACTTAAAATTTACTACAAAGCCACAGTAATCAAAGAAACATTGTACTGGCACAAAGACAGACATTTAGAAAAATGTAACATAATTGAGAGCTCAAAAATCAACCCTCACATTTATGATCAAATGATTTTTGATAAAGTGGCAAAGACCACTCAATTGGGAAAGAACTCTGTCTTCAACAAATGATGCTGGGGAAACTGGGTCTCTATTTGGAAAAAAAAAAAAGGACTCCTACCTCACACCATATACAAAACTCAACTCAAAATGGATCAAACACCTTAATATAAGAGCTAGATCTATCAAACTCCTAGAAGAAAATGTAAGGAAGCACTTTCAAGACCTTGTTTGAGGCTATGGTTTCTTAGACTTTATACCAAAAGCACAAGCAACAAGTGTAAAAGTAGATAAATGGGACCTCATCAAAATTAAACCTTTTGTTCCTCAAAAGTCTTTATCATGAAGGAGAAAAGACAATCTACACAATGGGAAAAATATTTGGAAATCATATATGTGATAAAGGATTATTATCCAGAATATATAAAGAAATCCTTCAACTTTACAAAAAAGAAAAAAAAAACAGTTAAAAATGGGCAAAAGACTTGAACAGACATCTATTAAAATAAGGTAAAAAATGACCAGAAAGAAAATGTAAAGCTGCTCATCCATCAACAGTCATTAGGAAAATGCACATCAAACCCACAATGTGATACTGTTTCACACCCATTAGAAAGGCTGCTATTAAAAAAAAAAAAAAAAAAAAAAAAAAAAAAAAAAAAATGAAGACAAGTGCTGGAGAGGATGCTGAGTAGTAGGAACACTCATTTATTACTGGTGGCAATATAAAATAATGTAGCCACTGTGGAAGAAAGTTTAGTGGTTCCTCAGAAAGTTGACTATAGAACTTCCTTATGAACTGGCAATCCCACTATTAGGTATATACCCAAAAGAATTGAAAGCAGGAACTCAAACAAATACTTGCACACCAATGTTCACAGTGGCATTATTCACAATTGCCAAACTCTGGAAACAACCCAAGCATCCATCAGCTGATGAATAGACAAATAAAATGAAGTATATACATGCATTTTTCAGCTGTATAAAAGAAGAATATAAACAGATTAAATTATTTTTGAAAATCCATGGAACTACACTGCATGAACTGGGAGCCCTAAGTTCAACTATGGAGTTTAGTTAATGCTACAATTATAAAGATGTGCTAAAATCAATTGTATCTAATGCAAGGTGTTGGTGATGGGATGGTATATGGAAATCCTACATTTTATGCATAACTGTTCTATAAATCTACAACTTCTTTAATAAATATAACCCACACTTTGAGCAAATAATAAATTCTCATTGTTTAAGCCAACTATGGTGTTGTATTTGTTTTAGCAGATGTGAAACTAATACTATATCAGGAATGTATAAAATTAATACAGATTTATTGAGTTCTTAGATCTGTACAAAGGAGTGGATTGTGGTAGGATAAACACAGAAAAGATGGAATGAGATGTTTGAATTACATATGTTCATATTGCAGATATATACAATTATACAGAGATGTGCTGCATGTGCATTACCTACTTAAGAAAAACTGTTTTCATCACCTTGTACAAAGTATGGCATTGAGAATAAAATGATGATTCCTGATGTCAACATAATCACAAAACAAGGACTAAAGGCAGGGGAGATAAATCAAATAGCTTTACATTATTTTTCTCTGGTCCTAAAATCTTGGTTGGTTATTCAAGTAACATAATATATAATCCATCAATGAAATCATTTCTTACGTTATCTTCATCAAACTAACTGCAGTGGTTGAAGGTATGTATATATCTATTAACCTGCCTGTATTAGTTAGGGTTCTCTAGGGAAACAGAACCAACAAAAGCTACCTGTAAATAAAAGATTTTATAAAAGTGGCTCATGCAACTGTGAGGATGCATGAGTCTAATTTCCATAGGGCAGAATGCACGAGTCCAAATTCTGTAGGGCAGGTAGCAAACTGGTAACTCCAATGAAGGTGTTCTATGAACTCTTCAGGAAGTGCTTCCCTGGATAGCTGGAGAGGAAGTGAAGTTTCTCTCTCTTTCCCCCTTAAAGTCTTCAACTGATTGGATTAAATTCAACTGATTGAATTCTCTCATTGCAGAAGACACACCCTTCATTGATGTAATCAGTCACAGGTGCAGTCAATTGACTGATGATTTAATAAACAAGACTTCTGGTTTATTAACCAGCAACAAATGTCCTTGCAGTAATGATTAGGCCAGTGTTTGCTTGACACCATCAGCTTGCCAAGTTGACACATGAACCTAACCATCACACTGTCAAACTAACACATGAAATAAAAGCTGAATTAGAATCCCCCCTTATCTAACAATCTTTCTCAATGTTTTGATGCTTATTCTCAAAAAGAAATTTCAGAAAATCTCTTTATTGTTGTAGTTACTTTTTACCCAATTAAAAGTCTTCCCATTGGCATACATTTTTTTGAGCTGCTACAATATGTCTTGTGACTTCTTCAGTACAGGTACAATAAATTACATTTCCTTTATTTTCCATACTCTCCTGTGGTTGTCCTTGACCTGTTTGCTCTTATATTCATTCCTCACCATTCTCATCCTCTGTTCTTTATTGAAGGTAGTTTGACCATTTTAGACTATGTCTCCAAGGCTTCCTCATCAGAAGACTTCCATTTGGTTTCAGTCTAAGGAAAGTCATGGTATGAGTCAAAATTGGAGGTTAGGAGAAGCATCTGTCTCTCTTCTGTGGCTCCAGACACTTCCACATAAGCATCTCATGGTTCAGCTTTCACCCAATGAAAGGACCTTGTCCTCCCTTTTTCTCACCAGCTTAGGGTTGGTAGAAGCATCCTGCTATTGCTAATATTATTGAGCAAGGGTTCACTGCCTAATGCATACAGAGTCAATGAAATGACATTGGGATTTTGAGAAAAGAAAGAGCTTTAATTCAAGGTGAACCAGCATGGAGACAGGAGCTACCACTTAAATCTGTCTTGCCAAGTTGGATGTGCCTAGAGATTTTACTAGATTAAAAAAAAAGGAGGTGGGGTTAGAGATATTGACACATTGTGATTTGTTAGTAAATATTCAAACTAAGGATTTTAAGTGGGCTATTGCAATTGGCTGTGTAAACATACAAATTAAGGATTATAAATTGGCCTATCAAGCCTCTGAACTAATTGATAGAAATTATCTGGCTGTAAAAGAGGAGCACAGGAAGCATCTGGTTACAGCATGATTTTAAATCATTTGGCTAATACAGACAACAATAAAAATTGAAGGAGCTAACAAGTAATGGAAGTATGCTACAGCATAGTTATCAGTTAACACAAATAACCATACTAACAAGTAAAGGAATGGAAATAAGCTAAACTAACTGGCTAAGGTGAGGATCAAGGAAGACATCTGGCTACAGCGATTTTATAAATCTCTCAGTTAACATAACCACTACAATGACAAGTAAAAGAATTAAAATAAAAACTACAGTTACAAGTAAAAACCACTGTAATCTATGATTACACTAATACATGTGTTGCCTCACTGTTCCCTCTTTGACTTTGCAGCCCTTCCATCACATTGTATAAAGTCATCTGTATCAAATTATATCTTCTTTAATTTATGAGGGTTCCCTTTTCTGGTTTCACCATGATTGGTTTGTATCCGATCAGGGTTAATATACACTTGACAAGATATTGCAGTGGAATGATTTGGTATTAGAAGGCATTTGCCAAACAAACTGTGGTTTGTTTTCACTTTCTTCTAAGAAAACAGAATCCTTCCTCCAATAATAATCTTGGATTTTAAGAGAATATTAAAGTCATGGACTTGTGTATTATAATATTAATGGTTAGCATGAAAATTCTCATTCTCCTTTTCATTATGTAGCTTCATTTCTTCAAAGGAGATAAATTGTTTCAATGTATTCACTGGGTGAGATTTAACTGACCCTCTTCATTGTAGTGAATTAACCAAACAACATGCACTTTAAAAATTGCTGTGTGAAAAGCATGGTTGCTGGGTAAGTAGAGACAAGGACATAGGGATGCATATACAAGAGGTTGGAGTTGAAATAACTAAAATGCATCTGTCACTTTTTTTCAAAACACAAATTTATTTTCTTACAGCTTTGGATGTCAGAAGTCTAACACAAGTTTCAACAGGTTAAAATCAAGTTGTTGGCATAGATGGCTCTTAGATTTTTCAGCATCTAGCAGCCACTCACATTCCTTGGCCAAGGGCCCCTTCCTCCATTTTCAATCATGGGGCCTCTGCCTCCCTCCAATGAGGAATCATGTGATTACATTTAGGACCCATCTGGATAACCTCCTCATCCCCAAATCCTTAACTTACTCACATATGCAAAGTGTTTTTTCCCTTCTGGGGTAACATTCACAAGTTCTTGAATTAGGATGTAGCATCTTTAGGAGTGTTTATTCAACCTTCCACAGAGGGGAAGCCACAGTCCCTGGCAGGAAGGTCCTTGCCAAGAAACAGGAGATAGATGTCCCTAGGTCAGGTATGAAACACCATATTCCAAGGGAAGCTGGGCAGCCAGAGTGGAACCCCATGTCCTATAGTCAGGCCCAGGGGCCTACTAACTCAGGCCTCAAATTCCCCATTGGAAAATGGGAGTGGCACCCATGCCACAGAGATTGCTAGAAGGACACAAGTGTGAAGTTACCAGCAGGGTTCCTGGGTGTCTCATAGTTAGCCACTTTGAGTTTATGGGACCTGGAGCACAAGATTGACTGCTGTTGTTGGCCCCATTTTCCTCATGCGGAGACAGAGGTGGGAGAGGCCTGGATGGTCCTCTGGCCTCTAACAACACACACAAGCAGCCCATTTCTGGAGATCACAATGAACCCATCATTGTGTCACTGCTATAGCAGATGCCCAAAAAGTGCTCTGCTCAAGGCTTCATGCATCAGCTGAGCACAGGGAGAGAGACAGGGATTCACCCATGGTCATCCAATTGGTCAGTGGTGGAGGCCAGAATTGAACCCAGGTCTAGCTGACTCCAGCACAACACTCTTAACTGGAAAGAGTTGGGGACAAGTGTGGGGCTCTGAAGAGAAAAGGGATACAGCATCCTTCCTTAAATACCAGGTTCTCAGAGGCTTAGAAAGGGCCTACAATCTAAGTCTCATGGTGGTCAGGTGGTCATGAGGGAGGGGGCTGTGTTCAGGTTCCCTGGATTGAATGGGTATGACTGTCTTCCTATAAACCCCACCCCAGAAAAGTCTATGGGCTGGAGCACCTGCACCAGTCAGGGACTTCCATGGGAGCTCACATTGGGGTCCATGGTAAAGCAGCTCTGTGAAGAGCACCATTGAATTTGCAGCCAAGAGGGAGGCCTGTTCCTGCCTCTAGCCCTGCTTCTACTCTCATCCCCAAGTACAGATGCTTCCCTGCCCTCCTGACAGGTCCCCTAGCCCTGTGTTCTCTCCATCCTGGCTCCCTCTCAACTGCTTAGAATGGGCAAAAGATGTGCACAGACTAGCCAAGCAGTGGAAACAGTCCAAATGTCCATTGACAGATGAATGAATAAACACAGTGTGGTGTATCCATAGAAGGGAATAATGTTTGATCCCCAAAGGAAACAGAGTACTGATCCACACTACAACATGAATGGAACTTGAAGATATGCTGAGTGAATCAGCCAATCACACAGAGCACACAGTGTGTGATTCCATTGATATGAAATGTCCAGAACAGACAAATCTATAGAGATGTAGAGCAGATCAGTAGGGGCCCAGGGCTGGAGGTAGGAAGAAAATGGGGAGTGACTGCTAGTGGATACAAAGTTTCTTTTAGGAATGATGAAAACATTCTGGAATTACACAGTAGTGACTGCTGCACAACTTTGCAAATATGCTAACAACCACTCAATTGTACACTACACTAGACTGAATTTTATGGCATATGAAGTATATCTCAATACAACTGTTACCAAAAAAGGAGAAGAGAAAAGAAAATGGAAAGATGCCAGGGAGAGGGTGGACCCCAACAAAGAGGAGGGAAGAAGGGAGAGTCTATGAGGTAGCAGAAAGGAGGTAGATGAGGTCCTTTGCTCCCCTGGAGGGTGGAAGGTGGCATGGGGCATGGTGCTTTGGGATATCCCCTGGTGTGGAGCTCCTGGTGCTGGCAGAGTTATGAGCTGTAGCAGAAGTCTTTACTTGTTACACATATAGGGTTTCTTGCCCATGTGGCTCCACTGGTGCTGGCTGAGCCATGAGCTTTCAACAAAGGCCTTCCCACACTGGCCACATGCATCTGACCTCTCCCCACTGTGCATCCTTTGCCATTTCCACAAGAAGGTGTGCCTGCCCTCACCACACAAATAGAGCATCTCATCTGTGTGTACCTGCTGGTGCTGACTGAGGTCCAAGCTGCCCTTAGAGGCCTTTCCACAGTCCAAGCACTCATAGGGCTTCTCACCCATATGGATCTTGTGATGCTTGATGAGAATGGAACTCTGACCAAAGGCCTTGCCATGCTTGATGAACTGATATGGCTTCTAACCACTGTGCCGTCTCTGGTGGTGAATAAGGGTTAAGCTCCACCTGAAGTATTTTCCACACTCCTGACAGTGGTACTGTTTCTCCCAAGTGTGAATCCACTAGTGTGTCCATAGGTCCAAGCTTCCCCAGAAGACCTTGCTACACTCCGTGCATTTCTACAGCTTCTCCCCAATGTGGATCCTTTGGTGCAGCATGAGGATGGAGTTCTGAATGAAGACTTTACCACACTCAAGGCATTCATAAGGTTTGACTCAAGTATGGATTCTATGGAGCTCAATGAAGTTGAACCTGCATCAGAACAATTTCCCATAGGTGTTGCATGGGTAGAGCTTCTCCCTGGTGAGTACCCTCATATACAATGAGGGCTAAGCACTGCCAGAATCTCTTACCACACACCACCACACCTGCAATATTTTCTGCTCACACAGGTTGCCTGCAACTCAGCTGGCTCTGGGACCTGCCTAATGTTGCCTCCATGTGCAACCAACACAAATGGTTTCTCTTCCACAGCAATGCTTTCTTGTTTCATGGGACTGGATGATGTCCTGACACTTCTTACAACATCACAACCTCTTGCTACATTAGAGATTTCCATGTTGGGGCTGACCATTGCTTAGGATCTCATCCTGGAAAAGTAATTGTTCTCTCACTTCCTCTGCAGAATTTCCATTCAGTTCCTTGAGAGTCCTTGGATGTGCCAATGTCTGTGAAGGTGGAGCCCCATCAAACTTTTTCTCTGACAGCCTCACTTATCATCCCATGTGTGATTGAGTGCAGGTCTTGGGATTCCCTGCAGTCACCTTCTTTGACTGGCTGCCTCCCTGCATGATGTCAGCTCCATGGAAGCCAGCCACGTATGTCCTTGTCACTGTGGTATCCAACGCAGAAAGGCCAACAAATCATAGTGGGTGCTCAGTATATACTGTGGAGGGATGATGCTCACTCCAGCTGTCAGAAGTCTGCTTGGCAGCATCTGAGGAGCCATATGTACTGTCCTGCCTCCTATGCACTGCCTTGCCTTCTCTATCCTCCCTTTTGATTGTGGCATCCACTAACTGCCACCACTGTCCCACAGAGGCCACATCAATCACATTTGCCCTGAAATGTTTACTGATTTTTAAAGAAAAGCACCAGTATTTGAACTCAGAACATTTAGCTCAACAATTTTAATTCTCACACAGGAATAAAAACAGTCCAATTTACTTAGTTTTACAGAGAGAAACACATTACACACATTTAAAAATACACCTCCTAAACCATGAGTAATCTTTTTAATGACAGCTTTCTGTAGGCCACTAACAGACTTCATTACACTAATATTTTTATTTGGCTGTGGTACATTGAATTACGTACCCCATAAAAACATGTTCTTCATCTTAATTAATTCCTGTTGGTGTGCACAGATTATAAATAGGAGATTTTGAAGATATTCTTGTAATTATGGTGATTATGGTGTGACCAATTGAAACAGGACAGGCCTCAATTTCAATTACTGGAGTCCTTTATAAGCAAAAGAAATTCAGTAAGAGAGAGATAAAGCCACACAGATGGAAAAAGCTGGAACTCAAGGGAACCTGAGTTCCTGAATCAGAAAATCCTGTAATTTCCTTGATCAAAATATTTTTTTTTCAAAATTCAGAGATTGATTCAAACCTGTCTTAACCAACTATCTAAAAGACAGTATGTACAATTATATTAACCTCTGGGTTATGGATCATATTTCATAAAAAAGGATCACTTTGGCCACATACAAGTAAGAACATTGGCTTATATGAGTCTACATTTAAACACATTGAAAAAGAAGGGGAACATTAAAACAGAAAGAAAATGAATGTTAATTTCCTGATCTGAAAATGTTTAGACACCTCCCCTACAATTCAACATATATCAAGAAGAGCTGACTTAATAGGCTTTAACATTAAATATTGAAATCTTATACGTTTTGGTTTTATTTCTAAGAAAACAATTTTATGAAGTCCTTTAAAGGCAGTAATTATACACCAGATATATCAAAGGGGGAAAAAAAAACAAGGATATAGTTCTCCATACTTTGTAATTATTATTTTTTCCTCCATTCACAAATTTTACATATGTAAATGTGATGCATTTATAGTTAAATTACTATTTCCTCATTTGAAAATGTCATAAAAAATAATTGTTCATATATATTGTGATGTAATCACCCTATTTCATTTTTGTAAAATGAGAATAGATAATAAAAACTTAATTATGTCAACAAAGGATATCTAAGTGAAAAAGCAAAGGTTTCTGGACAAAGGAAAACAGTTTAATATTATCCAGTGATGGAAAAATTACATGATTTAAAACACCAGAAATTTTACAAAAGCCATTTGAATAAAGCTCTCAAATAATTATCAAAGAAGAATAACTTATGAATGCAAAGTTATTCCTTAGAGATACATTTTTATCTAAAAAGTGATCTAATAAAATGTGATGCTTCCTCAAAATGTGAATTTTATTTTATAAACCCCTCCTATGCATGGATAATTGGGAAATGCTGAACATTAATCTACTTTAACATTAATATAAAGATGTAAGTAAATTTTTATCATCACATTGGGTTTAACTTATTTTAATTCTTTGCTGTTTGTAGTTAATGCAAGAATTTGAAATATTTCTTGACTTGAAACGTTGGATATAGTCACAACAAAGTGTAAACTGAAAATTTTACAAATTAAAAAGAAAATTACAAGTACAGAAATAATCATCACTCTTCTGGTTTGCTAATGCTACCATTATGCAAAATACCAGAAATGGATTGGTTTTCATAAAGGGGGTTTATTAGGTTACAAATTTACAGTCTGAAGGATATGAAAATATCCACATTAAGGCATCAACAAGAGGAGACCTTCATTGAAGAAAGGCCAGTGGTGTCCAGAACACCACTGTTAGCTGGGAAGGCACATGACTGGTGTCTGCTGATCCTTCACTCCTGGGTTCTGGTTTCAAAACGGCTTTTCCCAAAAATTCTCTGGGCTTGTCTCTCTTAGCTTCTCCAGAACAAATTCTGGGCTAGGATCTCCAAATGTCTACAAGCATCTCCAAGTGTCAGTATCAGTGTCAGCTCTTACCTTCTCTCCAAAATGTCCTTCTCAACTGCTGTGAGTTCCTTCTGTCTGTGAGCACTCTTATAGGATGCCAATGATTTAACTGAGACCCACCATGAATGGGCAGTGCCCACCTCTCCATGGAAATAATTTAATCAAACATTTCCACCCTAATCAACAGACTAATCAGTCTGCCCCCACAATATTACATTAAAGAATATGGATTTTCTGGGGGACATAATATATCCAAACCAGGACAGTCACCAAGACTGAAATAGCTTCCATTTGGTAATAGAGGGCTCTTTATGGAAATGTAACATTAATTAAAACTTTGTCCTTCTCTTATTTTTCTCACTATGGAACATTTCTACTCTTCTCTGTTGGAAATCATTTTTCAGATTAATGAACATATTAAAGGAAGTCTAACCATAGGAGAGGAGGAGGGAAGATCTGATTCTTTTGTTGCATACATAGTGTGCTGTTGTATATATTATGTCCCCCAGAGAAAGGCCATGTTCCTTGATGCATTCTTGTGGGGGCAGACATATTAGTGTTGATTATGTTGGAACCTTTGGATTAGGTTGTGTCCATGGAGATGCGACCCACTCAACTGTAGGTGATAACACTGATTGGATAATTTCCATGGAGGCTTGGCCCCACCCATTCAGCATAGGCCTTGATTAGTTTACTGAAGCACTATATAAGCTCAGACAGAATGAGCTCGCAGCTAGCAGTAGCTGAGACAGACATTTTGAAGATGGCCATTGGTAGCTGAAGCAGATATATTGGAGCATGCCATTTTGAAACACAACCTGGGAGCAAGCGGATGCCAGCCATGTGTCTCCTCAGCTAACAGAGGTTTTCCAGACACCACTGGCCATCCTCCAGTGAAGGTACTCAATTGTTGATGCATTACCTTGGACACTTTATGGCCTTAAGACTGTAACTGTGTAACCAAATAAACCCCCTTTAAAAAAGCCAATCCATTTCTGGTGTTTTGCAAAAGGGCAGCATTAGCAAACCATAACACACTTTGGCACCAGGAGTGGGGAGTTGCTGCTTTTGCAAATACCAAACATGTTTGAATGGCTTTTTAAATGGATAAGGGGAAGAATCTGGAAGAATTGTAAGGAGCTTGATAGAAAAGGCCTAGACTGCTCTGAAGAGACTCTTGGTAGAAATATGGACTCTAAAGATACTTCTGTTGAGGCCTTGAGCAGGAATGATGAATGTGTCATTGTCAACTGGAAGAAAGGTGAAACTTGTTTTAAAGTGGAAGAGAATTTGGTAAAATTGAATCCTGTTCAGTTAGAAGGCAGAATTTGTAAGTGAGGAGCTGGGATACTTGGCTGATGAGATTTTGAAACTAAAAGTTGTAGATATAGCATGGCTTCTCCTTGCACTCATAGTAAAAGGTGAGCAGAGAGAGATAAGCTAAGAACTGAAATCTTGGGTCTGAAGAAATCAGAAATTGATGGCCTGAAAAACTCTGGACTTCCAGGGGGTGAAACCCCAGAAGCTTCAGTCCCACCTGAGGATTTAACCAAACATGGAACCCAACCCCCATTTCAGTACAAGCCAGGATTGGAGATGGAGTTATCCAGAAAGGATTTGTGGAAAGTTCTATTGTCTGATAGCTTTGAACCCTGTGTGCTTCAAGCAAAGCCAACAGAATTTTTGTGAGATCTTTATAGATGGAGCTGCTGCCAGTCTTGACTGAGGGAGACAGACAGGAAAAAGTTAAAGGAAACATTTCTTCAAAGACAGAACCATGGAGGTTGAGGTCTGGAGTCAAGAGGTCTCTGGCTGGGAGAGCGGAGTGGCCCACATGCATGGAAAGGGTGAGTTTGCCCCAGAGTTCCAGGGTGGGCCTTCTGCCTCAATGCTCAGGAAGAGTTCTGCAACTCCAGGCCCCAAAGAGGGTGGACCACATTCCCAGGGGATTGGGGAGAGCCTGGCCACCACCCCGCCGTTCTGAAGGAGTTGAGCATGTGCCCCAGAGATGGAAGAGAATCCTGGTGCTCTCCTGACGCTTGAGGAGGTCAAGAAGATGGTACCCCCAATGTGTGGATATGTTGGAGCACTCACATCAGTGTTTGGAGAGAAAAGGGCTGCCACAAAGGCCCTTAGGGAGGGTTAGACTCCCACCCTCTCAAGCCCAAAGGATAAAACATCATTCTGTAAATGACTCTCAGACTTTGAAATCTGAGAGTTTTCCCTGCAGGTTTTAGGAATTATTTTGGTTCCTTAAACCCTGTTTTCCTTACTGTTCCTCCTTATGGCAATGGGAATGTTTATCCTATGACTCTCCCTCCTTTTTATATTGGAAGCAGAAAATTTGTTTTGAGTTTCACAGGTCCACAGCCAGAGGGGAATTTTGCTTTTGGACAGACCATGCCTGTAACTGATTTTGATGGGATCTTGTACTTACCTATTATTACTAAAATGATTTAAGTTTTTATGATATTGTGATGGGAGGAATCAATTTTGTATTTGGAAAGAATATGTTTTTCTGGGGTCCAGAGGGTGAATGTGGCAGTTTGTATATATTATGTCCCCCAGAAAAAGGCCATGTTCTTTGATGCATTCTTGTGGGGGCAGACATATTAGTGTTGATTAAGTTGGAACCTTTGGATTAGGTTGTGTCCATGGAGATGTGACCCACCCAACTGTAGGTGATAACACTGATTGGATAATTTCTGTAGAGGCATGGCCCCACCCATTCAGCATGGGCCTTGATTAGTTTACTGGATCACTATATATGCTGAGGCAAAAGGAGATCACAGCTAGCAATAGCTGAGACAGACATTTTGAAGATAGCCATTGGAAGCTTATGTAGACATTTTGGAGAGATCCATTTTGAAACACAACATGGGAGCAAGCAGATGCCAACCACATGCCTTCCCAGCTAACCAAGGTTTTCTGGACACCACTGGCCATCCTCCAGTGATGGTACCCAATTGTGGATGTATTACCTTGGATACTTTATGGCCTTAAGATGGTAACTGTGTAACCAAATAAACCCCCTTTTATAAAAGCCAATCCATTTCTGGTGTTTTGCAAAAGGGCAGCATTAGCAACCCATAACACCTAGTATATCTACCCATCTTTCAGTATATCTGACAAACTCCAGACATTAAATTAACTGAAATGAAAATCTCATTCTGAACTGTGATTTCCCATACATACCAAACAGCCTGTGCAATGCCTTGGATTTTATGTCAAAATCCATTAAACACACTGAAGATTAGGGTATAGTAAATGCATGGTTGAATATATGCTCATAGAATGCTTCCATACTTTGTTAACTTCATGGCTGAATTGATCCACAGCATGCAAATCTTGGGACTGAGTGTACTAAATGGCCTGGCATAGCCAGGAATGGATTTGCATTCTGAATAAAATCACAAAATTGAGAAGAATTTCAAAATCAGAATAGTTTTCTATTTAGTGGTCTTTGTACTGTTCATGTGAATACAAGTATGTGGAAACAGACCTTGTGAGTGATTGCTGCTCTGAGGCAATGCCAGTTTTTTGAGTGATAAAGTTTTAGTGAAGCTCAAAGTTTGATGGAAATGATCCCAAGCATTCCTCCCTTGATTATTTCATATTAATATTAAGACCTTCCTTAGATAATTGAGTCTTAATTAAACTCTTCAATTTTTTATTATCTTCATATTTTAATAAGTTTACTGGCATTAGAGAAGGGCTTTCATTTTCTCTGTAGTGATAAAGGATCATATATGACTATCTAAAAGTCAGCAGCAGGAAGTTGATGCCAATGAACTAGAATAAACTAAATGTCACCACATCTGACTTTTCTGTAAAACCTTCTAAGTAGATTAGACATATTCAGGAAGTTGCAAAATGTGACCTTGGCTTACAAGAAAAAAATCACTTCCATGCTATCAAATTGTAATAGGTTACTAATAAATGGCCCTATCAGTGACTGAAACTTGGTTCCTTGCATACTTTAAATATTGACACAATTGCTTTTGCCCTTACTGGTGATTTTTTTTTTCTCTCATGGAAGTACCTAAAAACTTTGAAAGATTAAACAATTGAATATATATTCATGAAATTAAGTAAGTCTTAAGTTAATGTAGTCACAACTGTTGGGACACCTACATGACTTGTCTTTCAAGTCTGCATACATAATTCTGCATGACCATAGTCATAGCAATTATACTGAGGAGATATACAACAACCTTTTAACCAACAACAGACATAAGGGAAAATTGCAAAGTAGAAATGGAAAGGTTACAAAGTAGGCTCTTTCATAATATGTTCTTTTGTAATATATTCTATATAAAAATATATAATTTATAAGGCAACTGTCATGAAAATGCATCTTGAAGTTGCATGCACATCCTCCGTTAAGGAAAGAATTTCAATCCAAATGTTTTCATGCTAGAATGACAGCCACAGAGGCAGAAGCATGGCTAGGCCATTAGCATCAGTCTTATCACCTACATCTTCAGGCCTTCTTTTCTTTTATTCTATGATACCTACTAATTATTTGAAAACTTTCATAATCTATTTGTTAAAGACACTTCCTATACTCATAGAAAATATCCCACTTGCTAATACTAATAAAATTACTCAAGACCCCCCAAATAATAACTTATAGTGTCTTATAGTGTCCAATAGGTTTATAGTAAATATACAGGCAATTGGTGATGGATACAGGGTTGTTTTTCAAATTTTAATTTTGGTAACAATGATATAAATCAAAATTTCACAATCATGGCCAGAAGTCCTTACATATATGTGTAAAGAAATAATATTTAAACACAGAGCATTTGTGCAACTGTAAAAGAGAACTAACTCTGCTAAATTAGGAATGGCTAACTCCCACTATAAATTTATTAAAATGCATGCCTATCTATATACTCCAAAACCTCCCATAAAAGAAATAATCTGATAAAGAATTTCAACATGAAAAGAATTCATGAGGTGGAAAAGCACAGCAACATATAACATCATCTGTTTTCCTGGCAGCTTGTTTGCAATGTATTACATGCCAACTTTATGAGAAAATCACAGTTGTAGAAAATAGCACATCTTAGTCTCTGGAGAAATGTTTGTGACGATGTGTGGAGACACCTTTTTAATGTTTATTTTTCCAATGTTTTAAAAATATTTACCATAGTTTGATATATACTCTTTCCTTTTTTCCTTCATCATTACTGTGCCAGTTTGAATGTATTGTGTCCCCCAAATGCCATTATCTTTGTGGTCTTGTGTGGGGCAGACGCTTCGGTGCTGGTTAGATTTGCTTGGAGTGTGCCCCACCCAGCTGTGGGAGATAATTTTGATGAGATGTTCCCATGGAGGCGTGGTCCCACCCATTCGGGGTGGGCCTTGATCGGTGGAGCTATATAAATGAGCTGACTTGGGGGGAAGAAAGAGAGTGCAGCTGGGAGTGATGTTTTGAAGAGAAGCCAGCTTGCTAGAGAGGAACGTCCTGGGAGAAAGCCATTTTGAGGCCGGAGCTTTGGAGCAGATGCCAGCTGCCTTCCTAGCTAACAGAGGTTTTCCGGACACCACTGGCCGTCCTCCGGTGAAGGTACCCGATTGCTGAGGTGTTACCTTGGATGCTTTGTGGCCTTAAGACTGTAATTGTTTAGTGAAATAAAGCCCCGTTTTATAAAAGCCTTTCCATCTCTGGTGTTTTGCATTCTCCAGCATTAGCAAACTAAGACAATTACAATGAACTCAGACAAGGTATCATCTTGTTTCTTAAAAATCATCAGTGATTTTTGATCACCTACAGAATAATGTCCAATTTCCATAGGTTGTTGTTCATGGTCATTCAAAATATGGACCTAAAGCATATTTTCAAAATCAGCCCTCAACTTTTAACCCACTTGAATTAACTAATTTCTGTTCCTCACACTCATTATCCATTTTCATCTCTGTGTAAATTTGCTCATGTTATTCTTTCTATCTAGAAAGAATTTCCTACCCCTGTACTTCTGGCAATATCTTTTTCAATCATTAAGACCAAATCCAACCATCACGTCTTTTGCAAAAGCTTCTTTGAATACCACTGTCATATCATTCATTTACTATTCAACAAATATTTATTGAATGCTTGCCATATGCCAGGCACTTGTTCACTGGGGAAATTCACTAAACAAGAAAAACATGGTACTCATTTTCAAGGAGTATAAAAAATGAAAGTAATCACTTCTTCACCTTTACCCCCATAGATTTTGTTCATGTTAATAATTCTTATTATAATAATTGATGTTAGTTTCTGTCTCATCCAGCAGTATGTGAGCCCCCATCCAGGAAAGGATCAATTCATTTTTCCTCTTCACACTCCTACAACATTGCTAAGTAATTGCCCCATAATGTTTGCTTGGTAATGAACAATTAAATTAATGAATAAGTGGTTGATGATAAATATACTACCTGGGAAGATTAGTTGCTCTTTTAGTTTCCTAGACTGCTAAAACAGATACCATTAAGTGGGTTGGATTTTAACAATGGGAATTTATTAGCTTACATCTTAGAGGCTATGAAAATGTTCAAATCAAGTCACCATCAACATGCTTTCTTCCAGAAGATTAGCTGCCAGTGATCCTGGACTTCTCTGTCACAGTGCCAGGCACATGACAACTTCTGCTCATCTCTCCCTTCTCTTCCAGGTTTCATTGGTTTTACCTTCTTGCCTCCACAGTGCTCTATCTTGCTCTCTCTCTCTCTCTAAATATATACATATATATAATTATATATATAATAATTATATATATATATATATATATATATATATATATATTCATCCCATGTATAAAGGACTCAGTGAGAGAATTAAGACTAACCCTGGGTCATGACTTAACTGATGTAACCTAATATAAAGATTGTACTTATAATAGATTTACACCCACAGGAATGGACTATATTTAGAACATCTTCTGGGGTACATACAGTTTCAAACCACCACACTTTCCTACTCAC
Source organism: Choloepus didactylus (assembly GCF_015220235.1). Lineage (NCBI taxonomy): Eukaryota > Metazoa > Chordata > Mammalia > Pilosa > Megalonychidae > Choloepus > Choloepus didactylus. Next base: position 103,856,381 of record NC_051334.1, on the reverse strand, counting down.
AAATTCAGTTAAACTGACCTATCCTATAAAGTCACATAAGTCAGGTTGGATGAAAAAATTAGAGCAAGTATCAACAATATTGTAGGAACCTTGTCTAATAAACCTTTATAACAAAAATCAAATGACATACACAGAAACAAAAAGAAAAGGCCCATTAAAAATAAGAAAATAAAGTGACAAAAATAGTCTGTAGGAAGCATAGATATTAGAATTACTATTCAAAGACCTTGAAGTCAATTATCCTAAATAAGTTCAACAAGCTAAAGGGAAACATGGGCAAAGAATAAAAGGAAATCAGGGAAACACTACATGAGCAATAGGAGGAAATCAATAAAGAGAAAGAGCTGCCAATACAATAACTGAAGTAAATTCACTAGAGGAATTTAACAGCAAATTAGAAAAGGGAGAAGGGTGATCCTACTAAGTTGAAGATAGGACAATCCAAATTCTTCAGTCTGTTCCATCTTAGAAGCAGAAAGAAACCAGAATGAAAATACTGAACAAAGGCTAAAGGACATGTTCAATGAAAGGACCATTAAGCATTCTAATATAGGTATTATGGGAGTCCCAGAAGATAAATTTAAATGGGCAGAAAGAATGTGTGAAGACATAATATATGAAAAACTTCACAAATTAGATAAAAGACATGAAAATACACATCAAAGTAGCTCAATGAACTCCAAATTCAAAGACATTCATGCCAAGATACATAATAGTCCAATTGCCAAAGGCCAAAGACAAAGAGAGAATCCTAAAAGCAGTAAGAGAGAAACAAGACATCATGTACAAAGCATTCTCAATATGATTAAATGCTGTTTCATCAGAAACTGCAGATGCCAGAAAGCAATGGAAGGCAATAATTGAAGTTCTGAAAGAAAAAAAAAAAAACTGCTACCAAGAATCCTATATCTGGAAAAACTGTCTTTCAAAAACTTAGAGAAAAATCAAAGTATTCCCAAATGAACAAAATTTTGTGGGTATTTATTGTCACTGGACCTACACTGAAAGAAATGCTTCAAGGTCTCCTTTGATATGAATGGAAAGGGCACAAGACAGTAACTTGAAGGTGTATGAACAAATAAAGATCCATGATAAAGGTAGCTATATAGGTAAATATAAATGCATTATAATTGCCTTATTGGTTTAAAGCCCTTGTTTTCTTACATGATTTAACATACAAATGCATAAAAATTTTAAATCTATATTACTGGGCAAAAAATGTGTAGAAATGTAATTTTTGACAAGAACAATACAAAGGGGGAAACAAGGATACAGGAATAGAGATTTTTTATGCTACTGAAGTTAAATTGATATCTATTCAAGCTATACTATTGGAGATTTATGATGCTAAATATAAAGTAATGAAAGAAAATATCTAAAAACACTCATGCAAATAAATGAGAAGGGAATCAAAATATTTCACTATGAAAGATAAACTAAACAATTAAGATGGCAGTAATAGTAGAAATGAGGGAAAATGCATATAATACTTTAAAAATACAAACAGCAAAATGGCTGAAACAATTCCAGCCTCATCAGCAATAAGATTACATGTAAATGGTTTAAATTTTAATCAAAAGGAAGATATTGGAAGAAAGGGTAAAATTCATGGTCCAACGAGAAACTGTTCATGAGACTCAACTTAGTTTCAAGGAAACAAATTGGGTGAAAGTGAAAGGGGAAGATCCATGCTTATAGTATTCAAAAGTGAGTTGTAGGAGGTGACATGATCAACATGGTGACATAAGACATCTACTGAAAAATAATCCCCAGTGGTTCAGTCAATGAAATGATAAATTCCATTTGCTTATAATGTTGTAGGATGGTAGAGACTGGAGAAGGAGTCCATAAATCCTGAATCAAAGAAAAAGGAAAATATCAGGTAGGAAACTTCTGTCCTGGATTTGCTGGCCATCTCCCATTCCCTTACTTGGTCCCATTGTAGCTTAGTAGATGTTCAGAGGCAGCAGCCTTGATACCACCCACCCCTCACTACTGACATAATGGATATATCCCTACACATATCCAGTTACAGGGACCCAAGTCCACCGACACCTGGAGTGGAACAAGCTGCTGAGTGCTGCATATTAAAAGGCCCACAGAAGGAAAAATAAAAGAGGGAAGCCATGGTAACATTGTGGCTGAAAAGAGCTGTGCTCACTCAGACCAGTTTCTACTGACTGGACCATCTAAACACAAAACAAAATTTTCTGGAGTGACCCAGCTTTCTGGATTTACCACATCTGGCACAACAGAGCAGCATATGCTAAAGGGGAAGAAACTGGAGGCAGAAAAGCCTCACAGAGAAAAAATTGAGGAGTCTGAAACTGAATTGCTGTACGAAAGGAGGTCCCCAGAACTGAAATGAGCTAGGAAAATGGGGAACAGAGTGATGAAAAGAATTTAAAGAAATCCTAGGAAATGGAGAAAAATTCTGCACAAAAACAAAAAGAACAGATAAGACTTCCAAGAGAGGGAAGAGAGGAAAGGAAACTTTCTCCTGCAGATGAAACAATTACACAAAAAATACCATCTAAAATTGTACCACATATCCAGGGCAAGAAATAGATGAAGAGCTGAGAAAACCTCAACAGTTAAACACAGGATATTCTAAAGTATGAGAGTAGGTTAGACCAAGCAGGAAAGAAGAACCTTAACCCAAAACTAACCAAAATAAAACCCTAGGCAAGACAGAGAAACTGACCTTCAGAGTTAACTCATCAAGATAATCAGATTCCTAGATATCAGCAAGTATTTACAAGTCATACTAAGAAACAGGAAGATATGGCTGAGTCAAGAGAACAAATTGAAACTTCAGAGGAGACACAGAATTTGGAACAACTAATCAAAGAAGTTCAAACAAATCTCCTAAATCAATTAAATGAGATGAAGGAAAATATGGTTAAAGAGGTAAAGTATATTAACAAGACAATGTATAAGCATAAATAATGGTTTGAAAATATAAAAAGAAACATAACACAAATTATGGGAATGAAAGTCACAATAGTAGAGATTAAAAATACACTAGAGATATACAACAGCAAATTTGAACAGGCAGAAGAAAGAATCAGTGAACTAGGAGACAAGATAACTGAAATGATACAGTCTGAAGAGCAGATAAAGAATAGAAAAAAATGAGCAGTGTTACATGTATTTGAGAGGCAGCATGAAGCATGCATATATATTTGTCTATGATGGACAGGAGAAGAGAAAAGGAGGAGAATGAATATTTGAGGAAACAATGGCTGAAAACGTCACAACTCTTACAAAAACATAAATATAAATGTCCAAGAAGCACAATGTACTCCAAAGAGAAAATATCTTAATAGACCTATACTGAGACTCATGCCAATCATAATGTCAAATGCCAAGTTAAACAGAAAATTATGATAGCAGCAAGAGAAAAGTGATTCATCCCATACAAGGGATCCTCAGTAAGACTAAGTCTGATTTCTCATCAGAAACCTTGAAGTCAAGAATGCAGTGGTATGACATTTAATATACTGACAAAGAAAAACTGTCAGCCAGAAATTCCTTATCTGGCAAAGTTGTCTTTCAAAAATAAGGAAAACTTTAAAATATTCACAAATAAACAGAAACTGAGAGAGTTTACCAACAAGAAACCTGACCTAAAATAATTACCAAAGGGAGTTCAGCTGTTTGAAAAATTAAAATTTCGAAAATAGGGCTTGACCTCTTAAATTAGTAGTCTGCAATGTTTATGAGAATATCAGGGATTCCCCATGTGGAGAAGTTTAATTTTCCCACATTTTCCCCCAGCCTCTCAAAGGAGCTTTGCATATACTTTTTATTCTCTGTCCAAATTATTCTGGGATATATCGGGGCATCACACTAACCTGTAGAAAGCGACAATATCTCACTCCCTATTCAAGGTTCCATGTAATTATTGTGCTAAAATAAAATGACCATACAAGTTAAATTAAATAGTGTGCTACAGAAAAATATAAATTTTGCATGAGATAAGCATCTCTTCTTTATTTTTACACAGAAGATAAAGTTTTAAAACACAGTCAATATCATCCTTTACCCTTTAGTTTGATTTTCCTTAGCCCTAACCAGATCAGCTTCATTTCTACCTCTAATTGAAGTCTGATCTCATTTTCAGCTTTTTAAAACAGGTGTTCTTAAACCCTAAGAAATCAGAAATAGATGTGACTGCTGTAACAACTTGCAATCTAGGGACCTTACTGTAAGCCTTCTGCTAAAAACCGGTGCATTTGAATTCAATTCTAAGAGTTTGCACATTATATTTAGCCCATATTAATTATATTTATCTTTTCATTTCTCTCTTATTTCTCTCAACAAACTGTCCTCAAATTTCATTCACCTAGTTGCATACTTCACAATTTCATTCCTTCTTGCAGCAGCTCAATATTCCATTGTATGCATACACCACAGTTGGCCCTTCCATTCATCAATGTACCCCTAAGCCACCTCCATCCATTACAAATAGTGAATACTGCCAGCATAAACCCCAATGTGCAAATGCCCATTTGTGTCCCTGCTTTCAGTTCTTCCATGTATATATCTAAAAACTGGGTTGCAGGATCATACAACCCTATACTTAGCCTCCTTTAGCACCACCACTTTGCTTTCTAGATGGGCTGCACCATTTTGCTCCCTACCAACAGTGAATAGGTACACACCTCTCTCCATATTTTATCTGGCACTTGTATTTTTCTGTTTATTTTTTAAACAGTTTTATTCACACTCCATACAATCCATCCTAAGTAGACAATCAATGGTACCTGGTATAATCACATAATTATGCATTCACCACCACAATCTATAAGAGGAATTTTCCATATATTCTTCAAAGAAAGAGAAAGAGGAAAAAAATTAAGACTAAAACATAAACAATGAAACAAACTAAAATAAAAAGGAGAAACAATAATAACACCAAGAATCCCATTCCCCTCCCTTATATCCCTCCCTTATTGACATTTAGCTTATGTATATTGCCTTTGTTAAATTTTATGGCAGTATATTACAATGCTATTGTTAACTATAGACTCTAATTTGCAATAAATGTATTTTTTATTTGTAGGGTTACTTTTTATTGTGAATTTTAAGATATATACATGACAGTAATAACTTTCAAAGTACAATTTCTACAAGTAGAGAGCAAATTTCAAAGAATGTCATGGGTCACATTTCCACAACTTCAGCCATTTCCATTATTGTAAAATATAACATGCATACAGAAAGTTGTCCTCTTGATGTACAGCTCAACAATCAGTCTTACAGGTAATTTTTGAAACTTATGGGTTACAGTTCCACAGTTTCAGTTCATTCCTTATTATGCAATACAAGGTATATACAGAAAGGGGAAGACCTTCAAGGCACTTGCATTAATTTTATTTTACCCATCACATTTTCAACAGCTTGCAATGTTGACATTCATTTGTTCTTCTTCATGTAAAAACATTCTCATATTTGTACATTCAACCACCATCATTGTCCATTGAAGGATTCACTAAGTCGTCCCATCCCAATCCTTATTTTCTATCTTTCTTCTGGTATCATAAATGTCCATAGCATTCTTCTTTCAATCATACTCACACTCAGCTTTGTTCAGTGAACTCACAATATTGTGCTACCTTGGGTAGTATTGTGTTATCCATTTTAGGGTCTATGCAATAAATCTTGTTGAACATTCATTACTCCTTCAGCATCAAATGCCCAACCTCTATCCTTTATCTCCTGATAACATGTGTTCTCAACTTTAACTCTCAAAGTGCACTCATTACTATTAGTTCAGATTAGTGAGACCATACAGTATTTGTCCTTTTGTTTCTGGCTAATTTCACTAAACATAATACACTCCAGGTTTATCTACATTGTTTTATGCTTCATGACTTTACTTTTACAGCTGCATAATATTTCAGTGTATGTATATACCATAGTTTGATTATCCACTTATCTGTTGATAGATATTTGGGCTGTTTCCATCTATCAGCAACTGAGAATAATGTTGCTATACATGTTGGTGTGCAAATGGCCTTTTTGTCTTTGCCTTCAGTTCCTCCAAGCATATACCTAATAATGGGATTGCTGGATCATAAGGCAATTCTATATTCAGCTTCCTGAGGAACTGCCACACTGCCTTCCAGAGTGATTGCATGATTCTACATTCCCACAAAGATTGCATAAGTGTGCCTCTTCTCCCACATCCTCTCCAGCATTTTCAGTTTTCTGTTTTCTGATAATGGCCATTCTGGTAGGTGTGAGATGATATATCATTGTGGTTTTGATTTACATTTCTCTAATAGAAAGTGAAGTTAAGTATATATATCTTTATGCCAATACCATGTGTTTAGATCAGTGTAGCTTTGTAATATGCTTTAAAGTCAGGTAGCTTGAGACATCCCAATTCATTCCTCTTTCTCAAGATATTTTGAGCTATTTGGGGCACCTTGCCCTTCCAAATAGATTGGGTTATTGGTTTTTCAATTACTTCAGAGTAAGCTGTTAGGATTTTAATTGCTGTTACATTAAATCTATAAGTCAGTTTGTGTATAATTGACATCTTAACTATACTTAGTCTTTCAATCCATGAACATGATATGTCCTTATACTTATTTATGTCTTCTTTGATTTCTTTTAGCAATTTTTTTTGTAGCTTTTTGAGTGCAGATCTTTTGTTGCCTTGGTTAAATTTATTCCTAAATATTTGATTCTACTGATTGCTATTAAAAATGGAATTTTTTTCTTGATTTCCTCCTCAGATTGCTCATAACTTGTGTATATAAATACTATGGAAATTTGCATGCTCATCTTGTACCCTGACACTTTTCCATACTCATTTATCAGCTCTAGTAGATTTGCTGTAGATTTTTTTTGGATTTTCTACATATAGTATCATGTCATCTGCAAACAGTGAAAGCCTTATTTCTTCCTTTCCAATTTGGATATCTTTTATTTATTTTTCTTGCTTAAATGCTGTAGCTAGAACTTCCAACACAATGCTGAATAAAAATAGTTACAGTGGGCATGCTTGTCTTGTTCCTGTTCTTAGAGGGAAAGCTTTCATTTTGTCCCAATTGAGTATGATGTTAGCTGTCAGTTTCTCATATATTCTGTTTATCATGTTGAGGAAGATCTCTTCTATTCCTATACTTTGAAGTGCTTTTATCAAGAAATGATGTTGAATTTTGTCAAATGCCTTTGCTGCATCAATGGAGATAATTATGCTCTTTTCCACTTTTATTTCTTGATGTAGTGTATTACATTAATATTTTAACTTGGGTTGAATCAGCCTTAGATACCTGGAATAAATCCCACATGATCATGGTGTATAATTCTTTTAATGTGCTGCTGGATTCAATTTGTGAGAATTTTGTTTAGAATTTTTTCATCTATAACCATTAAAGAAATTGGTCTGTAATATTTTTTTGTAGTATCTTTGTCTGTCTTTAGTATTAGGGTGAAGTTATCTTCATAGACTAAGTAGGTAGATTTCCCTCCTGTTCAGTTTTGTTCAAGAGTTTGAGCAGGATTGTTATTAATTATTTCTTGAATGCTTGGTAGAATTCACATGTGCAGCCTCCTGGTCCTTGAATTATCTTTTTTTGGGGATATTTCTGATGACTGATTTGATCTCTTTACTTGTAATTGGTTTGTTGAGGTCATCTATTTCTCCTTGAGTCAATGTTTGTTGTTCATGCTTTTCTAGGAAATTGGTCATCTACATTGCCTAGTTTATTATCATATAGTTGCTCATAATATACTCTCATTATCTCCTTTATTTATGTGGGGTAAGTAGTTATGTCCCCCCTCCCTTTTCTGATTTTATTTATTTGCATTCTCTCCCTGATTTTTTTTTCAGCCTAGCTAAGTGTCCATTGATTTTATTGATTTTCTCAAAGGACTAACTTCTGTTTTTCTTTTTTTGTTGATTCTCTCCATTGTTTTCATGTTCTCAATTTCATTTATTTCTTCTCTAATTTTTATTTCTTTCCTCTGTTTGCTTTGGCATTAGTTTTTTGTTCTTCCTCTAGTTCCTCCAGGAGAAAAGTTAATTCCTTGATTTTTGCACTTTCTTCTTTGTTAATTTAGGCATTTAGGGCAATAAATTTCCCTCTCAGCACTGCCTTTGCATAAATTTTGATATATTATGTTTTCATTATCATTTGCCTCTAGATATTTACAGATTTCTCTTTTAATTTCTTACTTGACCTACTTGTTGTTAAGGGTGTGTTGTTTAACCTCCATATATTAGTAAATACTTCTGCCATCCACCTGTTACTGATTTCCAGCTTTATTCCATTATGACCTGAAAAACTGTTTTGTATAAATTTGATCTTTTGCATTTATTGCGACTTGCTTTTTGATGAAACATGTGGTCTCTCCTAGAGAATGATCCATGAGCACTTGAGGAAAATGTGCATCCTGCTTTTGTGGGGTGTAATGTGCTGTAAATGTCTGTAAAGTCTGAGTAATTTATCATACTATTCAAAATCTGTTTCCTTCTTGATCTTCTGTCTAGATGGTCTATCCATTGATGAGAGTGGTGTATTGAAGTCTCCAACAGTTACTGTAGATGAGATGTGTCTACTCCCTTCAGTGTTGTCCATGTGTGCCTCATGTATTTTTGGGCCCTCTTGTTCAGTGCATATTTATAATTGTTATATCTTCTTGATGTTTTGTTCCATTTATTAATACATAATTTCCTTTTTTGTCTCTTTAAGTTGTTTTACATTTGAAGGCTAATTTGTCTGATACTAGTATAGCTACCCTTGCTCTTTCCTGCTTGTTTTATGCAGAATATCATTTTCCAACCCTTCACTTTCATCCTATTTTTTCCTGTGTGTCTGAAATTTGTCTCTTGTACACCTCATGTAGAAATGTCCATTCTGCCAGTCTATGTCTTTTGATTTCTGTTTTTAATCCATTAATATTTGATGTTATTATTTTAAAGGCAGTATTTTAATCTATAATGTTGCCTTATTATTTTATGTCATATCTTCTCTCTCCCTCTGCTCTCTCTCTCTCTTTATCTCTCTCTTTCCATCTCTCTCTCCATTTCTCTGACCCCTCACTGATAGTCTTCATTTCAACACTCTTTTCAAAATCTCTTCTTCTTTTCTTTTCCTATCCACCTGTAGTGCTCCCTTTAGAATTTCTTGTAGAGCAGGTCTCTTGTACACAAATCCCCTCATTGTCTGTTTTTCTGAAAATATTTTGAATTATCCCTCATTTTAGAAGGACAGTTTTGCCAGATATAGAATTCCAGTTGGCAGATTTTTCTTTCAGTATATTACATATATCATACCACTGCCTTCTCACCCCAATGTTTTCTGCTGGGATACCCACACAAAGTCTTATCAAGCTTCTCTCATATGTGATGGATCACTTTTCTCTTGCTGCTTTCAGAATTCCCTCTTTGTTTATGATATTTGACAATCTGATTAGTAAGAGTCTTTGAGTTGGTCTATTTGGATATATTCTGTTTGGGGTACACTGTGCTTCTTGGATCTGTAATTTTATGTCTTTCATAAGAGGTGGAAAATTTTCCATGATTATTTCCTCCATAATTCTTTCTGCACCTTTTCCCTTCTTTTCTCCTTATGGAACAAACATAACATGTATATTTGTGTGTTTCATGCTTTCGTTAAATTCCCTCAGTTCCTTCATATATTTTTCATTATTTTCCCTATCTGTTCTTTTATGTGTAGGATTTTCAGATGTTCTACCCTCTTGTTCACTACTCCTTTCTTCTGTCTCTTGTATTGTATCTTTCATTCCCACAATTTCTGCCATTTTTTTTCAAACTATCAAGTTCTTTCTTATGTTCACCCAATGTCTTCTTTATAGCCTTCATCTCTTTTGCCATATCTTTCCACAGCTCATGGATTTGGTTTTGAATTGACTTAAAATGTTTATTTTAACATCTTTAATTAGTTGTTTCAACTCCTGTGTCTCTTGAAGTATTAGTTTGTTCCTTTGACTGAGCCATATCTTCATTTTCCTAGCATGACTTGTAATTTTTTGTTGACATCTAGGCCTCTGGTTTTCTTGATTAGTTTATTCTAGAAGTTGTTTTCCCTCTTTCACACAGGGTTTTCTTGTTAGTTGGCTTTGTTCTCAATTTCTTCCTTGGTGTTCAGTTCAACTTATTCTAGATCACTAGCATTGCTTCTAGTTAACTGATCAGAAATTTTCTGTTCTTCATATTCTGGTTCTTTCCCTGCTTATATGGAACATTTTATTTTTGAGGAGGGTCCAGCAAGATATGATTAACCCCAAATATATTTTCCCAGACTAGAGAGACCCAGGTCTCAAAAAGAGGTTATAATCAACATCAAGTTCCCTGAGGATGAGACCAGCAGCTTTTCACTTTCCTGTGAGGCCTTTCATCTCTGTGCTTTTCTTATCCTCCCCAGCAGGTGGCCTTTGTTAGCCTGCAGCTCCACACTGGCATACAGAGGTGCATTGTTTTTAATTCTCAGCAGACCCTGTCCCTGCCAGGGCATGGTTGAGACAGAGGTGGAAGGAGAAGGCAGGCTTAAGCTGTTTCTGTTTTTTTTTTCTCCTGCCCTAAGGTACTGAATTCTCTGAAGTAGTGCTGCCACATAAGCTGGGCTCCTCCCCCCTTTTTTTGTGGTGAAGATAAGCCCTTTGGGGAGTATATCCTTCTCTTGACTCCTTACTTTATCTCTCAGACCAGTTTTACCTCCTCCCTTTCCTGGATCATTTTTGACCATTGAAAATACCTGAGGCTTTCTCAAATTAACTACTAAGATTAGTTTAATAAAAGAAAAAAAGAAAAAAAAGAAAATGAAATCTCCCATTCAGAGCCAGTCCCCAGCCCGCAAGGTTTTACCAGTCAAGAGCCAGAGTTGATACCTGGCTCTGTGTACACATTTCTTGGGGAAACAAACCTTTTCCAGTACTCTGTAGTTGGCTGACTCCAAAAGCCTCTGTTTTTACTTATTTTGTGTTTTTTTTTTCCCATCAACCCCACCTCCTCTCTGCCAGGAGAGACTTCAGGGTTCCTTTCCTGTATACTCTTGGTTTATCTACACACATAGATTTTATTCAGTAGTCAAAATTTGTTAATTAAAACCACAACTGGAGCTTGGTTGAGCTACCTTTCCTTGCTTCTAGTAGAGGCTGCTTCTTTTTCCCACAGGGGAGTGTTCCAACTCAGCCTGCCATGCCAGTGGGTGAGGAGTGCCAGATTGATAGTGTGGGGGCTTTAGTTACAGTTTCATGCTGCAATCTCAGCTCTTTCATGCACCCCAGACTGGTCTATGATGTGTGTTCAGTCATGGATATTCCCCAAACAGTTGTTACAGACAGTTCCTGGCTATTAACTGGTAGCTTTAGTGGACTAACTAAATTCCACACCTCCCTACATTGTCATTTTTCTCTGCCTCATTGGGGCCTTTTTATTAGGTTGTTTCAATTGAGATGTGACTCACCCAACTCAAGGTGGTCATAGTCTTTAACATAATCCTTTATGAGAGGATAATACACAAAATAAGTACCAATAACTCAGAGAGAAACACCCAGAGAGCTTGGAAAGAAAAGCCCCAGAGACATTAAGAGAGATCTTACAGAAGCTCAGAGAGGAAGCCACTGAAACCAAAAACTGAAGGCAATGAGACCAGAAAGTGAAGGACCACCAGATGCTGGCCTTGTGACTTCTCATATGACAGAGGAACCCAGATGACAGCAGCCTGTCTTCAGAATCCAGGTATCATCCTCTTGGTGTCTTAATTCAGCCATTTTCATGGCCTTAGGAATGTAAATTTGTAAACTAATAAATCCTCATTGTAAAAGCCAACCCATTTCTGGTATATTGCATTTCAGTAGCCTTAGCAAACTGAAGCACTATATGACCCAGCAATCCTACTACTAGGTATATTCTTATAGGAATTAAAAGCAAGGATTTGAACAGATATTTGCACACCAATGTTCATAGTGGCATTATTCACTATTGCCAAAAGATGGAAGCAACAGGAGTTTCCATCAACTTATGCATGCATAAAAAATTGTGGTATGTACATGCAATGGATTTTTATTCAGTCATAAAAAGGAATGAAGCCCTGATGCAAATGACAACATGCATGAACCTTAAGGACATTATACTGAATGAAATAAGCCAGATGCAAAAGTATGAATAGTATATGATTTCACTGATATGAACTAATTATTATAAGCAAACTCATGGATATATAATCCAGAATATATGTTCCAAGCGGATAAACTGGGATTAGATAATGGGGAATTGATGCTTAGTTTGTACAGAATTTGTATTTGGGTTTATTGCAAAGGTTTGGAAATGGATAGTGGTGATGGTAGCAAACTATTGAGAGTTTTATTACCAACACTGAATTATATCAGAGACTGTGACTGAAAGGGGAAACTTTATGTCATATATGTTACTAAAATAGAAATTAAAATATATAGCATAGGACTGTATAAAACATTGAACCCTATTGTAGATGTTGGACTATAGTTTATAATACAAACATAAAAATGTTCTTTCATGAATTATAGAAAATGTATATAGCAATACAAAGTATTTATAATGATGTGGTATTTGGAAAAATATATACCTAATGTAAACTATGGATGATAGTTAATAGTACTAGTTGAATAATTTTTCATTAATTGTAATAAAGGTAACTATTGTTAAAACAATTAGTATAATTGCAAAAAATGCTATCACTATCATCAATTGTAACAAATATTCCACACATGTGTAAGGTGTTGATGGTGGGATGGTTATGGGAATCCTGCATTTTATGCATGATTGTACCATAAACCCACAACTTCACTAATAAATATGTTTTAAATAAAAATAATAAATAAAAATGAGTTTGAATAGGTATACTAATATCAGAAATATTGACCTTATATGAAAAACTGTTTCAAGAGATGAAAAGGTACATGTATTGGTAAAAGAGTCACTCCATAAAGAAGACATGCCAATTACAAACATGTAAGCACCTTATAACATAGCCCCAAAATATCTGAAGAAAACATTGACATAATTGAAAGGATGGACAGTTTTTCATAAGAATTGGAGACTTCAATACCCCATCTTCAATAACACATATAGACAGAAGTTAAGTAAAGGCAATAGAAGATTTGAAAAATATAAAGCAACTAGAACTTATAGAATTATATAGAGAATTCTATCCAAAAACATCACATCATACACTTTTCTGAAGTGCACATGGTCAGTGTCCAGGATAGACCATATGTTGGACCACAAAAAGTTCAACACATTTAAAAACATTTTATGAATATAAATTTTACAAAGCATATTCTCCTTGCTCAATGGATGAGGCTAGAAATCTATAACAGACTAAATCAGAAAATTTCACAAATATGTGAAATTAAACAACATGCTCTTCAACAAACAATGGGTCAAAGAAGAAATCACAAAGGAAATTAGAAAATTCTTACAAGCAAATCAAAATAAAACACAGCATATTAAACCTTATGTGATGCAGCAAAGGCTTTGCTCAAAGTATAATTTACAGCTGTAAATGTGTACATTTTAAAAGAATAAAGGGAAGAGAACTTATAAGCAAAATGGCAGAATATGAAGTTTTACACATTTCTCCATCAAAAAATATTGGCTGGACAAAGAGGTTGAAATTATGTAGATGGTGTTCCAGTTTGCTAATGCTCTGGAATGCAAAACACCAGACATGGATTGGATTTTATAAAAGGGGGTTTATTTGGTTACACAATTACAGTCTTAAGGCCATAAAATGTCCAAGGTAATGCATCAACAAATGAGTATCTTCAATGGAGGATAGCTAATGGCATCTGGAAAACCTCTGTTAGCTGGGAAGGCACATGGCCGGTGTCTGCTCCAGAGTTCTGCTTTCAAAATGGCTTTCTCCCAGGACATTCCTCTCTAGACTTCAGCTCCTCAAAAATGTCAATCTTAGTTGCTCTTGGGGCAATGTCCTCTATTAGCTTCTCTGGAGCCAAAGTCTGCTTTCAAAGGCCATCTCCAAAATGTCTCTGTAAGCTGAAGCTCCTTTCTCAGTTCCTGTGCATTCTTCAAAGTTTCCCTTGTGGCTGTAGCTCTGCTTCAAAATGTCACTCTCAGCTGCACTGAGCTCCTTCTGTTTGTCAGCTCATCTATATGACTCCAATGATTAAATTTAGACCCACCCTGAATGGATGGGGCAACACCTCCACAGAAACCATCCAATCAGAGTCACCACCCACAGCTGGGTGGGATACATCCCCATGGAAACACTCAAAGAATTACAATCCAATGAACACAGATACATCTGCCCACACAAGTCTACATCAAAGATAATGGCATTTTGGGGGACATCATACATTCAAATGGTCATATTCCACCACCTGGACCCCAAAATGACATGATCTTTCCATATGTAAAATACCTTCATCCCATCACAATATCACTAAAACTTAAATCATTTCAGTTACAGTAGTTAAGTACAAAATCCAATTGAATCAGTTACAAGTGTGGCCTGTCCAAAAGCAAAATTACCCTCTGACTGTGGACCTGTAAACTTAGAACAAATTATGTGCTTCCAATATACAAAGGAGGAGCATTCATAGGATAAACATTCCCATTGCCATAAGGAGAAACTGAAAGGAAAACAGCATTCACAGGACCAAAACAGTTCCTAAAACCCACAGGACAAACTCCATTAGATTTCAAAATCTGAGAGTCATTAACAGAATGACATTGTATCCTTGAGGCATGAGAGAGTGGGAGTCTAACCCATCCTAAGGGCCTTTGCAGCAGCCCTTTCCACTCCAAATGCCAGGGTGAGTGTTCCAACATATCCACACACTGGGGAGACCATCTACTCAGCCCCATCCTCCTCAAATATCGGAGCAGCACTCGGATTCCCTTCCACCTCCAGGGCACATGCTCAACCTCTTCAGAACAGCGTGGTGGCAGCCAGGCCCTCCCCAATTCCCTGGGAATGTACTCCACCTTCTTTGGGGCTTGGGGTGGCAGAACACTTCCTGAGCATTGAGGTGGAAGGCCCACCTTCAACCTCTGGGGCAAACTCACCCTTTCCATGTGTATGGGCTCCTCCACTCTCCCACCCTGAGATCTCTTGACTCCAGACCTCAACCTCCATGGCTCTACCTTTGAAGGAATTTTTCCTACAATTTGTTCCTTGTCTGTCTCCTCCAGTCCAGACCAGCAGCATCTCTGTCTATAAAGATCTCGCAAAAATTCTGTTGGCTTCTCATGAAGCACACAAGGGTCAAAGCCATCAGACAATAGGACTTTCCTCAGATCCTTTCTGGATAACTCCATTTCCAATCTTGGCTTGTAATGAAATGGCGGGTGGGTTCCATGTTTGGTTAAATCTTCACATGGGGCTGTAACTTCTGTGGTTCCAACCCCTGGAAGCCTGGAATTTTCCAAACCATCAGTTTCTGGTTTCTTTGAAACCAAGAGTTGATTTCTCAGCTTATCTCTGTCCTCTCTCATTTTACTGTAAGCTGCAAGGAGAAACCATGCTATAGCTACGACTTTTAGTTTTGAAATCTCATTGACCAAATATCTCAGCTCATCACCCTCAAATACTTCCTTCCATCCAATACCAGGACTCAATTTTGCCAAATTCTCTGCCACTGTAAAACAAGGATTACCTCTCTTTCAGTTCACAACAACACATTCTTCATTTTTCCTCAAGGCCTCATTAGAAGTATCTTTAAAGTCCATATTTCCACAAACAGTCTCTTCAAAGCAGTTTAGGCCTTTTCTATCAAGCTCCTCACAATTCTTCCAGACTCTTCCCCATCTCCATTTAAAAAGCCATTCCAACATGTTTGGTGTTTGCAAACTCAGCAGCACCAGCTCCCCACTCCTGATACCAAAATCTATTTTAGTTTGTTAATGCTGCTAGAATGCAAAACACCAGAGATGGATTGGCTTTTATAAAAGGGGGTTTATTTGGTTACACAATTACAGTCTTAAGGCCATAAAGTGTCCAAGGTAACACATCAACAATAGGGTACCTTTACTGGAGAATGGCCAATGGTGTTTGGAAATCCTCTGTTAGCTGGGAAGGCATGTAGCTGGCATCTGCTCCAATTTCTGGTTTCAAAGTGGCTTTGTCCCTGGACATTCCACTTTAGGCTGCAGCTCCTCTTCAAAATGTCACACTCAGTTGCTCTTGGAGAATTTGTCCTCTCTTAACTTCTCCAGAGCAACAGTCTGCTTTCAATGGCCATCTTCACACTGTCTCTCACCTTCAGCTACTCTCTCAGCTTTTGTGCATTCTTCAAAGTGTCCCTCTTGACTGTAGCAAGCTTGCTTCTTCTGTCAGAGCTTATGTAGTGCTCCAAGGCCCATGTTGAATGGGCAGGACCACACCTCTATGGAAACTATCCAATTAGAGTCATCACCCACAGTTGGGTGTGTCACATTTCCATGGAAACACTCAAAGAATTATAATCTAGTCAACACTGATACATCTGCCCGCACAAGATTACATCAAAGATAATGGCATTTTGGGGGACAGAATACATTCAAACTGGCACAATAGGATTCACAAAAGAGACAATGTTTTGTGGTTGAGTCTTTGCAAGTCACAGTGGCTCAGAAAACATGGTAGGTTTGTCACAGTTACAAGAAAACAAAAGGTAAAACCAAGCCAATATCAGATCAAGGTGGTCATCCAGTAATTTAACTAATTGCCTTCTCAAATATGGACACTTTTAAGAAAAAACAAAAGAATCCAAAAGCTTTATAATGTGTAATACAAGATGACCAATTTTAATTTAAAATCTCTAGATATAAAAGAAAATATGATCTATAACTATAGTCAAGGAAATAGAAAAAAAACACATCAATAGAAAATCAATCCAACTATGCATAGTTCAGATTTTAGACTTAAACACATTCAATGAAATAAGGAAAAATGTAGCTTTAATGTGTGAACAGATAGGGAACCTCATCAAAGAAATAGAAAATATTTTTTTAAAAAAATCTTACTTGGAAATACAAGAATTGAATAGTAAAATAAGTGAAATGACAATGTCATTGGGTTGACATAACAGAAATTTGGAGATGGCAGAAAGAAGCATCAGTGAAATTCAAATCAAATTAATACAAAGCATTCAATCAGGAAATAGACACTAGATTGAAGCAAAATGAACAGCCTTAAGGATTTGTGTGACAATATTAAATTGTCTGACATAAATGTAATTGGAGCCAGAAGAGGGCACATGAGGGTTGTTGTTGTGGAACAATTATTTGAAGGATTAATGACAAAAACTTGCCAAATTTATGAAAAACACAAACTTACAAATCCAAGATTGTTAGTGAGCCCACAAACCATATAAATAAAAACAGGTACATACATAAAAACATCATAGTTAACCAGCTGTAAAACAAAGGAAGAAAATCTTGAAAGAAGAGAGAGGGAGAAAAAAAAAACATTGCCTAAAGTTGGATAAAGATACAAATTTCTGCTAAATTCTCATCAGAAAAATGGAGGCCATAACCCTATATCCATTTTAATTATCTCTCCAAAATAAGAGTAAAATAAGGACACTAGTAGATTAATAAAAGCTGAGAGAATATGCCACCAGCAGACTTGCCCCACAATAAGTAAAAAAGGATGTCATTCAGAATAAAGGAAAATGTTATCATATTAAACTTGTATCTCCAGGAAAGAATGAAGAGCCTTGAAAATTCTGTCTGGGAAATGAATGGGGCTGAAACAACCATGGACCAAATGTTAAGTCTGTCAGAGTGGACCCCCCTGCCCCTGAAGTGCTATGTGATTGATAAATTAACTTGTAGCTTATTAGTACCCCATACAGAAATTTAGCACTTTCCTTAATACAACTACTATGTACCCACATGCCAAGTTAAGAAAAAGAAAATTATCAATACCTTATGAGTAACATCCTCTTCCGTCCATCTTGGAAGAAAACACTAACCTGAATTTTGCTATTCTTTGTAGTTCTACCCTGTTGCTTCATATCCCCAAAAATAATGTATTGTTCAATATCACATGTTTTTTAAATTTTCACAAGTGGAACAATACAGTGTGTATTTTTCTACAATATCTTTTTCACTCAACATGCTTGTGAGAATTATCCACACTGATGTCTATACCTGTAGCTAATTAATTTTCACTACCATATATTATTCTATCTTATTGTTTTAGTTTGCTAAAGTGGCTGAAATGCAAGATACCATAAATTGGGTTGGCTTTCAACAATGGAGATTTATTATCTTTCAAACTTACAGTTATGAGACCATGAAAATGTACAAATAAAGGTATGCAGTCTCCCTGAACTGTGGCTACCAGCAATCCTCAGCTCCTTTGTCACATGCCCAGGCCCATGGCAATATCTGCTGGTCTCTCCCTTGTCCCCTGCATTTAATTGCTTCCAACTTCTTGGTTCCATGGCTTACTCTCTGTTTTGGTGGTTTATCTCTGTTTTCTGTGTGTCCTTTCTCAGCTTCTCTGGCTTTTCCCTCTCACCTTCTCTGTGTGCTTATCTGAATTTCATCTTTTATAAAGGACTCCAGTAAGAGGATTAAGACCCATGTGGGGCATGCCTCAACTGAAATAACCTAATCAAAATGTCTCATCCACAATAAGTCTAACACCCACAGGAATGGATTAGCTTTAAGAACATGATATTTTCTGGGGTCCATTCAGCTTCAAACTACAACACATGTAGAACAACCACAACTTACATACTCTTCTCTCAATATATGTTTGTTTCCCCTATTATATTGATGTTATAAACATTCTGCTGTGAATATTATATATTTTAAAATCAGAGAAAGAAAGCACAAGAAACTTGTAATTTGTCTCAACATAGACACCATAAGCATAGCCTATATTTTTCTGCATAATCTTCCTCTCACATTATCAAAGTTACTTTGAATTATATCACTTTATCTGACTACCAATTATAAACAAAGGAGCAAGAAGAAATAACTAAACTAATTTTCTGTGATGTTGATACTGATTTGATTTTAATAAAAAACTAAAAGAAAGGTGGCTCTGCTTTTGATCTTTAGTATGGAAATCATTAGAAGAGCAAAATTTCTGTTTGGGGTCTTTTTCTCAAGGATTTTGATATAGTGTGATTAAAGTGTTTCATTTTTATAAAATACAAAACTTAAAATATTTATGCTTTGAAATGCTATCAGTCTATATAAGTAATAACTCACTATCCTATTTTGTGTCTCTGTAACATTTATTTCCAACTATATTTAGAACAGATGAGAGTTCTGACCAAAAATTCAATTATGAATTATGAACACATTCCCAATATGGAGGAAGGTATACAAACCCATGATGAATGTATGATGTATTACACATATAAGTGTGTGTGTGTGTGTGTGTGTGTGTGTGTGTGTAGAGAGAGAGAGACTATGTGCTTAGCAAAATATAGACTTTTATAGATAAAGATTATATACAACATATATAATATATCTTATATTGATATATTTCAATACTCTGCTCTTGTTTCAGGTTAAGAGAGAAAATCTGTTTATTTCCTTCAAATGTTAGTATAATCCAAAAGTGGAAAAGTAATTTTCAGTATGATAAAAAAATCTTAAAATAATTTATCCTTTTAGAAAATAGGGGTATTCTTCTTTATATTTGGGCTTAATAAATGGTAAGCATGCATGACTTTTTTAAAGTAAGTATACTTTACATTCTACTTGAAATAACTGCGTTTCCATTTGCATATAGCATCCTTAGAAAGACTGAAAAAGAAACAGCAGAAGACAGTTCTGTGTCAGTCTTCACAGAAACTGGAATAGTTGTGGAGACTACTGATTTCCATTTTGCATTTCAAATGTACGTAATTGAACTCTTAGGGACTAAAGAATATTCTTTCATATGAAAATACCAGAAAACAGTCAAAAATAAATCTAAAATGCTAAGAAAAATCCCAATTGGATAAAGGATAAATATGGGTTTATATATTGGTTCAGATAACAAACCACAAAATTTACATATAAAAATTGCATATACAATTTTGAATACAATATTTTTTAAATTTTGTAGTAAATAAATCTTCTAAACAAGAAGCAATTTTATTTTTAAGCTACAAAATAAAAATTCAAATAGCCAATGTTTGCATGCAATTTTGCAGCAACTTTAATTCCAACACACCACCCTAGATGTTTTAATTTCAATGCTATTAATTCCTATGAAATTGTGCATTTTGAGTGTGAAGAGTTCAGTAAAATATTTGGAGGTTGGTACAGGAAATGATATGTTACTTTTAAGATTATATGAATTCATTTTATTAATTTTCATTACAATAAAATGGTAACATAACAAATAAAATCATGTGCCCACCTTTTCCTAAAGGAAATCACTGGTTCTTAATTTAGACATGTACATTAGATTTATACATCTAAGTTAAATAGAAAATGTGAACAATGTATTAACTATACATTAGGGAAAATTATGTTTAATTTCACACTTTCTCTTTCAGAATTTGTCTAAACATAGACAACACATTTCCCAAAGTAAATCATGCACAGCTTACAAAAACTTGGAGAATTCCAATATTTAGAGCTATGCAAACTTTATGCTTTCCTTTTTTTCACAAGTCTAGAGTGCATAAGTACATTGTTGTTATATTTTATCAACATGGATGGATCTAAGAGTAGAGGAGAATTTTTTTTATGATTTCTTAAAGTACACCCAGACAAGCATCATCCCCAGAGAAGAGGGAATTTTATCCATACATACACTGCCAAACAAACAAGATCACCTTGACATTGATCTATTCAATATGGCATTTATATTTTTTAAATAATGAAATCATATATACATACAACACAAATATATATATTATATATGTTATACATAAATATATATCATTATTTTCAGCAAGTTCTCATAAACATGTATAAATTATGTGAGGGGGCAGAAGAGACCATAGCACAACTGTTGGCAAGAGGTGTGCTCAATCAATCCAGTCTCTGCTGGACACCTAAATGTACAACAGACTTTTCTGAATTGACCCACATTTCTGGATTGACCCCATCTGGGTTACTGGATTGGGATATCATAATGGGGAGGAAATCAGATACAAAAAGTATCACAGAAAACAAGGGGATACAGAAGTGAGCTGCTATAAGACAGGATGAGTCTCAGAACTGAAAAGTATAAGGAAAATGAGGCAATGATTGAGGGAGAAAATTTACTTTAAACAAATAAGAGTTGGAAAGAAAATTCTGCATGAAAACAAAGAGAAGAGATCAAGATTTCTTGAGAAGAAACAGAGGAAAGGAAACTTTCTTCTGGATGTGAAACAATTGCACAAAGAGTGCAGTCTTAAAAATTGTAGGGCATATCTATGACAAGAATGAGAGGAAGAATAGCTGAGAAAATTTGAATGGTTGAACAAGGGGTACTTTTCTAAACATCCAGAATATGTTGGACCAAACATCAAATAGGAGCCTCAACATGAAGTCAGTCAATAATAAAGCCCTAGACAAGAAGGAAAAACTGACTTCCAGAGTTAATTCATCAATATTATCAGGTGCTTAAAAATCAGCAAAAAATTACAAGACGTAATAAGAGAACAGAAGATATGGCTCAGTCAATGTGGGAAAAAACTTCAAAGGGGACGTAGAATTTGGAACAACTAATCAAAGAAATTGAAACAAGTCTCCTAAAGCAATTCAAGAAGATGAAGGGCATATGGATAAAGAGATAAAGAATATTAAGAAGACAATGTGTGAGCATAAAAAGAATTTGAAAATATAAAAGAAACATATCAGAAATCATGTGAATGAAAGCCACAATATTGGAGATTAAAAATGCACTAGAGGCATAAAAGAGCAGATTTGAACAGGCAGAAAAAAACATCAGTGAGTTGGCAGCAGGTAATCTCACTACCCTCCCTCCATGTGGGACATGACTCTCAGGGGTGTAGATATCCCTGGCAATGTGGGACATTACTCCCAGGGATAAGCCTGGACCAAACATCATGGGATTGGGAAAGCCTTCTTGACCAAAAGTGGGAAGATAAATGAAAATAGAGTTTCAGTGGTTGAGAGATTTCAAATGGAGTTGAGTGGTCACTTTGGAGGTTATTCTTATGTGCTATGTAGATATCCATTTTTAGTTTTTAGTGTTTTGGAATAGCTAGAAGGTAATACCTGAAACTGTTGAACTGCAACCCAGTAGCCTTGATCCTTGAAGATGATTGTATAGCTATATAGCTTATACTGTGTGACTGTGTGAATGTGAAAACCTTGTGGCTCAAACTTCCTTTATCCAGTGTATGGACAGATGAGTAGAAAAACAAGGAAGAAATTAAATGAATAATAGAGGAGATGGGGGATGGGACATTTTGGGTGTTCTTTTTTCTTTTATTTTTATTTTTATTTTTATTTTTATTTTTTCAGTCATGGGAATATTCAAAAACATTGTCTTGATGAATGCACAATTATATGATGGTAGTGTGAACAATTGATTGTACACTGTGGAAGATCACATGGTATGTGAATATATCTCAATGAAACTGAATAAAAATCAATGAGTTGGAAGACAGGACAATCAAAATCATACATTCAGAAGAATGGATTTCAGTGACAGCACAAGGCATACCAATATATGTGCCATGGATTTCCCAGAAGGAGCAGAGAAGGGAAAGGGGGCAGAAAGAATATTTGAGGAAATAGTAGCCAAACAGTTCCCAACTCTTTTGAAAGACAAATTGTACATGTTCAAGAAGCACAATGTACTCAAAACAAAATAAACCCTAATAGACCCACTCTCAGGCATATACTCATCAGAATTTCAAATGCCTAAAATAAAGAGAGAATTCTGAAAGAAGGAAGAGAAAAAGGATTCTTCACAAACAAGTGACCTTCAATTGAACTAAATGCCAATTTCTCATCAGAAACCCTGGATGGGAGAAGACAGTGGTATGGTATATTTAACATACTGAAAGAGAAAAACTGCCAGGCAAAGTTATTTATCTGGCAAAACTTATCTTCAAATATGAGGCAGAGTTTAAAATGTTCACAGATAAACAGAAGCTAAAAGAGCTTATCAACCAAAGACCTACCTACAAGAATTACTAAAGAGAGATCTGCCAGTTGAAAGGAAAAGACTGGAGAGTGGCTTGAAATAGTGTGAATAACTGAAGATCTTGGGGGAAAGGTGAGTAAAAGTACAAATGAAAAACCCAATAGTACTGTATCCTTAATACACAACTCTACTCTTTAATTCCTGTAAGTGTCAGAATACAATTGAACAAGAAAAATGCATATTTGTTGATATAATGGACATGAAGATTATAAAGTGTTAAAGTGGGAAAAACAACATAAGGAGGAGAAACAGGGATATGGGAGAGAATGTGTATGCTATTGAAGCTAAGTTGGTATCTTTTCACTTTGTCAGATTATAGATATAGGTTTTGTAATATAAACCTCAGAGTAACCACAAAGGAAGTATTTTAACAATATACATAAATAAAAATGAGAAAAGAATCAGTCATATACATCACAAAAGATCAGATAAAGGAGTTTGCAATAAAGGAAAAGAGAGACTAAAAACTGAAGGACAAAATGGCTGAAATAATTACTGCCTTTAGAGTAATAATCCTGAATGTTAATGGATTAAACTTCCCAATCAAAAGACATACATTGGCAGAATGGATAAAAATGCATGATACTAGTATATGTTGTTTACAAGAGACTCATCTTAGACACAAAGAAACAAATAGATTGAATGTGGAAGAATGGAAAAAAGGAATCCATGCAAATCCTAACCAATAAAAAGATGGAGTTCCTTTCCTGATGAAAACACTTCAAAGGATAGGAATAGAAGGGAACTTTTTCAATATGATAAAGGCAATATATGAAAAACCCACAGCTAACATCACACTCAATGGGGAGAGACTGAAAGCTTTTCCTCTTTTAAGATCAGGAACAAGACAGGGATGCCCACTATCACCATTGTTATACAACATTGTGCTGGAAGTTCTAGCTAGAGCAATTAGGCAAGAAAAAGAAATAAAAGGCATCCAAATTGGAGAGGAAGAAGTAAAACTTTCACTATTTGCAGATGACATGATTCTATATATAGGAAATCCAGAAAAATCTACAGCAAAGCTACTAGAACTAGTCAATGAATACAGCAAACTAGCAGGCTACAAGATCAACACGCAAAAATCTGTAGTGTTCCTATACACAAGTAATGTGCAACAAGAGGAGGAAATAAAAAAAAAAATCCCATTTACAATAGCAACCAAAAGAATCAAGTATTTAGGAATAAACTTAACCAAGGACACAAAAGACATTTACATAGAAAACTATAAGAAACTGGTAAAAGAAATTGAACAAGACCTAAAAAAATGGAAGAACATACCATGTTCATGGATTGGAAGACTAAATATAGTTAAGATGGCAATTTTACCTAAACTGATTTACAGATTCAATGCAATACCAATTCAAATCCCAACAACTTACTTTACAGAAATAGAAAAACCAATAACTAAATTTATTTGGAAGGGTAAGATGCCCCGAATAGCCAAAAATATCTTGAGAAAGAGGAAGGAAGTGGGAGGTCTCATACTACCTGACTTTGAAGCCTATTACAAAGCTACAGTGCTCAAAACAGCATGGTACTGGCATAAGGACAGATATACTGATCAATGGAATCGAATTGAGTGTTCAGAAGTAGACCCTTGCATCTACGGACAACTGATCTTTGATAAGACAGTGAAGCCAAAGCAACTGGGACAGAGCAGCCTGTTCAACAAATGGTGTTTGGAGAACTGGATATCCATTTCCAAAAGAATGAAAGAGGATGTTCATCTCACACCTTATACCAAAATTAACTCAAAGTGGATCAAAGACCTAAACATTAGAACCAAGATGATAAAACTCTTAGAAGAAAATGTAGGGCAATATCTTAAAGATCTTGTGAAAGGAGGTGGTTTCTTAGACCTCACACCCAAGGCGTGAGCAACCAAAGAACAAATAGACAAATGGGATCTCCTCAAAGTTGAACACTTTTGTACATCAAACGACTTTGTCAGAAAAGTAAAAAGGCAACCTACACAATGGGAGTTGATATTTGGAAACCACATATCAGATAAGGGTTTAGTATCCCAAATATATAAAGGAATCCTGCATATCAATAAAAGAAAGACAAACAATCCAATTCAAAAATGGGCAAAAGACATGAACAGACATTTTTCTGAAGAGGAAATACAAATGGCTCAAAAACATATGAAAAAATGCTCAACTTCACTGGCTATTAAGGAAATGCAAATCAAAACCACAATGAGATATCACCTCACACCTACCAGAATGGCCATTATCCAAAAACCAGAAAATGACAAGTGCTGGAGAGGATGTGGAGAAAGTGGCACACTTATTCATTGTTGGTGGGAATGTAGAATGGTACAACCACTCTGGAAGACAGTGTGGAGGTTCCTCAGGAAGCTAAATATAGATTTGCCATATGACCCAGCTATTCCATTGCTAGGTATATACTCAGAAGAACTGAAACTTAAGACACAGAAATTTGTAAACTGATGTTTATTGCAGCATTATTCACAATTGCCAAGAGATGGAAACAGCCCAAATGTCCATCAAAGGAAGAGTGGATAAACAAACTGTGGTATATACACATGATGAAATATTATGCAGCTGTAAGACAGAACAAAGATATGGATCATGTAATAATGTAGATGAACCTTGAGGACATTATGTTGAGTGAAGTTAGCCAGAAACAAAAGGACAGATTCTGTGTGGTCTCACTAATATGAACAGACATTAATGAACCAACTTTGGGAGTTAAAAGCTGACAACACAGGTGACCAGGAGATAGAAAGAGGGCAGAGACCAGCCATTTGATGCTGAAGGACTACAGAATGCTTAGGATTGATTGCATAGATCCAGAAATAGCAAAATACTGTGTGATGGTAGCACAGTATTGTAAGTACACTGAACAAAGATGTCTGTGAGTAAAGCTGAAAGAGGTGGGATAGGAGAATGTATGACACCAGAGGTAAAGATAGATGATAAAGACTGGGACTGTATAACTTGGTAAAAACTGGAGTGGCCAATGACTCTTACTAAATATACAAATATAAAAATGTTTTTGGATGTGGGAAAGCAAGTGAATGTTAACCATATAGACAGTTGAAAAAGGGATGGTATTCAGGAAAAAACATAATCAAAGCAAACTGGAGTCTATGGTCAACAGTAACATTGTAATATACCTCCATTAAATGTAACAAAGGCAATATGCCAATACTAAATGTATATGAGAGGGTGACATAGGGGAGGAATATGGGATTCTTGGTAGTGGTGTTATTTGCTGTCCTTACTAGTATATTGTATTGTATGACATGTTATTTTTCTTTTTATCATTTTTTTCTTATTGCTAAAAAAAAAACAATTTTTCTTGTAGCAATCAATATGTTCAAGTGCTGATTGTGGTGATAAATGTACAACTTTATGATGATACCATGAACAACTGATTGTACACTGTGGATAAATGTACGGTACGTGAATATAACTCTATAAAATTGTAGGAAAAAATATATATATAGGAGTGTAAGTGTTGGAGAAAACATGGTGAGAAGGATGTACCTATCTACCTGTTGATGAGCAGATAGAATGGTGTAGCCTTTCTGAAGTTCAGTGTGGTTGTTCAACAAAAAGTTAAGTATGTGGGGACCAAAAGGTCCTGCAACCTCATTATGGGGTATGTCATTTGAAGATCTGAGAGCAGAGACATGAATAAACATTTGCAAACTGGTGTTCATGGAGGCAGTAATCATGATTTGCAAAGGGTGCAGATGACCTAAGGGTACATTGACTGAAGAACAGAATGCTGTACTGTGGTGTATGCATACAGTGGAACATTGAGCAACTACAAGAAGGAGTGAAGCTGTGAGACACACAACGAGGTGAATGGACCCTGTACACAGTATTTGAGTGAAGTACACCAGAAATAAAGGCAAACACTTTAATGCCTCACCAATATGGACTAACTACAATGTGTAATCTCAGAATTGAGTCTTAGAACATAGCCTAACATGGACATAATAATTGTAATAGTCCCTAGATTGTAAGCTCTTACAGCAGTTAACTTTATCCCTGAATTGTAATGCCTGTCTCTAAACTTTGTGATGCTGATCCCCTAGCGTATAACCTGATTGGTCTCTGGAACAATGCATATCTCTGAGACACCTGAAACTCAGAGCCAGAGCTCAGCAGATATGAATGTCAGTATTAGTGCATACAGCCACTGTTAAAAAAAAAAAAAAAAAAGCTGAAAAAGAGCCAACACTTCAATTAGTGATATGAATGAAGCAGGTCTGGTTAAGACCAGGGCAAGCCAGGCCAAAGGGTAAAGGTTGAAACTGACTGTGTTTTAAAACTTCAACTCCCATATGAGACCAAGGGAAGAGATATCTATTTGGTACAGGATCTAAATTTTCTAAGCAGTACAACTCTACGGTCGATTTGTTCAAACACCACAATTGCATGGAACTTTGAATAGGAAGTGAGATATGGTAGGTTAGTAAAGGCTGGAGTGAAATAGTGACACATCCCAGAGTAATTTGGGCAGATAATAAAAAATATATATACAGCCTCCCCCTCCCCAGCCCCAAGGATCTGGGTGAAGGTGCAGATGTGTTGGACATCCTCACCTGGACTGGAGTTGATGTTGTCACAAACATTGTGACTGGTGGTTTGATGTGCTGAGCCCTCGATCATGGAACTTGCCCTTATGAAGCTTGTTACTGCAAAGGAGAGTCTAAACTTGCATATAATTGTGCCTAAGAGTCTCCCCCTGAGTACCTCTTTGTTGCTCAGATGTGGCCCTCTCTCTCTCTAACTGAGCCATCTTGACAGGTGAACTCGCTGCCCTCCCCCCTACATGGGACCCGACTCCCAGGGTTGTAAATCTCCCTGGCAATGAAGAATATGACTCCCGGGGATGAATGTGGACCTGGCATCATGGGACTGAGAGTATCTTCTTGGCCAAAAGGGGGATTCAAAATGAGATGAAATAGTTTCAGTGGCTGAGAGATTTCAAATGGAGTTGAGAGGTCACTCTGGTGGACATTCTTATGCACTATATAGATAACACATCTGAGGTTTTAATGTATTGGAATAGCTAGAAGTAAATACCTGAAACTACCAAACTCCAACCCAGCAGTCTGGACTCCTGAAGACAATTATATAATAATGTAGATTACAAGGGGTGACAGTGTGATTGTGAAGACCTTGTGGATCACACCCCCTTTATCTAGTGTATGGATGAGTAGAAAAATGGGGATAAAAACTAAAAGACAAATGGGGTGGGATGGGGGAGATGATTTGGGTGTTCTTTTTTCACTATTATTTTATATTCTTGTTCTGGTTCTTTCTGATGTAAGGAAAATGTTCCGAGATAGATTGTGGTGATGAATGCATAACTATGTTATTATACTGTAGACAGTGGATTGTATACCATGGATGATTGTATGGTGTGTGAATGTATTTCAATAAAACTGAATTTAATTAAAAAAAAAGATGGAGTAGCTAAACTAAAATCAGACAAAATACACTTCAAGTTAAAAGCTGTTACAAGAGCCAAAGAAAGACACTATATATTACTAGAAGTGTCAACCCACAAGGGAGAAAGTGCAATCAGAAATATTTATGCACCTAACCACTGAGTACAAAAATAAATAAGGCAAACACTGGCAAAACTAAAGGGTTACCTACATGGGACATGACTCCCAGGATTGTAAATCTGCCTGGAAACATGGAAACAAGCCCAGGTATGAGCCTGGACCCAGGGATGAGCCTGGACACATCTCATGGGATTTAGGAAGCCTTCTCGACCAAAAGGATTAAGAGAAATGAAACAAAATAAAGTTTCAATGGCTGAGATATTTCAAATGGTGTCCAGAGGTCATTCTGAAGGTTGTTCTTATGTGTTCTATAGATATCTATTTTTTTAGTTTTTAGTGCTTTGGAATGGCTAGAAGAAAATACCTGAAACTGTTGAACTGCTATCCAGTAGCCTTGATTCTTGAAGACAATTATACAGCTATATCACTTACAGTGTGTGACCATGTGATTGTGAAAAACATTATCCAGTGTGTGGACAGATTGGTAGAGAAATGGGGAAAAATTAAATGAATAATGGGGGTGGTGTTGGGGGGTGGCATGTTTGGGGTGTTCTGCTCTTATTTTTATTTTTTATTTTTTGGAGAAACAGAAATGTTCAAAAATTATGGTGATGTATGCACAACTATATGATGATACTGTGAACAGTTGATTGTTCATCATGGATGATTGTATGGTATGTGAATATAGCTCAATAAGACTAAATTTATAAAACTGAAGGGATAGATACCTCCACAATAATAGTTGGAAATTTGAATACCCAACTCACATCAATATATAGAACATGTAGATGGAAGACTGAGAACTTGAATAACATAATGATTGAACTAGACCTAACAGATATAAACAGAACTTTGCACCCCAATACAACTGGATATTTATTCTTCCTCAAGTGAAAATGGATCATTCTCCAGGTTAGACAACCAGTTGTACCACAAAAAAAGACTCAATAAATTTTAGAGGACTGAAATTATACATAACCTCTTTGCTGACCATGATGGAATAAAGCTGGAAATCAATAACAGGTGGAGAATTGGAAAACCTGCAAACATATGGAAGGAAGTTAAATAACACACTTCTAAATAATCAGTGGGTCAAAAAAGAAATGACAAGGGAAATCAGTAAATATCTTGAGACAAATGAAAATGAGAATACAACATATCAAGATTTATTGAATGCAGTGAAGGCAGTGGTGAGAGGAAAATTTATATCTGTAAGCATTAAAAAGAAGCAGGAGCTAAAATCAAAGACCTAACTGCATGCCTGTAGGAACAAGAATAATAACAGCAAAGTAATTCCAAAACAAGCAGAAGGAAAGGAATAGCAATGGTTAATGAAGAAATAAAGGAAATAGAGAAAAAAAGAGACAATTAATAAAACCAAAAGTGGTTCTTTAAAAAGGTTGATAAAAATGAGAAACCCTTAGCTAGATTGACAAAGAAAAGTGAGTGAAGGTGCAAATAAATGAAATAAAAAATTAGAGGGGATATTAGCACTGATCTCACAGAAATAAAAATGATCATAAGAGGATACTATGACAGTGGTATGCCAACAAATTAGGCAACCTAGATGAAAAGGACAAATTCATAGATGCACACAAACAACCTACAATGACTCTAGAGTAATTAGAACATCTCAATAGACCAATTACAGGTAAAGAAATCAAATCAGTCATCAACAATCTATCAACACAGGCAATATGGTGGATTGGTGAGGTGTGGGAGTTAGGTACTCCCCTAAGGCAGCAGGAAAATAGCCAGAAACTGCATGAAACAGCCTTTTGGGGGTTGTCAGTGATGAGTCATACATCGTAAAACAGTCTGGAATGGGTGAGATCAGAGAGAAAGCTATGTTTCCCTGGCCAGGGTGCTGATGCCCCTCCCTCCAGGAAATGGCAGACTGTCTTAGAGCTGGATCCCCAAGGGAAAAAGAAACAATCTGTGTGGGGAGCAAGAAGAGTGGCTCAACCCAGCCTCAACTGAAGAATTAATTAAAAATATGTTAAATAACTTTTGGAGTCATTGGTGCTCAGGGTGCTGGAGAAGGGCTAGGCTCCAGGAAGGGGATCACGTAGAAAGGGGCTGTCATTTGGTAGCTTGAAAAAGGTTTGTTTCTTTCTTTTTTCTTTTTTTTTATTTTTCTTCCCTTTTCTTGCTATATGACAACTTATCTTTTTACACTGCAATAGCCCTCTGACAAGGGTGGAATTAAAGATGTCAAAGAGTAACTATTCAGATGAAAGAGATAATAGCCTAAAGCTCATATCTCCAAGTACTCTATATTAAGACTGACAAAACTTGGAGCCTGGAGAAAGGCCTTAAAAAGGTATTTCATTTTTTTCTTTTTTAAATCTTTCATTCTTTTCTTTTTTTAATAACTATTCTAAGTAGCTCTTTATAGAAAGCCTCTGGACCCTGGTAAGGGATCACTGAGAGAGGTCTGACAGACAAATCAATGAACCTAGTGGGGGAGAAAATTCCCTAAAGGGCATAACTTCCCCAAGCAAAAGGGGGCATGGTTCAGCTGAAGTGACAGCCCTCCTTCAAAGAACTAGACCCCAGGGGATGAAAAACAGAAATCAGCTTCAGTAATTGATGCCATTGACAGGGACAGAGTCTGCAGAGAGTAAAGGCACCTCAACTCTTTACACCGAGGGGGGCTGCGATCTGACAAGCACAACCTGCTGAACAGGATATATATGAAAAGCACAGTCTAGAGGCCACACGGGATGGTCTCATTCTCAGGATAACTCCATATCCTTCTCCTGAGACCTGGGAATCTCTGAACTGGAAAAACCTGACTGGGGTTGAGTATATCTGTGGAAAAGCTCTCACAAAGAGGTTACATACAGGCAGAGAAAGAAACACAAAAACAAATGGTGAAAATTTCTGATCAACTAAACAGAAGCTAACTTAGAGGTCTAGAAGAAGTTGAACTGAATGCCAAAGGAAAGGGAACAAAGCCAACCCACAAGAAAACCCTAGGTAAAAGAAAGAAAATGAGCTCCAGAATAAAATAATCAAGAAAATCAAATGCCTAGACAGCTTAAAATAATGAGCCATACAAGGAAACACAAAAATATGGACCAGCCAAAGGAACAAACTAATAATTCAACTGAGATATGGGAATAAAGGCAACTAATAAAAGATGTTCAACCAAATCAACATGTTGAAGGAAAATGTGGCAAAAGAGATAAAGGATATAAAGAAGATACTGGGTGACCATAAAGAAAAATTTGCAAGCTTGAAAATAACAAACAGCAGAACTTATGGGAATGAAAGGCACGATAGAAAAGATGAAAAACACAATGGAGACACAATGTAGATTTGAACAGGCAGAAGAAAGGATCAGTGAACTGGAAGACAAGATGCTTGCAATCATACACACAAAAGAACATATAGGGAAAAGAATGGAAAAAAATAATAGCAGGGTATTAGGGAGCTGAATGACAACATGAAGCACACAAATACATATGTTATGGGTGTCCTGGAAGGTGAAGAGAAAGGAAAAGGGGCAGAAAGAATAATAGAAGAAATAATCACTGAAAATTTCCCAACTCTTATGAAAGCCATAAATTTACAGATCCAAGAAGTACAGCATACACCAAACAGAACATACACCAATGGACTTACTCCAAGACACATTCTGATCAGATTTTTCAATGTCAAAGACAAAGAGAAAATCCTGAAAGCAGCAGAAGAAAAGTGAATCATCACCTACAAGGGAAGTTTGATAAGACTATGTACATATTTCTCTGCAGAAACCATGGAGGTGAGAAGGCAGTAGTATGACATATTTAAGATACTGAAAGAGAAAAACTGCCAACTAAGAATTCTATACCTGGCAAAATTATACTTCAAAAATAAGGGAGAGATTAAAATATTTTCACACAAACAGACACTGAAAGAGCTTGTGAATTAGTGACTGATGCTACAAGAAATACTAAATGGAGTGCTACAGGTTGATAGGAAAAGACAGGGGAGAGAGATTTGGAGAAGAGTGTAGAAATGAAGGATATCAGGAAGGGTAAAATGACAAAGAGAAAAAATAAGATATGACACATAAAATCCAAAAAACAAAAAGGTAGAAGAAAGTACTGCCCTTCATAAACAACACTAAATGTTAATGGATTAAAGTTCCCAATAGAAAGACATAGACTGGGAGGAAGGAACTAAGATGATGGCATAGAGAGGAGTGGAAGCCAAGTAGACCCCCTGGAACAACTGAAAAAACAGAAACAACTAGTAAATCAGCAAGAATAACTGTGGGGGGACAAATGTGACCTTCCACTCATCATACACCAACCCGAATTGGGAGGAATGCCCGAGATCACAGCATAAATTCTGTCAGTAAAAACTATGGATCCAGACCACTGGAGGATGGTGGTTAGAAGAGACAGGGTAAAAAAAAAAACACCTCCATGAAAATACTAGATAAAAGTCAGAAAGTCACCCAGAACACCAGTTCCAATGATTCACCAGCTGGACAAGGTCTGCTAAATCCACAGGGACTGCACTTGATGAAACTGGGAGTCTGCATTCTGAGGCAAGTGACTAAGCCTGCTGAATATCCAGAAGCCACACTGCAGTGTGGGAAAACCATGGGTTGGCATTTGGAGTCAGACTAGCTCTTTTTTAAAAACCCAAAAGTGACTGCGGATATGGCAGCAAGAACCACACAGTGAAGTGTGGCAGGAACAAGCTGTGGGTATGCCTCAGTATCTAGCATGGATGATAGCCTTTCATGCACTGCTGCTAATTGTCTGGGAGCAAGGCAGGCAGAGGTTAGCCAAAAGGGGAAAAAAACATGCCCCTTATAGCCATCTTCCCGGCAGACTGGGAATACTTCTGCTGGTGCTGGCACCACAGCCCAGAGATGATGCACCAAAAAACCTGGTGTGACGGGAAGTGTTTCCAGCAGTGTGCACACACACTACAATATCTGGTGAGCACAAGAGCCTTTCACAAACCCACAGCTAATTGTCCTGGAGCTAGGAAGTCAGAGTGGTGTGAAAAGGGGGAAATTAATATGCAGCATTCAGCCATCCTTTCAGCAGTCTGGGAGCACCATTACACAGCCCTGTGTCCCAGAACTTCCCTTGAGGGTTGGTGCACACTTCTGCCATAGCACAACCTTCCCTCAGCAGAAGCCCTAGAAGGGCACAGCTTAGAAGAGGGACGCACTTGGAAATCCCAGGGACCATACACCACTACCAAAGACTTGAGGGTCAGTGGCAGAGACAGTCTGTGGTGAGACTGAATTGAAGGTTCAGACTCTTGGAACAGCCTTAAATCTCCAGGAACACCAGGAAGGTTTGATTGTTAAAGCCACCCTCACTCCCTAACCACTCAGACACACACCCCACATTCAGGGCAGAGAGCACCATCTACACACACAAAACTGGTACACCAATTGGACCCCAAGAGAATCAGACCCCCACACACCACAAAGACAAATTTGGGGAGAACTGGCTTGAGGGGAATTAGGTGGTTTGCAGATATCACCTTCTGGTTAGTTAGAGAAAGTGTACATCACAAAGCTGTAGATCTGACAAATTAGAGAGAAGTCTTTGAATTAGCATACATATCCTAAAAGAACCATATCAAGTTAAGCAAATGCCAAAAGGCCAAAAACAACAGAAAACTTTAAATCATATGAAAAAACCAGATGATACGGATAATCCAAACCCAAACACCCAAATCAAAATATCAGAGGTGACAGAGTCCTTGGGACAATTAATCAAAAAACTAAAGATAAATGATGAGAACATGGCACAGGATATAAAGGACATGAAGAAAAGCCTAGAAGAGCATAAAGAAGAAATTGCAAGAGTAAATAAAAAAAATATGATCTTATAGAAATAAAAGAAATTTTTGACCAAATTAAAAAGATTCTGGATACTCGTAGTACAAGACTATAGGAAGCTGAACAATGAATCAGTGACCTGGAGTACAAAAAAATGGAAAATGAAAGAACAAAAGAAATAATGGGGAAAAATAAAAAAAAAAATCAAAATGGACCTCAGGGATATGACAGATAAAATAAAATGCCCAAATATAAGACTCAGTGATGTCCCAGAAGGGGAAGAAATGGGTAAAGGTCTAGGAAGAGTATTCAAAGAAATTGTTGGGGAAAATTTTCCAAACCTTCTACACAACATAAATACACAAAGCATAAATGCCCAGCAAACTCCAAATAGAAAAAATCCAAATAAACCCACTCTGAGACATATTCTGATCAGACTGTCAAATACTGAAGAGACAGAGCAAGTTCTGAAAGCAGCAAGAGAAAAGCAATTCACCACATACAAAGGAAACAATATAAGACTAATAGTGACTACTCAGCGGCCACCATGGAGGCAAGAAGGCAGTGGTATGACATATTTAAAATTCTGAGAGAGAAAAATTGCCAACCGAGAATTCTTTATCCAGAAAAGCTCTCCTTCAAATTTGAGGGAGAGCTTAAATTTTTCACAAACAAATGCTGAGAGATTTTGCTAATAAAAGACCTGCCCTACTTGAGATACTAAAGGAGCCCTACCAACAGAGAAAGAAAGAAAGGAAAGAGAGGTATGAAGAAAGGTTCCATAATATTAGATGAAGATGCATTTTTTAAGCCATATAGTGACCATTGAATATAAGTTTGGCTTTATTATCATCACACTCATCATAAGACACAACCCTATATTAAATTATTTTTAATTCCATATTTCAGAGAGGAATAAACAGACACTGCAGAATGGTGACATTATGGAGGAGAAAACATACTTGGCATCACATCCTATTCCATGCTACCATTTCTTTCACTCTATTTCAAATGGATAACTCAGGTTTATGGTACGGCATTCTTTCTGAAACACTAGAAGTCACTAGATGAAGATACTTGCCTCACTTTTCTGGCTTGCTGATTGTAAATGTGGTCATCTCACTTAACTTGTAAGATGACTGTGAGTTCCCTAATTGATAAAACAGGAACTAGATGAAGAATAATTAAAAACTATGTAATTCAAGTCTGAAAGTATAGACTTCTTTTGAAAATCCAAAGGAATACTCTTACACTTTTTGAGACCATTGAAAAATGTGTATTCTCAATTATGTTTTATTGGTTGGTGTAGATTAGATACCATTGTCTGAAGATAGGCATGGGATATATAGAGCAAAGGCATATAGGGAGCAGTGTTGGTGAAAATGTCTATTTATATATGGAGAGACATCTGTTATGGTAGTCATTGAACAACTAAATTTAAGTGGAAATTATTAACTTCTGTTTCATACATTGAAACAAAAGAATATTAATTGTGGACCCAAGATTTGCTATTTATTGCATAGTTAATGGAAAATACTAAACCATTTTAGCTTCTGAGTTCAGATAGAGGGCTTGGGAAAAAAAAATCTATTTCTTTCTGATCCCTAAGCTTGTATAGTTTGCAGTGAGAATTCCTATAAACAAAACAAAATTATGTCATGCATTTTGTTCCTTGGTTCAGATAAAAATAACTGGAGTAGAAAGGGCTATGTGTAGGCATGTTGGTAAATATACAAAGGAGGAAGGGGAAGTATTGATCTGTATTCAGATTTATTCTGCAACCTATTTAGGGTGAGGATTTCACAACAATATCCTCATCTGTAAAATTTATAACATGGCCACTGTTTCATGATATCAAATACGATGACTATAAATATCTGAAAATTAAATACTATTCTGAAACTTTAAATAAATAATAGGGGGCATATAGGGAAAACTATACCTATTGCAAATTAATTATGGTTAGTAATATTTTGACATTCTTTCATCAACAGTAACAAATGTACTATACCAATACTATGAGTCAACAATGGAGGGGGGTAATTAGGGGTATGGGAGGATTTGAGTTTCCTTTTTTTTTGTCCGTATTTCTTTTCTGGAGTGATGAAAATGTTCTAAAAATTAAAAAAAAAATGTTAATTGTGGTGATGGATGCACAGCTGTATGATGGTAGCAGGGGCAATTGATTGTTTTATTGTACACTTTGGATCTCTGGATAATTGTATGGTATGTGAAAAATCTCAATAAATAAAAAGTTTTAAAATTAAAAAAAGACAGACTGGAAGAATAGATTAGAAATAAGACCCATCTATATGCTGTCTACAAGAAACTCACTTTAGACACAAGGACAGATATAGGCTGAAAGTGAAAGGTTGGAAAAGGATACATCATGAAAACAACAACCAGAGAAAAGCAGGAGAAGCTATATAAAATCAGACAAATTAGACTTCAAATGTAAAACAATTAACAGAGGCAAATAAGGACACTATATATCAAAAAAGGGGCAATACATCAAGAAAACATAATCAAATATTTATGCACTGCATCAGAGTCCCCCAAAATACATGAGGCAAAAAACTATCAATACTGAGGGGAAAAATAGATACCTATAAAATAATAGTTGGATACTGCAATACACTGATCTCTTCATGGATAAAATATCTAGACAGAGGATCAATAATGAAACAGAGATGTTTAATTGTTTGATAAAATAACTAGACTTGACAGACATTTTTATAGCACTACACCCACAACAGCAAGGTATACATTTTTCTTAAGTGCTCATGGGCCATTCTCTAGTATAGCCCATGTGTTGGTTTACAAAGGAAGTCTCCAACAAATTTAAAACTATTGATATCATACAAAGTACTTTCTCAGATCATAAGGTAATGAAGTTGGAAAAAATAACAGGCAGAAAGTCATAAAATTCACAAATATATGAGCTAAACCACACACTCTTTGAAAACCAGTGCATAAAGGAAGAAATTATAAGAGAAATTAGTAAGCACCTAGAGACAAATGACAATGAAAATACAACATATCAAAACTTATGGGTCCCTGGCTGCCTGGGTGACCACAGAGGTGACTGCCCCCTCCTCTTGCCCACCTCACAGTGGAAAATATTCTCTGACCTGAATCCTGAATTGGCTTTGTTTGGTCAAAAGATTAAGGGCAATCTTGTTAGACTTCTTAGTTTCCAGAGGACAGGTTTGGTTGCCAAGATTTGAGGCTAAAGGGAAGAAGCTATTGGAGAGGAAGCCTGCAGATATGAGAAAAGAGAGTTCATTATCATGCTCATTAGAGAAAGCCTCAGGCATTTTCAACTGTCAGTGCTGACCCAGGCAAGGGGGAAGTTAAGAGAGTCAGAAAGATGAGGAATTCAAGCATAGAAGATAACTACTTGGGGGGTGTATATTCCCTAAGAAAAGGGGGCTGGAGCCCAGCTCAAGTGGCAGTGCTCCATCAGAGAACTCAGAACCCAGGGTCTGGGGGAAACAAAACAAACAAATAACTTAAGTTTGGCTTCTGACACACTCAGCCTCTGGCTGGGACAGAGTCCTCTGTGAAGTCAAGGGACTGAATCTCTTTACACTGGCAGGGAGCTGCAGGCTGACAAGCACCACCTGCTATGTAGAATAGGAAAAGCACTGAGTCTAGAGGCCTCATGGGAAAGCTGGACAACCTGCTCCTCAAGGAAACTTGATAATGATACACCTCCCTACTGAGACCTTGGCCCTTCTGAGACCTGGTCTAGGAGAATATGAATGGGGCAGTCAAGAAAATGAGAGGCCTAGGAAACAAAAGATTTCATGTCACCTTAGGAAAAACAAAGATATGGCCCAAAGGAACAAACTTACACTTCAACTGAGACACAGAAATTGAAACAATTATTAATCAAACAAATCTCCTAAATCAATCCAAAAATCAAATCAATGAGTTGAGAAAAGAAATGGCAAAAGAGATGGAGGATATAAAGAAGACATTGGGGAAACACAGGGAAGAAATTGAAAGTGTGAAAAAACTATTGGCAGAACTTATGGGAATGGAAGGCACAATACAAGAGATAAAGAAAACACAATGGAGACATACAAGAGCAGATTTGAAGAGGCAGAAGAAAAGATTCATGTACTTGAGGACAGGACATCTGAAATCCTAAACACACACACAAAAAAAAACAGATAGGGAAAAGAATGGAAAAATATGATCAGTGTCTTAGGAATTGAATGACAACATGAAGCACAAAATGTATGTTTTGTAGATGTCCCAGAAAGAGAAGAGAAGGGAAAAGGGGCAGAAACAATGATAGAGGAAATAATTACTGAAAATTTCCCATCTCTTATGAAAGACATAAAATTGCAGATCCAAGAAGCACAGTGTATCCCAAACAGAATAGATCCAAATAGATCTATGCCAAGAAACTTAATAATCAGATTATCAAATGTCAAAGACAAAGAGAATTCTGAAATCAGCAAGGAAAAGCTATCCATCACATACAAGGTAGCTCAATAAGACAATGTGCATATTTCTCAGTGGAAACCATGGAAGTGAGAAGGCAGTGTTATGATATATTTAAAGTACTGAAGGAAAGGTACTGCCAACCAAGAATTCTATATCCAGCAAAGCTGTCCTTCAAAAATGAGGGAGAGTTTAAAATATTCTCAGACAGACAGGAACTGAGAGAGTTTGTGAACAAGATACCTGCTCTACAGGAAACACTAAAGGGAACACTACAGACAGATAGGAAAAGACAGGAGAGAGAGGTTTAGAATGCAGTATTAAGTGATTGTGGCACAATGATGTAAATATGCTTAACAGGGGCAAATGAGTGGGGTTGAGAGAGGAAGTTTAGGGGAATGTATGATGGTGGGGAGGGATGGTGGGTGAATACTGGGACTGTATGGCTTTGTGAAATCTAGACTGTTCAACTATTGTGATTAAATGTATAAATATGTTTTTACATGAGGGGAAAATGAATGTCAACTTTACAAGCTGTTAAAAATGGGGTGGTATTGGAGAAAAAGAATACAGTCAATGCAAACTAGATTTTTTGGTTGGTGGTGACATTGTGAAATGCATCCACTGGTTGTAGCAGAGGCAGTATATCAAAGCTGAATATTTATAAGAGGGGGTTATAAGGTATGGGTATGGGATTCTTGGTGTTGGTGGTGTTGTCTGACTTATTTATTGCATTTTATTTTAATTTTATTTTTTCTTGTGTTGCTTTTTAGTTGTAATTTTTTTCTTTCTTTTTCATTTTTCTTTTTACTTTTCTCACCTCTTCCTCTTTGTGGAAGAAATGGAAATGAATTGTCCTTATATAAATAATGGTGAATTCATAACCATGTAATTATACATGGGACAACTGACTGTTTATTTAGGATGGAATGTATTATGTGTGAATAAAATTGCCTAAAAAATAAACAGAGTGATACAAGTGCTGGAGAAAAATGTGGGGAAATGGATATACCTAATCACCATTGGCGGGGAAGTAGCATGGCACAACCCATCTGGTGGGTAGTGTGGCGGTTCCACAGTAAGCTAAACATGGGGTTGCCATATTGTTCTGCAGCTTGGTTATTGGGTATATACTTGGAACAACTTAAAAGAGGGACATGAAGGTACATTTGCACAGTGGGATTTACGGTGTCAGTAATCACAATATTCAGTGGATGGAGGTGACCTAAGGGTACAACAACTGATGAATGGAATGGCAAACTATGAATGGAATATTGACCTGCTACAAGAAGGAGTGAAGTGGTGAGGTGAAAGGACATTGAGGATAGTATTTTGAGTGCAATAAACCAGAAATGAAAAGAAAAATATCATAATGCCTCATTAATATGGACTAAATATCATGTGCAAACTCCAAGAACTGAATCTGAGAGCATAGGTTATCAGGGGAAGGCTTATTGTAAAGGTTCCTAGACTGTAAGCTCTTACAGCAGTTACATCTATTCCTGAGTTGTAATGGTTATTTCTGAATTCTGAGATGCTGAGCTTTTGGTGTATATCCTTGTCTGTCCCTGGAACTCTGGGTATCTGTGTGACACCTGAGACTCAGAGCCAGAGTCTGGCAACTATGAATGTCAGCATTACCCCATACAGCAAATGTTAAAGAGTCTGAAAAAAAGAGGTTAGACTTTGTTAGAGATATGAATGAAATTGACTTGCTTAGGACTAAGGTAATCACACTGAAGGGTAGATGATGATGATACTGATGGCATTTTTGAAGCTTCAGCTTCTGTGTGGGACCAAAGGAAGGATTGCTTTTAGGTGCAAGATCTATATTTTTTTGTAACACAATATATAATTTGACTTGTATGGTCAGTTTATTCAAACAACATAATTGTATGGAGTGTTGATTGGGGAGTGAGTTCAGGTTGGTTTGTGCAGGTTAGTATGAAGCCCCAATACATCCCAGAATAATTCTGGCAGAGAATGAAGATGTGTTTGCAAAGCCCCCTTGAGTGTCTGAGGGGAAAAGTGGAAATATTAAATTTCCCCACCTGGGGACTTAATGATATTCTCACAAGAATTGGGGGCTACCAAATCAGAAGGACAAGCCCTCAATCTTGGGGCTTGCCCTTATGAAGTTTTTTACTACAAGGGAGAGGCTAAGCCTACTTAAAATTGTGCCTAAGAGTCACCCCCAAATAACCTCTTTTGTTGCTCAGATGTGGCTCCTCTCTCTAAGTCAACTCTGCAAGTACTCACTGCCCTTCCCCCTACATGAGACATGACTCCCAGGAGTGTGGATATCCCTGGCAGTGTGGGACATGACTTGTGGTGATGAGCTTGGCCCTGGCATTGTGAGATTGAGAAAGCCTTCTTGGACCAAAAGGGGGAAGTGAAATGAAACCAAATTAAGTTTCAGTGGCTGAGAGATCTCAAATAGAGTCAAGAGTTCATTCTGGAGGTTATTCTTGTGCATTACACAGTTATCCCTTTTTAGTTTTTAGTGTATTGGAATAGCTAGAAGTAAATACCTGAAACTGTTGAACTGCAACCCAGTAGCCTTGATTGTTGGAGATGATTGTATAACTATATAGCTTACACTGTGTGTGTGATTATGAAAACTTTCTGGCTCCCACTCCCTTTATACAGTGTATGGACAGATGAATAGAAAAATGAGGACAAAAAGTAAATGAATAATAGGAAAGGATGGGGGAATGGGATGTTTTGGGTGCTCTTTTCCATTTTAAACTTTATTCTTATTCTTTTTTGTATATGATAATGAAAATGTTCAAAAATTGAATGTGATGATGCATGTACAACTATATAATGGTGCTTTGAACAATTGATTGTACACTGGGGATGACTGTATTGTGTGTGAATATATCTCAATAAAATTGAATTAAAAATGTATGGGATGCAGCAAAGGCAGTGATGAGAGATAATTTATTGCAATAAATGCCTATATTAAAAGAGAAGAGAGATCAAAAATGAGGAATTAACTGTTCATCTGGAGGAACTAGGGAAAGAACAGCAAACTAACCCCAAAGCAAACAGAAGGAAAGAAATAACAAAGATTACAGCAGAAATAAATGAAATTGAAACCAAGAAAACAATACAGAGAATTATCAAAGCCAGAAGTTGGTTCTTTGAAAAAATAAATAAAATTGATTAACTCTTAGCTACACTAACAAAAAAAGAGCCGATTAAAATATATGCAATCAGAGATGGGAAAGGAGACATAACTACTGAACCTGCAGTGACAAAGGAGGTAATGAGAAGAGACTATAAGCACTATATGCTAATTAACTAGACAACTTAGATGAAATGGACAACTTCCTAGAAAAGCATAAACAATGAACATTGACTCAAGGAGAAATAGACAACCTCAACAAACCAATCACAAATAGAGGTTGAGTCAGTCATCAAAAAACTCACAGAAAAGAAAATCCCAGGCCCAGATGGCTTCACATGTGAATTCTACCAAGCATTCAAGAAAGAATTAATACCAATCCTGCTCAAACTCTTCAAAAAAGATGAACAGGAGGGAAAACTACTTAACTCATTTTATGAAGCCAAGATCACCCTAATGAAAAATCAAAGATACTACAAAAAAAGAAAATTATAGACCAATCTTTTAATGAATAAGATGCAAAATTCCTCAACAATATACTCACCAATTAAATCCAGCAGCACATTAAAAGAATTACACACCATGACAGAGTGGAATTTGTTTCAGGTATACAAGGCTTGTTCAACACAAGAAAATCAATTAATATAATACACCACATCAATAAATCAAAGTGGAAGATACACATGATCCTCTTGATTGATGCAGAAAAAGGCATTTGACAAAATTCAGCATCCTTTCCTGATGAAAACATTTCAAAGGAAATGAACATAAGGGAACTTACTCAATATCATAAAGGCAATATATGAAAAACCCTCACCTAACATCATACTCAATGGGAAAAGACTGAAATATTCCCCTCTAAGATCAGGAACAAGACAGGGA
Source organism: Choloepus didactylus (assembly GCF_015220235.1). Taxonomy (NCBI): domain Eukaryota; kingdom Metazoa; phylum Chordata; class Mammalia; order Pilosa; family Megalonychidae; genus Choloepus; species Choloepus didactylus. The sequence continues at coordinate 103,813,461 of NC_051334.1, read as the reverse complement.
TGCCCACCATCATCATTCTTATTCAACAAAGGTACTGGTAGTTCTCTCTGGAGCAATTAGGCAAGAAAAAGAGTCAAAAGGCATTCAAATTGGAGAGGAAGAAGTAAAAGTTTCACTTTCTGCAGATGACATGACCCTCTATGTAGAATATCCAGAAAAATCTACAGCAAAGCTACCAGGGCTAATCAATGAATACAGCAAAGTGGCAGGCTACAAGATCAACATGCAAAAATCAGTAGTTTTCCTATACACAATTATTGAGCAACCATAGGAGGAAATCAAGAAAAAAACTCCACCTACAATAGTAATCCAAGGAATCAAGTATTTAAGAATAAAGTTAACCAAGGCCAAAAAGACCTATACAGAGAAAACTATAAGAAACTGCTAAAACAAATCAAATTGGACCTAACAACATGCAAGAACATACTGTGTTCATTGATCGGAAGACTAAATATAGTTAAGATGTCAATTCTACCTAAACTGATTTATAGACTCAAAGCAATACCAATTAAAATCCCATCAACTTAATTTGCAGAAATAGAAAAACCAATAACCAAATTTATTTGGAATGGCAACATGCACTGAATAGCCAAAAATATCTTGAGAAAGAGGAGGAAAGTCAGAGATTTCACACTACCTAACTTTGAAGCATACTAAAAAGCAGCAGTGGTCAAAACAGCATGGTACTGGCATAAAGATAGATATACCAACCATTGGAATTGAATCAGTGTTCAAAGATAGACCCCCTTATCTATGGACATTTGATCTTAATAAGGCAGTCAAGACAAGGCAATTGGGACAGAGCAGTCTTTTCAATAAATGGTGTTTGGAGAAGTGGATATACACATCCAAAAGAATGAAAGAGGACTCCTCTCTGACACCTTATACAAAAATTAATTCAAAATGGATTAAGGATATAAACATTAGCCCTAAGATAATAAGATAGAAGAAAATGTAGGAAAATATCTTAAGGCTCTAGTGATAGCTGGAACCCAAAGCATGAGCAAAGAACAAATAGATAAATGCCATCTCCTCAAAATTAAATACTTTTTTACATCAAAGGACTTTGTCAGAAAAGTAAAAAGGCAGCCAACCCAATGTGAGACAATATTGGAAACCACATATCAGATATGGGTTTAATATCCAGAATATGTAAAGAAATCCTCCAATTCAACAAGCGAAAGACAAAAACCCAATTAAAAATAAGAAAGACACAGATAGACACTTTTCTGAAGAGGAAACATTAAAAGCTCAAAAACATATGAAAAGATGTTCAATTTCACTGGCTATCAGGGAAATGCAAATCAAAACCACAATGAGATATCATCTCACACCTACCAGAATGGCCATTATCCAAAAAAGCAGAAAGTTACAAGTGCTGGAGAAGATGTGGAGAAAGAGGCACACTTATTTATTGTTGGTGAGAATTAGAATGGTGTAGCCACTCTGGAAGGCAGTGTATTGGTTCCTCAGGAAGCTAAGTATAGAATTGCCATATAATCCAGTCATTCCATTACTAGGTATAACTCAGAGGAACTGAAAGCTAAGACATGAATGGACATTTGTAAACCAATGTTTATAGCAGCATTATTCATGATTGCCAAGAGATAGAAACAGCCAAGATATCCATCAACAGATGAGTGGATAAAAATAACTGTGATACATACTCACAATGGAATATTACACAGCTGTGAGAAGAAAGTCACGGAAAATATAATAATGTGGATGAACTTCGAGGATGATATGTTGAGTGAGGTTAGCCAGAAACAGGATAAATAACGTATGGTCTCACTAATATGAGCTAATGTTGATGAACAAACTTTAAGAGTTAAAGCTGAGAACACAGGTTATCAGGAGATAGAAAGTTGGTAGAGATCAGGCACTGCATGCTGAAGGATTATAGAATGTTCAAGAGGATTTACTGGGTAGTTTCAGAAATGAAGCTTGCAGTGCTGTGTGATGGCAGCACAATATTTTAGGTGAACTGATCAAGGATGTCTGTGAGTATGGTTGAGAGAGGAGGGCAGGGGCAGGTGTGACACCACAGGGAAGGATGGAAAATAGAGACTGGGACTGTGTAGCTTGGTGAAACCTAGAGTGGTTGGGGATGGTGACTAAATACACAAATGTAAAAATGTTTTTACACAGAGGAGAAAAGATGAATGGTAACCTTGTGGGCTGTTGAAAAGGGGAGGTATTGGGGGAAAGAATATAACCAATGTGACTGGAGTCTGGGGTTAACAATAGCATTGTAGTATGCTCCCATTAAATGTGACAGGGGCAATATATGAAAGCTAAATATCTGGGAGGGAGGGTATATGGGAGGGGTATGGGATTCTTGGTAGTAGTGTTGTTTGACTGACCTTAATGCTGTATTTTATTTTATCCTTACTTTTCCTTTTATCCTTTTATTATTCTTTTGTTTCAGATTCTTTTTTTTGAGTAATGAGCATGTGTAAGTGCTAATTGTGGTGATAATGCACAATCATATGATGAGACTGTAAACTATTGTACACTGTGAATGATTGTATGGTATTTGAATATATCCCTATAAAATTGCCAGTAAAAAAATAAACAGAGGGTTATACACGCTGGAGAGAACTTGGAGAGAGAGATGTACATATTCACTGGTAGTGGGGAAGTAGAATGGTGTAGCCTATCTGGAGGACAGTATTGTGGTCCCACAAGAAGCAAGGCATGTGGGGGATTTCAAGGTCCTGCAACCTCAGTATGGGGTATATGTTTGGAAAATTGGAGAGCAGTAACATGAATGGACATTTATTCATCAGTATATATAGTGGCACTATTCACTATCTGCAATAGACAGGGGTGGCCTAAGAGCACACTGACTGATGAACAGAATGGTGAACTGTAGTGTATACGTACAATAGAATATTGAGTGGCTACAAGAAGAAATGAAGCTGTGAGATGCACAACTAGGTGAATGGATATTGAGCACAGCATTTTTAGTGAAGCATGCCAGAAATGAGAAGACAAACTTTATAATGCCTCACTAATATGGGCTAACTATAATGTGTAAACTCTGAGAATTGAATCTTAGAGCACAGATTATCAGGGGAATGCTATTGTAACTGTCCCTAGACTACAAGCTCTTTTAGCAGTCACATCTATTCCTGACTTGTAATGGTTATCTCTGAATCCTGAGATGCTGAACTCCTTGTGTATAACCTTGTCAGTTTCTGGAACTTTGGGTTTCTGTGTGACACATGAGACTTGGAACTAGAACTTGGCAGCTATGAATGTCAGTATTACCCCAAACAGAAACTGTTGAAAGAGATGAGAAAGAATTCAGATTTCAATTATATATATGAAAAAAGAGGATCTTGTTAGGACTAAGGCAAATCAGGCCCAATGGTAAAGAACAATACTGACTGGGTTTTAAACTACAACTTATGTGTGAAACCAAGGAAGGAGATGTTTATCAGGTGCAGGATCTAGATTTTCTGCAGCACACTAGATAATTTAACTTGTATGTTCAGTTTGTTTGAACACCATAGGTATGGGGAACAGTGAATGGGAAGTGGGATTTTGTGAGTTTGTACAGGCTGGGGTGAAATCCCAATACATCCCAGAGTGATATGGGCAGACAGTATAACTGTATTTGCAAGGCCCCTTGAGGAACTGGGGAGAAAGGAAAAAGTATTGGATGTTTCCACCTGGGCTTCTACTGATTTTCCCAGAAACCTTGGGGGCTGCCAATTTAGTGGGCTGAGCCATTGATCTGGGGGCTTTCCCTGGGGTGGATATTTGCTGCAAGGGAGAGGCTAAGCCCACTTATAATTGTGCCTAGGAGTCCTCACCCCAGAGAGCCTCTTTGCTGCTCAGCTGTGCCCCCCTCTCTAAGATCATTAGGCAGATGAACTCACTTACTTCCCCCCTACATGGGACATGACATCCAGGGGTGTAAATTCCCCTGGCAACATGGGAAATGACTCCTGGAGATGAGCCTGAACCCAGCACTGTGGAACTCAGAGGATTTTTTGACAAAAAGGGGGAAGAAAGATGAAACAAAATAAGGTTCCAGTGACTGAGAGATTTTAAATGGAGTCAAGAGGTCACTATGCAGGCTATTCTTATGTGCTATATAGATATCACCTTTTAGTCTTTAGTGTGTTGGAATGGCTAGAGGGAAATACCTGAAGCTGTCAAACTGCAACACAGTGAATTTGATTCTTGAAGATGATTGTATAACTATACAGATTGCATTGTGTGATCATGTGACTGTGAAAACCTTGTGGCTCACACTCCCTTTACCAAGTGTATGGATATATGAGTGGGAAAATGGGGGCAAAAATTAAATGAAGAATACAGTGTGATGGTGGGGATGGAAAAATTTAGGTGTTCTTTTGCTTTAATTTTTATTTTGGAGTAAGGAAAATGTTCAAAAATTGATTCTGGTGATGAATGCACAACTGTGTGATGGTGCTGTGAATGTACACAGTGGATGACTGTAGGGTGTGTGAATATATCTCAATTAAACTGTATTTATAAAAGTAAATGAACAATGGGGAAGAGGGAATGGGATGTTTTGGATGTTCCTTTATGTTTTTTGTTTTTTGTTTTTTTTTTTAAATCTTCATTTTATTGAGATATATTCACATACCACGCAGTCATACAAAACAAATTGTACTTTCGATTGTTTACAGTACCATTACATAGTTGTACATTCATCACCTAAATCAATCCCTGACACCTTCATTAGCACACACACAAAAATAACAAGAATAATAATTAGAGTGAAAAAGAGCAATTGAAGTAAAAAAGAACACTGGGTACCTTTGTCTGTTTGTTTCCTTCCCCTACTTTTCTACACATCCATCCATAAACTAGACAAAGTGGAGTTTGGTCCTCATGGCTTTCCCAATCCCATTGTCACCCCTCATAAGCTACATTTTTATACAACTGTCTTCGAGATTCATGGGTTCTGGGTTGTAGTTTAATAGTTTCAGGTATCCACCACCAGCTATCCCAATTCTTTAGAACCTAAAAAAGGTTGTCTAAAGTGTGCGTAAGAGTGCCCACCAGAGTGATCTCTCGGCTCGTTTTGGAATCTCTCTGCCACTGAAGCTTATTTCATTTCCTTTCACATCCCCCTTTTGGTCAAGAAGATGTTCTCCATCCCACGATGCCGGGTCTACATTCCTCCCCGGGAGTCATATTCCACGTTGCCAGGGAGATTCACTTCCCTGGGTGTCTGATCCCACGTAGGGGGGAGGGCAGTGATTTCACCTTTCAAGTTGGCTTAGCCAGAGAGAGAGGGCCACATCTGAGCAACAAAGAGGCATTCAGGAGGAGACTCTTAGACACAAATACAGGGAGGCCTAGCCTCTCCTTTGCAGCAACCGTCTTCCCAAGGGTAAAACCTATGGTAGAGGACTCAACCCATCAAACCACCAGTCCTCTATGTCTGTGGTCATGTTAGCAACCATGGAGGTGGGGTAGGCGAATACCCCTGCATTCTCCACAGGCTCCTCAAGGGGGCACTACATCTTTTTTTTTTTTTCCTTGTTTGTCTTTTTTCTTTCTTTCTTTCTTTTTTTTTTTTAACTTTCCCTTCTTTTTTGAATCAACTGTATGAAAAAAAAAGTTAAAAAGAAAACAAACATACAATAAAAGAACATTTCAAAGAGACCATAACAAGGGAGTAAGAAAAAGACAACTAACCTAAGATAACTGCTTAACTTCCAACATGTTCCTACTTTACCCCAAGAAAGTTACATAATATAGCAACATTTCAGTGAACTTGTTCCTACTACATCCATCAGAAATTAACAGACCATAGTCATTTCTGGGCATCCCCAGAACATTAAATAGCTTATCTGTTCTTCTTGGATTATTGTTCCCCCTTCCTTAATTGCTCTCTACTGCTAGTTCCCCTACATTCTACATTATAAACCATTTGTTTTACATTTTTCAAAGTTCACATTAGTGGTAGCATATAATATTTCTCTTTTTGTGCCTGGCTTATTTCGCTCAGCATTATGTCTTCAAGGTTCATCCATGTTGTCATATGTTTCACCAGATCGTTCCTTCTTACTGCCGCGTAGTATTCCATCGTGTGTATATACCACATTTTATTTATCCACTCATCTGTTGAAGGACATTTGGGTTGTTTCCATCTCTTGGCAATTGTGAATAATGCTGCTATGAACATTGGCGTGCAGATATCTGTTCGTGTCACTGCTTTCCGATCTTCCGGGTATATACCGAGAAGTGCAATCGCTGGATCGAATGGTAGCTCTATATCTAGTTTTCTAAGGAACTGCCAGACTGACTTCCAGAGTGGCTGAACCATTATACAGTCCCACCAACAATGAATAAGAGTTCCAATTTCTCCACATCCCCTCCAGCATTTGTAGTTTCCTGTTTGTTTAATGGCAGCCATTCTAACCGGTGTTAGATGGTATCTCATTGTGGTCTTAATTTGCATCTCTCTAATAGCTAGTGAAGCTGAACATTTTTTCATGTGTTTCTTGGCCATTTGTATTTCCTCTTCAGAGAACTGTCTTTTCATATCTTTTGCCCATTTTATAATTGGGCTGTCTGTACTATTGTCATTGAGTTGTAGGATTTCTTTGTATATGCAAGATATCAGTCTTTTGTCAGATACATGGTTTCCAAAAATTTTTTCCCATTGAGTTGGCTGCCTCTTTACCTTTTTGAGAAATTCCTTTGAGGTGCAGAAACTTCTAAGCTTGAGGAGTTCCCATTTATCTATTTTCTCTTTTGTTGCTTGTGCTTTGGGTGTAAAGTCTAGGAAGTGGCCTCCTAATACAAGGTCTTGAAGATGTTTTCCTACATTATCTTCTAGGAGTTTTATGGTACTTTCTTTTATATTGAGATCTTTGGTCCATTTTGAGTTAATTTTTGTGTAGGGGGTGAGGTAGGGGTCCTCTTTCATTCTTTTGGATATGGATATCCAACTCTCCCAGCCCCATTTGTTGAAAAGACCATTATGGCTCAGTTCGGTGACTTTGGGGGCCTTATCAAAGATCAGTTGGCCATAGATCTGAGGGTCTATCTCTGAATTCTCAATTCGATTCCATTGATCTATATGTCTATCTTGGTGCCAGTACCATGCTGTTTTGGCAACTGTGGCTTTATAATAAGCTTCAAAGTCAGGGAGTGTAAGTCCTCCCACTTCGTTTTTCTTTTTTAGAGTGTCTTTAGCAATTCGAGGCATCTTCCCTTTCCAAATAAATTTGATAACTAGCTTTTCCAAGTCTGCAAAGTAGGTTGTTGGAATTTTGATTGGGATTGCATTGAATCTGTAGATGAGTTTGGGTAGAATTGACATCTTAATGACATTTAGCCTTCCTATCCATGAACATGGAATATTTTTCCATCTTTTAAGGTCCCCTTCTATTTCTTTTAGTAGAGTTATGTAGTTTTCTTTGTATAGGTCTTTTACATCTTTGGTTAAGTTTATTCCTAGGTACTTGATTTTTTTAGTTGCTATTGAAAATGGTATCTTTTTCTTGAGTGTCTCTTCAGTTTGTTCATTTCTAGCATATAGAAACATTACTGACTTATGTGCATTAATCTTGTATCCCGCTACTTTGCTAAATTTGTTTATTAGCTCTAGTAGGTGTATCGTTGATTTCTCAGGGTTTTCTAGATATAAGATCATATCATCTGCAAACAATGACAGTTTTACTTCTTCTTTTCCAATTTGGATGCCTTTTATTTCTTTGTCTTGCCGGATTGCCCTGGCTAGCACTTCCAGCACAATGTTGAATAACAGTGGTGACAGCGGGCATCCTTGTCTTGTTCCTGATCTTAGAGGGAAGGCTTTCAGTCTCTCACCATTGAGTACTATGCTGGCTGTGGGTTTTTCATATATGCTCTTTATCATGTTGAGGAAGTTTCCTTCAATTCCTACCTTTTGAAGTGTTTTTATCAAAAAGGGATGTTGGATTTTGTCAAATGCTTTTTCAGCATCTATTGAGATGATCATTTGATTTTTCCCTTTCGAATTTTTAATGTGTTGTAATACATTGATTGTTTTTCTTATGTTGAACCATCCTTGCATGCCTGGAATGAACCCCACTTGGTCATGGTGTATGATTTTTTTAATGTGTCTTTGGATTCGATTTGCAAGTATTTTGTTGAGGATTTTTGCATCTATATTCATTAGGGAGATTGGCCGGTAGTTTTCCTTTTTTGTAGCATCTTTGCCTGGTTTTGGTATTAGATTGATGTTAGCTTCATAAAATGAGTTAGGTAGTGTTCCATTTTTTTCAATGTTTTGAAAGAGTTTGAGTAAGATTGGTGTCAGTTCTTTCTGGAAAGTTTGGTAGAATTCCCCTGTGAAGCCATCTGGCCCTGGGCATTTATTTGTGGGAAGATTATTGATGACTGATTGGGTCTCTTTGCTTGTGATGGGTTGGTTGAGGTCTTCTATTTCTTCTCTGGTCAGTCTAGGTTGTTCATATGTTTCCAGGAAATTGTCCATTTCTTCTACATTATCCAGTTTGTTGCCATACAGTTGTTCATAATATCGTCTTATAGTTTTTTTAATTTCTTCAGGATCTGCAGTTATGTCACCTTTTTCATTCATTATTTTGTTTATATGGGTCTTCTCTCTTTTTGATTTTGTCAGTCTAGCTAGGGGCTTGTCAATCTTGTTGATCTTCTCAAAGAACCAACTTTTGGTGATATTTATCCTCTCTATTGTTTTTTTGTTCTCTATGTCATTTATTTCTGCTTTAATCCTTGTTATTTCTTTTCTTGTACTTGGTTTAGGATTGGTTTGCTGTTCATTTTCTAGCTTCTTCAGCTGATCCATTAGTCCTTTGATTTTGGCTCTTTCTTCCTCTTAATATATGCGTTTAGTGCTATAAATTTCCCCCTTAGCACTGCTTTTGCTGCATCCCATAGGTTTTGGTATGTTGTGTTCTCATTTTCATTCGTCTCTGTATATTTAGCAATTTCTCTTGCTATTTCTTCTTCAACCCACTGATTGTTTAGGAGTTTGTTGTTTAACCTCCAGGTATTTGTGAATTTTCTAAGTCTCTGATGGTTATTGACTTCTAATTGTATTCCATTGTGGTCAGAGAATGTGCTTTGAATAATTTCAATCTTTTTAAATTTATTGAGACTTGTTTTATGTCCCAGCATATGATCTATTCTGGAGAAAGTTCCGTGAGCACTAGAAAAGTATGTGTATCCTGGTGATTTGGGATGTAATGTCCTGTATATGTCTGTTAAATCTAATTCATTTATCAGATTGTTTAGGTTTTCAATTTCCTTATTGGTCTTCTGTCTGGTTGATCTATCTATAGGAGAGAGTGATGTGTTGAAGTCTCCCACAATTATTGTGGAAACATCAATTGCTTCCTTTCGTTTTGCCAGTGTTTCTTTCATGTATTTTGTGGCACCTTGATTGGGTGCATAGACATTTACGATTGTTATTTCTTCTTGCTGAATTGCCCCTTTTATGAGTATGTAGTGGCCTTCTTTGTCTCTCAAAACATCCCTGCATTTGAAGTCTATTTTATCTGAGATTAATATTGCTACACCTGCTTTCTTTTGGCTGTAGCTTGCATGAAATATTTTTTTCCATCCTTTCACTTTCAGTTTCTTTGTGTCCCTGTGTCTAATATGAGTCTCTTGTATGCAACACATTGATGGTTCATTCTTTTTGATCCATTCTGCGAATCTATATCTTTTAATTGGGGAGTTTAATCCATTTACATTCAACGTTAAAACCGTGAAGGCATTTCTTGAATCGGCCATCTTATCCTTTGGATTATGTTTGCCATATTTTTCCCTCTCTCTATTAATATCCTTTATTGTACCCATACCGAATCTCTTTAGTACTGAACCTTTCTCCAAGTCTCTCTGTCCTGTCTTTGTTTCTCTGTCTGTAGGGCTCCCTTTAGTATCTCCAGTAGGGCAGGTCTCTTGTTAGCAAATTCTCTCAGCATTTCTTTGTCTGTGAAAAATTTAAGCTCTCCCTCAAATTTGAAGGAGAGCTTTGCTGGATAAAGTATTCTTGGCTGGAAATTCCTCTCACTCAGAATTTTAAATATATCGTGCCACTGCCTTCTCGCCTCCATGGTGGCTGCTGAGTAGTCACTACTTAGTCTTATGCTGTTTCCTTTGTATGTGGTGAATTGCTTTTCTCTTGCTGCTTTCAGAACTTGCTCCTTCTCTTCTATGTTTGACAGTGTGATCAGTATATGTCTCGGAGTGGGTTTTTTTGGATTTATTCTATTTGGAGTTCGCTGAGCATTTATGATTTGTGTATTTATGTTGTTTAGAAGATTTGGGAAGTTTTCCCCAACAATTTCTTTGAATACTCTTCCTAGACCTTTACCCTTTTCTTCCCCTTCTGGGACACCAATGAGTCTTATATTCGGACGTTTCATATTATCTATCATATCCCTGAGGTCCATTTCGAGTTTTTCAATTTTTTTTCCCCATTCTTTCTTTTATGCTTTCATTTTCCATTCTGTCATCTTCCAGGTCACTGATTCGTTGTTCAACTTCCTCTAGTCTTGTACTATGAGTGTCCAGAATCTTTTTAATTTGGTCAACAGTTTCTTTAATTTCCATAAGATCATCCATTTTTTTATTTAGTCTTGCAATGTCTTCTTTATGCTCTTCTAGGGTCTTCTTGATTTCCTTCATATCCCGTACTATGGTCTCATTGTTCATCTTTAGTTCTTTGAGTAGCTGCTCTAGGTGCTGTGACTCTTCTGGTCTTTTGATTTGGGTGCTTGGGCTTGGGTTATCCATATCGTCTGGTTTTTTCATATGCTTTATAATTTTCTGTTGTTTTTGGCCTCGTGGCATTTGCTGAACTTGATAGGGTTCTTTTAGGGTTTGTAGACCTATTGAAGTCCTTATCTCTAACGTATCAGATCTACAGCTTCGTGGAGTACACTTTCTCTAACTAACCAGCAGGTGGCGTCCACGAGCCACCTGTTCTCCACAAGCCAGTTCTCCCCTGCTTAGCCTTTTTGGTGAGTGGGGGAGTGAGTCTTGTGGGGCCCAATTGGTGTACCAAGCTTGCATGTGTAGTTGGTGTTGCCTGCCCTGTATGTGGGGCGTGTTTCTGGGCAGTCGGGGAGGGGGGGTGGCCCTAACAATCAAATCTCCCTGATGATCCTAGAGTTTTAAACTGCTGCAATAGTCTAATCCTTCAGTTCAGTCCTGCCACAGTTTGTCTCTGCCACTGACCCACAAGTCTTTGGTATTGGCGTATGGCTCCTGAGACTTGCAAGTGGGCCCCTCTTCCAGGCTGTGCACCCCGGGTCCTCTGTTGAGGGATGACTGTGCTATGTCACAGGTGAGTGCCGTCCCCCCAGGGCAGTTCTGGGCTGCTGGGCTGTGTAGGGAGGCTCCCAGTCTGCTCAAATGATGGCTGAATGGGGCTTTGTTAATTCACACTGCTCCACCCTCCCAGCTCTGGGACACTCAGCTGAGGTTGCAGGGAAGGCTAATGTCCACGCCCAGTTTTGTGGTGTGTGCCTGTTATTTGAAGCACTTCCGTCACACTGGGTTGTCTGGGGCAGCTCTGGGCTATGGGGCTGGCGATGGGCAGGAGTGTTTCCTGTCCACCAGGATGGTGGCTGTGAGCGGACACCCCCCTTTTCTTGGGAAGTTGTGTTGTTTAGTGAATTTTCTCAGCCACTGGATTATTGCCTTTTGTCTCAGAGCTCTCTTAGTTCTGCTCTTGACTTGACGTGCCCAAATAGCAATTCTTTGAAGCTTTCTGTATTGGGCTTCTTAGAGTAATTGTTTTAGAAAAAGAAAAAAGGATTTAAAAAAAAAAAAAAAAAAAAAAAAAAAAAACGGCCCTCCTCAGAGTTCTAATGGGTTATTGAAATGCTAATAGACAAAGCAACCAGGGCCATTAGGGAAAGGTCCACAGGGCAGAGAGATCAGCTTTGGTTCGGGATTTGCATATGCGCCTCAAGGCCTGATCTCCGCCCTTCCCCTTTCTGTGTTCACCAGAACTCCAAAAATCCTCTGCTTTTATTTTGGAGTTTTTCGAGTTGTTTTTTTTCTATGCCTGTCTCCTCTCTGCTGGGCTGGCTGCTCTCAGAGTCTCTGGTGTCTGGTCTCAGTCTATCTATGGTTGGAGTTTGAATCAGTAGAATGAGTTTCCGATAAGAGCAGCCACTGCAGTTCTCCCTTCTTCCCGGAGTTGACAGCCCCTCCTCCCCCGGGACTGAGCCTGGCAGGGAGGGGCGCAGGTCCCCTGGCCGCAAAAACTTACAGATTTCGCTGATCTCAGCAGTTCCACGTTTTCATGAGTGTTGTATGAAGTATGCCCAAAGACAGATTGCTCTGTGGTGTCCAGTCCACGCAGTTCCTGGCTTTTTACCTACTTTCCTGGAGGAGTAACTAAAACTTACAGCTCACCAGTCTGCCATCTTGCCCCGCCCTCCCCTTTATGTTTTTATTTTTATTTTATTTTTTGGAGTAATTAAAACACTAAATGATTGTGATGATGAAAGCAAAACTATACGATGATACTGTGAACAACTGATTTTACACTTTGAATGATTGTATGTTATGTGATTACATCTCAATAAAATTGCATAAAAAACAAAATAGGCAAAAATAATTTCAGTATCCTATGGTTTAAATATCAAAGAATGTTAATATAGCCCAGCTATGTTAAGAGATTTCATTTGTCTCACTCTGTGAAAAAGAGAAAATTCTTTAAAAATGTATCATGGGGAGGGCAGGTAGGGCAAGATGGCTGAGTGGTGAGGTGTACATTTTAGTTACTCCTCCAGGGCAGTAGATAGAAAACCAGGAACTCTGTGGACTGGACACTGCAGAGCTATTTGACTTTGGGCATACTTCATACAAAATTCATGAACACATGGAACAGGTGAGATCAGCAAAATCTGCAAGGTTTTGTGGGCCAGGGGACCTGCACACCTCCCTGCCAGGCTCAGTCCTGTGGGAGGAGGGGCCATCAGCACTGGGAACAGGGAGAGAGAACTGCAGTTGCAGCTATTATTGGAAACATTCTACAGATCCAAACTCCAAGCATAGATAAACTGAGAACAGACACTGAAGAATCCAGAAGATGCCAGCCCAGCAGAGAGGAGATAGGGATAGCAAAAGCAACAAGGAAAACCCCAAAATAAAAGCAGAGACTTTTTGGAGTTCTGGTGAACATAGAATGGGGAAGGGCAGAGCTCAGGCTGAGTCAGGCTCATATGCAAATCCAGAAGGCGAGGTTCTTTTTTGAAAAACTGGTTTCTCTGCTCCCTGGAGAGTTCCTTAATGGCCCTAATCTCCTTGTCTTTTAGTATTTCAATAGCCCATTAGAACTGCTAGGAGAGCCCTTCCCTTTTTTTTTAAAAATCTTTTTCTCTTTTTCTAAAACAATTGCTTTAAGAAGTCTAAAACAGAAGGCCTCAAAGACTTGCAATTTGGGCAACTCAAGACAAGAGCAGAGCTAAGAGAGCTCTGAGACACAACACAATAAGTCCAGTGGCTGAGAAAATTCACTGAACACCACAACTTCCTAAGAAATGGGGGGCATAACCTCACAGCCATCTTCCGGGTGGGCAGGGAACACTCCTGCCAGTCACTGGCCCCACAGCCCAGAGCTGCCCCAGACAACCCAGTGTGGTGGGTAGTGTTTCCAACAACACACACACACACCACAAAATTGGGTGTGGACATTAGCCTTCCCTGCACCCTCAGCTGGATGTCCCAGAGTTGGGAAGGTAGAGCAGTGTGAATTAACATGCCCCATTCAGCCATACTTTCAGCAGATTGGGAATGTTCCTACACAGCCCTGCAGCCCAGAACCACCCTGGGGGGATTGTGCTCACCTGTGACAGCACAGTCATCCCTCAACAGAGGACCTGGGTGTGCACAGCCTGGAAGAGGGACCCACATGCAAATCTCAGGGGCCATATGCCAATACCGAGTTGTGGGTCAGTGGCAGAGACAAACTGTGGCAGTACTGAAATGAAGGATTAGACTATTACAGCATCTGTAAATCTCAAGGATCACCAGGGAGATATGTTTGTTAGAGCTGACACCCTCCCTGACAGCCCAGACACATGCCCTATATACAGGGCAGGCAACACCAATTACACAGGCAAGCTTGGCACATCAATTGGACCCCACAGGACTCACACCCACACTCACCACAAAGATAAAGTGGGGGAGCACTGGCTTGAGTGAAAGAGGTGGCTAGAGGACACCACCTGCTGTTTAGTTAAAGTGTACTCCACAAAGCTGTAGATCTGACAAACTAGAGATAAGAGTTTTAATAAGTCTACAAATCCTAAAAGAACCCTATGAATTTAAGCAAATGCCAAGAGACCAAAAACAACAGAAAATTTTAAAGCATATGAAAAAAACAGACAATATGGATAACCCAAGCCCAAGCACCCAAATCAAAAGATCAGAGGAGACACAGTACTTGGAGCAATTAATCAAAGAACTAAAGATGAGCAATGAGACCATGGCACAGGATATAAAGGACATGAAGAAGAGCATGGCATAGGATATAAGGACATAAAGAAGAACCTAGAAGAGCATAAAGAAGAAATTGCAAGAGTAAATTTAAAAATAGATGATCTTATGGAAATAAAAGAAACTGTTGACCAAATTAAAAAGATTCTGGATACTCTTCCAGTGACCTGGAAGATGACAGAACAGAAAATGAAAGAACAAAAGAAAGAATGGAAAAAAATCAAAAAATCAAAATGGACCTCAGGGATGTGATAGATAATATGAAACATACAAATATAAGACTCATTGGTGTTCCAGAAGGGGAAGAGAAGGGTAAAGGTCTAGAAAGAGTACTTAAAGAAATTGTTGGAGAAAACTTCCCAAATCTTCTAAACACCATAAACACACAAACCATAAATGCCCAGTGAACCCCAACTAGAATAAATCCACATAAACCCATGCCAAGATATATTCTGATCACACTGTCAAATATGGAAGAGAAGGAGCAAGTTCTGAAAACAGCAAGAGAAAAGCAACTCACCACACAGAAAGTAAACAACATAAAAATAAGTAGTGACTGCTCAGCAGCCACCATGGAGGCGAGAAGGCAGGGGCATGACATATTTAAAATTCTGAGTGAGAAAAATTTCAAACCAAGAATCCTTTATCCAGCAAAGCTTTCCTTCAAATTTGAGGGAGAGCTTAAATTTATCACAGGCAACAATGCTGACAGAATTTGATAACAAGACACCTGCCCTACTTGAGATACTAAAGGGAGCACTATGACAGAGAAACAAAGAAAGGAGAGAGAGAGATGGAGCAAGGTTCAGTATGAAAGGGATTCATTATGGGTACATTAAAGGACATTAATAGAGAGAGGGAAAATATATATGACAAGCATAAACCAAAGGATAAGATGGCTGATTCAAGAAATGCCTTCATGGTAATAACATTGAATGTAAATGGATTAAACTCCCCAATTATAAGATATAGATTTGTAGAATGGATCAATAAAATGAACCATCAATATGTTGCATACAAGAGACTCATCTTAGACACAGGGACACAAATAAATTGAAAGTGAAAGGATGGGAAAAATATTTCATGCAAGCTACAGCCAAAAGAAAGCAGGGGTAGCAATATTAATCTCAGATAAAATAGACTTTCAATGCAAGGATGTTATGAGAGACAAAGAAGGTCACTACATACTAATAAAAGGGGCAATTCAACAAGAAGAAATAGCAATCATAAATGTTTATGCACCCAGTCATGGTGCCACAAAATACATGAGACAAATACTGGCAAAACTAAAGGAAGCAATTGATGTTTCCACAATATTTGTGGGAGATTCAACACATCACTCTCTCCTATAGACAGATCAACCAGATGGAAGACCAATAAGGAAATTGAAAACCTAAACAATCTGATAAATGAATTGGATTTAACAGACATATAGAGAACATTGCATCCCAAATCACCAGGATACACATTCTTCTCTAGTGCTCATGGAATTTTCTCCAGAATAGATCATATGCTGGGACATAAAATAAGCCTCAATAAATTTAAAAAATTGAAATTATTCAAAGCACATTCTCTGACCACAATGGAATACAATTAGAAGTCAATAACCATCAGAGACTTAGAAAATTCACAAATACCTGGAGGTTAAACAACACACTCCTAAACAATCATTGTGTTAAAGAAGAAATAGCAAGAGAAATTGCTAAATATATAGAGATGAATGAAAATGAGAACACAACATACCAAAACCTATGCAATGCAGCAAAAGTGGGACTGAGCAGGAAATTTATATCACTAAACGTGTATATTAAAAAGGAAGAAAGAGCCAAAATCAAAGAACTAATGGATCAACTGAAGAAGCTAGAAAACGAGCATAAAACCAATCCTAAACCAAGTAGAAGAAAGGAAATAAAGATTAAAGCAGAAATAAATGACATGGAGAACAAAAAAAAGAAAAAAAACAATAGAGAGTATAAATAACACCAAAAGTTTGTTCTTTGAGAAAATCAAGAAAACTGACAAGCCCCTAGCTAGACTGATGAAATCAAAAAGAGAGAAGACCCATATAAACAAAACAATGAATAAGAAAGGTGACATTACTGTGGATCCCAAAGAAATCAAAAAAATTTTGAGGACACTATGAACAACTGTATGCCAAAAAACTGGATAATGTAGAGGAAATAGACAATTTCCTGGAAGCATGAACAACTTAGACTTACCAGAGAAGAAACAGAAGACCTCAAACAACCAATCACAAGTAAAGAGATCCAATCAGTCATCAAAAAGCTTCCCACAAATAAATGCCTAGGGCCAGATGACTTCACAGGGGAATTCTACCAAACTTTCCAAAAAGAACAGACACCAATCTTACTTAAACTCTTTCAAAACATTGAAGAAAATGGAACACTACCTAACTCATTTTATGAAGATAACATCAATCTAATACCAAAACCAGGCAAAGATGCTACAAAAAAAGGAAAACTACAGGCCTATCTCCCTAATGAATATAGATGAAAAATTCTCAACAAAATACTTTCAAATCGAATCCAAAGACACATTAATAAAATCATACACCATGACCAAGTGGGGTTCATTCCAGGCATGTGAGGATGGTTCAACATAAGAAAATCAAGCAATGTATTACAACACATTAACAAATCAAAAGGGAAAAATCAAATGATCATCTCAATAGATGCTGAAAAAGCATTTGACAAAATCCAACATCCCTTTTTGATAAAAACACTTCAAAAGGTAGGAATTGAAGGAAACTTCCTCAATATGATAAAGAGCATATATGAAAAACCCACAGTCAGCATAGTACACAATGGTGAAAGACTGAAAGCCTTCCCTCTAAGATCAGGAACAAGACAAGGATGCCTGCTATCACCACTGTTATTCAACATTGTGCTGGAAGTTCTAGCCAGGGCAATCTGGCAAGACAAAGAAATAACAGTCATCCAAATTGGAAAGGAAGAAGTAAAACTGTCATTGTTTCCATATGATATCATCTTATATCTGGAAAACCTGGAGAAATCAATGATACAGCTATGAGAGCTAATAAACAAATTTAGCAAAGTAGCGGGATACAAGATTAATGAACATAAGTCAGTAATGATTCTATATGCTAGAAATGAACAAACTGAAGAGATACTCAAGAAAAAGATATCATTTTCAATAGCAACTAAAAAAATCAAGTACCTAGGAATAAACTTAACCAATGATGTAAAAGACCTATACAAAGAAAGCTACATAACTGTACTAAAAGAAATAGAAGGGGACCTTAGAAGGTGGAAAATTAGTCTATGTTCATGGATAGGAAGTCTAAATGTCATGAAGATGTCAATTCTACCCAAACTCATCTATAGATTCAATGCATTCCCCATCAAAATTCCAACAACCTACTTTGCAGACTTGGAAAAGCTAGTAATCAAATTTATTTGGAAAGAGAAGATGCCTGAAATTGCTAAAGACTCTCTAAAAAAGAAAAAAGGAGTGGGAGGATTTACACTCCCTGACCTTGAAGCTTATTATAAAGCCACAGTTTTCAAAACAGCATGGTTCTGGCACAAAGATAGACATATTGATCAATGGAATCAAATTGAGAATTTGGAGATAGACCCCCAGAGCTATGTCTGACTGATCTTTGATAAGGCCCCCAAATTCACTGAACTGCGACATGATAGTCTTTTCAACAAATGTGGCTGAGAGAGTTGGATACCCATATCCAAAAGATTGAAAGACGACCCCTGCCTCACACCCTACACAAAAATTAACTCAAAGTGCATCAAAGTTCTCAATATAAAAGACAGTACCATAAAACTCCTAGAAGACAATGTAGAGAAACATCTTCAAGACCTTGTATTAGGCAGCCACTTTCTAGATTTTACACCGAAAGCACAAGCAACAACAAAAAAAAAAATAGATAAATGGGAACTCCTCAAGCTTAGAAGTTTCTGTACCTCAAAGGAATTTGTCAAAAAGGTAAAGAGGCAGCCAACTCAATGGGAAAAAAAAATTGGAAACCATGTATCTGACAAAAGATTGATATCTTGCATATATGAAGAAATCCTACAACTCAATGACAGTAGTACACACAGCCCAATTATAAAATGGGCGCAAGATATGAAAAGACAGTTCTCTGAAGAGAAAATACAAATGGCCAAGAAACACATGAAAAAATGTTCAGCTTTGCTAGCTATCAGAGAGATGCAAATTAAGACCACAGTGAGATACCATCTCACACCAATTGGAATGGCTGCCATTAAACAAACAGGAAACTACAAATGCTGGAGAGGATGTGGAGAAATTGGAAGTCTTATTCATTGTTGGTGGGACTGTATAATGGTTCAGCCCCTCTGGAAGTCTGTCTGCCAGTTCCTTAGAAAACTATATTACCCTTTGATCCAGCGATTGCTCTTCTCGGTATATACCTGGAAGATCTGAAAGCAGTGACACGAACAGAGATCTGCATGCCACTGTTCATAGCAGCATTATTCACAATTGTCAAGATGTGGAAACACCCCAATGTACTTCAACAGTTGAGTGGATAAATAAAATGTGGTATATACACATGATGGAATACTACATGGCAGTAAGAAGGAATGATGTCATGAAACATATGACAACATGGATGAACCTTGAAGATATAATGCTGAGCAAAATAAGCCAGGCACAAAAAGAGAAATATTATATGCTACCACTAATGTGAACATTGAGAAATGTAAAACAAATGGTTTATAATGTAGAAGGTAGGGGAACTAGTGATAGAGAGCAATTAAGGAAGGGGGAATGATAATCCAATAAGAACAGATAAGCTACTGTGGGTAAATTTAACATTCTGGGAATGCCCAGGAATGACTACGGTCTGTTAATTTCTGATGGGTATGGTAGGAACAAGTTCACAGAAATGTTCCTATATTAGGTTACTTTCTTGGGGTAGAGTAGGAACATGTTGTAAGTAAAGTAGTAGTTATCTTAGGTTAATTGTCTTTTTCTTACTCCCTTGTTATGGTCTGTTTGAAATGTTTTTTTATTGTATGATTTTAATTTTTTTTTAAATTTTTTATATAGTTGATTTAAAAAAATAGAGTTAATTTAAAAAAAAGAATGAAAAAATGTGCAGAGCCAGCTTGAGGAGCTGGTGGAGAATGCAGGGGTGTTGGTCTCCCCCACCTTGATGGTCGCTGATGTGCTCACAGATATAGGGGACTGGTGGTTTGATGGGCTGTGCCCTCTACCACAGTACTTGCCCTTGGGAAGACTGTTGCTGCAAGGGGAGGTTAGGCCTCCCTATAATTGTGCCTAGAGCCTCCTCCTGAATGCCTCTTTGTTGCTCAGATGTGGCCTTCTCTCTCTAGCTAAGCCAACTTGAAAGGTGAAATCACTGCCCTCTCCCTTATGTTGGTTCAGACACCCAGGGGAGTGAATCTCCCTGGCAATGTGGAATATGACTCCTGGGGAGGAATGTAGATCCAGCATCATGGGATGGAGAGCATATTCTTGACTAAAAGGGGGATGTGAAAGGAAATGAAATAAGCTATAGTGGCAGAGGGATTCCAAAAGGAGCCAAGAGGTCACTCTGCTGGGCACTCTTATGCACAGTATAGACAACCCTTTTTAGGTTCTAGTGAATTAGATTAGCTAGCAGTAAATACCTGGAACTGTCAAACAGCAACCTGGAAGCCATGAATCTTGAAGATGATTGTATAAAAATGTAGCTCATGGGGGGTGACAGTGTAATTGGGAAAGCCATATAGACCACACTCACTTTTGTCTAGTTTATGGCTGGATGAGTAGAAAAATGGGGGAAGGAAAAAAAACAAACAAAGGCACCCAGTGTTCTTTTTTACTTTAATTGCTCTTTTTCACTTTAATTATTATTATTGTTATTTTTGTGTGTGTGGTAATGAAGGTGTTGGGGATTTATTTTAGTGATGAATGCACAGCTATGTAATGGTACCGTGAACAATCAAATGTACACTTTGTTTTGTATGTCTGCATGGTATGTGAATATATCTCAATAAAATGAATTTTAAAAAAATGCATCATGGTACTGAAAAAAAAAATACTGTTTCCAGGCCTACTAAATTTGGATATCTGGAATTTTGGCACAGATATTTGCATTTTTAAAACTCTCTAGGTGATTCTAATGTGCAGTCAGAAATGAGAAACGCTGCTCTAAAATCTTCATTTTCCCAAAAAATCAAGGATGAGATAATATTTTAATATAAATTTACAACTATGGCAACAGGATCTTTACAGTAATTTAATGTTCTCCATACTCACAGAATGGAGCCATATAGCACTTTAGAGTTTAGGAATGCTAAATATACCTTGCATCTCTGAGGACTGGAATATGTATTAACAAAACAATATCTAAGAATTGTACTTATTAACAATGTCTGTTTTTGAGGGAATACAATCCAGTGATTAAAGGCTTTATGCTGGAGATAGGTAGCTCAAGTTAAAATGCTAGCTCAGCCATTTACTAACTATGTGATCTTGGGCAAATTATCAGTCTTACCTTAGCTTTACCTTCTATAAAATTGGAATAAAAATGTTATCTTCCTCATGGTATCGCTGCAGGGATTAGTGGAAATATTAAATGTAAAATGCTTAGAACAGCATAAGCAGTGTAAGTAATCTTGAGTAAGTTCTCTGTATGTGTTAAGCACAGAACACTAGTGATTGGCAGAACATGAAGGGAGGACTGAGGACTGAGTTCAAGTTAATAGCTTTCAAATTTCTGAAAGCTCTATAACCTTTTCCATATTAAAGAAATATGTTTTATATGAGTGAATATTAGAACAACTCCTTTGAACTTAAAACCCCTAAATGACTAAGCTTTTTCATAATTTTTATATAGGCCAAATGCTACTTAAAATAAACATTTGACTGTATATCCAAAAAGGAATAAGTGGTGTAGGAGGGTAGCAGTATTCCAATCAAATAAAAATAATAACAGACATTATAGACATCCATAACCCTAATTTTATTTCCATAAATAATTTATTCTTTTTGAGTTGATGGGACCTTAAAAACACTTTAACATATTCTATGAGTCATTTAAACATAATTTTCTAGTGTATGGGCTTGGCTTAACATCTCTGAACATGTGATTTCTTATATGTATGAAAGAGATAATGAAAAGTTTCCATTTCATAAGCTTGTGCTGAAGAATAGATGAAGCAATCTTTTACAACAGCTGACATGTCATGTAGCACACATTAATCACCTAATTAATGGTATGCACAGTTATCTCATTAAGTCCTTACAAGAATATTGGGATCAAGTTCTTAACCTCATTTCACAAATGAGGACATTGGAACTCAGAGATATTAACTGACTTCCCCAAGTTCAGTCAACTAGTAAATGGCAATGTTTTTGAACTCCAAGACCAAATTTTTCCTTTTCTATACACCATAACTGCTTTTTTCTTTATCTCTCTTCCCTCTATAAATGTCTGGCAATTGAATGTAGGGGGGAATCTGGGAATGATTAAACTTATCACATTTTTTTTCTCTTTTTCTGGTCTTGGTCAGTGTAGTACTACTGCTAGAGAAAAATTATAGAACAGTGGTGATCAGGACATACATACATGTTGTCTGTGTGTTTGGAAAGATTGCATATAAAATATATTATTTATAAATATATATGAATACATTCAAGCTTATCTATATTTACACCAGTATTTTCCTTTGACTTATCCCTAATTGATTCCAATTCCCATTCTCTTCAGTGATTGAAAATCATACCACTCACCATGAGCCACCTACTGTCAGTCCTCTCAGGAAATGGAATCATGATAATAAGGGATTGAAAATGGTAATAAAGAAAGCCATGATCTAGTGGATACCTATTTATTGCAAATGTAGAGTGTTTATGCTATCCCTTCATTTTGTTTTCCAAACCACCCTAGTAGGCTGCTGTTATCTACATCTTGCTTGTGTGGAAACCAAGGCTCTAAGAAGTGAAATAATTTAGCTAAGGTGAATAACCAATAAGCACTGTGTATCACCTCCAAATTTAAAGAGAAATAGAAGCCACCACATATGGAAGCCATATACTATTTTACCATCCACATCATCTCCCCCTGTCTCAGTGAAGGGGTAACAGAATCTCATCTGAACAAGGGCACTGTAGAGGTAGGAACTGAATGTAAAACAAAATTAACACAACAAATTACAAAACAAAAATTATGTAATTCTAATCATTATGATATACTGTCTGGATATAGTGTCCAGAGCCTGGAGCATTGTAGGTATTCAAATATATGGAATAAATGAAAAAGAATCCATTGGAAGATGATCTGGATGGACAAGAAATTGGCCAAATGGAAGCAAATTATAAAGTATAAAAGAGTGTATAAGGGAAAGGGCAACATTCATAAAAGTGAGGATAGTAAGATCTTCATTTAACAGAGTAGTTTTCTAAAACAATCTGCAAAGCTGCTATGACAGACAGCTGTTGTTTCTGATGTGTTCATCTATTCTTCTTTCCTCTGGTAACAGTAATCTCCTTTTGCAGATATCACTGTGATATTCTTGAAAGCACTGTTAATTAAGGCAGCCTGCTTTTCCTTACAAAACTCATGTAAGCCAAGCTAGGCAAGTATAATAATTACTGAAATCCATGATCTATCCTATATCTTTCTAAGGAAGTCCCATAATGCTTAAGTAAAGCCAAGTCAATTCAATTTCTATTTTTTGCAATGCTCCCCCAGTGCAGATTGTCTTTTATGCTATTAATTTTGTAGGTTGGAGCTACTAATGACTTACTTCCTAAAAGCTCACCTCTTAGGATAGAGCCACTATAATAAAACAACATTCCAGCCTGCAGGGGCTTGTCCAGCAGGGAGATGAAAGGAAACACTAGGAACAAAATGAAACACAGACTTAATTATGAGAAGTGGAGTGAAGTGTGAAGTCAATCAAGCTGCTCTGATGGCAGCCAGTTCAGAGCTCAGTGTGAAAGTACTTCACAATAAGGCAGAGGTTAGCAAGCCCAGTTACAGAAGCTTAAAACAGACATTCCAAAGAACATGAGGACATATATACATGAAAGGGGGTCTTGTGACATAGAGGAAAGATTAACTATCTTCAGAGTGTCAGATAATACCTTTAGGACTCTATAGAAGAGCAAGACATAGCTGGCATCATATGCAGAGGAAATCCTGGTGCCTAGCTTATATTGGCCACCTGCACATTCCTCCCTCCTTAAGAAGGTTAGCTGAAACACTAGTTGACCTAGGTCATGCAGGCAGCTGTGTGCTTTTTTGGATTCCACAGAGTATGAAGGAGAGGCCTGGGTTCTGGCGTCCCCAAACCAAAATATCCCTCCTGCAAATTAAGAAATAGAACTGTTGCTCAAGATATTTTACTTCCATCTTCCATAAAATTGTTGTAAACAGTGTATGATGTCTACAGTGACAATGGTACACCCATTAGAAATAATGCTTCTAATATTTCTCTACCCAATCACCCCAATATAGAGAGTGGTCTTATCCTGCAAGTTCTAAGCAGGCTGACATTATGAATACAATTCCAGTTTGCTTTGAGTTCAGAGGGTGTAATCCCACAGTACTGTGAACTACACATAAATATTGATTGATGATCTGCCTTCATTCTCAGTGAAAACTTTGGTAAGCAGTTGGTTATTTATTGCTTTATACAAATAAAAACAGGTGATAAAAGTAATTTCTTAGTATTATTAATGGAGGTCTTTATTCAGTGTAGCAGGAATTGGATGTTTTATAATCAGCATGCTCACAATAACAAAGCACTAAAAAGGTTAAAAAAGCTTTTACAGATGGGCTTTGTCATTCCATCATGCTGTAATTACCATACAACATGTGCTCTGTGTTGATTACTGCTTTGATGGTAAAAATCTCTGGTGAAATTGTAATTGGATTAAATAAAAAATAAGTACAGCTATTAATCACTGATTTTCTGATGTCATTACAATTGTACCTCTGAATTTTCTATTTTCATCAGAAGGTAATAAGAATATTTATTTAATTTACTATGTTTTGAGATACTCTGAGAAGAGTCTGACAAAAAAGTGTAGGTTACTGGTAAAGTTGCGGAACAGGTTACATTTATTCTCAGCATCCACTCACCTATTTATTTTCCTCTTTTTCACCTTTCATGTGATACCTTTACATCTCTCATGGCAAGAATAACAGGAATCTAATAAACTCATCAAAGGTAAGGCACTCATGATTTCTGTTATTCTTTCCAGTGGTTCCTGCGTTTAAATGAGAGGACAATCAATTGGAAACAATTATTTTGACATAGTCATCAACAACATTCATTGCTTTCCCATTGAATGGAATATAGGCTAAATTAACAAATAAGGAAAGAAAATCCTCAAGATAAAATGTTGAACAGTATAATTTATATGACCAATTTAAATTAAAAATTATCTAGATGTGCATTTTTCAAATAAAACATTTTATTTTGAAATAATTATAGATTCACATGCATTTGTAAGAAATACTGCAGAGAAATCCAAAGTACCTTTTACTAAGTATCCCCCAATGGAAACATTTTCTGTAACTATATGAAAATATCAGAGCAGGATAATGATATACAGTGAGGACACAGAACCCTTCCTTCACCACAAGAACCTTTCAGTTTGTTTTTTCTTCCAGCCCCTCTTTAACTCATGGCAACCACAAATCTATAGTTTCTATAGTTTTGTCATCTCAAGAATGATATATAAACGTAATTCTGCAGTATGCAAAATTTCGGTATTTTTTTCACTCAGCATAATTATCTGGAGATTCATGCAAGTTGTTGCATGTAACAAAATTTCATGAATTGTAGTACTATAATTTATGATTTAGCATTTATTACTGATAATTCTGTGGTATGGATATACCACAGTTTGTTTAATTATTAACCTGTGAAGGACATTTGGGCTGTTTCCAAATTTGGGGCTATTATGAGTAAAACTGCTGTGAACATTTGTGTAAGGTTTTTGAATGAATATAAGGCTTCATTTTCCTGTGAAAAATTCCCTTGAGTGCAATTGCTGTTTCAAACAGTATTTACATGTTTAGCTTTTAAAGAAACTCCCAAAATGTTTCCCAGAGTGGCTATATCTATTAAATCCCTACTAGTAATATATATGAGATCCAGTTTATACACATCTTAGCCAGCATTTGATGTTACTGTTTTTTTTTTTAATTTTGATAGGTATGTAGTAATACCTCTCACTAGGGTTTTAAATTGCCTTTCCCTAATGATGAATTATTTTGAAAGGATTATTTTGAGTATTTTTTGTGATTACTCACCATGTCTTCAGTGAAATGTTTCTTCATGACTTTTGCCCATTTTCTATTTAAACTCTGATTTTATTGTTGAGTTTTGAGTGTTCTTTATATTAATTACATGTAAGTCTTTTGTTGTATAAATAGTTTGCAAATATTTTCTCCCATTCTGTAGTTTGCCATTTCATCCTTTTTACAGGGTTTTCACAAAGCAATTTTTTTTAATTATTTTGGTGAAGTCCAGTTTATCAGTTTTTTCTTTTATGATTGTGTTTTTGGTGTCAAGTCTAAAAACTCTTTGCCTAGCCCCGGATCCTGAAGATTTTCTTCTATTTTTTTCCTAAAGTTTAAAAGTTTTATGTTTAACATTTAAGTCCATAATCCATTTTGAGTTAAATTTTGCATAAAGTTTGAGAACTCAGATGTATATAAACTTAGTTAATAATATAGCAGCAGGGTTTGAGAGGATTTACTCTAATTTTGAAAGAATTTCTAATGTGGGTAAAATGCCATCAAACAGCATTACATGCTACACAAAAATTTTTCATGAAAGGAAGATTCAATCAGTGCAACAAAACAACACTGTTGTCTTATTTTAAGAAATTGCTACAGCCACCCAAACCTTCAGCAATCACCACCCTCATTAGCCAGTAGCCATCAAAATTGAAAGCAAACCCTACAAGAGCAAAAAGATTATGACTCACTGAAGCCTCAGATGATGTTTAGCATTTTTTACAATAAAGTAGCTATTAATTAAAGTATATGCATTGTTTTTAAATTTAGTTTTATTGAGACATATTCACATATGATAAATCATCCACAGTGCACAATCAGTTGTCCACAGTACCATCATACAGTTGTGCATTCATCACTACAATCAATTTTGAAAAGATAAAAATAAGAATAAAAATAAAAGTATAATAGAGCACCCAAAATATTCCTTGCCCCATTCCACCCTATTTTTCATTCAATTTCTGTCCCCATTTTTCTACTCAACTGTTCATACATTAGATAAAGGGAGTGTGAGCCACAAGGTTTTCACAATCACAAAGTCACACCATGTAAGCTACATAGTTATACAATCCTCTTCAAGAATCAAGGTTATTGGATTACAGTTCAACAGTCTCAGGTATTTCCTTCCAGCTATTCCCATACACTAAAGACTAAAAAGGGATACCTACATAGTGCCTAAGGATACCCACCAGAGTGACCTCTCCACATGATTTGAAGTGTCTCAGCCACTGAAACTTCATTTTGTTTCATTTTGCTTCACCCTTTTTTCAAGAATATGGTTTCAATCTCATGATGCTGGGTCCAGGCTAATCCCCATGACTCATGTCCTGTGTTGCCAGGGAGATTTACACTCCTGGAAGTCATGTCCCATGTAGGGGGGAAAGGCCATGGGTTTACCTGCTGAGTGGGCTTAGAGAGAAAGAGGGCACATTTGAGCAAGAAAAGAGGTTCTCTCTGGGTGACCCTTATGCACAATTATAAGTAGGATTAGCCTCTCCTTGCAGTAAAAACTTCATAAGGGCAAGCCCCAATATTGAGGGCTAAGCCTACTAAATTGGCAGTTCTCAATGCTTGCAAGAACAATAGTAATAACCAAGGTGGGAAAGTTTAATATTTCTGCATTTTTTCCCCAATTCCACAGGGGGTCCCTGGAACTATATCTTTATTCTCTGACCAAGTTACTTTGGGTTCTATCAGGATTTCCCACTAACCTGTAGAAACCTACCAGATCTCTCTTCCTATTCAATGTTCCATGTAAATATGGTGTTTGAATAAACTGACTGTACAAGTTAAATTATTTAGCGTGCTGCATAAAATAGAGATCATGCAACAAATAAACATTTCTTTCCTTGGTCTTACCCAGAACTTGAAGTTTTAAAACACATTCAATGTCATCCTTTACCCCTTGGCTGGATTTGCCTTAGTCCTAACCAGATCTGCTTTATTCATATCTCAAATTGAAGTCTGAACTCTTTTCCAGCTTTTTAAACAGCTGTTGTATGGGATAATATTGACTTTCATAACCACTAAACTCTAGCCCGGATACTGAAAGATCCAGAGACCAATTAGGCTATACTCAAATAGCTCAGCATCACAGAATTTAGAGATAACCATTACAACTCAGGAATAGATGTGACTGCAGTAAGAGCTTACAATCCAGGGAGCTATACAATAAGCCTTCCCTTGATAATGTGTGTTCTAAGTTTCAATTCACAGAGTTTACACATTAAAGTTAGTCCATATAAGTTAGGTACTGTAGTGTTTGGCTTTTCATTTCTGGTGTACTTCACTCAAAATGCTGTCTTCAAGATTCATTCACCTAGTTGCAGGTCTCACAACATCATTCCTTCTTGCAAGCTGCTCAATATTCTCTTGCATGCATACACTACAGTACACTAATCTGTCCATAAGTCAATGTACCCTTAGGCCACCTCAGTACATTGCAAATTATGAATATTTTTGCCATAAACACCAATGTGAAAATGTCCCTTCACATGCCCACTCTCAGATATTCCAAGTATATACCCAATAATGAGTTTGGAAGACCTATGGCACACACAAACTTAGCTTCTTGTGTAACCACCACAGTGTCCTTCAGAGAGGCTACATCATTCTACTTCTCCACAACAGTGAATAGGTACATCACTCTCTCCACATTTTCTCAAGAAGTTGTAGCCTTCTGTTTAATTTTTCCCTGAAATTTTATAGAGATATGCTCACATACTTAGATGGTTAGGTCCATATATCAATTTGGCCAGTTGATGATATACAGGTGTCTGGTCAAGCAAGCACTGGACTAACACTTACTTCAAGGACATTTGAGACTTGTTAATAAACCAGAAGACTGGTTTATTAAATCATTAGTCAACTGATGGCATCTGTGGCTGATAACATCAATGAAGGTCATGCTTTCTGCAATGAGAGAAATCAATCAAATAGATTTAATCCAAACAGATGAAGGCTTTTAATGAAGAAGAGAGAGAACTTTCACTTCTTCTTCTTCAGCCAGCAAGCCTCTCCTGGGAAGTTCATCAAAGATCTTCACTGGAATTGCCAGCTCACTGCCTGCCCTACAGAGTTTGGACTTGTGTCTTCTGCCCTACAGAATTTAGTCTCAGGCATCCTCAAAATTGTGTAAGACACTTTTATAAAATCTCATATTTATGAATATTTCCTGTTGGTTCTGTTTCCCTAGAAAGCCCTAATGCAACTTGATACCAGGAGTGGTTATTGAGAAACAGAACCATAAAATGGGCTTTTACAATTGGTTTTCTACTCTGATTAGATTGAAAGACACTAATGATTCCATTTCAAATAATCAAGATGGCACTGACAATCCATGGCATGAGTTGGCAATGAAGATACACAAAATACCACACTTTGATTCTCCTAATTATACTCTTGTGTGAGGCAAGGCTCTGGGTGACAAGTGTATTTGACACCTTAACAGAGTTTCATGGAAATAAGAGGTATAAAGATGTTGGCTGATCATTCTTAGATACACTGGATAAAATTATAATAGAAAGGGATGAGCTGGAGGCTTCAATTTTGAAACTCAAATGTTGAATAACAGATGTAAAGTTTTCCATGTGTGCCCTGAAAGAAAATTTTATTTCTTCTAGTTGCAGACTTGACATCTTTGAAAACCAGACACAGAGTATCATTGTGGGGGTAGCATATATACAACATAAATTAAATCTCACACTTGCATGGTTTCTGCTGTTAAAGTAAAGACACTGGAAAAGAATAGGATCCTGAAAATTGGGATGGGGACATATTGGATGACAATAATGGCAGTGGGGATATTGGAACCCTGGATTCTGCTGAGTCTTTGATAGACATACCTGCAATGATCTGCTTTGAGGGAACAGCTTCCTGACTTCCAGTATGCCCTGAAGAGCCTGCCATACAGCCTCCACCCAGAGATTAACACTTCAGTGCCTGCTAAGCCTCTAATCAACTCCCCTGCAGAAGAAACCCTCACTCCTCTCTTTGGAAAGATTAATCCTCTTTAACCAGATGAAACTGTAATGGAATGCCCTGAGGTAAATGACATGAAATATAGTTCTAATACTTTTTATGACTCATCCCCACCACCACTGTTTTCTTCAAGACCTACAACTAGACTAAATTCCCAACAGATCCCAGAGGGTGAGGTACAAAGTATGAGCCATGAGGGAGTATGCTATAGGCCAAAAGAACTGCATGAGATTTCCAACTTATATAGACAGAAATCATGGGAATATCTTTGGGAAAGGATATTAAGGGTATGGGATAATGGTGGAAGGAATATAAAGTTGCATCAAGCTGAATTTATTGATAAACCCACTAAAGAGAGATCCAGCATTCAATGTTGTAGCTCAAGGGGTTAGAAAGGGTGTCAAAAGTTTGTTTGGGTGGTTGGCTGAAACATGGATTAAAAGGTGGCCAACATTACCTGAGGTCAAAATGTCAGAACTGCCCTGGTATAATGTAGAGGAGGGGATCCAAAGGCTTAGAGAGATTGGAATGCTAGATTGGATACTTCATGGAAGACTTTCTCACACACCCCAGGATTGTCTAGAGGACACATCTTTTACAAGGACTCAGGAATAAATTTGTGAATCTAGCTCCAACATCCCTGAAGAGCTGGGTAGTGGCCCTTCTCTGTATGTTAGATACTACTGTGGGAATTGCTGCCACTGAGCTATAATCCTTAAATGCAATGGGAATAATTGTATCCTGAGTTGGCAAAAGCCACAATGGTCATAGTTAATTGCCATAGACAAGGTGGACATGGCTACCATAATGAACAGCAGGCTCAAACCAGCAAACAAAATAATCTGGCTCACAGGGATTTATGGTGTTTGTTAGTAGATCATGGAGTATCCAGAAGTAAAAAAGATAGGAAGTCAAGTAAATTCTTGTTTGATCAGTATAAGCAGCAGAATTCTAGGTCAAGTGAACAAAAGTCTAACTTGAATTACAAAAACAAAGAGTCATGACCCCTTGATAAATTCCCAGATGTGAGACAGTTTACAGACCCAGAGCCCCTTGAATGAGGGGATGGCTGGTTATTTTTCATGAAGGACCCTTTTCCACTGCCAAAGATTTATACTGTTAGTCTTCCTCACAGCCTTCCCAAAAGGAACCTATGGCCTTTTACCAGGGTAACTGTACATTGGGGAAAAGGAAATGATCAGATATTTCAGGGCTTATTAGACACTGGATCAGAAGTGACATTAATTCCAGGAGACCCAAAACATCACTCTGTCCACCAGTCATAGTAGGGGCTTATGTGGTAAGGTGATTGATGGGGTTTTAGCTCAGGTACATCTCACATTGGGTCCAGTGGGTCCCCAGACACATTCTGTGGTTATTTCCCTAGTTTTGGAATACATAATTGGAATAGACATACACTGCAACTGGGAGAATCCTGAAACTGGTTCCCTGACTTGGGAACTGAGGGATATTGTGTAAAAATAGCCAAGTGTAAGCCACTAGAACTTAACCAGAAGCAATACTGGATTCCTAGTGGGATTGCAGAAATTAATGACAATCTTAAGGATTTGAACAATGCATGGGTGGTGATTCCCACCACATCCCCATTCAAATATAATAATTGGCCTTTGCAGAAATCAGATGGGTCTTTCAGGATAACAGTTGATAATTGTAAGCTTAATCAGTTGGTGGGTTCAGTTGCAGCTGCTGTTCCAGATGTGGTATAATTGCTTGGCATTGCTTGAGCAAATCAACACATTCCCTGGTTCCTTGTTGTGGCTATTGATCTGGCAAATGCTTTTATCTCAATAGCTGTTAGTAAGGACCAGCAGAAACTGCATTCAGTAGGCAATGCCAGCAATATACCTTCACTGTCTTACATCAGGGGTATATCAGCTCCCCAGCCCTATGTCATAATATTTTCCATAGGGAAGAGTATCAAATTTTTAAATTTGTTGAGACTTGCTTTTTGACCCCACATGTGGTCTATTCTAGAGAATGATCCATGAGCCCTTGAAAAGAATGTTTATATGGCTGTTATGGGGTGTAGCATTCTATAAATGTCTTTCAAGTCTAGTTCGTCTATCATAAAATTCAATGTGTTTGTTTCCTTAATGATCCTCTGTCTAGATGCCCGATCCATTGATGAGAGTGGTGTATTGAATATCCAAATAATATTTTAAAGTTACCTACTTCTCCCTTCAGTGTTTTCAGTGTTTGCCTCATATATTTTGAGGCATCTGACATGTTGCATAAATATTTATGATTTTTATGTCTTCTTGATGAATTGTCCCTTTTATTAATATACGGTGTCCTTCTTTGTCCCTTTTCATTGTTTTACATTTGAAGTCTAATTTGTCAGATGTTAATATATCTACTCCTGCATTTTTTCTGGTTGTTGTTTGCATGAAAGATACCTTTTTTTGTCCCTGTGTCTAATGTGAGTTTCTTCTAGACAGGATACAAATGGGTCCTATTTATTAATCCATTCTGCCAGTCTATGTATTTTTATTAGGGAGTTTAATCCATTAATGCTTAGTGTTATTATTATAAGGGCAGTACTTTCTTCTACTATTTTGTAATTTGGGTTTTATATGTAACATCTCATTTTTTCTCTCTCTCCTTTTACCCATTCTGATAGGTTACATTTCTACACTCTTCTCCAAACCTCTCTGTTCCAGTTTGCAAATGCTGCCAGAATGCAAACACCAGATGTGGACTGACGTTTATAAAAAGGGTTTATTTGGTTACAAAGTTACAGTCTTAAGGCCATAAAATGTGCAAGGTAAGTTATTAACACAGTGTACCTTCAGTGAAGGATGACCAATGGCTTCCAAAAACTTCTGTTAGCTGTGAAAACACGTGGCTGGCATCTGCTTGCTCCCATGTTGCATTTCAAAATGGCATTCTCCAAAATGTCAGTGTCAGCTTCTAATGGCCATCTTCAGAATGTGCCTCTCAGGGGACATGACAAGATGGCAGAGTGGTGAGGTGTGGGTTTTAGTTACTTCTCCAGGACAGTTGGTAGAAAAATAGGAACTGCATGGACTGGATATCACAGAGCAATTTGACTTTGGGCATACTTCATATAACACTCATGAATGTGTAGAACAGCTGAGATCAGTGAAATCTTTAAGTTCTTGTGACCAGTGGACCCTGCCCCTCCCTGCTAGTCACAGTACCATGGGAGGAGCGGCCTTTGGTGGTGGGAACCAGGAGGGAGAACTGCAGTTGCAGCACTGATTGAAAACTCAGACAGCTGATCAAAAACTCCAAACATAGATAGACTGAGACTAGACACTGAGAATCTGGGAGCAGTCAGCCTGGTAGAGAGGAGATAGGGCTAGCAAAACAGCAATAAATAAATAAATAAATAAATAATAAAAACGGAGAATTTTGGGAGTTTGGATGAACATAAAATAGAGATGGGCAGGGCTCAAAAAGAATCAGGCAATTATGCAAATCCAGAGGGTGAGGACCCTTGTCTGAAGAGCTGGTTTCCCTGCTTTCTTGATTGTTCCTTAATGGTCCTTAACTCCTTGCCTCTTAGCATTTCAATAACACATTAGATCTGCAAGGAATGTAAATAGTTCATACTCGGCCATTTCTTTTCTTTTCTTTTTTTAAAATCTTTTCCTCTTTTTCTAAAACAATTATTATAGGAAGCCCATTACAGAAAGCCTCAAGGACTTGCAATTTGAGCCCAGGCAAGAGCAAAGCTAAGATGCCTCTGAGAGACAAAGCAGTAAGTCTAGTGGCACAGAAAATTTGCTAAACACCATAATTTCCCAAGAAAAGGGGGATGTGGCCCAGCTCCAGAGGCAGCCCTCCTTCTGGAAACTCAGACCCCAGTGGCTGGAATTCAGAAACAGGCTTCAGTCAGTCATATACCCAACAGGGTCAGGGTCACCAGGAGAAATAAAAGCTCCACATCTCCTTGCATTGCTGGGGTAACTGTGGGATGGCAAGCACCACCTGCTGGAAAGCATAAGAGAAGCATAGACTCTAAAGACCTCACAGGAGGGTCTCATTCTCAAGGAAATTCCATACCCTCCTCCTGAGACCTGGGCCTCTCTGGACTGGGAAAAACTGACTGGGGTTGACCATATCTGAGGAGACCATCACACAAGAAGGTTACATAGAGTCAGGGCAATAAACAGAAAAACAAGATGTGAGAAACTCTGATCAACTAAATAGAACCTAAGTTAAAGGTCTAGAATAGGCTGAACTGAACAGCAAGGGTTAGAGAACAAAGCCAACCAACAAGAAAATCATAAGTAAAAGAGTGAAAACAAGCTCCAGAATAAACTAATTGAGAAAGTCAGATGCCTAGACAGCTTAAGATAATTAACCATAAAAGGAAACACAAAAATATGGACCAGACAAAGGAACAAACTAATAGTTCAACTGAGACACAGGAGTTGAAGCAATTATTGCTTAATCAATTCAATGAACTGAAGGAAGAACTAATTGGAGATGCTCAAACAAAGCTAAATCAGTTCAAAAATCAATCAAAGAACTGAGAGAAGACATAGGAAAAGAGATAAAAAATAAAAGGAGGACACTGGATGACCATAAGGAAGAATTCATAAACTTGAAAAAGCAAATGACAGAACTTATGGGAATGAAGGGCATAATGGAGGAGATGAAAAAGACAATGGAGAGCTACAACAGTAGATTTGAACAGGCAGAATAAGGGATCAGTGAATTGGAGGACCAGACATCTGAATTCACACACATGAAAGAACAGATGGTGAAAGGAATGGAAAAATATGAGCAGGGTCTTAGGGAGCTGAGTGACAACATGAAACACATGAATATATGTGTTATGAGTATCCCAGAAGGAGAAGAGAGGGGGAAAGGGACAGAAAGAATAATAGATGAAATATTCACTGAAAATTTCCCAACTCTTATGAAAGACAGAAAATTAGAGATTCAAGAAGTACAGCACACTCCAAACAGAATAGATCTCAATAGACCTACTTCAAGACACTTACTGATCATATTGTACAATGTCAAAGACAGAGAATTCTGAAAGCAGCAAGAGAAAAGCAATCCATCACATACAAGGGTAGCTCAATAAACTATGTACAGATTTCTCTGCAGACACTGTGAAGGTGAGATGACAGTGTTATGATATATTTAAGATACTGAAAGAGAAGAACTGCCAACCAAGAATTCTATATCTGGCAAAAACATCTTTCAAAAATGAGGGAGAGATTAAAATATTTCCAGACAAATAGAAACTGAGAGAGTTTGTGAATAAGAGACCAGTACTACAAGAAATTCTAAAAGGAGTGGTACAGGCTGATAGGAAAAGACAGGAGAAAGAGGTTTGGAGAAGAGAGTAGAAATGAAGATTATCAGGAAGGGTAAAGAGAGAGAGGAAAAAATAAGATATGACATACAAAATCCATAAGACAAAATGATAGAAGAAAGTACTGCTCTTACAGTAATAACAATAAATCTTAATGGATTAAACTCCCCAATAAAGGACACAGACTGGCAGAATGGATTAAAAAACAGGACCCATCTATATGCTGTCTACAAGAAACTCACTTTTGACACAAGGACAAAAATAGGCTGAAAGTGAAAGGTTGGAAAAAGATATTTCATGGAAACAGCAACCAGAAAAAAGTGGGAGCATCTATATTAATACCAGGCAAAGTAGACATCAAAAGTACAAAAATTAAGAGACAAAGAAGGAAACTATATATTAATAAAAGGGTTAATTCATCAAGAAAACATAACAATCATAAATATTTATGCACCAACCCAGAGTGCCCCAAAATTCATAAGGAAAACACTGAGAACACTGAAAGGAGAAGTAGATAACTCCACAATAATAGTTGGAGACTTCAATACACCCCTCTCATCCATGGATAGCACATCTAGACAGAGGATCAACAAGGAAATGGAGATGTTGAATTTTATGGTAAATGAACTAGACTTCACAGACATTTATAGAACACTATGCCCCACAACAGCAGGATACATGTTTTTCTCAAGTGCTCATGGAATATTCTCTAGGATAGACCACAAAGCAAGTCTCAACAAATTTAAAAATATTTTTAAAATATTGAAATTATAAAAAAAACACTACCTCAGATCATAATAGAATGAAGTTGGAAATAAATAACAGGCAGAAGATAGTAAAATACACAAATATATGGAGACGAAAAAACACAATCTTTGAAAACCAGTGGATAAAGGAAGAAATTGCAAGAAAAATTGGTAAATGCCTCAAGGCAAATGACAATGAATTCACAAAATATCAAAATTTATGGGATGCAACAAAGGCAGTGCTGAGAGGGAAATCTATTGCCCTAAATACCTATATTAAAAGACAAGAGAGAGCAAAAATTGAGGAATTAACGGTCCACCTAGAGGAACTAGAGAAAGAACAGCACATAAACCACAAAGCAAAGAGAAGGAAAGAAATGACAAAGATTAGAGCAGAAATAAATGAAACTGGGAAGAGGAAAACAATACAGAGAATCAGCAAAACCAGAAACTGGTTCTTCAATAAAATCAACAATATTGATGGACAGCTAGCTAGGCTAACAAAAAAAAAAAAAAAAAAAGGACAGATGAAAATAAATGCAATCAGAAATGGGAAAGGAAACATAACTACTGACACTGCAGAAATAAAGGAGATAATGAGAAGATACTACTAGCAATTATATGCTACTAAACTGGACAACTTACATGAAATGGACAACTTCCTAGAAAAACATAAACAACTAACCTTGACCCGGAAAGAAATAGATGACCTCAACAAACCAATCACAAGCAAAGAGACTGAGTCAGTCATCAAAAAGCTCACAGAAAAGAAAACCCCAGGAACAGATTGTTTCACCTCTGATTTTGACTAAGTATTCAAGAAGGAATTAATACCAATCCTGCTCAAAATCTTCAAGAAAATTGAAGAGGAGGGAAAGCTACTCAACTCCTTCTGTGAAGCCAACATCACCCTAACACCAAAATCAGAAAAAGATACTACAGAAAAAGAAAATTATAGATCAATCTTGGTAATGAATATAGATGCAACAATCCTCGACAAAATACTCACAAATAAAATCCAGCAGCATGATAAAAGAATTATGCAACACAACTAAGTGGGGCTTATTCCAGGTATGCAAGGCTTGTTCAACACAAGAAAATGAACTAATGTAACACACCACATCAATAAGTCAAAGCAAAAGAACCACATGATAATCTCAATCAATGCAAAAAAGGCATTTGACAAAATTCAACATCCTTTCCTGATGAAAACACTTCAAAAGATAGGAATAGAAGGGAATTTCTCAATATGATAAAGGCAATATATGAAAAACCCTCAGCTAACACTGTACTCAATGGGGAGAGATTGAAAGCTTTCCCTCTAAGATCAGAAACAAGACAGGGATGCCCACTGTCACCATTGTTATTCAACATTGTGCTGGAAGTACTAGCTAGAGCAATTAGGCAAGAAAAAAGAAATAAAAGACATCGAAACTGGAGAGGAAGAAGTAAAACTCTGTTTGCAGATGACATGATTCTATATGTAGAAAATCCAGAAAAATCTACAGCAAAGCTATTAGAGCTAATCAATGAATAGAGCAAAGTGGTAGACTACAAGATCAACACACAAAAATCTGTAGTGTTTTTATATGCAAGTAATGTTCAGCAAGAGGAAGAAATAAAAAAATCCATTTAAAATGGCAAACAAAAGAATCAAGTATTTAGGAATAAACTTAACAAGGGCCACAAAAGACCTATACAAAGGAAACTACAAGAAACTGCTAAAAGAAATTGAACAAGACCTAAAAAACTGGAAGAACTTACTGTGTTCATGGATTGGAAGACTAAATATAATTAACATATCAACTCTACCTAAACTGTTTTATAGGTACAATGTAATACCAAATAAAATCCCAACTTACTTTGCAGAAATAGAGAAACCAATAACAAAATGTATTTGGAAGGTTAAGGTGCTCCAAATAGCCAAAAATATCATGAGAAAGAGGAACAAAGTGAGAGGTCTCACTCTACCTGACTTTGAAGCATATTACAAAGCTACAATTCTCAAAGCAGCATGGTGCTAGCATCAGGACTGAGATACCAACCAATGAAATCAAATTGGTGTTCAGAAATAGACTGTGGCATCTACAGACAATTGATCTTTGATAAGGCATTCAAGCCAAAGCAACTGGGACAAAGCAGCCTCTTCAATAAATGGTGTTTGGAGAACTGGATATCCATTTCAAAAAGAATGAAAAAGGACTCCTATGTCACACCTTATATAAAAATTAATTCCAAGTGGATCAAAGAGCTAAACATAAGCCCTAAGAACATAAGAATCTTAGAAGAAAACATAGGGTGATATCTTAAAGATCTTCTGATAGGAGGTGTTTTCCTAGACCTTACACCCAAAGTGCGAGCAACCAAAGAACAAATACACAAATGGGATTTCCTCAAAATCAAACACTTTTGTACATCAAAGGATATGTTAAAAAAGTAAAAAGGCAGCCTACACAGTGGGAGACAATATTTGTAAATCACAAATCAGATAAGGGTTTAATATTCCAAGTATATAAAGGAATCCTACAACTCAACAACAGAAAGACAAACAACTCAATTTAAAAAAATGGGCAAAAGACATGGACAGCCCACTTTTCTGAAGAGGAAATACAAATGGCTCAAAAACATATGAAAACAAATGCTCAACTACACTGGCTATTAGGGAAATGCAAATAAAAACCACAATGAGTTATCATCTCACACCTATCAGAATGGCCATTATTCAAAAAAAAACAGAAAATTATAAGTGCTGAAGAGGATGTGGAGAAAGAGGCACAGTTATTCTTTGCTGGTGGGAATGTAGAATGGTGCAACCACTATGGAAGACAGTTTGAAGGCTCCTCAGGAAGCTAAGTATAGATCTGCCATATGACCCAGCTATTCCATTGCTAGGTATATACTCAAATGAACTGAAAGTTAAGACACAAATGGACATTTGTAAACTGATGTTTATTGTGGCATTATTCATGATTGCCAAGAGATGGAAGCAGCCCAAATGTCCATCAATGCATGAGTGGAGAAACAAACTGTGGTATATACACATGGTGGAGTACTATGCAGCTGTAAGACAGAACAAAGACGTGGAACATATAATAACATGGATGAACATTGAGGATATAATGTTGAGTGAAGTTAGCCAGAAACAAAAGGACAATTACTGTATGGTCTCTCTAATGTAAACTAACATTGGTGAGCAAACTTTGAGAGTTAAAAGCTGATAACCAACAGGCTACCAGGAGACAGAAAGAGGGTAGAGATCAGGCATTTGATACTGAAGGAATACAGAATGATCAGCAGGATTGATTGTATAGATCCAGGAATAGATAGCATAATACTGTGTGATGGTAGCACAATATTTTAAGTACACTGAACAAAGATGTCTGTGAGTAAGGCTGAAAGAGGTGGGATAGGGGAATGTGTGTCATCAGATGTAAAGACAGATGATGAAGCCTGGGACTGTATAACTTGGCAAAAACTGGAGTGGCCAATGACTGTTACTAAATTTACAAATATAAAAATGTTCTCACATGTGGGAGAACAAATGAATGTCAACCATGCAAAGTGTTGAAAGAGGGATGATATTTGGGAAGAAAAACATAATCAAAGCAAACTGGAGTCTATGGTCAACAATAACATTGTAATATGCTTCCATTAAATGTAACTAAGGCAATATACCAAAGTTAAATGTGTATGAGAGAGGGATATAAGGGAGGGATATGGGATTCTTGGTAGTGATGTTGTTTTCTGTCCTTACTAATATATTATATTGTATGACACTTTGTTTTTCTTTCTATTATTATCTTTTTTATTATTCACCAAAAAAACATTTTCATAGTAATCAATATGTTCAGTTGCTGACTATGGTGATGAATGTACAGCTATATGATGATACTGTGAACAACTGATTGTACACTGTGGATAATTGTATGTTATGTGAATATGTCTTTACCAAATTGTAGGAAAAATATAAATAAGGGTAAAAGTGCTGGAGAAAACATGGAGGGAGGATGTACCTATTTACTGTTGATGAGACAGAATAGTGTAGTCTTTTTGGAGGTTACTGTGGTGGTTTTTGTGAGAAGCTAAATATGTGGGGGCCACAAGGTCCTGTAACCTCATTATGGGGTATGTACTTGGAAGATCTGAGAGCAAAGACATGAATGGATGTTTGCACATTGGTGTTTATGGAGGCAGTATTCATGAATTGCAGTGGATGGAGGTGGCCTAAGGATACACTGACCAAGGAAGAGATTGGTGAACTGTGGTGTATACATGCAATGGAATATTGAGCAACTATGAGGAGTGAAACTGTGAGACACACAAGTAGGTGAATGGATCCTATAGACAGCATTTTGAGTGA
The DNA here is from genome assembly GCF_015220235.1 of Choloepus didactylus. Lineage (NCBI taxonomy): Eukaryota > Metazoa > Chordata > Mammalia > Pilosa > Megalonychidae > Choloepus > Choloepus didactylus. The sequence goes on along the minus strand of NC_051334.1, from coordinate 103,773,289 downwards.
AGTATGCCAGAAACAAAGGCAAACACTATAATGCCTCACTGATATGGACTAACTACAATGTGTAAACTCAGAGTTGAATCTTAGAGCACAGCGTAACAGGGAAATGATTATTGTAATGGTCCCTAGATTGCAAGCTCTTACAGCAGTCAAATCTATTCCTGAATTGTAATGGCTATCTCCAAACTCTGAGATGTTGATCTCTTGGTGTATAACCTGATTGGTCTCTGGAACCTTGGGTATCTGTGTGACACCTGAAACTCAGAGCTAGAGCTTGGCAGATATGAATATCAGTATTAATGCATACAGCAACTGTTAAAAAAAAAGACAAAAAAGAGCCCAGATTTCAATTAGAGGTATGAATGAAGCAGATCTGGTTAAGATAAGGGCAAATCATGCCAAAGGGTAAAGGTTGAAACTGACTGTTCAAACTTCAACTTCCATGTGAGACCAAGGGAAGAAATGTTTATTTGGTGTAGGATTTATATTTTCTAAACAATATGACTTCCACAGTCAGTTTGTTCAAACACTATAATTACATGGAACTTTGAATAGGAAGTGAGATATGGTATGTCTGTATAGGTTAGAGTGAAATAGCAATACATCCCAAAATAATTTGGGCAGAGAATAAAAATATATATTTGTGCACCCCCTAAGGAGCTGGGGGAGGATGTGGACTTCCTCACATGGATTGTTGGACTTCCTCACCTGGATTGTTGCTGATGTTCTCACAAACACTGGGGACTGATGGCTTGACATGCTGAGCCCCTGCCTTGGGGCTTGCCCCTATGAAGCTCATTACTGCAAATGAGAGGCTAAATCTGCCTGTAATTGTGCCTAATTGCCTTCCACTGAGTGCCTCTTTGTTGCTCAGATGTGGCCCTCTCTAACTAAGCCACCTTGTCAGGTGATCTCATTGTCCTCCCACTTATGTGGGACCTGACTCCCAGGGGTGTAAATCTCCTTGGCAATGCAGGATATGACTCCTGGGGATGAATATGGACCCAGCATTGTGGGATTGAGAACATCTTCTTGACCACAAGGGGGATGTGAAATGAAATGAAATAAACTTCAGTGCCTGAGAGATTTCAAATGGAGTTGAGAGGTCACTCTGGTGGACATTCTTATGCACCATAGAGATAATAATTTTAGGCCTTAATGCACTGCAATAGTGAGAAATAAATACCTGAAACTACCAAACTCCAACCCGGAAGACTTGACTCAAAGACAGTTGTATAACAATTACAAGGGACGAGAGTGTGATTGTGAAAGCCTTGTGGATTGCACTCTGCTCTAGTTTGCTAATGCTGCCAGAACGCAAATCACCAGAAATTGTTTGGCTTTTATAAAAGGGGGTTTACTTGGTTACAAAGTTACAGTCTTAAGGCCATAAAGTGTCCATCAACAAAGGGTACCTTCACTGGAGAATGGCCAATGGTGTCCGGAGAACCTCTGTTAGCTGGTAGGGCACATGTCTGACATCTGCTCCAGAGTTCTGGTTTCAAAATGGCTTTTTCCCAGGACGTCCCTCACTAGGCTTCAGCTTCTCTCCAAAATGTCACTCTCAGTTGCTCTTGGGGCATTTCTCCTCTCTTAGCTTCTCCAGAGCAAAAGTCTGCTTTCAGAGGCCATCTCCAAAATGTCTCTGTAAACTGCAATTCCTCTCTCAGCTCCTGTGCATTCTTCCAGGTGTCCCTCTTGCTGTAGCAAAGCTCGCTCTCTCTCTGAGCTTATATAGTGTTCCAGAACACTAATCAAGGCCCATCCTGAATAGGCAGGGCCACACTTCCATTGAAACTATCCAATCAGAGCCATCATCCACAGTTGGGTGGGTCATATCGCCATGGAAACACTCAAAGAATCACAATCTAATCAACACTGATACATCCATCACACAAGACTACACCAAAGAGACTGGCACTCTGGGGGACATAATACATTCAAACCAACATATTCCACACCTTGAACCCCAAAATGACATGATCTTTCCATACACAGAATACATTCAGCCCATCACAATATCACAGAAACTTAAATCATTTCAGTAAGAATAGTTAAGTACAAGATCCCATCAAAATCATTTACAGGTGCTGTCTGTCCTAATGCAAAATTCCTCTCTGGCTGTTGACCTGTGAAACTTAGAACAAGTCATCTGCCTCCAAAATACAAAGGAGGGACAGTCATAGGGCAAACATTCCCATTACTATAAGGAGAAATGGAAAGGAAAAACAGGGTTAACAAGGCCAAAACAGTTCCTAAAACCTGCAGGGCAAACTCCTTCAGATTTCAAAGTCTGAGTCATTAACAGGATGATGTATCCTTGGGGCTTGAGAGAGTGGGAGTCCAACCCTTTCCAAAGGCTTTTGCTGCAGTCCTTTTCTCTCCAAATGCTGGGGTGAGTGCTCCAACATATCCACACATTGGAGAGACTACCTTCTCAGCCCCACCCTCCTTAAACATTGGGACACCACCAGGATTCTCTTCCATCTCCAGGGCACAACTCAACCCCTTCAGGAAAGTGGGGTGACAGCCAGGATCTCCCCAGTCCCCTGGGAATGTGCCTTACCCTCTTTGAGGCCTGATGTGGCAACACCTTTCCTGAACACTGAGATGGAAGGCCCAACCTCGACCTCTGGGGCAAACTCACCCTTTCCGTGCATGTGGGCCACACCACTCTCCCAGCCTGAGACCTCTTGACTCCAGACATCAACCTCCATGGTTCTGTCTTTGAAGAAATTTTTCCTTCAATTTGTTCCTTATCTGTCTCCTCCAGTCTGTCTGTAAAGAGCTCACAAAAATTCTGTTGGCTTTGTATGAAGAACACAGGGGTCAAACTGTCAGACAATAAGCTGTTCCACAAATCCTTCCTGCTTAATTCCTTCTCCATTCCTGGCTTGTACTGAAATGGTGGCTGGGTTCCATGTTTTGATTCATCCTCATGCTGGGCTGTACCTTCTGGAGTTTCACCCCCTGGAAGCCCAGTTTTTCAGGCCATCAATTTCTGATTTCTTTGAAACCAAGGTTTCATTTCTCAGCTTATCTCTGTCCTCTCACGTTTTACTATAAGCTGCAGGTAAAAGCCAGGCTATTTCTTCTATATTTTGCTTGGAGATCTCATCAGCTGCATATTCCAGGTCATTGCTTTCAAATTCTGCCTTCCATCCAACACTAGGACTCAATTTTACCAAATTCTCTGCCACTTTAAAACAAGGATCACCTTCCTTCCAGTTTGCAACAACACATTCATCATTTCTGATCAAGGCCTCATCAGAAGTATCTTTAGAGTCCTTATTTCCACAGTCTCTCCAAAGCAGTTTAGGCCTTTTCTATCAAGAGCCTCACAATTCTTCCAGAATCTTCCCCTTATCCATTTAAAAAGCCATTCCAAGATGTTTGGTATTTGCAAACTCAGCAGCACCAGCACCCCGCTTCTCTGGTACCAAAATCTACTCTAGTTTGCTAATGCTGCCAGAATGGAAAACACCAGAAATGGATTGGCTTTTCTAAAAAGGGGTTTATTTTGTTGCAAAGTTACAGTCTTAAGGCCATAAAGTGTCTGTCAACAAAGGGTACCTTCACTGGAGGATGGCCAATGGTGTCTGGAAAACTTCTGTTAGCTGGTAGGGCACGTACCTGGAATCTGCTCCAGAGTTCTGGTTTCAAAATGGCTTTCTCCAAGGATGTTCCTCTCTAGGCTTCAGCTTCTCTCCAAACTGTCACTCTCAGTTACTCTTGGGATGTTTATCCTGTCTTAGCTTCTCCAGAGCAAAAGTCTTCTTTCAAAGGCCATCTCCAAAATGTCTGTAAACTGCAGTTCCTCTCTCAGCTCCTGTGCATTCTTCAAAGTGTCCATCTTGCTGTAGCAAAGCTCACTCTTTCTGTCTGAGCTTATATAGTGCTCCAGTATACTAATCAAGGCCCATGCAGAATGGGCAGTGCCACATCTCCATTGAAACTATCCAGAGTCATCACCCACAGTTGGGTGGGTCAAATCTCTATGGAAACACTCAAAGAATCACAATCTAATCAACACTGATACATCCACCTACACAAGACTACACCAAAGAGAATGGTGCTCTGGGGGACATAATACATTCAAACTGACACACACTACCTTTATGCAGTGTATGAATGGATGAGTAGAAAAATGGGGACAAAAACTAAATGAAAAATAGGGTGGGATGGGTGGTATGGTTTGGGAGTTCTTTTCATTTTTATTTTTTTCTTATTCTGATTCTTTCTGACATAAGGAAAATTTTCAAAAATAGATTGGGGTGATGAATTCACAACTATATGATGGTACTGTGAACATTTGATTGTACACCATGGATGATTGTATGGCATATGAATATATCTCAATAAAACTGAATTAAAAATAATAAATGTTTCAGCTGCAGCCAATTGACTGATTCAATAAACCAGCTTTCTGGTTTATTTACCAGCAACAAATGTCCTTGCAGTACTGGTTAGGCCAATGCATGCTTGACCAGACCCCTGGGCACCATCACATGGCCAAGTTGACACATGAACCTAACTGTCAAACTCTCTTCTGTCTTTTCATATTATCCTCTAGAACTCCCTTTAGTATATCTTGTAGCACTGGTCTCATTCATGAACTCTCTCAGTGTCCATTTGTTTGAAAATATTTTAATCTCTTCCTCATTTTTGAAGGACTGTTTTGCTTTATATGGATTTCTTGGCAGTTTTTCTCTTTTGATATCTTAAATATATCATAACATTGCCTTCTTTCTTCCCTAATTTCTGCTGAGAATTCCATATATAGTCTTACTGAGCTTCCCTTGTATGTGATAGATTGCTTTTCTCTTGCTGTTTTTAGAATTCTCTCTTTGTCTTTGTCATTGGGCAATCTGATCAAAAGTGTCTTGGAGTATGTCTAGTGGGATCTATTCTGTTTGGTGTATGCTGCACATCTTGAATCTGTAATTTTGTGTCTTTCATAAGAGTTGGGAAATTTTCAGTAGCTATTTCTTCTATTATTCTTTATGCCCCTTTTCCCTTCTCCTTCTGGGACACCCATAATACAAATATTCATTTGCTTGATGTCATTCAGTTCCCAAAGACCCTGTTCATATATTTCCTTTCTTTTCCCTTTCTGTTCTTTTTTTATTATTATTGAGATTGTTCAGATACCATACAACTATCCAAAGATCCAAAGTGTATAATTTCCCACAGCACTACCATACGGCTGTGCATCCATTAGCACAATTATTTTTTCTTTCAATTTTTAGAACATTTTCACTACTCAAGAAAAGAAACAAAGACAAAAAAAGGAAACTCACATCCTCCCATACCCCTAAGCACACCACCCATCCATTATTGATTCATAGTTTTGGTATAGTACATTTGTTACTGTTGATGAAAGAATGTTAAAATACTACTAACTGTAGTACATAGTTTGCAATAGGTATATATTTTTCCCTATATGCCTCTCTGTTATTAACCTCTAGTTATAGTGACATACACTTGTTCTAGTTTGTGAGAGAGATTTCTAATATTTGTATAGTTACTCATGGACATTTTCCACCACAATATTCACTGTTTTATACATTCCCATCTTTTAACTTCCAACTTTCCTTCTGGTGACATGCATGACTATGAGCTTACCCTTTCCACCACCTTCACACACCTTTTAGCACTGTTAGTTATTCTCATTACATGCTACCATCACCCCTGTCCATTTCCAAATATTTAAGTTCACCCTAGTTGAATGTTCTGCTCATAATAAGCAACCACTCCCCATTCTTTAGCCTCATTCTATATCCTGGTAACTTATATTTCATGTCAATGAGTTTACATATTATAATTAGTTCATATCAGTGGGACCCTGCAATAATTGCCTTTATGTGTCTGTCTTATTTCACTCAATATAGTGCCCTCAAGTTTTCTTCATCAACCCATTTCTTTTAAGATGGTTTTGTTCAAACACTATACATTCTGTCCTAAATAAACAATCACTGATTCCCCGTATAGTCATGTATTTATGTTTTGAGCACCATCACCACTCTCTATATAAGGACATTTGTTCCACAAATATGGAGGAAGAGTCAAAGAAGGCAGAGAGGCAAAAGAAAAAGGCAAGAGAGAGAAAAACAAACAAATAACCAAAAAACTTGATAGCTAGAAGGTGACAAAAGGAAACATAGCATTAACCTAAAGTAGAATAAAGAGTCAGACAACATCACCAATGCCTGGAGTCCCATACTCTTCCCCTATTTGCCACCCCCCCATATGACTTTAGCTTTGGTATATTGCTTTTGTTACATCAAAGGAAGCATAATACAATGTTTCTGTTAATTCTAGCCTCTAGTTTGCATTGATTGTATTTTCCCCCCAATCCCACACTATTTTTAACACCTTGCAATGTTGACATTCATTTGTTCTACCTCATGTAAAAACATATTTGTACCTTTTATTACAATCATTGAGCACCCTAGGTTTCCCTGAGATACACAGTCCCAGTCTTTATCATTCATCTTTTGTTCTGGTGTCCCACATGATTCCAGCCTTTTTTAACCATATTCACATTCATCTTTGTTCAGTGTACTTACATTGCTGTGCTGCTATCTCCCAAAATTGTTTTCCAAACCTCTCACTCCCGTCTTTTCCTTTCTGTCTGCAGTGCTTCCTTTAGTGTTTCCTGTAGAGCTGGTTTCTGGTTCACAAAGTCGGTCATTGTTTGTCAGAAAATATTTTAAGCTTTCCCTCATATCGGAAGTATAGTTTTGCTGGATATAGGATTCTTGGTTGGTGGTTTTTCTCTTTCAGTATCTTAAATATATCACCCCACTTCCTTCTTGCCTCCATGGTTTCTATTGAGAAATTCACATGTAGTCTTATCAAGCTTCCTTTTATGTGATAGATTGTTTCTCTCTTGCTGCTTTCAGGATTCTCTCTTTATCTTTGATGTTTGATAATCTGATTACTAAGTGTCTTGCTGTAGGCCTATTCAGATCTATTCTGTTTGGGGTATGCTGCACTTCTTGCATCTATAATTTTATGTCTTTCATGAGAGATGGGAAATTTTCATTGATTATTTCCTCTATTATTGCTTCTGCCCCTTTCCCCTTTTCTTCTCCTTCTGGGACAATAATTACATGTAAATTCTTGCTTTTTGTTTTGTGTTTAAGTTCCCAGAGATGTTGCTCATATTTTTCCATTATTTTCTCTATCTGTTCTTTTGTGTGTAGGCTTTCAGGTGCCTTGTTCTCCAGTTCCTGGGTGTTTTCTCCTGCCTCTTGAAATCTGCTGTTGTATGTTTCCAGTGTGTCTTTCATCTCTTGTGTTGTGCCTTTCATTTCCATAGATTCTGCCAGTTGGTTTTTTGAACTTCCAATTTCTACCTTATGTATGTCCTGTGTTTTCATTATATGGTTCATCTCTTTTGCCATATCTTCCCTAAACTTTTTTAATTCACTTATTATTAGTTGTTTCAATTCCTGCATCACAGTTGAGGTGCAAGTTTGCTCCCCTGACTGGGACATAACCTCATTTTTCTTGGTGTAGGTTGTAGTTTTTTGTTGTCTAGGCATGGTTTCCTTGGTTACCCCAATCAGGTCTCCCCAGACCAGAATGGGCTAAGGTCCCAGAAGGAAGAAATATTCAGTATCTGGTTTCCCTGAGGGTGTGTCTTAGAAAATTGGTACACCTTCTAATGCCTCGAGTCACTGTGCTTTTCTGCCAGCAGGTGGCACCTGTTAGCCTATAATTCTTGACTGATGTAAGTTCTGAATGAAAGGCAGGTAGTAGAACTGGGCCTCACCCCTTTCTTCTTAGAGAAGATAAATGCCCTAAGGGGAGGTCATTAGCATTTCAATGGTCTCTGTCTGTGCTATACCCTTGTCTGGGTCACAGAACTGGGAACTGAAAATGGCTGAGCCCCCCCCCCATGGAGTTGAAAAAGGAACAGAGCTAGTCCAAGGTGACCCTCCAGCTCTCCAAGGTCAGTCATCACTCAAAGCCTCTGTCTACTTGTTGGGGATTCGTACCTCATAGTGAGCAGTTCACAGTCACTAATTAAAACCCCAGTTGGAGCTCAGCTGAGCTATATTCACTTGCTAGGAGAAAACCTCTCTGGCACCATGAGGCTTTGTAGCTCAGGCTGTGAGGGAGGGGTCTCCTGATTTGGATCTGCAGTTTTTACTTGCAGATTTTATGCTGTGATCTTGGACATTCCTCTCAATTCAGGTTGGTGTATGATGAGTGGACAGTCACGTTTGTCTCCCTGCAGTTATTCCAGATTATTTACTAGTTGTTTCTGGTTGTTTTTAGTTGTTCCAGGGGGAATATTTAGCTTCCACTCCTCTCTATGCTGCCATCTTAGATCCTCCCTCCTATCTATTCTTTATGTGTGGTATTTCAGATGTCCTGTCTTCTAGTTCACTGATCTTTCTTCTGCCTCCCCAAATGTACTGTTGTATGTCTCCATTGTTTTTTTTTTCCACATCTTCTACTTTGCCTTTCAATCCTATAAGTTCTGACATTTGTTTTTTCAAACTAAAAAATTCTTCTTTATGGTCATCCAGTGTCTTCTTTACATGCTTCATCTTTTTTGCCACATTTTCCTTCAACTTCTTGATTTGATTCAGAAGATTTGTTTTAACATCTTTAATTAGTTGTTTCAATTCCTGTATCTCAGTTGAAGTGTTCATTTGTTCCTTTGGCTTGTCCATATTTTCATGTTTTCTAGTGTGACTCATTATTTTTAACTGTCTAGGCATCTGGTTCTCTTGATTAGTTTATTCTCAAACTCATTTTCATGATTTACCTAGGATTTTCTTGTTGGTTGGCTTGTTCTTCATCTGTTCTTTTCCATTCAGTTCAAGTTATTCTAGAACTCTAACATAGCTTCTGTTTAGTTGATCTTAATTTTCCAGCTCTTATTTTTCTTGCTCTTGCCCTGCCTTTATGTAACCTTTTTGTGAAAGTGTCTCCCCAGATGTGACCAACCCCGATCATATTTTCTCAGAGCAGACAGGCCCAGGTCTCTGGGTTAGGGTGTACTCCATATCATGTTTCCCTGAGAATGAGGCCCTGAAGCTTGTCAGACCCTCCTGTTGATCCTCTAGACTTTATGCTTTTCATATCCCGTCCAGCAGGTGGTTCTTGTCCACCCACAGCTCCCCACTGGTGTAAATATTTGTGGTGCCTTCAATTCTTTGCAGGCCCTGTACCCCTCTCACTGCCAGGGGTGTGGCTGATTCAAGCTGTATCTGTTACACATCCCTGGGGTCTGAGTTTTCTGAAGGAAGGCCACCACTTGAGCTGGGCCTTGTCTGCACTCATCTTGGGTAAGTTTTGTCCATTAGGAGATTATCTCCCCAACTAGATTCATTGCTTTGTCTCTCAGGCTTATCTTAGCTCTGCCCTTGTCTGGGTCCAACTGCCAATTTCAAATACCCGAGGATTTCTGTAATGAGCTACTTAGAATAGTAGGGAAAAATCCTTTTTCAAGGCTTTTCCCTAGCCCCCATGTTTTGTCAGTTCCAGTATAGACTATTTAAAGATAAGCCCTTTAGTGTATTGTCTCATTCACCTGACTAAATACTCTCAGAAAACTATAATTCTACCCTTACCTGGGGCAAGGTTGGAGCCTGAGTATTCCAGGTAGCTCAAAAGGGCTATATAAAGTTAAAAAAAAAATAAAGTCAGAGAGGAATTAAACAAAAGAAAGAAAACCCATTTCATATCCAGACCCAAGCTCCCAGGGTATGAAAATGAGCACTGGAGTTGGAACCATTTCTATACACCCCTTTTTCTTGGATCCCAGCCCTTTCCCAATATTTTAAACACATCCAACTCCAAAAAGCTCTATTTTGTTGCTGTTGTTGCTAGCTCCGTCTCCTCTCTGCTGGGATGAATCCCCACCAGTTCTTTTGCAACTTCTCTTGGTTTATCTGTGCTTGCAGCTTTTATTCAACAGTCCAAGTTTGCTAATTCTGCAACTGGGACCTGGTTGAGCTCCCCTCTTTGTACCCAGCACAGATTGTTTCTTTTTCCTTTGGAACCAACTCCAATAACTTCTGCCATGTCTTTGAGGTTTAGAATCTTTACATCTCAAGCCTATGATCTCCACTAGAGAAGACCTGAGCCTTATCATATTGTGATTCAATGTGTTTGGGCTTCATCAAGTAACTTCCCACTCAATTAAGAGTACAGGAATAGACAATAGTTTAAAAGTAAAGAGTACTCAAGACAAAAATTCAACTTTAACCTATTTTTACTAAAGGAGCACTTAAGGTAAAAGGAACAAATTTACAATGTAAAAATTAATTGATACATTACCAAGCCTGAGAGCCCCTGTTCCTTCAGATGCAGTTGCACATGAGATAACAGATCTCCACCTTGTTTGAGTTACAGAAAATTTACAGCATCTTGATTTAGAGTATATATAATGAAATTATCTATTTTTACATTAAATGATGTGTCATGAACATGAGTGACTCACTGAGAAAAATGTCTTAATCCATAATTGGTTCAAGATCAAAGGAAGGTATCCACAATATTATTAGAGAGTTAGCCTTGAATGCCTGTTAAACTCTACTGATAATATTTTTATTAATTAAGCTATGACTTCTGTAAGAGCAATATAACATACTTTTACTTATGTAAAGTCTAAAAATTAGAAAAGAGATTACTATTACTTTTCTCTAACTTAAAATAGTTTTCTCATTTTAATCTATGATTAGCTTAGCCATTATATCATATTGATAAACATACATTTGAATAGGACTTTATTCAACCTTGCCACATTATTTATGACTTATCTATGTTTAAAGTAGCATCTATAGCCCCATCCTATTTCAACAGAGGACCAGATGATTATATGTTATCTAAATCTAAGAAGGTTGAGAGGGCCTTTCTGCTTTCTTGAAAATATTTGCAGCTTTAATTAACTGTTTAGCTTCTTCTTGAGTATAATCCTCTAATATAAGACTTGAAAGATATGAATCTTCTCTCCCAGTTATTACAGAAATGCCTTTCCACTTTTATCATTTGGAAATTGTACTTGAGTGTTTTTAGGTAAATGTTCTGTTAAATATACTTCTATATCAGAAGGAATAACTGGTTCTTCACTATCAGAAAAGAAAATATCAGGTGGTACATGAGAGTAGCAGAGAGAGAAGGAGTCAGCATCCTCATTATCAGATTCCTAAGTAGAGATATTATCCTGCAACACCCTCTCCTGCAGACTTCTCTCTCATTTAATTTTATATAATTCATTCTATCATTAATTTGATTAATATCTGGATCTTGTTGTTCTCCTATGTTCAATCCATAAGGATTAATCAACTTTGCTCTCTGAAATTCTTCCCCTTTCAGAAATTGGTCATACCTTTGTTTAGGATGTATTTGATTAGGGTCAGTAGCCCATTTACTCAAAATAGAGACTGCCTTACCCTTATGTTTTAACAGTAGATTTCTTATACTTGGATTAAATTCTAAAGGATATTTACAGTATACTGTTACTGGTTTATCTAATTAAAGGTGATCAATATCCAAATACTGTACAATTGCTTTTTCTCCTCTTTACGGAAGTTCCAAAACCAGTAATTATAGTATACAGCAAAACATTGTTTAGGATTACTTTTAGATTTAAACTTGCCACCACTTGGTATTTTTACAGTGAAGAAAAATCAAAGTTCCATGTGAGGTCAAAATCATTACTACATACCGAAGTCCTGGTGGGTTGAAGGCTGTGGAGATTGTCATCCTGGAAGATTTTCTCAAGCATATGATGGGTATAGGATCTCCTGTCTGGCTGTATATGTGTTGTGGCAGGTCAGAATGCTCAGCAGATGTGGCAGCTTGCTCAGAAGTGGAAATGGAGTTGTTGCCAGGATATATGGACTCAATATCAGATGCCAGTCATGTTCATTTGCAAACTCTGTGCCTGGTTGGGTATTCTTATATCTCCTAGAGTGCTTACTAGAGGGAATGGATGATGGCAAGGCAAAGCATATATCATGACAATTTGTTATATATCTCTTTAACTCTTGATTAGTAACCTGGGTGCTATATCCCATTTTTATTGAAAGGAAGCACTTAAAATTTGGATCAGTATTATAAAATAGATATTTTCTATCTAGGAACTATTTTGTACATATTTTATACATATGTTTCAGATTAAAGTGATTAGTCTTATTCACAATAAAGATACTATTAAAGTGATGTATTACATACCTAACAGTATGAAGAGAGTACAAAGTTAATAGAGCAGTTTGAAGTTTCCCCTGACATTCTTCACTACTAAGTCCTTGTAGTAAGGTTTTAGGAAGATGCTATAAAACAGCAGTATTTCCTTCTCCCTCTCCATGGTCACTTAGTGTTTCTTCTTTTTCTGAGAATTTGGAAGCCATGTTAGTATGCTGAAAATCAATACTATAAGTATAGTAATAATTATTAGGATGACTATAGGGTTAATGCAAGTTAATATATCAATTATTCCACCAAAGATGCCTTTGGTAGCAGGACTCAAAAAACTGGATATTGTTTTAGTGGCTAAGGCAGCAGCAGGTCAGATGCCCTCCAATGCTTCTCCTAGTTGCATGATCAACTCTGGAGCATCCACTTCATTTTAACCCAGTCTGAGAAGGTCAGCTTTTATATCTTCTATCTGCTCTTCAATGCTAGCCCAGTTATCAGTGATCTTTACTTCAATCTTCTTCAGCTTAGCTAAGATTCCAATTAGGTGTGGTAAACTCAGTTGTATTTTTGGCAGTTGAAAGTTACCCAAAACCACTGTTTGCTCTTTAAGCAAAGGTTTCTTTAATATTTTTTCAAAGCATGTTACTGCATCATTGACAGTGAGAATTAAGGATTCATATGGAGATATATTATAGTCTATAGGATCTGACATAACTACATAACTGCCATTTTTTAAAGGAATGAATTCTAAGTAAGGAGATGAAACTGCTTTTCCAGTTACTGGACAATTACTCCCAGTTTTATTGCCACAGGGTTGATGTAGAGTAATTTCTTCACAGATAAGATAATCTCATTCTTCACATTCTCTAGGATCTAAATAATATACTTCAGAACATTTTTGACTAATATGAGTATATGGTTGATCTATCTTTATTAAAGTGAATTGAGTTCCTGTTTTCACTAAATGTCCAGTGTTTAAAACTTGCCAGTTAGTATCGTATACTTTCTTAGGTAGATTTATTTGATAATAAATCACTATTTCCCAGACACTTTTAACAGGAGATGTGTAAGTTTTCTTTATATCATATATAATGCTGTGTGATGTTTGCCTAACTCTTTACATACCATGTTGAGGAATGTTAAGACCTTTATTAATTCATGTTCAATTTAATATTCTTCAGTCAATTCTTCCTTCTATGGAGAGTATTCTAAAATTTTGTATATAAGCTAATACCAATATGGCTGTAGCTAATTCATCTATATGTTGAGTGTTCTCTATGGTGGCTTCCATGAGGGACACCACATGATCTTTTAACATATGTAATCCATCAGCTAACTGATGATCATTTAAATCAGAAAGCTTAGATGCTGTTGCTATTGAATTTGTCATCATAAGTCTTATTTTCTGAAGTCATTGAGTGTTAGTGTGGCTTCTTCATCCTCATTTTAAGGGACAAGGATTTACTTCCATTTGCTTATTCTTAATTAGTATAATTGACTTACTGACTTCATTAACTAAGCCCCATATCTTCAGTTGGAAGTTCTTTAATATTTGTAGTACAATACTCTCTTGAGTTATAAAAATTCATTTAATGAGATAACCACACTCTCTACATGATGGTTTTTAGCTTTTGCTATACACTTCTGATATAATGAGTATATCTTATATTTAGACTCTACAATTTTCCTTTCCTGTTTACATATTGGTACAGGGAAGATTTTGGAATATGCTAATTGTCTCCAATGCTTAATTTCACAGACAGTCCATTTTAGATAATAAAGGCAGAATTTACCTGAGGAAGACTGTGATTCATATTGACATTTAACATATTCTTCTTGTATATTGTTTGGGTCAGGGAATTGTCTCCAAAGTTGTCATGCATAAGGATGAATATTCTTAGCTTTAATAAAGTTAACACAATCAGATAATATGCTGTTTATATTCTTTTGAAAATACCCACAGTCTCCTTCCCATAAGCAATAAGTAGTATATGTGGTATTTAGGAAGTAAATTGACTCTGGATGATTACAAAATTGAGTAATAATGGAAGTTTTGAATAACCTATCTGAAGATTCCCCATTAGAACTATTATTCTTTTTCCACTCTGAAGGCAGGGCACAATCCTTCAATAGGCCAGTTATATTATTTTTAATCATTGAAAATAATTTCTTATTTAGAACTTGTTCTTGCTCAGTCATAGATCTAGCAAGGTGCCACCAACTATCATATATATTGGTGGAACAAAAGATAGCCTGTTTATATGTAGTATTGCCTCAAGGCTTACTATATGCACCAGTAGATGCATAATTTTGATCAGCAATAGTCCAATTCCTTGGTCTAATTATTTGTGGTTGAATGCAATACTTCCAGGCATTAAGATTGGTTTCAGAGACACCATTAGATGGAGGTATAAGGCAATAATCCTGGATAATTTCAGAAGATGGCCACTTTGTCTGAATTATATTTTAGTAGATAGCAATGCTCAAATTCTTGAAAACACTTCTTTTGTTGATATTGTTCCTGAGTTTATGGCTGATCTAGAGGTAAAGTAAAAGGCAAGAAAATTTCTTTCAATTGGGCAAATTCATTAGCAATTAACTGAGTCAAGATTTTTTGTCCTTGAGTGGTATATATCTGATTATCTTGTGCCAAACTAGAAATATCTATCAGGAGGATTTGTGAGATGCC